>NC_065922.1:63981582-65181582 GCF_024586455.1 Bactrocera neohumeralis
TAATAAAAACTTTTTTGTTGTTAATGGACTGGATATAAAATTATCGCTGGGTTTTTGTGTTCCCCTGCGGGTCGGGGGCCTCGGGTTCGAGAAACGGAATATCCCGCGGTAAGGCATCCCTGTGTGGGCGACTAAGATCTGGCCCCGTGTGCTGTATGGGCTAAATGGCAGCCGGCTACAGGGTTTAAAAGACAACCCTGGTACGGGGACAGTACCCCCGGGAGTTCGCTCAGTCTGCTCTTGGTTTGGCCTTTTTGGGGAAATTTCGTGGTGGTTGTATTTAAAAACCCAAATGCAGAAGAACTGACCTTGTCAGTTAAATTTTGGGGTTTTCACCGGGTCCCGGACAAAGGGCAGAGGTTTTTTAGAGGGGCCTCAAACCCCGCCCAGGTGGTTGGTTTCCCCCCAATGAATTGGTACTGAAAATGTTAACATTCTCGGGGGCTGATCAACGCTTTTTTGACCCGCTGTGTTTTTGACGCCGGGGGTAAGGCTGTCTCGCGGTCCCCACGTTAACACATCGGATGTTGTATACAGTTAATGTGCGAAGGAAATGGGGGGGAAAATTTTTAAGTTGCGTTTCTAAATAACGGTTTTTTTCTGCCCAAATCCCCTTTTTTCCCCTGGTGTGTCCCAAGAAAGGCTTTGCCGGGGTTAAAAAAACAATTTTGTCATTGAATCGTTTGTAAAACTTTCTTTCATTTGTTTTTTTCCTATAACCCTATCGATTAGCGACTTTGGTTTGGGGTTTGATGTTCAGTTTAGCTGATTTGCCCCCCAATTTGCAAAAAGTTCAAAGTGGTTTTGACTTGTATTTTTTTTATTCAATGTTTTAGCTATTCACCGGTCTAGTTCGGTTTGTCTGAACTTAAACTGTGTATAGGTCGTCTCCCCAAGGGGGTTTTAAAAAATTTAAAAAAACGTTCCCCTCCCCCCGGGGCACCAAACTGCGGACTTTGCCAAAAGCTGACCAAATTGCTGGATCGATGGACTTCGACCGCAGAAAAAAGAACAAAGACGCTAGTTCTTACTCCTTTCCTGGTTCAGTTCCGGAACGATCAAATTCAACCTGTAGACGCACATAAGCCAGAACAGTCGGATTGGGTAGTCGCAAGACATTTATTTTCTGCTGACTCAATCTTGGGGCTCTGGTTTCCTTCTTCAAATATAAGTCACTGAAGGTAAATAGCACCCTTCCAGCATTTCTGCAACAAGCAGGAAGTCTTGACGTCTTGGGCTGATAAGAGATAGCCTTACGATGACGTATACCCCTGAACCAAGGCAAAGATAATTTTCATACTTTTCACTGAAAAAATCCTTTGGATCAATTACTATCAGTTCCTTCTTGCTAAAAAGCATGAAACTTATTATACGTTACGAAATAAAGTCGAAAGCGCTCAAGTTCACACCCTTATATGCAGATCAGAATGACAAAACATTGGCATTTCCTACCAACGGCGGAAATTTAAAGTTTGATGGATAAGGAGAGGTGACGATATGCGCCTCCTCAGATATCGAAGGTGCTTTTGATGGAGCTTAGTTGTAGATGAGCTTCTTCAGCTGCTGACCAACAATGGAGTCCGTTGCCAAAGCAGAGAGAACACTCTATGCATTATTCTGCACAGGGGCTTAGGCCTGCCAAATGGTTGCTAACGTACTAAATATCAAGCTGTCGAAAACAACCATCATCCCATTTACCGAGAGAAGGTCCCTGCTGGATCTAAGGACCCAAACCTTTGGCGGCAAAAAGTAGATATGACATATTGGGCCAAATATCTGGATTACACTTTGAATTATATGTACATACATACTCTTCGCGATTTGAATTCTACCCTTCGGGCCACAAAAGCACTCGAGGTGTGCAATCGCTTGGCCGGTAAAATCTGGGGCTGCGTACAAAGGAGTAGCTGGCGGATGCAAACCACGATCGTAGGACCGACTGTTACATATCGAGCAGCGGCCTTGGAAAGCAAAGGCACCGCAGATTTCTGTAGGAAACATAGTAAGCTCCAAATTGCAGCAGTTAGTTTGAGCTTATTGCTGTACAAGGGACATCGCTCTCCAACTTTAGATGTTCACTTCATCATTATGCATTCCTGCACATAATTGAATGGCAAAAAATTTGTTGGTGCCCCTCACATCTACACTGTCTGTGAGAGGTGAAGTAGAATATTCTCAGTTCACATATTTCCTCCGTGACTATCTATGTCAACCGTCTGATTTCTCAATAAGTGAAATTAGCACATTTGTGATGGACTCAAAACTTGTCATCGATATATGAAAGTAATTGTAGATATAAAAGGTGACCTCCCGTTGGACTATTAGCAATAAACTGTAGCGTAACCTAACCTAGAAAAAGTTACTTGGTAGTAGTTAATATAAGCGCACCCCTAAGTCGTTTAATATACTGCTTGGAAATTTCTGTACTAAACGTACAATATAAAACCCCTAATCATCTGTATATATGTATATATATGCATATGTGTGTGTAATGTGACTCACAGCATTCATTGGAAAAAATGCATTTGCAATTTCTTTGCCATTTTCACAATCCCCTGAGTCTCATATTTATCTTTTTGTTCGCTTCCATTGTTTTTGTCTGACACATTTGTTGGTTATTCTTGTTGTTGCATTAAATGATTGCTCATTTGGGTGTTGCGTCACTGGAGTGAAATTTCACTTTATCAGAAGTTGGGGAAAATCAATGTGCAACGTCATTGCAATATGCAAATTACTTCATTTATTACATTTCACTTACATTTACATAGAAACACAATAAATTTGCGTATGTGGTTGTGCATGTGGGAGTGTAAGTATATTTAAGGGCGAGGGAATATCCTCAAACTGCTCCGTAGCAATATCAAATTAAAATTCAACTCAAAAGAAAACTTCGCTTTTGAGAGGAAACCCTAGTATACAAAGATCTGTCGCAAAAAGAAACAGAACTTTTTAAATATAACTGTTTTTGGTGCGCCACCTATTGGTGGGTATATGAAATAAAAAGTTTGATCTCTTGTTGACATTTCGTAAAATTTTAAGACAATTGGATAACTACAATCGATGTTATCGATCAAAAAGTGACAGCAGCTTTTGGTCATCGGACGTAAAATGCATTTTGAACAAAGAGCAAATATTAAATTTTGTTTTAAACTTGGGAAAACGTTTACTGAAACATTTCAAATGATGAAAAAGTTTATGGTGATCATCCCGTAGTAATGTGCATGAGTGGTTTAAGCGATTCCAAGAAGGTCGTGAGGACCTCTGTGACGATCAGAAGTCGGTCGTCTTCAGAAGTCAAAAATAAAGACAATGCTGATTTGTTTTTACGATTCCGAGGGTATGGAACAACGAGAGTTCGTCCCTGGCCAAACGATTAATGCTGTGTTTTACCTTGGTGTTATGAAGCGTCTTTTGTCACGCATTCGTCGTGCTCGACCACAATACCGTGAGGCAGGGTCCTGGCGCCTGTTGCACGATAATGCGCCGTGTCATCGGTCGACGCTTGTCACTGATTTTTTGATAAAAAAAACTCCATATTAACCATTAATTACTTACCCTACCCACCTGATCGGGCGCCCTGTGATTTTTAAATATTTGGAAAACTTCATTTTCCCATGAAAGGACACTGGTTTCAGGACATTTCAACTATCCAAAAGGCGACGACCGATATTCTCAAGAGCATTCCGAAAAATGACCTTAAACACTCATTTGAAATGCTAATTGACCGGGCTAAACGCTGTATCGAAGCGCAAGGAAACTACTTTGAATAAAAAAATATAACTTTTGAAAAATATTAATTTTTTGTTGTTTTTTTAAAGTCCTGTTTCTTTTGCGACAGACCTTGTACATACATACATATAGTATGTATATACATATATACAGGGTGATCTTTACAGTGAGTTGCTAAGAGTTGTTGAAAGACGGTTGTACATGTCAGAAATGCTGCTGGATCCTTACAAATCGAATATGGTCAGATGAAAGCATAGCTCTACGATTGAAATTTAAGTATGCTCTGCCAAATACCCAAAAAAGCAGACCCCAAAATCGGCGCCAACTACCGTGCTATAAGCCTCCACAACGTCGCATGTAAGGGTCTATCAAGCGTACTGTGTGAAAGATTAAAGCCCATCGTCAACAAATTGATTCGACCTTATCATTGTGGCAACTAACCACATATTCACTGTGCCCCAATCTGTGAAAACAGGATCGACACACAAAACTCTTCGTCGATTTTTCAGCTGCTTTTGACAGCATGAAAAGAGCTGCCTTTGAACCGATGAGTCTGAATTTGGTATCCCCGCAAAACTAATACGGCTGTGTAAACTGACGTTGAGCAATACCAAAGATCGGGGCGAAGCAAATGGGTCTGGTAGTGAATAGGGGAAGACGAAATATCGCCTGTCATCAAACAAACAATCGTCGCACTCGCGACTTGGCTCCCACATCACTGTTGACAATCATAACTTCAAAGTCGTAGATAATTTCGTCTATCTTGGAATCAGTATTAACACCAACAACAATGTCAACCTCGAAATCCAACGCAGAATAACTCTTGCCAACAGGTTCTACTTTGGACTGCATAGGCAATTGAGAAATAAAGTCCTCTCTCGACGAACAAAAACCAAACTCTATAAGTCACTTATCATCCCCGCCCTGCTCTATGGTGCAGAGGCATGAACAATGATAACATCTGAAGAGTTTTCGAGAAAAAGATTCTGCGGAAGATTTATGATCCTTTGCGCATTGGCAAGGGAGAATAACGCTCTCGATGGAACGATGAGCAATACGAGAAATACGACGTCATTGGCATAGTTAAGCGAATTATTTAACTAATTATAATTATAATTAAATCAATATATAATATAATACAAAATCGATTATATAATTTTAATTTGTCATTATAATTATAATTATATAATTTTAATTACTCGAAACTTAATTTTATAAATTCAAATTATAATAATTTTTAACCCTAAGAGTTAAATGAAATTTCCTGAGGTCTTAATTAACTCCAATTTAATTAATTAAAATTAAACGAATTTATTATATCTATCGAAACATTATTCTATTTTATTTAATTGTTTGAAAGTAAATACAAAAGAAATAAAAAACAACAATTAGCTGGTTTAATTAAATAATAATTAATATTAATTAAAAAATATAATATTAAATTAATTGCACAAAAAAATAAATCCTTTAAAAAGTATATAACATAGAAATAAATAATTAGAGTTTGAATTTAATCTAAAATAACTAAATATACAATATTAAATAAAAAATCTTATGAAATTATATACATTATCATAAGTTAAGTATAATTTATTTTTGTATAATTAACCAACTATAATTAAATAATTTTAATTAAACAAAAATTATTTTTATAAATACACATTATAAGAGGTATTAACACATACCATACAAGTTAAATGAAATTTCCTGATTTCTTAATTAATTCAAATTTTTTTTTATATAATTAATTAATTATAATTAAACAAACTTCTTATATCTATCTAAACAATGTTGTTATTATACCCTGAACAGGGTATATTAAGTTTGTCACGAAGTTTGTAACCCCCTGAAGGAATCGTCGGAGACCCTATAATATATAAATGATCAGTATGTCGAGCTGAGTCGATTTAGCCACGTCCGTCTGTCTGTCTGTGTGTATATATACGAACTAGTCCCTCAGTTTTTAAGATATTTTTGAAATTTTGCAAACGTCATTTTCTCTTCAAGAAGCTGCTCATTTGTCGGAACGGCCGATATCGGACCACTATAACATATAGCTGCCATACAAACTGAACGATCGGAATCAAATCTTGCACTCACGTCACTGGACAACTTTCACCAGCATTAACAAGATAATTCGGTATATATTATTTTCTAAAGCAACAATGTAATCTCCGAAGAAATTGATCAGATCGGACCACTAAAACATATAGCTGCCATACAAACTGAACGCATAGTTACTAACAGAAATGCACCTGTGAAGGGTATTTAGCTTCGGTGCAACCGAAGTTAACGTTTTTTCTTGTTTTTATTTAATTTTTTTGGAAGTAAATACCAAAAAAACAATAATAAACACGCCTAATTCTTTCAGTTACGAATCTAAGCAAAGAATATGGCTGAAGAAGTCTAGAAAAAAAAAATAAAAAAAATAAACTTATTAACTTTATGCTTATTTAAACAATTTTTTTTTTTTTTTTTGAATAAAATTATTTTCCGAAAATTCTCTTAATTTAGAGCCTGTTCAAAAACCTGTCATATTTTGTTTACCACAAAAAGAATTTCAGCACTGAAAGCCACTATTAGCAGCGATTTCTATGAAAAAAATGCATCAGTCAAAAAAGATCTTACTTTTCGTCCTCTAGCCCAGTTGAACTTTTTAGGAGTGTTATGGGCACAAATCACAACTCTAAATTTTAGAATTTACAAATAAAATAAACTTAACAAAATGCTCGTGTTGTCACAATTGACGAATATCAGCTTTGACCTAAAATATTTGGTGTACTCCGTACTTCACCATGAATCCGTTACAAAATACAATATTTGTGCGCACATACATACATACATACTTGCATACTTATATATGCGAAAGTTAAATGTAAACGCAATGTGTAGATATGTTTGAGCACACGCGTTTGGGTATCGGTTTGGCCCAGCATTGGGTTAGAATATTGGTCGATATATCGGTATGTCGGCTGTGCGGTGCGATGTGCGCGTTGCGCGTTGATACGCAACAAGGTCATTGGAAAAATCGTTAAAGCAGACGACGAAATTGCCCAAGTATACATACAAATTTTTTTCACTATCATTTGGCGTATTTTCTCCAACTTTTCGACGATTTAGCAGCAGGCAAATTTTTATGAAAATTTTCTAATTTACTAAGTGCTTTGTGGAAATATGCTGAAAACTTTAAAGATTGGCACTTACCTATTCGATTTTATATGTTTTAGCGAGTTTTCGGGTTCCACGGAGTTTTCAAGCCGAAATGGCACCATTTTCAAAGTTCTGCCACAAATCACTTTATGAAAAATTACTTTCACTTAATGAAAAACACACATACACGACATAATTACGCTTCTTCTTTTAATTACTCAATTAATTTAACACATACAGATGTAATTTTCTTTTTTACTATTTTTACTCGACGAATTTATACACTTTTTCTCCAAGGATCTATTAATTTGCTACGGCTTTAAATTACTTGCAGAATATTTTTCAGTCTTCAGCATTAACCTAATATGCCTTTTTGATATATATAAATATGTATGTATTGGTGTATATATAGAAAAAATTTTACACAGTTTGGTTTTTCCGTTTTGATGTCTTTACAACTCCAGGTCTGCACAGCAACTGATAAAATTTCAAGTCCACGAAAATGCTGGTAGCTTAAAAAGCCTTGAGACTGTGTTGAAAGCTCCAAAGGTTGTGTTGAGTTTCAGCGAAATTCCTGGAATTGGGAAATTTCCAACAACTTGTTGCCGCTTGCAGGCGCCGTGTGCGCAGGACTTGTTTTGGTATTTCTCAACAATGGCAATTACTTGTTTACAAACATTGTACGGCTGATTGGAGCACAACACGTGCACTGGACGCGTCAGCGCAGACGCCAATTACGCCGGTAATGGTGTTATGGTAACATTGGAGCTTTCCAATTGACAGCGCCGTTATATTATATGTAAATAATGCATGCTAACGGGTATTGTGACAACTCGTTGCTAATAAAGCATACAAACAGTTTGAAAAGAACTGGAGATGTCCATATGTATGTATATCAGAAATAGCAGCTAAACTTTTAAATTACAATTAAAAACAGTTTGGAGTGAAAATTTGCATGAAAATCTACTTTCTTCGTAATGTTTAATACAAGTTTTTGAAAATTTTTTCAGTTTGTGACTAGAAACTGATAATACAAATCTTTATATTTTAATTAAATATAAAAATTGTAAAATTAAGATTTTAACACCAAACTTGTTGGATTAAAAATTTATAAAATACAAATCATTTGAAACTGTAAGTAAGTTTGGCATCAATGCTCTGTGCGAGCGCTAGTTCAGAATAGTACAATACTGCTACTAACAATTGCGTAAAATAATGGATTTTAAAACAATTTATTTTTTATTTTTTTATTTTTTAATTTTTTAATACAATTGCAAGTCTGATTGTAAACTTTGCCTTTCCTTTTATGCATTAATGACGTCACGAACTGCTATAAATTTCTCTCAAAGTTTACTAGAATGGAAGTAATAAAATTAAACTGTCGTAATCTCCATTCCTAGCATTCTTGGGACTTTACTATAATTGCATCATTACAAACATTTATTGGGCTAAAACTATGTTGAAGCAGTTATTTTCGAAATTTGAACGTATATTTGAGAAAAATATGTACACTGTATCCGGAAATTGTAAATAAAACGGTAATTATTTAATTATTCAACAATATTTATTTTGTTGCCTTCAAAGTAATCTCCACCAGGCGTAATGCACTTATGCCAACGATTTTTTCTGTCCTCAAAACACTTTTCATAAGTACTTTTTGGGATGGCCTCCAGCTCCTTCAGCGAATTTTGTTTTATCTCTTCGACTGAAAACAGGTTCCACGGAGCGGCAATTTCAGTTTGGGGAGCAAGAAAAAATCACACTGTGGCAAATCTGGTGAATACGGTGCTTGATGGTATGGTATTCATTGCGATGGTGCATTTTCAAGCACCATGTCCTACACTTTTTTAATATTTTTATCAGTTGAAGAGGGCGAAGGTCAGCCAAAACGAGGCATGTCTTCAACGATCTATTTTTGATAAAATTTAATACCCGTAAGCCTTTTCCAACATTAATTCGCATACAAAATTTGAGTCAAATTCTTTGTTCGATATTTTTATCCATTGTAAAATCCCAACGCACTACTGAGATGTACCGATTTAAGCAGCACCTGAAATATCATTTACCCGGGGAATTTAATTATAACTTCCGGGTGCTTTTTTGTCACAATCTACAATAAAATTATACAAAGAAATAATTCGGAAACTTTAATATTTTCCCATCTTTCTGCAATTGAAGAATTCCAACCCAAAAGAACTGCCGCCATCTTGGCGGCCAACAATGTATCAAGCCAATTTTTGATACCCTTTTCTCACGTAAACAGTATTCCAGCGAGGACGTTCTGCATCGGCAAGAACAAATGGCAGTTAGATAGGTAAAACTTTGTTTGCGTATTCCGGCTGTTTTTTCGTTAATCACTAGCTTCAATTTGATTAGTTGTTGTCGGTATCGGCAGCCCCATTAATGGTTTTATGTGGTTTAAAAACTCATAATTTAGCACACCCTTGATTATTACACGAAGATTGCACCGCGACCTTAGGTTTATTGTGCCCACAAATACCGAGCATTAAAGTGGCGTTTTTTAATGGCTGATTGAGTGACCCCTAAAGATTCTGCGAGTTTCTCTTTTGTTAGTCAGCAATATTCAGCGAGTAATACCTTCAGTTCCTCACCATCAAAATTTATTAGCCACCTTCGTCTTCCAAGCCAAACTTTTAAATCGAACAAACCATTTTTGGCACATTCGCTTAGCTAGAACATTTTTACCATAAACTTCCAAGAAAATACCATGACTTTTGGCTGGGAGTTTCTTCATTTTAAATAATGAAGATCTCCCTGGAAAAATATATATACATAGAGATATATACATATATACTAGAGGACCCGCCCACGTTTTACTGTGGCTGATACATAGGTAGTACTACTAATACCATCTATATGATTTCTATTAGTTAGATTATAAGTATTAGTTAAGGAATAATCGCATTTTTGGTGAAGCAACAAAAATGAATCAAAAAGCATTTCGTGCGTTAAGAAAGAATTGGTTTTTGGGGTAAAAATACTATTGAATTTTGGCTGTGCATCAGTGAAATCAATCGAGTCCAATCGATTGTCAGCCTGGTGGACTGCAGATTAAGAAACGCTGGAAAAACTAAAAAAAAATCGGCTGGCAAGGTTATGACATCAGTCTTGCAATTCTTCGAAAAGATTTCTGTATATCTCAAATTTCAATAGACCTTTTTATCAACACTTCAGTTATGCCGCTATTTTTTATGCCAGATCTTTTGCAATTTTAAATTGCCTGTCAAGATACCCCCTCCAATAGTTAGCAGGTATGAAAAAAATGTTATAGCGACCCATAGATGTATTGAATCAACCAATTTATTACTTAAGAACGAACAACTCTGTCCACGTTATGAAAACTTGTCTACAGATGTCGCCTTTTACTTTGGCATCGTTTTGTTTATTGCACGTTTACGCCAATTTAAGGTTTGAATATTGGATACTGCGATGGTAGCGCAATCTATCGGTCAAACATTCCAAAATTAGCAATTAATTACAAATGAAAAATTAATTTAAAAAACATTTTCCAGTGGACCAAATTGTGAATCTAAACCATTCTCGAATCTCCTTGAACACACACAAAAAATTTCATCGAAATCGGTCAAGCCGTTTAGGAGCAGTTCAATTACAAACACACGGTCAGAAGATTTATATATTTATATATATAAAGATATATACAACCCAGGAATTAGCATTCGCTGCCCGACTTCAGCTAATATATAAATAAGAAGTAATTGAGAGATTTGCTTAAATTTTAGAATATGTTTCTGAAATGTAATAAATGATTTTCAACGGCTGTTATTCTTGAAATACGAATTCGATGATAAAAATTGGGCAAAAGTCTAAAAAAAAGTATTTATCTTCTCTTGTTCTGAGTCAAAGTTCATTTCTGAAGTCATAATGTGAAGAAAACGAATCTTCGGTGGAAATATTCCAAATGCCATCAAACCCGAAAACTTTACCTGAATGAAGGAACTGGTTTTATGTAAAAATTCTTTGGCATAATCTTCTGCTAGAGCATTTGTTGCAACTATCCAAAAACATACATATTTTTGTCGTTTTGATAGAGAGAATGTGCGAAGCCTTAGAAATAGGGATTATTTCCATTTTGATCTACTCATTTGAATGCAATCTTTTATTTTTGTAGTCTGCGAATTAAGTGCTAGTCGCTGAGGGGCTGGCGAGTACGGTGGATGGAGGAATAGTTGGTTAATTCCTTGAAATGATCATTTTTTGTATACAAGCTGAATGAACACAAATGTTGTAAAACCGAGGCAGCTATTGAACGCAGAAGTTTATACTCTGAAAAGGGAATATAAAGTCAATTAGCTAGTGTTCTGGATTTACAGGCTCTCTGTCGCCGAACCGGTAATTTACGTAAGAAGCTAGGCCCATGTTACGTAACGTAAGTGGTTGTTTATTACATATTTAAACCTTCTGAAGCTGTAACGACCCATTAGCAACTTGATATGGCGCATGCCTTGGAATTGTTGCCAATACCTCGCCCTGCCTACTCCTTCTTCCTTCCGGAGCAGCACCTTTATGTTATAAAGATCCACCGCGATGAAGGGATAAGGTCCAACCATGTTAGGGAATACCGCGTAGCGAGCGAGCTCATCAGCCAGTTTATTCCCGATTTTTGTGACAGGGCACCCAGATGAGTTGCACTTGGTTACGTTCCGATATACCGTTCAGCCGTTCTCTACACTTTTGCACCAGTAGCCATTTCATCTCGTAGGCAAAGACACCTTTAAATGGCGCTTGACTGTCGCTAAGTACGGTTATATACGTACGTTGCGATAGTTGCGTTACAGGTTTATCTGTACGCATCGACTTATGGCAAAGACCTCTGCTTGAAACATGTTTGGAAAACTTCCCATAGGTTTGGTTAGTTTGGTATGTGGTCCTGCGACTCCTGCACAAATTCCCTCCGACGTTTTCCAGTCGTCGGTGAATCACTTGAATGTACTATTCCTAAACAGTAGCTTGAGAGTGGAATCATTCCATTTACCCTTACAGCTAAGCGTAACTTTGAACCTTTTGACGAAATTTCCCCTTTTGGTAATGCTGTACTTGGGAGAAGATGTAATGGTATTTCTCCACTTAAGTCCTTCATACGCTGGGATGAGTTTACCTTTAGGTTTGACCAAGAGAGATTTGTTTATGTGTCGCAATATGCTTTCCAATCCACATATTATAAGATCTGTAATTACAGCAAAATTTTTTATAACGATTTTTCTCGGCTGGTCACATCCTACCTGTTATAGCATTTCTAAATTGGAAAAGCTTCTCCTTCAAATATACAAAGTTGGCTTAAGATACCCGATTTAGAATTTATATATCTTGAGCAGGTCCTTATTGTAACTGAACTAAGTGAATAAGTACATGAAGGATATCCTCAAGATGAACTAGCTCCCTATAGAAACGTTCCAACTTCAGTTGTTATGTAAATTTGGTGAAGATTACTTCAGTTGTAAGGCTTTTGTTGTTATTTTAATGAAAACCTTGGCCCTGTTTGGAGAAAGCCCAACATTGACTGTCACCGAAGTCACTTAATGGTGATCGAGGAAACTGCCTGTTTCGACAGAATCGGACCAAAGGGAAAGAGGTGTTAGGTCCTAGCCCACAGCTTATCAAGTTTTTGAAATGAGGCATTGTGAAGATTTTAATTAAAGCTTTGTGTTAATTGCTTTCTGTGAAAATTTAAATACACTTTATTAAATATTTTACATATATACATATGTACATAGTTATTTATAATACAATTATAATCAATAATTAACTTTACGCACAAACCAGTTTCATATAAAATATATTCAAACACTATTCAGAACGCCCAAAGAATGTATCTTTGAATTTTGAGTGTAAAACTCATTTAAATGCACTTTATATGGTACAAAATTGGGCGATAAAAAATTAAAAAACAAAAAAACGTATTTTGTAAATAAATGCAGCAAACAGCCTTTCGTTTTGGAATTGCACTTCCACAACTTTTCAAGAAGTTCTAAGAATGGTCAAAAAGTTCTGAAACTCGTACAGAAATTCTTAACCTCGGCCCAAAGTTCATAAAACTTAGTTAAGCAAAAACAATGCAGGGTTCTCCAGATATTGTTTCCACATATTTGAAAACTGAGCCATTGTGACGCCATCAATAAGACGATGATCTGCACACCAACTGACATTCATTATATGAGCTTTAACGATCTCGTCATTTTCATTAAAACGCGGCACAGCCTTTATGAAAAAGAGAATTTAATTATCGAATGCGCTTATTAAATTGAAGACTTTTATTTAATTTGTTATTTCACCTTTGTCCGTCCCATAGCGCCGATGGCCACTTGTGGTGCCATTATACAGGGATGAGTATAAGTACCACCGACCTTAAAAAATTTTATTATTTTTATATTAAATTACTTATACCACTATTTTATGCTCACCACACCAATGTTGGAAAGTGAGAATGTGCCATCAGCAAAGTCTCTTGGGGTTAATGCACCTTTGCGTCCCTTTTCGATCAGTTCGTTCAAATCCTTCGCAATATCCAATATATTCTTGGCCTCACAGTTCTTAATATTTGGCACTACCAAGCCCTGGGGCGTGTCTATGGCGACACTGATGTTGTGCGCAGCTTTGTATATCACTGTTTCCTTCTCAATATCGAGTGAACTATTCAAAATGGAATACTTGGTAAGTGCAATAGACGCAGCTTTGATACAGAAGGGCATGAATGTGAGCTTTGGAATGCCACGTTCATTTGCGACTGTCTTCAATTGGTCACGGAAATCAATGAGCTTGGTCATATCGATCTCATCGCTATAGGCAAAATGTGGGATTTTCTGAAATTTTATGCTTGGATAAGCGACTTATATCCGGTGCTGTTTCAATTAAAACACATACCAAAGATTCAGACATGGACTTCATCATCGCCTTGCGTACACCTTTCAGTGGTTCAATGCGATCGGCAGCAGCTGCTGCAGACTTTGGAGTTTCTTTTAGTGCACTGGACAATTCTGATTTGGCAGCAATTGTCGGATGTGGTATATTAGTGCCAGCAGGTACTTGCCCGAGATATTCAAGTACATCACCTTTAAGTACACGTCCCAATTTTCCTGTAGCCGGCACTTTGGAGAGATCTACTTTATTTTCCATAGCCAAACGACGCACTGCCGGCGTTGCAAGGGTTATATTGCGCGCTACATCCTGATCGCTAGCAACTTTTGCGTTATTTGATTGCGGGCTTGAGTTGGATTCCGTTTCTGAATCTGAGTCAGACTCCGAGTCAGAATTGTCAGCGTCATCTTCTTCAACATCAAAATCCAAAAGCGGTTTGCCGACCAAAGCAATATCATCAACTGGATGATGAATTTTCGCTATTTTGCCATCGTAACGACTAGTGATGGTAACGGACGCTTTATCCGATTGTACTTCGCAGAGGTCATCGAACTGCTCCACGGTGTCACCGACCTTCACAAACCTGCACGTAATTTATATTGTAAGTATTAAAGAAAATAATGAATTATGAATTTAGTTACCATTCCTTTACAGTAACCTCACGTATGCCCTCTCCGATGTCACTAAGTTTAAATGACAGTATTTTTTCCATGCATGGCGTCAGATACAAACAGCGAATTTGAGTTGCACTGTCGGGCTTTTCAAAAATAACAAATTTATTATTTATTAAACAATGTAATAACAAAGGTTTAATTTTTGGTGGGCTGGGACGTTGCTAATTAAATTATGTGTAAGTATATTTAAATTTTAATATTTTTAGATGATAGAAAAAAAACGACGCACAGTTTGCTATCCATTTTTCCAATATTCTTAACTTTTTCGCACATCCTTTTCGCATTACAATCAATTATTGCTTTTAATTTCACTCTATTATCTTTGAACGTAGTTAATAATAAGCGAATTTTTTCGTTCAATTTATATTGATTTTCAAAAAATACCAAAATTTCTATTAATAATTTCTCTTATTCATTTTTATTTCACTTTTTTTAAATAAATAATCAAATTTCACAATCAGCTGTCTAAATGCACAAATCTGCTGCCGTCTGTCACCAGAAAATTTCAATGCGCATTAACGTTGCTTAATGCGTATTAATTTTGCTCGTCTGTCAGGGCTATTACGGTTTTTGAAATATTTGCATTCAAAGTTCAAAAATCAATTACTTGTATTTATTAGGCTGTGTTTCTTTGATTTATAATGAATTTTACAAACATACATATATGTATATTTTTAACTTTTATATAGACTAACACTTCACTAATTAGTTTCGTATTAAATAATGCAAAACTAATTTTAATTCGATATTTCACTTTGGATAATTGGCTCAATACAAAAAGCTCCGCCAGGATCGGAAAGGATCTCTCCGAGCTTTCGATACCAAACGAGGTTTCAGACAAGGCGACTCCCTATCGTGCGACTTCTTTATTTTGCTGCTTGAGAAAATAATTCGAGCTGCAGAACTTAATCGAGCAGGTACAATCTTCTATAAGAATGTACAGCTGCTGTCGTATGATGATAATATTGATATTGATATTGAAAGCAAAGCAAATGAATCTGGCAGTGAACGAGGGCAAGAGGAAATATCTCCTGTCATTAAACAAACAGTCGTTGCACTCGCAACTAGGCTCCCACGTCACTGTTGACACCCTTAACTTCAAAGTTGTAGATAATTGCGTCTATCTTGGAACATTAACAGCAACAACAATGTCAGCCCCGAAATCCAAGGCAGAATAACTCTTGCCAACAGGTGCTACTTTGGACTGAATAGGCAATTGAGAAGTAAAATCCTCTATCGACGAACAAAAACCAAACTCTACAAGTCACTCAATATTCCCGTCCTGCTATATGGTACAGTGGCATAGACGATGACAACATTATGAGTCGACATTACCGTTCCGAAAGATTTATGCTTTGCGCGTTTATGATATGACGACATTGACAAGCTCAGCCGAGCGGCTGCGCTCTAGGACATGTCCCACGTATGGACGAAAACACTCCAGCTCTGAAAGATTCGACGCAATACCCGCAGGGGAGAAGCAGAGGATGAGGAAAACTTCCATTCCGTTGGAAAGACCAGGTGGAGACGTACCTGTCTTCGCTTGCAATTTCCATTTGGGCCGCGTTGCGAAAAGAAGAAACGACTGGCACGCTGTTGTTAATTCGGCTATAATCGCGTAAGTGGAGTCTACCCCAATAAGGAAGAAGAATGGCTCAGATCTTCTGAATTGTGTTATACGTAAAGATCGTGAGTGAGATAATGGTGGAGGCCTAGCTTACTGCACACTGCCGTGCAATATCGTCTTATCGATAGCGACATCGACCGCAGGGACCTTGAATGTCAGGGTAAAGCTATCCGGCCAGGCGATGTCGAGCTCGAAACATTTAATTACAGTTACATATTGCCATTCAAAAATCACACAAATACAGGTGCACTACTTAATGGTGAAAACTGTTTGACATTCCTGCCTGTCAAATGATCGTAGGGGGATGGAGCTGGCCAAACAGATAGACGATTCGATATTCTCCACAATGAATGACGAAGCCACCACCAGAATGATGAGTACCTGTAATAGCTCGCCCGATATTATCATTACTGGTGGTGATCTGATAAATATAATAACCTGGCGACTTATTCTACCTCTCGCATCAGACCATCTGCCCATAATTATCTCGATCGAGAAACCTCCCGACTTTATTTCTATGGACAACCGTATCCTCGTTACCTGTAATAAAGCTAACTGGGTCGGCTTCACAGAATTTACCGAGGGCACTTTCACCGCGGACGTAATCGTCGGCGAACGTCAATTCCGCAAGGTGATCGCAGCTGCTACCGCTTCATCCTTAGCAACCTGTTTTAGCTGATGAGCGCGACACCTTACGCCATGCAGATCCCTATGATCCCCCATAAAAGACTTCAATTTGGGTAAGAAATCACCTCTGCAGTCAACTGTTTGAAGCGGAACCGCCTTCTAAGAGCATCAAGTGGTCCTTCCTCAACTACGTCGACGACATAAGACAATACGCCGACCAGACTTCGGACGCAACTAACTTCAGACATGCACTGACCGCCATTCACAGTGGAGCATAAACAACTTCACCGAGTCCCTCTCAGTGAATGGCGTACTTAGAGTCAAACTACTACTCATAGCAGACGACGAACTGTGTAGCTTCGTTCTGGAAACAGTAGCCTGTTGTTGTTGTTGTTGTTGTTGTAGCGGCAGAATTCTGCCGAGTTGACAGGCCTTGGCCGGATAAAAATCCGGGCCCGTTCCGGTTACGTAGACCCGATAAAAATCCAAACTTATCCTAACTGGAACTGTTTAGAAAAAAATTCTACGAGAAAAAGTAGAAATCTTTCTTGCTGAAAACAAGAAAGCTGATGTTTTGAATAAGGTCCAAAGAAAAATGGTGCAAATGTCAAATTTTTAAACGATCTGTGTTAATATGTACATACATCTGTACACGTGCGTGTAGGTACGTATGTAGGAAATATACAATTCTGAGTTATGTAATAATATAGCCAATTTAAAAATTTTAATCTTAACGATTGTAGACCACAATTGCGAACTTTAAATGCACTTGTTCAGAGGAAAATAGTGTTTAGCATTAATTAAAATTTATTTTCACAGCGTTTTTTATTCATACGTACTTTTCGACAAACACTAAACCTATGCGGCAAGCAATTCTTGAGGATTGCCGCGCTACGATTTCTCAAGAATATGGAAGACATGTTTAAAAAAATCAACAAATTGTAAAGCACCCACAATTTACATTCACTTAAAATTAGTAGTCTTGAGAAAAACCTGCACGACAGAACACGAAAATAAAAACAACTGCACGGATATCTCTGACAACTGCTTGACAAGTTTTTATCAATATATGCCAAATTTGTTTGTTACTTTTCCCAATGCGCGAACTGTCAAATGTGTTTTCAAGATCTTTGATCCTCAATTCTGTTACATTTTGTTTTGCAAAGGTTTTATGAATAGTGTGCACAAGTGATTTTACAGAAATTTTATTGAAACTAATAATAAGATATTATGGCTTTTAATACAGGTTTGATTATATCTCAAAAAGAATACATATCATGCAAAACGTCGGGTAAAAACTATATAATAAAATATTCTATTACAATGATTATTCTATTACAGTTGACGAAATGACACATCTGTCCCTAAACACAAATAAAAGGTATTTATTAAAAACGTAAATATCCGCACGTGTGACTGAAAAAATGGTAATTAATTTGTATTGTTTGTAATAATTTTAATAAAACTACAATAATAATATCTTTGTAGACTAACCTACGAAAAGAACTAGAAAAATGTAAACATCCAAATAGTCGGAAAACAAAAGCTTTAGGCAAGAAAGCAAGACGCCAGAATAACAAACACAAAGCGCGTATGGGTCATGCGATTAAAAGTAACATAATGGGCGAGAAATTAAGTTGGTTTTTGGGACAAATCGATGAAAACCGGACGGAGCCACTAACACCACAGGAATTTGAAGACCTCATAGCTTTATACCTCAAGCGTTTTGATGAAGAACTTGAACAGATTGCGCTTAAACAATCAATCAGCAAGAACCGCTCTAAACAGCATGCAGCTCGGGAGGATGTTATCAAAATTACTTTGGAAAGGGAGCGAAACGAGTACCAAAGTGGAGGCATGGGTAATTTCACAAAACTACATACATATATAAATTGTTATTCGTAATACACACATTTTTTGTTTTCTCTGCCGTAGAGCTGCTAAACCTCTGCGATCCTGTGAAATTTAAATCGCTAATGGATTGGGATGGTAGTGCGCTCAATGTTCAACATTTGAAGCTAGATCTTGTTTCACATAAAATGTTGCAGCGTCTGAAAAGCACAAACACTATAAATAGCAATGACCATAATACTGCTAATGAAACAGCTCTTGCAGGGAGCATATCTAATACGGAAGCCATGGAATTGGCTTAAATAAATGTATTATACTAAAATGTATATTTTCTTTTATAAAAATATTGCAGTTTACAGGTTTGTATACATTATTTAGTTTGTGTCAATTAATCGCCTCTAATAACCGGTTCACCATCGAGTTTTTTTAGTAGCGGTAAACGACGTATGGCTTCATTTTTAAAAACCAGTTCATCCATATTCTCGTTGATTATATTGCCAAGAAAGGAAATTTCCTCCAGTTTCGGCGCCAATGCCATACGATTGAATTCAATCCAATCTTTAATAAGATTGTGTGATACATAAAACACGCGCAATGCTTTCATGGATTCAATTGGTTTAATTTTCTCAATAATATTGTAACTGACCCATAACTCTTCCAATGTTTCTCCAAGTGCCTCCTTTCAATATTAGAAGAACATGTCTCATAAGATTTGCTGTATTGAATATAGTTCGGACTCATAACTTACAATGC
This sequence comes from Bactrocera neohumeralis, assembly GCF_024586455.1. Classification (NCBI taxonomy): domain Eukaryota; kingdom Metazoa; phylum Arthropoda; class Insecta; order Diptera; family Tephritidae; genus Bactrocera; species Bactrocera neohumeralis. The sequence continues at coordinate 64,000,888 of NC_065922.1, forward strand.
CATTGATACTTTTCAAATTGTTCCTTGCCAACGAAAGAATACGGAGATTTTTAAGCTGATTGATACCCGTTATTTTTTCAATCATATTGGAAGACAGGCTGAGTTTCCTGCAGTTAACAAGCGTATTAAGTGTGCTATCCATTTTTTCAATTGGTGGAAATTGAAACTGTAAACCAATGTCTGTGACTGTAATGGGATCCTTGCCATTTTTTTCTTCCCAAATGCGTAGTGCATCCTTGATCGTAGTCGGTTTGGCCATTGAGTCAATACAAGTTTTATTTTATATTTTCAAATATTTAATTTCTAATAATTTTCAATGACAATTTTAAAATTTTGTGCCAAAATTATAATTTGGGGATACTAGTTTTAAAAAAATTTTGGTTTACCAGTATTTTCATTGACTGGTAAAACTGAGGGCGTATAAGTATAAATCTTACATTAAATATCTAACAATTGAAAGATCTTGGGTTGAAGCCTCTCCATATATACCTTAATTATTTGATTCTGCTAAATTGAAGACAAGTTTATGGAAAAAATTTCCTATGGATCTTGTGTTAATTTAAAAATTATGAAATGGCATGGAAAATAAATATATAAATTCTTCTTGGAAAGATTAATAGCTCAATAAATTATAACAAATTATGTTATATATAATGTGAAATCCGCCAAAGTATGTTTTCCAACATTAGTTAGTAAACAAAAAGTCAAATAGTATTGGGTTCTAACATTTATTCCAACTGATCTCGCTTTACAATTGTTATTTCTTTCTAATAATGAAATAGATCTTCTGCAATCAACTATAATGTTTCCTATATTGATTTCTTTACTTATTTCCAGAAATTATGTGAACATATTTGATCAAGGGTATATCATTTGAATTTTAAACAAAAATGAAAATGGTACAAGCATACCCTAATATGTTCAGCAATTTGCGACATCTGCGGGAAACTCTGCATTGTTGCATGGAAAAAAGTTCTAGTTCACAGAAAAATATAATATTCTGAAATATTTTAAGTAGCTGGTGAAATATTCTGAGTGAGCTTCTACAATAAATATAGCATTTTCAAGTCAAGTTCTATTAATATTAACAGAATGGGAAACGCACCAGTCAAAGAAGTGGCGCAGGCAGCTGCTGTAAAGGTCGTTGGAACAACAGAGCAGCCGGCTGAGAAACCTAAGCTCAAGCCATGCTGTGCTTGTCCAGAAACCAAGAAAGTTCGCGATGCATGGTTAGTTAAATATTTTATCGCCATGAACGTTATTTAACAATGCATTTATTATTTTTTTAGCATTGTTGAGCGGGGCGAGGAGAATTGCACTGATTTGATAGAAGCGCATAAACAATGTATGCGAGCTCAAGGATTCAATATATAAGCAAAACAGCCAAGCTTTTCATTCGTTTAAATACAACATGTAGTTAATGATTTATCTTTGGCTGTCTGAATGAGTATCCTGGTATTGTCGGCAAAAGTTTACTTGAGTTAGGTGATTATCGCTATTAAAATACTTTCTATTTGTTACTAGTCTTGTTGCGTAATCTGTAAAAATAATATAAGGAAATTGCCACTATGAGTGCGAATTTAATTAATTAAATAACGTAAAGAGAGCAACATAGTTTTTATTTTGTAAAATCTCTGTCAAACTAAATCAAAAGTAAACACATCATATATTAGATATATGCCAATACATCCAATGCCACAGCACAGGCCATATATATTGTGATCACAAATGCCACTCCAAAGGCAATAATGCGCGACGGTTGAGGTACAGGATAGAACGCATATACTAATGTGTGCAATATGCGCGCAATGGCCGCAACACGGAAGAGTATGCAGGCAACTGTGGGATTAGGATTTGTGCAAATATATAGCAATGCCATCGTGAAGTAGGGTAGAATATTCTCCATGTCATTGCGATGTGCGCTGTCGAACAGAGTAAAGAAAGTTATAAATGTGAGATGTTTGGTACGAAATAGTAATATTGCTTACCGACGCACACGCTCCACGTGTGGATCATTATATTGTACTTCAATATCCTTGAAAAATAAGTCTTCTTGATTAGGGAATACCTAAAACGATAATTAAACGAAGCTAGATAAATATTTGTTTGCAAAAGCTGACTTCCAATACTATTGCCAATTAAGCCTGAATTTTGTGGTATGGTTTCCAATCCATGTTGTGCATGCATACATATGTACATAACCAGCGAAATGAGTTTGCTTTATTTACAGGGGAATTTAAATGAATGATTTTACCTTCCTCAGACAGCTTTGAGGAAATAAACCCAGAATCTGTAAAAATTATGTCGGATAATATAATGAATGAATTTTTATGCTAAAATTTGATTTATGCATACATGAATTTACAGTGTTTGCAAAATTCCCTGGATTATTTTTATAGTGGTTTTAAATAAATTCTGATTTAATGGATTGAACACACAATTAATTTTAATATTCTTCGCGTTTTGCGACTTAACATTTTATAAATGTAGTTAACACAACAGGTTTAAAGCCGGGCAAAGTTCAGTAGATTTTTTCAAACGTAAATTTAATTTTTTTTAGTATAAATGTACAAAACCAAAACAAGGGTTATGAGCACAACAACAATAGCACTTTTTTTGCCAGCAAACAATTTGGAACTTGCATACCTTATTGCGGAATCGTTGCAGCGCTGTTAGCAATGACATCAGCAACATTTTGATAACCAGCACACTGGCCCAAAAAAGAAAGCAGCAGAAGACAGGATTATCAAGCGTTAAATAGTTTTTTGTGAACTTCTCATTCATGACTGCACTAGGATTTGGCGCATTAAATGTTGCTAATGGTGGCGCTGCACTTGTAGCCATTTTCAATAGTCTTGCTCTGTATACAAAATTTTAGTTATAAATAGTAGATCTGCCGTCTAGATAACTGCAAAGCTTCGCTATAACTTCACGAATGGTTTGTTTACGCTAAGTCGTGTAGTCTCAGAACGTAGATTGACCGTACGCGTACATACATATTTACATACGTAGAACTCGTTTACCTTGGAAAAAATTATAGACTGCAAAGTTATCTTCTTAATTTCTACCAAATATGCTTATATACATACATATAGTATATTTATGAGTGAAGAATTTAAAACTGGTTGTGCTGTGATGCATGCAAAAAGCAGACCCATTTATATAACTTAAAAACAAATATTTTAGTTATACTAACGTCCATACGTAGATATAATTATATAACCCTATATCTTATTCTATCGATTCTAACTTGTTTTTCTTGGAACTTTAAAGTGGAGAATGAGTGTGGAACTGAAAACTAAAAATATGCATCATTTCAAGAAATTATTTTAATAATATTACCATATGTACATATGTATGTATGTAAAGAAAAAATTTGTGTTTAAATTAGTTCTTATATTTTAAACTTTCAGTCATCCTATATCATATATTACAACAATGAAACTTAAAATAAAAAGCTGAAGCTATAATACCCTTTACAAATACAAAAAATTCAATACAAGAACTTGATTTTGATTGGTTAATTCGTATGAACAATTTTTGCAGATTGTATCATTTTCTCGGGCAATAGTTCGTGGCAAATTTTGTGAAGATGCATACATATGTATGTATGTACAATATTATCAAATTAAAATGCATTTTCTAAAAGACAAAGACAATTTTAATGGTTCATACAAATATGTACATACATATGTGTACATATGTATGTGCTCTAGTAAGGTCCAATATTGGTGGTTTCGACGAATTACATCTCCTTGGGGGAAGTCAAAAAGAACATGTGTAAAATTTTAGATCGATATCTCATGCACCGAGAGACTATGTAGTTCGCGAATATACAGACAGACGGACAAGGCTAAATCGACTCAGCTGTCATGTTGATCATTTTTATATATTTGTAAACGGTCTTCGACGTTTATTTTTTTTTGTCATAAACTTCATGGCAAACTAAATATAATCTTTTCAGGGCATAAAAAGTTAAAAAACGCTTAAATCTACTATTACAGTTAAAATGAAATTTTAAGAATTATGTACATGGTTTAATATTTCCATTTTCAACCTATCCTGCATTTCCTCCGTTTTCTTTTGCAGAAGCTCGTCCAACATGGCTAAAAACGCCTTATTTTTGGACTCCTTCTGCGTGGAGAACACCGTTTCCAGTGTCTCATAAAAACGCGTAAGTCTTTCGAATGCCTCGTTGTTCGTATGTTGTTCCTCGTCAAGCCGTTGACGTTTCGACACATCTTTCGGCTTTGGTGTATCTCTGCAGGTTTGGCTATCATTTGGCGCACTTTCTTCCTGCAGTAATTCTACAAACTCAAAATTGTTCTGCGTTGTTGCAGGCGAATCACTGCAGCTGTGCTGGTCATCGCTGCCAAATTGCGTTTTAGATCTAAAAAAATAAATTTCTAGTAACAAATTCAAGTTGAATTAGAAAGGTATTTGAAACTTACTTTCTGGGGTTAACATGTTTTGTTAAGAAACCCATTAATTTGAGATAACACCACTCTTTCTTTTCCTCTGCTTCGCCCTCCTCCTCCGACTTCGATTTTTGCGCCACTATCTCGCGCACAAATCTATCGCGTAACGACTTCCAGCGCTGCTTGCATTGTTCCACTATTGAAGAAAACAATTTAATTGCATGTAAACAAAATAATAAATACTAACCAGAGGCTCCCGTTGAAATCGCCACTGTCTTCCATTGTCGCTCCTTCAACAACAAATTTCGAAATAAAGGTGAGCTTCTGTCGTACAAGCATGGGTGTAACCTGACGGCCTTAATTAACTTCCTTTCCATGTTTTATCTATATTCATATATATATAATATGAAAAACTGTTGTGTTTAATACTTATTGTTAGTGTATTTCATTTAAAAGTAAATACTTAACAATTAAAGTAGCAATAGCTGTTTCCCCAAGATTCTTCTTCGCTTTGCTTTGCTTCGCTTGAAATCTTTTTATGTGCACAAAAGCCAACATCGAAATCATCTGTCAAAGTAAAAGTCACAAACAAAGTTAATGCAAACTTTTTTGTTAGCCATATTTTGCGGCGAAGCAAAGCAAAGGCGAAGAAAAACGTTGTAAAACTGTCATTATAACAACTTTGACAAACAGCTGTCACCATTTTTACTTATGGCTGATTTACACAGAACTTTCCTTGCTTTGCTTGACAGTGAATACTTTGAACTCGAAGAGAAGCAAAAATAGGGTAAGTGAAAAGTAACTCTGCTAATTAATATTTGGAATTTTGATATTTGCATCTTAACATATTCGGCGAACTCAATTCACATAGGATCAAATAGAAATGTAATATATGTACATATGTATAGAAAAAATATATAATAACAAGTAAGAAAAGATAAGTTCGGGTGTAACTTACCAATTTATACTTGTGCAATTTACAAAGATCCCAGGCGGCTGAATACTTTTCTGCTAGAAAAACAAATATTATGCTTTGTATACCACATACATACTTATGTACATAATTATATCTAATATTATGCGTGCGATTCAATTTTAGCACTACGACATATCATTACTCGTATAAGTTGCTTTCTGAGTTTCATTAAGACAACTCACATATGGACCAACATAAGCGGTATAAAGTCAAACGGCAGTTCGAAAGTATTTATATTTGATATATGGAGGCTAGGGGCAGAATTGTTTAGATTTTACCCATTTCTGGCACCAATGCATTCTATTAACTTAAAAAGATCCTCCGCGCGGGAGTCGTGCCAAGCTGCCATGTTATTTTTGTTCAGTATTATCATAGATAACGTATTATTTGGCATTTCATCATGCAAACACGCCTGGACAACGTCAAGAGCTACCATTTCATACAGAAAAAACAACGATTTCATGTGGCTTTGGGTAGTTGGAATCATTATGGTTCATATTTCTTCAAAAATGATGACGGTGAGAATGTAACCGTCAATGGCGACCGTTATCGCGCCATGATAACCGACTATTTGATGCCTGAAATTGAAGCTCGTGTTCTCGGCTACATTTGGTTTCAACAAGAAACCTACATCAATCAATGCATTTATTGAGAGAACACTTCGGTGGGCAGATAATTTCATGTGTTGGGCCGGTCGATTGGCCAACAAGATCGTGTGGTATCACACCATTCGACTTTTTTCTGTGCGGATATATAAAGTCTAAAGTCTATGAGGACAATCGCGCTTCAATTCAGGCCTTGGAGCAAAACATCACGCATGTTATTGGCCAGTTAGCAGTGGAAATCCTGAAACGAATCATCGAAAATTGTAGTCAACGAATGGACCAACTGAGACGTAGCTGGGAGTAACATTTAAAAGAGATAATCTTCCAAAAATAATTGCTAAAGAATGTTCTTTCGATTGATAATAAGCATTCCCCATTAAATTTGAAGTTTCTATGTCTTTTCTTTAAAAAAGTAGTGATCCTCGAAATGGATCATCCTTTAGAATACAGTCAAGTGTTGGTTTTTATCCCCAAAAATCTGGTTAGATTTTATATAAATCTCCAAGCATTAGTGACGGTCACCGCCAAGGAGCTTCGATTAGAACAGACATTTCTTTTAATTTTTTTTTTCAAATTTCTCTCGGTTCAAGTCGAGGCCTTATTTAATGACACTACACCTAACCCCATAAATCAAATTGTAAATATTTACTTGTAATTAGTTTATTCATGTGATCTTAATACAGTAATAATCCGGACATGGCCAATCCGGATTCCACTGTAATCCTGACAGGGCTAAAAACTCAAAATTTCTATTATGTCTCTTGTAATCCGGACCGACATTCTCTAATCCGGATCACATGTTTATTATTCACTACATTCGCTTTTATGCTTTATTGGTTTAAGTTTTTTTTTGTTTTTTTGGAACATGTGTATTATTTGTTATAATAAACAAACAGAAATTTATAAATATTTTTTTATAATACATAGTTCTGATATGTCTTTGGTAATCCGGATTTCCTTATATTCCGGATAGGGACCGGTTTTAATTGATCCGGATTAGCGGCCCTCTACTGTAATGTCAATAAAAAGTTTACTATTTCTCATTAGGTCCAGTCTTGCGGTTTCGTACACGCAGTTCATATCAATATCCACAAACTAACCCGCTTCTCACATACATATGTATATAATAAAGTACATAGGTTCTTTAATTTTTTATACCTAAATAAAAAGGTTATATATATACATACATACATATATGTAAGTAACTAAAATTAATCATAAAAACAGAACTCAGCTATCTCCACAACATTTTTGTCCAATTTTTTTTCAATATAAGTTATACTCTTTAGTAGTTTCTCTTTAAATAGCCATTCTCTTTAGATTTCACTCATATGTTAGGCTCTTCCGTTCATCCACTCTTAAATATATTTGTTTTCCTAATAAATTCGTCATGAAATGGTTGGACGGCTGGCAAATAACATAAAAACACACCGTGGACTTTGATCTCTCTACGTGTAGCTCCGCATATTCGTCGAATAAAGCGAATACCTCTATACATATAGCCAGACTTAAAAGCAAAAACACAATACCACATACCGACACACAGCATATAATGAAATAAGCAAGCAAAAGATACAAATATACTTACTAATTCGCATGACCATAAAAACTTACAAATTGTTATTTATTTCGAATGTAAGTGTGTATGTACATACATAAGTATATTGCCGGCGAGAACACCCTTTTAGGAATTTGGCTGGCGACTTTTTTTGTGAAATGAGACGAGTATGCTCACCAGAGACACCAGACACATTTATAAATGCTTGAAAACAACTTTTCCTAAACAGTAAGTGATCCAGAAAGTTGAAAGCCGAGCTTCTCATTATACTAGAAGCAGAGCTCGGAAAACATTTACCAGATGCATCGGTATGAAACGTTTTTTTGTGAAAAAGAAATGCTAATACAAAGTATTGACCAATGCTTTTTGCACATTTTGACCACTTTTCTACCATATAAATGTTCGTCTTTTGCAGCAAACCTATCAGACACCGAATTTTTGGCTTCTGCGTAGGAATCAAAGTGCTGCTCAGCCAAAGCGTGTCGACCGTATCGATGAAAACATATTGTAGGGTGAGGATCCAGAGTAGAATTTTGGGGAGGGGGAACTACACATATAATTTTGCACTTGATTTGAGAAAATGAGAAATGTGTAACTGTAGACTATAATTTTATTTTTAATATATTTATGTATGTATATTTCAATCTTTTATTACAGCATAAAATCAATACGGTGTTTGCTCATTGTACTAAATATTTCTATTACTTCTTCTGGTTCTGCGGAAATAATGTATAACTGTTAACTTCCCGGATTGCTTCGGGTCCTCTCTAGGACTAGGAACTTATTAGGTTTTAGACTTAGTCTCCTATGAGAAATCAAAATTTTAAGCTGGACTTAAGTTAGGTTTCTTTCGTTTCGGTAAATATGACGTCACAACGAACATGTAACAACTTTCAAAGTGAGATCCCAGACAGCCAGAAATAACATAAGCCTGTCTAATAACTAATATCAGCCGCAGTATTATGGAAGAGATACATTTAGATGGTTTAAAAATTAAAGTAAAACAAAATTTAAAATTTCGTGTTGACGCAAATAAAATTAATACAAGAAATAATAAGAATTTAATTGTATTTCTTTAAAACTTTGTTGTAATATATTCATATAATATTCAAATATGTACATATGTTAGGTGGAGGATGGAGTCATGTCTAGAAGTTCACGCAACATGATCGCCATTCACTTGGGGTTGGTGGTTTTACATATGGCGCAAGACAGCCAGGTGGTCCTAGAATCTTCTAAAGTGAGAAGGCGAAGCATCCCCTACAGGTTGCGCGCTGGGTTTGGGACCCGCCACGTAAAAAACTCTACCAATGGAAAACATTCGGAAGAGAAACCCCCTTTTGATGGCTACTTGGAACTGAGTAGGCAATTGAAAAGATACCTCTCTCGACAAACCAAACTCCATAAGTCGCTCATAATTCCCGTTCTGCTATATGGTGCATCAGCTTGGACGATGACATCAACTGATGAGTCGACGCTGAGAGTTTTCGAGAGAAAAGTTCTACGAAAGATTTATGGTTCTTCGCGCATTGGCCACGGCTAATATCGCATGCGATGGAACAATGAGCTGTACGAGATATACGACGACATTGGGCGCAAATCAGCGATATGTTAAAAGACAGCGGCTACGCTGGCTAGGTCATGTTGTCCGGATGGACGAAAACACTCCAGCTCTGAAAGTATTCGATAGTACCGAAGCAGAGGATGAGAAAGTCTCCTCCCACTCCGTTGGAAGGACCAAGTGGAGATGGACCTGGCTACGCTTGGAATATCCAATTGGCGCCACGTAGCGAAAAGGAGAAACGACTGGCGCGCTGTTGTTAACTCGGCTATAATCGCGTAAGCGGTGTCTACGCCAACTAAGAAGAAGAAGAACATACATACATATGTCAGGTTAGGTTAGATGGCTGATCTAAAAAGATCGCACGTGGACTAGTATATGTAGTCTTTTGTGAAGCCATAGAAAAGAAGAACTCTTGTGTTTGAACTTGTATTAAAAGCTTTTGATAGGCTAGTCTTACTCAGGGAAAAGACATCACTAGATCTCTTGCGATCGATCTTGGGCCAAAAGGATTTTCGACAGGGCATGTACCAATGGTCGCTCAGCGCGCTGGCCAGCTCCCGCGAAGTCCAGCTATCTAATAGTAAAACGTAAGAGGGTACGGGAGTACCGCTCCCATTTTACCGATACCAGTTCTAGGGTGTCTTTCCTTGCTAGCTCATCAGCTTTACAATTTCCTGCGATTCCGCTGTGGCCTGGCACCCATACCAGTCTTATCACAAAGACACTCAATGCTATTGACAGCGAGGTTAGGCACTCCTTAAAACCCTGAACGCACTCTTAATGAGTTCAAGCCTAGTTTCACCGCTCAGCTATCTGAGCGAATAGTCACTTTTTTCCAGCATTGCAATTGGTTTAAAGTCTTGCTTCAATTAATCCATAACATATAAATTTCTTTAACCAGACCAATTTTAATAGAGACCTAGGCTTGTAGCCTAAATTGGAACATTAAATAAGAAGAATTATCATATGTGATGGCCGAGCAACCCTGGTAACACTCTCCAGGCTACTTTGCAATTAGAAGAGATTACTGTCTGATATTCAAAAGGCGTTATTAAAACATATTTTTTTAAAACTGAAGATGGAAACTGCGTTATTTTTAGTTGTGAGTGGCACAAGAAAATTATTGGTGATTCTATGGTTCCTCACGTCAATGTCAATCGACTAAGAACTACAACTTTTTCAGATGAACTTTTTGTGGTCGAATCGTATTACGAAATACATATGTACATACTTATGTATGTAGGTCTGAGCTGATACGTCAAGTCAATGGTCTATGTTGAGAAACGATGACGTGATAACCAAGCAGTTCGAAACCAATATTCTGCATTTAATTAGTGACATAAGGTCGACGGAAAAAGTTTTCAAAATCATACTGTTGATAGTTCCAAAATTCTGTGAAATTGCTATAAGTCAATAAAATATGGGATTCAATTAAAAGAGTTAAAAGGTTATACACCTCAACAAAACACCCTTTACTTACATATTGTAATGTCTTCATGCACATTCTATAAATACGTACAACATTCTAAATACATATCGACTATGTATGTATGTAGTATCAGCAGTGTATTTTCAAGAAATCAAGCACAATCAACCCTTGACTTAACGGTGCAAAGTCCACACAATATCTATATTTTTATTTATTTAATATTAGTTCTGATTCGCTGTGAAAATACCAGGCTTCAACGATAATTTCAACAAAATTATGACCGCAGTGGAAAAACAAGTCGAGCGAGTAACTTTGATATGAATAAATAATAAAAAAAATATTAAAAAAATCACTGTCGGGACTGCCTGATAAGCGCTCATTCGTTTATCAACATTAACTAGAAATATGAGTACATACATATGTATGTATGTACATACTTATGTATAAATGTCTCATATTTATATGCCTCAATTTGTATATGGGTTTGCCGTTAATATGAAAGCGCCGATAATGGAAATTATATTGCATTATAAATATACTAAATACATATACATATGTATGTACATATGTATATACATGCTATGTACAACTCAGTGTATGCTGCTACATAAGCCATTAAGATTAAAAATTGAAATGCTCTTGTTTCCAACTGTTGCGATAACGGCGTTTAGTCAGCTTCAAATCTTATTGAAGGAATTTTTAATTTCTTTCAGCATAATTTGATTATAATTTTTTGTTTTACTAAAGAAATGTAGTAAGTACGTATACTTGTACATATGGACATATACAATATGTACTATATATATGTATGTATGTATGTATGTATGTATATAGAAAAACATATTTTCTTATAAAAAAAAGTATCGTTATTCACATCTCAATACCCTCTACAATGAAAAGCATTGAATCTTCCACCAAGATTCTGTTCCAGCATAAAAGGCAAAAACCACCCAGCAGACCAAAGACCCAAAGAGACCTGTTTACGATATTATTTTTGAAAAAAATCAGCCTTTTCGAGACGAATCGAGCAAGAACGCGTTTCGTACTCAAAATATCCACCAAAATCATTTAAACGGACTCGCAAGAGATGTCGAGCTCTCTTTCCATTTCTCTAACACTTACCTGACATACCTGTTTTTCAAGTACCATGCCCTCACTTGGTTGGACACCCTTGAACCCTTGGTTCACAGGGTTGTGTTTTTGATAAAACTGAATCGCCTGTTCCAACATTCGCAACGATTCCGCACAAGAAAATTTGCTTAAAAATACCAAATTTGAGACACATTTTCTGTTCAATATTTTTATCCATTGATAAAGAGAAAAAGTTAAGCTTGTTAGAGCCTAAAACCAAAATCCGAACAATAAAAATTTGTATAGCTTAATATTTCAAGTTCAATTTCTATCTAACTTAGAGAATATAGTTAAGCTTCTACTTGAACTTCTCTTGTTTAGAGTGAAGAGAAATATAATACGAGGGAAAGAGGAAATATCTCCTGTCATCAAACAAACAATCATTGCACTCGCGACTTGGCGCTCACGTCACTGTTGGCAGTCATAAATTTGAAGTCGTAGATAATTTCGTCTATCTAACAATGTCGGCCTGGTAATCGAACGCAGAATAACTCTTGCCAACAGGTGCTACTTTGGTTTGGACTGAGTAGGCAATTGAGAAGTAAAGTGCTCTCTCGACGAAAAAAACAAAACTCTATAAGTCACTCATTATTGCCGACCTGCTATATGGTGCAGAGGCATGGACGATGTCAACATCTGATGAGTCGACGTTACGAGTTTTCGAGAGAAAGGTTCTGCGAAAGATTTATGGTCCTCTGCGCGTTGGCCACGGCGAATATCGCATTCGATAGTACGATGAGCTGTATGAGATATACTTGTACGACGACATTGACATCGTTCAGTGAATTAAAAGACAGCGGCTATGCTGGCTAGCTCATGTTGCTCGAATGGACGAAAACACTCCAGCTCTGAAAGTATTCGACGCAGTACCCGTCGGGGGAAGCAGAGGAAGACCTCCACTCCGTTGAAAGATCAGGTGGAGAAAGACCTGGCTTCGCTTGGTATCTCCAATTGGCGCCACGAAGGGAAAAGAAAAAACGACGCTGTTGTTAACTCGGCTAAAATCGTGTAAGCTGTGTATACGTCAATAAAGAAGAGAAGCTCCAATAAAACATCTTAGAACTTTTGTCATTAGTATTGCGTAAACAAAGTAGACCAAGCCACTAAAAGATTGAAAGTTCCTCCCTTTCTTTGCAAAATCTGCAATCCTCTTAAGTCTCGGTTAAGGTTAAATCGTAAATTTTTGAAGAGTAAACAGCCTCAAAGAGAGGTTAATTCACGACAGTCGGCTCTACGTAACCGGAACGAACCCGTTTTTTAACCAGTCAAGGACTATCAATACGGCAGAATTCGGCCGCTACAACAACAACAACAGAAGTTAATTCATAAAGTCAATATATTATTTTTTTTACCGAATTGATTACTCCAAAACTTATGATCGCTATTGCTACATCAGCACACTCGGTTTAAGGATCCCACCAAACAAAAACACTTAAACGATGATACTGATGTCTATGAAACAGTTATAAAACGATTACCCAACGTGGTTGATTGTGAATTAAGTCCTGTTTTAGGCCATTTTTTTTTTAATACCCGCGAAGAGTTTTGACTTCGTTTTTAACTTTATCTAACGAATGCATTCATTCATTCCTTGATATTCCCAGGAAGAGTGAAATTCGTTACCTTCTTGGTTTCCGGCTTAATTAATATTAACAAACCTGAGGTCTGAAAGTCGATAGTGAGGATATCTTGCAGTGAGGATCTCTTGAAAAATTGCTGTCTTTTCGACTACGAGTTTTGGCAGGCTCTGTCTGATGTCTGCAGAAATCGTTGGAAATTCATCACACTGAAATGGCTGCTAAATGAATCAACAAAACTGGGATTCGAAAAATCGATCCTCTTGCTATTAAAAGCTAGTTCCAAGCCTATGTCTTTTCTTCCCGCAACAGGAACCACATCTCATACTTCAATTATCAAAATACCGTTTTATCAGAAAGCTCATACCGATTTTCGTATACGATACTTTCAGTAGGAAAGGCAAATATTTCCCAAATATAAAGCACTTAATGAACCGCCCTTTTAAAAAGTTGCTGTCGATAAATTGTGGGCTGCCGGATAGATAACATTAAAGTAAACTGAAATTTATTTAGTTAAATATGTAAACTGTATTACAAGATGTGGGCAAAGGTTCTTGCAAGTAAGCGTACTCTGCCAGACATATTCGCTTGAGTGCCCGAGTTTATTTATAAGCTTGCTCGCTTTCGATAAGACTTCCTCCAGTTGCAAGTGCGAAGCGGCAACACTGATAGTGCAGTCCCTTATTTTAATCGTTGCAATGTCTTGAAACTTTCCATTTTTCCTCATGCAATTGCTTTCGCAGATTTCTTATTATCTTTGCATGCGCTTATGTTATTTGCATTTTACTTACATACATACATATGTCTATATACAATGTATAGTAAGTATTATCATCGTAAGCCTTTTTATGGATTCGTAAAGCATTTGTACTTTGCACCACGCCAAGATAACATTACCGGCATTTATTATTTATTAATTTGTACAGCTACGTTTGTAGACACTTAAGTACTTATGTGGTTATTGAAATACTCGTAATGTGAATACAAGTAAACATTACAAAGATTACTATTCGAGTCCCTTAAACAGCGTTATGACTTGATAACATTGCGAAGGTTATCCGATTATCTCAAAGTCTAATCGGCAGAAAATAATCATCATTCATCGTGCAAACAGCTGTAATTCCCAAACGGTCAACGAAAATTTTGCTTATGAGTTACTTTCAAATATATCTACTTTCATATATAGTTAGACAAAAATGATAACCATTTTTTTTTGCTAGAAGTATGGAGTAAAATCAGGCGATATGTATCAAGAAATGCCGGTAACTATTACATACGCAGCTGATCGGGACTTAGGATAACAAAGAGTTCAGCAGATGTCGTTGAAGTCAAAGTATTTAGAAATACCGAATTCGTGGTTCGAGTATGTGAATTTTCCGACTACTTGGAATATTCCAATATCCTAACTATAGTTATTACATACCAATTTAGCAACTGTTGAAAAATGCTAAAAAGTGCACTAAGAATGCAAATAAAAGTGACTCCGACTAGACTTTAATTAGAACCCGCTGCCGTGGTTCAGTCATATGCTAAGCAATAGACAAGCCATATACGATATACGAAAGTGGGAAGGTATAAAAATTGCTTACAAGATCATTGAGGCACCCTACAAGGAGGCATCTTATCCCCTTTTCTCACCTTGTTACCGTGATCAACTAGACATTAATCAGAACCCGCTGCCCTGGTTCAGTCATATGCTAAGCAACAAGCCACATACGAAGGTGGGAAGGTTTAAAAATTGCTCACAAGATCACTTGAGGCACCCTGCAAGGAGGCATCTTATCCCCTTTTCTCACCTTGTTACCTTGATCACTGAATGAACACTTCTACTAGACAGAGAGAACTTTAAGGTCGCCTGCTACACGGGCGATCTTGTTTAGCTCCAACAACTGTACGGAGCTAAAAGGCCAAAAATTTCACAATTCAATCCCCGCTCTTTAAGGGATAGAAATATTGCATTTCGAAAGTCCTTCGAATCTCAAACTCCTGCAGAAGAACCATTGCCGCAAAGTGAGGTTTACAACCCCACCTGATATTGGTATGGTGTATGGAAAAAGTGCTGCATTAAACCCCTCGGAAAAATGTAACGCGCCTGCTTCTTGGATTCACAGGCTCAATAAAAACTACATCAACGAAGGCTCTGGAGGTTGTTCTCTATTTCCCGCTACATATTCGATTGAAATATGATGCAATGTCTACGGCCATCCGGCTCAGGATTTTAGGCCATTGGAACTGAACTCGACGTTACTACGGTTATTATACTCGACCTGACCTTAATGAACTCAGGCTAATTAGGCTTGTTGCAGACAAAAGAAGATCGACGAGGAATTAAACACAAAGTTTTTATTCTCTAGTACAGTAGTAGTAAGAATGGACCAGAGTTTCGGAATCGACAGATCCAACAGCGAAATCTATGTATTCACCGATGGATCAAAGAGTGAAATAGACACAAGAGCGGGCTTCTTCTTTAGTAATTCATGGGCGGAAGATAGGAAATGTTGGCGTATCACAAGGTGCGAAGTGGCGTTCTATTCTAACCAATAAGTACATAAATCTTTTAGTGGACTGACAAGCGTGTAATATCAAGGAGAAAGTTCGTCAAACCATCGAGAAATCTCACCTCCGGGTCGTTTGAAAGTCAAATGTGTTCTCAGTACTCCTGGAGATTGTACCTCGTTTCCTTGAAGTTTGGTACTTTTTTATTTTGAAAAAGCCCTTAATCAGAAAACCTTCCAAAGAAGATTATTTTCTGGAACTTAACAATTTTTAATCTGTTTCTGAGCACTATTGCCGTTGGTTTCTATGGAATTTTCGAAAAATAAATAAATCTTCTACTATAAATAAGATGTAATTTTTAGGATTCCAATTTCCTACAAAAAATCAACTTAAATTTTCAACAAATATTGAATTAGCTTGCTTTCGATGTTTTTTGTGTTAGTTCGATTTAAATAAGATATAACTGGAGTCGATAAGATTTAATAGTTTTTCGGGAAAAATAATGAAAGCGAGCTACGCCCCTATACAAAATTCGTAATTAGCGGAATAGGCCCCATATATTTTAAAGTGAAATTACAACAACAGCGGTTTATATGAATTAATGTTATATATGGGAGCTGCTAGTAAATGTATATGGTACATACAAACATACATTGTGACAAAAGATCACCCGGAATTGTATTTAATTCCCCGAGTGGTACAAAGCTTTCAAAGACGGTAGAGATCGTTGAAGACATGCATCGTTCTGAACGACCTTCCACCTCTTCAACTGGTGTAAATATTAAAAATTGGAGGAGACGGTGATTGAAAATCGTCAGGTAAGTGTTAGAGAGATGGCAAGAGAGCTCGACATCTCTCGCGACATCTTCGCGGGTTCGTTTGAACGATTTTGGTGGATATTTTCTGTATGAAACGCGTTCTTGCTCGACTCGTCTCGATAAAGCTGATTTTTTTTTTCAAAAAGAGTACCGTTAACAGGTATCTTTGGAGATACTTGATTGTGCGAATTTCTTTTCCACATTCATGAAGAGCATTATAACTGCCGATCCGACATGGATATATGAGTTTCACATGCAAACAAGTCAACAATCATCGGAATGGAGGACAAAAAAACGAGCCGAAACAAAATAAAAAAAAACACGACAAAGCCGCTAAAAATTAAGGGGGTATTCTGGTCTGGAAGCATGAATTTCAGGTAAATGTTAAAGTGTCGTAAAAAAGGCAATTAATATTTTTACTATCCATTTTTTTACTAGTTATTTGTTAATTTTAGAAGAGTACAGAAAAAAATTAAAAACTAAAAAAAGTAAAAAAATTCAAAAATTATGAGCTGACGAAGTGGGGGGTCTCTAAAAATTTCCACGTGACCATACCCATGATTTCAACCCTCCTAGTTATCTGAAACCAAAAAAAATATTATTAATCTAGAATAATATCGCAATGGCCGGAACTACGGAAAAGTGGGAAAAAATTTTTTTCACAAAATGGCGACTGCCTGAAAAAAAAAGTTTTTTTGGATCACTTTTTCTGACTATTTCGAATTTTTTAAAAATAATAAAAATACAAATTTGGGGATGGGGCTAGTTGCAACCATAGACAAGCCTATAAAGAAGCCTCAATAAAAATTTCAAGTAAATCGGTGCAGTAGAACCTGAGAAATCTTGGGTATCGTTCCGAAAAAGTCAGTTTTGAGAAAAACGCGTTTAAAGTTTCGCGTAAAGTCTTTTGTTCGATTAGTTCCGACCGAACCAGTTTGGATGCCGGGTCAGAAAAGTGCCTATACCTCCGAAAATAATTTGAATTTTAAAAAATCCTCTTGTACACATATTCTTGAATAGTTAAACTTTGGAAATATAAAAAAAATTTTCGATTTTTTTAATTTCTAGACCAGAATACCCCCTTAAGGTAATTCTCATCGTCTTTTTTCGTTAATATTCGTGGTTTGGTGCATCATGAATTTGTTTCGAATAAACATACGGTCAATAAGGAGTTCTATTAGGCCGTATCGAGGCGTTTACGTGAGAATACTCGTCGAAAGCGGCCGGAATTGTTGAAGAACAATTTAAGGATTTTACACGATGATAATGCAGCATCGCATCGAGCCACGATTGTGACCGAATTAAAAGCGAAAAACGCAATGAATACCATCCATCAACTAACGTATTCACCAGATTTGACTGCGTGTGATTTTTTCTTGTTGTCCAAACTGAAATTGCCGCTCCGTGGAACCCGTTTACAGTCGATCCAAGAGATAAAACAAAATTCACTGAAGGAGCTGAAGGCCATTACAAAAAGTGTTTATGAAAAATGTTTCGTAGACTGAACAAATCGTTGGCATATGTGTATTAAATCTTATGGGGATTACTTTGAAGGCGACAAAATAAATATGGATTTTTTTTTGTTTGTTCGAAAGTATAGTCCTTTAAGAATATACTGTAAAATTTTTGGAAGGATATTCACATTATTTTAGCTTCTACAGCCGTTTTAGCAGGTAGCGCGCGGTCGAGGGGCTCAATGAATGGATGCTTTGTACGTCATTTATCTCAAAACTACTTTTTTCGGCGTGCCGTTGATGAAAAAAAAAACTATCCATCCGAATCACTTGAAATTTTAATATGGTGTTTATAAGATCAATATCTATCGCCGGGACTACGATCAAATTTTAATTTTAAACTTCGATTTTTGTCGATATAAAACTGGTCTAAAAATAGCTGTTTTCAGAATCTGAACTTCAAAAGCGCGAAATTTTTTTAATTTTCAATTTTTTTTTGGTTGTAGTTCCAGCGATAGCTGCACTCCTAGTGATTAATAATTTATTTGGTTTTTATGTTTCAGATGTTCTGAAGAGTCAAAATCAACAACGGCACCGGGAGTCATTTTTTAAGATAGCTTATTTGGACATCATTTTTGATATTGTTAAAAATTTTTTTATTTAACAAAAAAAATATTTTTGTACTTTTCATAAGTGTATAAATAAACAGTAAAAATTTTAAATCGATTGCTCTTTTTTTAAACCTTAAAAAAAAATCAGAAAACACCCTTAATTTGAGGGTTCTAGACCACCGGGACCCCTTAAATATATTGCGTTTTATTTACAATTTCCGGGTACTTTTTTGTCACAATGTATAGGATAGATACACATTAATATATTTATTGTAGTGCAATTTCTCTAATTCAGGTGCACTCACATTCAAAGAATTTTCTTGATGAGTATATATGTACATAGTGTATATATATACATATATACGTATATACATATGTACATATGAAGCCGAGTTGCATTTCAAGTGTACTTATCGATGACAGGCACTTCGCTCATATAACGTATACATGTATATGTGTGTGTGTGGTCGGGTGTTTTGTGCTTGAGCTAAGAATCGTACGAAAGTGTTTCAAAGTTCATTGAAGTTTGTATTTATAAACACGATTAAATGACTGACAGCGATCAATTACTGCGCCCAGCGATAAGTGCCGATTGTGTGAACACTTTAAGTGCTTAGCATTTTAAATAAAAATAGTTATTACTTAAGCTTGTACAGTTTTAAGTTGCCATTACACTATACTTACAATTTGTTGTAATGTTTATTGTAATTAGTAAAATTTAGCAATTTGTAGTTAGGCATTGCATTCAAAGTTTGCAGCGGCTACTAAAACAGGGTGTGCTAACTTGTTCTTTTATAAGTTGGTGCCAGAAAGCATTTGAAATACAATATTTATCGGACTACGTGTCGACAACGGAGGCGACGATTAATTACTTTTAAAGCAACTATCGTTCCTGGGACATTTGGGTCCGTATAACTACCACTATGAACTGAAGTTTTTAAGTTGATATTTTTTTACTAGTTGAACTCGCTACGGGTCCTTTCTTGATGCAATTAAAACATCTTGGCATAAGTAGAAATCTCAACTATCAAAACTACAACTTTTTTCTATAGGACTTGCAGTAATCCCGCAAATGGAATTAAACCGTTTTTATACCCTGAACAGGGTATATTAAGTTTGTCACGATGTTTGTAACACCCAGAAAGAAGCGTCGGAGACTCTATAAAGTATATACATATATAAATGATCAGTATGTTGAGCTGAGTCGATTTAACCATGTCCGAACTAGTCCCTCAGTTTTTAATATATCTTTTTGAAATTTTGCAAACGTCATTTTCTCTTCAAGAAGCTGCTCATTTGTCGGAACGGTCGATATCGGAGCACTATAACATATAGCTACCATACAAACTGAACGATCGGAATCAAGTTCTTGTATGGACAACTTTCACATTTGACAAGATATATTCACGAAATTTGGTATATGTTATTTTCTAAGGCAACAATATAATCTCCGAAGAAATTGTTCAGATCGGTTAACTATAGCATATAGCTGCCATACAAACTGAACACATAGTTACTAAAAGAAATGCAGCTGTGAAGGGTATATTAACTTCGGTGCAGCTGAAGTTAACGTTTTTTCTTGTTAAGCCTTAAAAATGCAATCACCACGACCTTCCCTTTCCTCTTCCCGACCACACATCACTCGTAAATTATTTCTTTGATTTTTGATTTTTGATATTTTATATTTCGTTTCCAATTGGTTTCATGCTACTATGCTTTTTTGCTTTAAAAAGATATTGCCGTGGTCTAATTTATTCGAACACTGATTGGCTGTTGTAACGTTCCTGGTCTTTCCAACGGCGTGGTGGTCTTCTTCTTCGTCGGCTTCTCCAGACTGCGTCGAACACTCTCAGAGGCGGAGTGTTTTCTTCCATTCGGACGCCATGGTCTAGCCAGGGCAACCGCTGTCTCTTAATTTGCTGAACTATGTCAATTTCGTAGTATATCTCATACAGCTCATCGTTCCATCGACTGCGATATTCGCTATTGAAAACGCGCAAAGAACCATAAATCTTCCGCAGAACCTTTCTCTTGAAAACTCGCAACGCCATGTAGCCGGACGTGGATGATGAGAATCTTGTAGAATTTGGTGTGTATTCGTCGAGAGCGGACTTTACTCTCAATTGCCTACTCAGTTCGAAGTAGCACCTGTTGGTAAGAGTTATTTTGAATTGAATTTCGCGGCTGACGTTGTTGTTAATGTTAATACTGGTTCCAAGATAGACGAAATTATCTACGACTTCGAAGTTATGAGTGTCAACAGTGACGTGGGAGCCAAGTCGCGAGTGCAAGGATCGTTTGTTTGATGACAAGAGATATTTTGTCTTGTCCTTGTTCACAACCAGACCCTCGCTTCGCTTCCTTATCCAGTCAATGATATCAATGTAATCGTCAGTTGTCGTTCAGTTGGTGCGATTGTTTGTCATGCTTCATACAAAATCTGCTGGTTTATCCATGAGATGATGTTTTGGGTCGTTTGTGAACCTGCGCAATATCCAAATTGCATTGTCAAATATTTAAGTCAAATTTTAAGCGCCTACAATGTTTCAACTTCAACTGCGAATAAAAGTTAGTACAAAGCGACAGCTGACTTACTGGGCCAGAAGATGGTCGGTAGTTAATACTATTTTAAAACAAGGAAAAACGTCAATTTTTATAGAACCAAAGCTAAAATACTTTTCACAAATACAAAAGGATTCTTACAATAACATCATTCCGATCGTTCAGTTTGTATGACAGCTATAGGCTATATTGATCTGATCCAAACAACTTCAGCGGAAATTGCATTATTGCCTTGGGTAAAGAACCATGCCAAATTTCATAAAGATATCCGTCAAATTAAAAAGTTTTCCATACAAGTACACAATTCCGATAGTTCAGTTTGTATGGCAACAATATGCTATAGTTGTCCGAACCGCCATTGATTCCGAATTAGCTTCTTGGGTAGGTCATGTGCAAAATTCCAGAGCGATACCTCAAAACCTGAGGCCAGACAGCCGGACATGGCTAAATCGATCTGTTCATGTTACATACTACTACGTATGTATATATATATTTTATAGGGTCTCCAACGTTTTGTCCTAGGCGTTACAAACTGTGTGGCAAACTTAATATATCCTGTTCAGGCTACAAACAGTCCAGCCATTTCTGAATCTCATTGTTCGTAAGAAATATTTGAAATTGTAAGTAATACTCGTACAATTTGAGAGAAAGCAAACAAGTACCTAGGCAATCATAGCTGAATAGATAAGCTCTAAACAACCTGATGATGAAATATTGACTAAATCGCGCTGCCTACATTCCGCTACGTGACTATCTACATCGCGCTCTAGCTAGCTCTTTAGCTAGCAAGCGCATTGGCAGGCATTTCTTCCGGTGCGAAGAGCACGCTCCAATACGCCTCAATATTATTGGTATACACAGGAAAAGAGAAACCACTATTTGCCTTTTATCGGCGCTTATGAAGGTCAAACTATCGGTGTTTTGTCAAAAAAGAGCGAAAATTCTAAACAGCGTTTGTTGTTGCATTTAATCTTGAAATTATTCTCGGTGTTTGGTCGCCAGGAATTAAAATTATCTGAAATGTGCATATTTGCGGAATGTCAGCGAATCTAAATTTCACAAAAGTTATATATGTACATATATATACATATGTATGTATGTACATATTATCATTATGCACACGTAATGCAAAATTGAACTTTATAAACTTGGTGTACAATTAAACTGATAGCCCAATTGATTTATTGAGCGCTGCGAATTTGAAATATCGCGAAAAAAATCCGTACCTACGTATATGAGTTTGTATTTATGTATGTAAATTACAAACGTAGGTACTCATAAATAAAATGTGCACACCTCACTGATAACTTTGTTAAGTACTTGGCTATCGTTAGGAGTTTTCTATATAGAATACCCAGCTCCACTCAACACATATCGATTTATTTTTGTTATGACCGCGAGCGAATTATAAATATAAAATAATAACTATAACATATATGTACATTAGGGTGTTTTTTTTTTTTTTGAACTATTAATTTTTTTCAGTCCCGTCACAAAATTTCCTTGGAAATACCCTAAAAAAAATTCCCTGAAAGTTTTAGCCCTTAATATTAACATTAAGTACTGGACCAAGGCCTGTAAAAATTTTCCATAGAAAATACACTACAATCGTGAGTTTTTATCTTTAAATTCCTACAGATCAGAGGTATTTTATGGCATCGCTTTGACTTTAGATGCATATTTCTCAGAATTGTTCACTCTACAAAAGTGCCCAGTGCAGCAAAGTCGTAACTCACACCGGCGAGGTAGTACGGGGCTCTAAACCCGATTTTTCCAAGAATTTCGCATTTTTTTGTATATATCTCGTAAATGACAGGAGCTATAGAAAAAACGTTCATGACAAATTTGTAGGAAATTTTATTTGCTATAAAAAAGGTGCGAGGTCGAAATCGCTATCATTATTAGTTCTCGAGATATTCGATTTTTTAAGTAAGGCTTTATAGAATTTTTATAGATGGTATGTATGTACATATGTATTAACAAATCTATGAAAATTCCATTACACGATTGTAGTGTATTTTTTATAGAAAATTTTTACAGGCCTTGGTCCAGTTCTTAATGTTAATATTAAGGGCTAAAATTTTCAGGGAATTTTTTTAGGGTATTTCCAAGGAAATTTCGTGACGGGACTGAAAAAAATTAATAGTTCAAAAAAAACACCCTAATGTACATACATACATATATGCATGTATGTATGTATGTTAGTGGTATATATATATATACATATATAGATTCCCTAATATTATGTACTATAGTTATTATTTATAGTTTCATCACGCGATAAAGTTGTGCTTGAAGCTGATATTTTAATAGTAAACATTTGAGCTGCATACCTACAAACGCGGTGGTTGTTTTGAATACGTAACACATACATATGTACATACATACAAGTACAGTAGAGGCCCGCTAATCCGAACATGGCCTAATCCGGATTCCACTGTAATCCGGACAGGGTTAAAAACTCAAAATTTCTATTATGTCCCTTGTAATCCGGACCGACATTCTCTATCCGTATTCCCTAATCCGGATCACATGTTTATTATTCACTACATTCGCTTTTATGCTTTATTGGTTTAAGATTTTTTTGTTTTTTTGGAACATGTGTATCATTTGTTATAATAAACAAACAGAAATTTATAAATATGTTTTCATAATACATAGTTCTGATATGTCTTTGGTAATCCGGATTTCCTTATATTCAGGATAGGGGCCGCTTTTAATTGATCCGGATTAGCGGGCTCTACTGTATAATTTTCTAGAGTGACAGCTGTGAAACAGTTGAAATAATCTTGAAAATACTCTGCAGACGCACTCGAATCCAGAAAAAATGTGTGTCAGCTGTGGTTGAAAGTCGCTATAGAACCCCACTTTTTTAAGATTGAAGTTGGAGCCAACGTTTGTTAGGACTAACTTTTGATAACTGAATAAGATCACATGATGATATCATGAGATAGGTTTGTAATAAGTACATATTGACCTAGCGCATGTCATTAAACTACTTTTTGTCAAGTTAATGGTTGTTGCTGTTCAACTAAGCCCCCGTTTCAACAGCAAGTTTTTCTTCAAGGTTTATTCTAAAAGAGTCCTTATTCGTAATATTTCAATGAAATGTTTGCGAAGATAGTAACACAGACGGACACTGCTTTAATAGTAATGCGCTATTTATTGGATCTATGTAATTCACATCCAAGCGATGACTACGTCAGTAAAGAACAAGAGTTTACAACCAAACCGTTATAGCAAAAACATAAGATAAAGAGATTCCACTGAAATGTGCGCAAACAAACAAAATTAAAACGGGGAATCACCGCATGAGATTAATATGTAGAACTCTTTATCTGTCTTTCACACTAAAAAATATAATATCAAATCGAAGCGAAATTTGTGAAAAATGTTGGAAAATCGCAGCTTAGAGATTTCCAATATTAAAACTAATAAAAAATTTTTAAATTTTTATAAAAATGTTGTCAAATATGTAAGAGCAGAAATGGTAAGACTTTAATCATAATTTTAAAATTCTGCAGTTTGGCGACGGTGCAATGTTGTGCTGCAAAAAACAAGAGCTGTCGGCCCATAATTCCAGGCTCTTTTTATACTCCTGCGACCAGTTGCTACGGAGTATTATAGTTTTGTTCACCCAACGGTTGTACGTATCACCTAAGACTAAACGAGATAGATATAGTTTTATATATATATGCATAAATGATCTGGGTGACGAGAAAAGTTGAAATCCAAGTGACTGTCTGTCAGTCCGTCCGTCCGTTCGTTCAAGCTGTAACTGGAGTAAAAATTGTAATAACTCGATGAAACTTGGTATATGGGTTCCTTGGTACAAAAAAAAAATCGATTTCGTGCTCGGGAAGGACACCTGTGGGCAACAAATTTTGAAAAAATGGTCGTGGCCCCTTTAAACCAAAATTTGTTATATCCAATAAAAACTACTCAAGCCCCTAGGTACCGAATATTTGAACCCGAAGTGTGTGAGGCATATAATTGAAAATCAGGGAAACCCCTCTCTGACAATGAAGTCTGTCAATGTAGTAAAGAAATTCGCCCAGCACAAATACTACAAGAACTCCTACCGATAGTGTGAAAATTGATGAAATATGATGGAAATCCCGTTCCCTCCCAATATAGGGAATGGAATGGCTGCCAGTATGCCGGTGCAAGCCTTTTGAATAGCCTCTACGTCTGCATAACGCTTTCCTTTCATGGCAAATGCAATTTTTCCGTTTTAAAAAGAAAAAGTCGCAATTGATGAAACAAGTGCCATGTCAGGTGAATACTTTGTGAGGACATAATGACGATCATGGTTAAAATTCGTGATTTTTGGTGCATGACGCGTAAATAATCGACATCCTTTTAGTCAGAAAACATTGCACACAAGACGTCGATCGAAATTAGTGAATTTGGAACCAATCGTCCTCTCATTTTTCTTAGGACCAAATGATCTTGATCAATGAAGAACACTTGCTTCGTCTTCTTCCTTACCGACATAGACACAGCTTACGCGATTATAGCTGAGTTAACAACAGCACACACTTCTTTTCGTAAGCCCAAACGTCCAACTCCGTCAAAATGCGATAAGTGACCAGAGTTTGTTTTGGTAGAGAGAGATGTTCAATGCCATTTCCAAAGTGGAATTTTAAATCATTTAGAAAACATAAAAATTGCTTTTACTACATGGCTACAATATTGAAAAAATCAGTCGAATCAAATCAAATTATTCTCTTGGAAACAGTTTTTTTTCGAGGACGGAAAGAGTGTTTGTTGGAAGGAAATTTAAAACAATGAATACACAGCTGTCTTTTTTCACTCCTTACAGCGAATCGAACAGACTATATCAGATGCTCAAAACAAACTGACAGTACTTGTGTTGCAACCCAGTGCTCGAATGTGTTCTGATACATGCGCAATAGAATTATGACTATTTCTTAGTGAAGAAATTCTTCCTTCGCATTCAATACATGTACGTTGCTTAACCTTTTAGTTTTGTTTTCTTTTAATTATTATAATTGATTTTAAGTCTTAAGTTAGTAGTAAAGCTGAAATACCCAGCCTGCTGAATGGCAGTGAAAGAATAGCACCAGGAGATGGTGAAACGAAAAGACAAACCGGCGGAGGCCGTTGGATTGCCGGCCGAGCTATTCAAATCAAAATCATCTAACTGATAAGGAGCATGCATCAGCTTCTTTGTAGAATATGGTCGGACGAAAGTATGCCCAACGATTGGAACTTATGTGTGCTCTGCCAAAGCCCCAAAAAGGAAGACACCAAATCTGCGCCAACTACCGTGTGATAAGCCTCCTAAATCTCATATAAGGGTCTATCGTGCGTACTGTGGCTTTATTATTAACAACTGACCAGCTGTTCACCATGAGCCAAATCTTGAAAAGATCCGTGACTGAATATCGGAGAAAGTTTCTGCCGAAGATTTTTGGTCCTTTGCGCATTGGCAACGGCGAATACCATACGGCTGTAGGAGATAACTGATGACATAGTTAAGCGAATTAAGAGACAGCGATTACGCTGGCTAGATCATGTCATTCGAATTGATGAAAATACCACAGATCTGAGAGTATTCGGACGCAGTACCCGCCGGGGGATCCGTCAGGCAGAGGAAGATCTCCACTTCATTGGAAAGATCAGGTGTAGAAGGACCTGGCTACACATGAAATCATTGCCGCCAAACAGCGAAAAGGAAGAACGACTGGCGCGCTGATGTAAACTCGGCCATAACCGTGTAAGCGATGTCAACGCCAATAAAGAAGAAGAGCAGAATAAATAATTATCTCTAAGTTGTTATAACTTCTATAGATAATATTAAGAAGTGTGAAACAAATAAGAGAGAAGTTTGAAGAACGAACAATCTCATGAAATACGTATGTAAGTCGTTAGAAACGATACACAATGCATTTTCAAGCAGGATTAACGTCGTGCATGGCGTAAACTTCAGCTCGTATAATTAACAAAGCTCCGTCTGACTTTAAAAAGTCTATGATAGCTAACCTAACTAACCTAACTGAACATAATATCATTTCAATATGATTTGTACACATTTATGTTTTATTTATTTTAAAACTATATGTGACCTGGTCTACGAAAAGAAGAGCTAACGTGCGAAAACTAGTCTTCTGGGAAACTCATCATCTCATCTCATCTTCCATCCGAATCAACTAAAAAGTGAAAATTGATTTTTTGACACCTAAGCCCCCTTTCCGTAGACCAGGTCACATATATATAATTTAGAAACGACCGAAAAACTAACTCTTACTTAAAACTTTCTTATATTCAAAACGTGTTTTATTATCAATTATTATCAGGTGGTTTTTGACTTTGATGACTAGTCAAAAATAGCGAAATCCTATTCTATTAAGCATATTTTGCGAGTACTGGGTCGTACTATAAGTTAAATGAAGCTAAATCATGATTAGTTTGCTTATTTTAAACGATGAATAACAGCTGATGACCTTCCCCATAGATGATGCATTCTGATTATATTTAATAGGCACGATTATGTAAGTTTCTGAAACGTGATCGCAAAAATTCCCTAGGTACTATAATATAAAGTCAAATGCTGATAAGGAATACTCAATTAAATTAAGAACTTATAATAAACATAATAATATTAACAAATACATAGAACCGTCATTTAGTTTTGGAATTGTGTGAAAACAAGCTAACATATGTACATACTCGTAGGTGGCGTTATTTTTTAATGAATAGTTCAAATGCTAACTGGCACACGACATCAAAAAACATCAAGATAGAGGATGTTTTAAATGTTCCATTGTCTAGGAGCAAAGTACTCATTGTTAAAATTTACCGTCATGAGCGCAACTCATGTCTGAAAACACATTTCCCATACTGAATGCACCATAAAACTGTTTTTTGTCATAAATCAAATATAAACACTACTTTATTAGTTTGCTCGCATTTTTAGTCCAATAATTTTCGTTGCTAAGCTGATAAAGTCTGTCGCACAGTGTAACGAAACGTAAGTTGTATGTATGTATATTCCATTATGTTTTTTATGAAAGCTTATTTAATTGCACAGAAGAGTTTTCAATATGAAAGAAATGAAAAATCTGACACCAACCCAAAAATGAACTCATTGAGGCATGCAAACCGTCAATCAGATTGTATTAAAACCAATGTAATACGTAGGTTGCTATATATATTTCTGGCCTAATAATGTAAATAGGCATATTTATCAACGAAAATGTTTTTTTTTTTTTTTTTTTTTTATTTTTATTTTTTTTTTTTTTGTCGATTGCTGTTTTGTTTCGGGCTCATACGCATAGATCCATGATTTGTCACCTGTGACGATCTTATAAACGTCTTTTGAAGCACCGCGATCGTATTTTTTCAGCATTTCTTTACACAAATCCACACGAGCCTTTTTTGAGCGATTGTCAAATTGTGCGGGATCCAACGAGAACAAACCTTTTTTACGGCCAGGTGTTCATGCAATATCGAATGTATGCTGGTGAGAGAAATGCATAGGCATGCCTCTATCTGAAGGTATGTTCCATGACGGTCTTGCATTATCAGTTCACGTACGGCATCGATGTTTTCTGGCACAACGGCTGTTTTTGGACGACCTTCACGGAATTCGTCTTTGAGCGAGCGTCGGCCACGATTGAATTCGTTGTACCAGTTTTTCACAGTGCTTTAGGATGGTGCTACATAGCCATGCAAAGATTTTAGTTCATCGATGCACTCTTGTCGTGATAATCCACGTCGAAAGTTGTGAAAAATGATCGCACGAAAATGTTCACGAGTTAATTCCATTTTTTGGCCGAGATGCATTTTTTAATTCCTTGTAAATAAAACAATTCACGATTAAATGACAAAACGTTCTGAGTGATGTTATGCTAAAAAATGTCAAACTTTCCAATGGAAATGTCAGATTGCACCTGGCAACACTTAGTGTTGCCCTAGGCCAGAATATATATAGCAGCCCTCGTAATCAATTTTTTTCTGTTAAACATATGTTCTTGAGCATTGAGTTTAACTTCCATTATTCGACTGGGTACTTTTTTGTCATAATGTATAACGAAAGTATTAAAGCTTGTTTAAAATGTATTTTATATTTCATGAGATATTTTTATCTAAGGTGACCTATTGACCTTCTGACGTGCCTAAGACAGCAAAAGACTCTATGAGCGTATGGTCTACTTAATTTGCCCTGAGACACATGCCGTGCTTGAAATAGATATAAGAAAATTTCTATAATATGTTAACTTAGCGGTAGATCTACTGCCCCGGAGTGCCGCATCCTTCAGACTTCAGACGAGTTGAGTTCGAGCAGCGAGTTACTTTATGATAAGACTAAATTTAACTCGGCACTGCTGAACTGTAGGTAACTGCCTAGATGAGCTGGATATTTATGCACCGCTCTCCACGTGCGCTGTACTACTTTATAACTAGGCTTCACGGAGCATTACCAGCGGCGATGTGATGTCGGATTTTTCCAGATTTTTTAACGTCCAACCCCACCACTTTCCCCTGCATGTACCAACGGCTCTTGCGCTGTGGCAGAATGCTTTAGGTCCATGGTCAATTGCGTGAGAATCCTTAAGCTCTTTGCTTTCAGTAAGACTGTGGTCGTTCTAGTAGGTCAGTGCCTTACCACTGTAAGATTGAGAATCTTACAAGATGTCAGATGAAGCTGTATGGCAGAAGACGAGGTGGAAACAACTCAAAACTTCGTTTTATTATGGTCCCGCGTTAGTGAGATAGTGGGAATATAAATGAAACGCCTAAGCAAATTTGTATTGATCTGAAGCTGCTCTGCCGACAAATAAGAGCAGAAACAATATACTTACATCAATTGTTATTGTTATATTCTAAAGTATAATAATCTAAGTGCGATCTCCATCTTGAGGATTTGCTATTGAACTTAACCGAAGCTGTAATGCCTCTCCAAGGTACAATTCTTATAACAACTACATATATTTATAGCTAATTCTGAAGACTTAAAGTGTCAACGGTTTGCATCAAACGGACACCTATACCCCGCTGACATCGAAGTAGGAACGAGGTCGATCTCCATTGTTATCTTGCGTTCTAGCACTGGAGCTGTTAACTTTGCATGCGCTTAGCAGGCGTTGGTCGATGACGAGCTCCTGTGCGATTGCGAGATTCTTCTGGCCAAAAGTAGAACGTAGGAAATCTACCGAACTGCTCGCCCTTAGTAAAGATCATCTTACCGCAATCGCAGGAGTTCTTACTGGACATTGTCCAATGGGCTTCCATAATGTAAGGCTATCCAGTTGAACGCAAATTGTCGAAGTTGTTTTGAAGAAGGTGAGTTGCAAACAGCCAGGGCATCTCCACCATTATCCAGCCTTTGCAGAACTGAGGTCGAAACATCTCGGCAGCCTTACATTGACGAAAAAAGCTACGTGGTCTCGTCTAAATTTGTCGTTAGCCTAAGTGAATATATGACACTGTGCGTCACTGGCTTGTTCTAATCGTTTCAAATTGTGAATTTCGTCACTACTCTTGCTCCAAAGTTCAAATATTTTTCGACAAAAAGCAAAAACAAAGATATAGTGGAATGTGTAGCAACATTTGTAAATAAATATAAGGTGATGCCAATTAGCTGATAATTGCAAATACGCTTATAAAATTAATCACCAAAGTTTATTTTTAGCAACAATTGCAAAGCCATAATTTTTTAGATATGGTGTTTGGTATTGCATTTTATAAAGTGTATATATGTATATGTATGTGAATGTAAGTATATAAGTATGTACATATGTATAAGTATATGTACATATGTATGTACGTCCGCAGCGAATTTGTGCCAAAGCTGATTTGTGCAACTTTCTCATCTTTGTTTTATACTCGCTACTATAAAATATGTGCCGACCCCTGAATTTAGTTTGTATCTCACCGCATGCCGGAATTAAAATGAAAATTCCAGTTTATAGCCGATGAGCGCATTCTTTAAGAGCAAAGAAATAAATAAGCACACACAAATTAACTCAGTTAAGCTCTTGCTCTTCATAAAATATCCCTCAACTACGCGCCACACGCTTTGTACTACGAACTCAGAGTCCAATACTCCAAATTTGTCATATGAGGTGACATAGAACTGTAGTTTCCTACCCATGCACACTCACAGACACGTCGGAAAACTAAGCGAGGGAGTAGCCGTTGACTCAACCAACTTATTCGCCCCAAAAGCCTGCAATACGAGAAACAAACTCAGCAAATGGGGAGAGCGCCAAAATGTGAGCGATAAGCCAACAGCGAATTTGGCTACGATCGTGTTAGCAACAAGCGCAAATGCGGCTCTCCATAGCAAAAAGCGTGGAGCGCACACTCAATTCGGGCTGCATGTGCGCGTGTGCTCGCCTGGGCTGCGGCTTTTGCTCATATAATACCCAAGTGCGGAGCTACGGACCAGTCAGAAGCGTGTCACATTCGTACGTGAGAGTTTAGTAGCGAATCTAACGAGCTGATTTTATAAATTCAAGTACATTTTTTCCAAGTAAAAGACTGTGAAATTGTGTAATTTCAAAAGCAAGTGCATAAAACCTAAAAAAAAAAATAAAAATTTGAAGAACTTCCCAAGTGCAAGTGCGAATTAATTTCAAGTGTTTGAAGCACAAAATTTATATAATAAAATAAGAAAAAATTAAAATGGCTGCAAGTGCGAACGAAAGCAAATCTACTGTGGCTCCGGCCAATGGCACAGTTGCCATCGAACAGGCCAAAGATGTGCAGAATCTTTTGCCACATTTAGAATCGCTGGAGCGTATTATCAAGTTACCAGTTGTGGGCGCGGCCTGGGACAAGAGTCAGGATGTCTACCAAAATGTCAAAGGTATGTAGCGCTGTTTAGTATACCAAACGGTATATTGGCTGGAAGTGCGTGCAGTTATTTTTTCTTTCGAAATTTGGTTTTGCGTAACGGTAATGCAAGCACAGCGCCTACCAGTTATGATAAAATGTGGGAGGATTTTGAACTTTTCTCGACAATTTCACTACAACAATTTTTTTGTTTTTGTTTTTTGAACTTAATTCTATATACATATGTATGTATGGTAGTGTTGCATATAGGTTAAATCACTTTTACCTTCTGACTCCATCAAATTTTTACTGCGGTTTTCGCATAATTTCACTCACACATATGATAAATACATACATATGTAAGTAGCTAACCTATGTGAGCGCTGCCGACAGCCGGCATCCGCTTGCTTGGTTGCTTTCGTGACCACATCGTCGTCGCGTTACCTTCATAGGCCATTCGCTTTGACGAGAACTACAAATAACAAGAAAATGCGAGAGTAGTGCGCTCAAGCCGTCTACGTGCAAGTCTCAAAAATATAAAATAATACTATATATTCTATATGTATACTTATGTATAAGTATGTACCAAAAACTTAAGTGATTACAAACACAGTGGCATTTATGTGCTCACATACATATACATACATAAGTGTATTTACCATGCCGTAAATTGAATTGAGTAAATAGCAGGGCGCCGAGGTGCAGATATTTGGTGCAAAATTATAAATGCGTTATGGTGTGTTTATGCGCGCGATCATATGACGCTTGTACTAACAAACATTTTAGAAGTAATTATTTTTATCGTAAATATTTTTATGTCTTCTTTTGATGTTGTTTATAGAAAGCGCCAAGATTTGGTGTCATTTTTCGTTTTATTAGAAATCTTAAGCATAAATTATGCGCTGGAAAAATTCTAATAAAAAAGAATTGAATTTTTATAAGCTAATACTAAGCACATATCTATCTATCTATGTATGTATGTATGTTATAAACTATTTCAATATATGTGACCTGGTCTACGAAAAGGGAGCTAACGTGCGAAAACTAGTTTTTCTATCACGTGAAAAA
This sequence comes from Bactrocera neohumeralis, assembly GCF_024586455.1. Lineage (NCBI taxonomy): Eukaryota > Metazoa > Arthropoda > Insecta > Diptera > Tephritidae > Bactrocera > Bactrocera neohumeralis. The sequence goes on from NC_065922.1 coordinate 64,033,961, forward strand.
GCATCTCATCTTCCATCCGAATCAACTAAAAAGTGAAAATTGATTTTTTGACACCTAAGCCCCCTTTCCGTAGACCAGGTCACATATCGAGTTACTTCAAGTTCATAACTGAGTTTCAGTTAGGAATAACATTGACTTATTTTTTAGCTGCTCATTAAAAATTTGTATAAATCTTCCCATTGGTAGCATTATATTTATAAATGCTTTAAGTTTATAACCGATTTTCAGTTTTTTTTAATTTAACTATTTTTGTTATTTAATTTTTTTTTGTTAAATCTTCGCATGGAAAGTATAAAGCGCTTTTTGCAAATATTTATTAATGGCTCTAAAGATTATTTTTTGCCACGCTTTTTAAGGAAACATAATATATTTATGTGACCCGGTCTACGAAAAGGGAGCTAACGTGCGAAAACTAGTTTTCTGGGAAACAGCTGTTAAAAATAAACAGCAAAATAAATAATAAAAAAATAATAAAATATTTTATTAAAAATAAACAACACCTAAGCCCCCTTTCCGTAGACCAGGTCACATATAGAGAAAAGTTAGTTCAAAAAAAGTCGTTAAATAATTTTTAAAATATTTCGTTCATTTTTAAAATAATAATATATCATCAAAACTATTAAAAAAGTTAATAATTTTTAAGTAAAAATAAATACACAAATCGGATAAAGTTCTTATAAATCCTGACTATTATGAGATGGTGAACTCTGGTATAACAAAATATTTTCGTCAATAATATTTTTACGAAATTACATTTCATTTAAATTCGTTACATTAAAACTAATTATACCCTGAACAGCATCAGTCTGTCTGCCTGTATATACGCGAATTAGTCACTCAGTTTTTGAGCCATTACTTTCAAAATTTTGCACACGCCCTTTTCTCCCTAAGAAGCTGCTCATTTGTCGTAACCGCGCATATCGGACCACTATAGCATATAGCTGTCATACAAACTGAACTATTGGAATTATTTACTTCTATGGAAAACTTTTTCATTTGATGTGTTCATCACGAAATTCGAATAATAGAATACTGCCCAAAGCAATGCTATAATCTCTGAATAAATTTTACTAATCGGACCGTTATAACGTATAGCTGTCATATAAAGTTTACAATCTAAATTAAACACTTGCTTCGAAACTTGTTTATTTGTCAATGGTATAATACTAGCTTCGGTGATATACTAAGTTTTTTTTTGTTTTAATTAAAATTTTTAATCTTATATCGTTTTAAATTTTGAAAAATTTATTTGTATTTTAATTAAAATTTTTTTATTTGACTTATTTTATACACAATTATTTTCGTATAAAGTTATATTTATTTTTTTCTTATTCGTATTTAGTTATATCTAATTTTTTTTTTTTTTTTTTTTATTTATTTTTTTTATTTATTATATTTATTATTATTATTCTATTTTTTCATCAATTTAATTTTTTATTTAATTGACTGGTTTATTTAATCGATCTACTTAATTCTTTTTCTACCTTGAATTAAATTGTTTATAATTTCTATTTATTTATTTTAATTGTATATATATTTTTTAATTATATTATTTCTATAAATATTATTTAATTGATATAGTTACTCTTGTTTCTTTGAATTAAAATATTTCAACTTTCTATTTATTTATTTTATTTTAACTATATACATACATATGTATGTATGTATGTATATATTTTTTGTTGTTTTGTAGTAATTTATTTTCTTATTGCTCTTTAATTAATTGTTTTAAATATTTGTGTATATTTTAAACCCAAATTTTATTTTTTTTCATATAAATTATCTTGTATTCATTTTATTATTGTTCCGGCCACTTATTCCGTTTTATGATTTGTTCTCTACCTTAATGCTGCGTATTTCTTCAATTCTTCGAATATTTTTAATATACATTTATTTATGTATGTATATGTACAATCTACGCATGTTTTTCCTCTCTTCTGCCCCAACTTATTTTTTCTGGAGCCCTCCAACACGTCTTGACCGCTTTAATTGCTTGATAAAAACCACTAACAAAACAACAACAAACAGTAAACGCTGCTAAATTGAACTCAATTGAAGTCAATTGCACTTTAAGCGATCAAATTCACCCGGCTCCAAGTAAATAACAACTGTGTACACACGGTCCACCATATACATACATACATACATATGTATACAATTTTATATGTGTGTATGAAAAAAAGGTAGACAATCGGTATGCTGATGAAAATTATTGAAATTTAATTAAAATTCGCGCAGAAGTTTATATACATACATATGTACATGTTTATATGTATTTAGCTTTACATATATATGTATGTAAGGGAGAAGATTTTTACTTTATTACGTGCATACACATATGGACATGGAAATAGGTGTGAGCTCAAATATAACTGAATTTACAGATATTTCGATATTTGACTTCAAATTAATTGAAATAATCGATAGAATAAGTAGGCGTTGCATTTAAATTGTCAAATTTATGTACATAATAAAATATTTTATTTTAACTCTAATTTTGTTTTAAATAAATATGTCTTTTGTTTTAATTTTTTTATTAATATTTTTTATAAAAATTCTTTTAATTTAATTTTTTAATGTAAATTATTTGTTGCTAGTTTTACCATAACATATGTATGTATGTATATAAGGGAAAAGACTTTTACTTTAACACATGTACTATGTATTATAAAATATTTTATTTTAGCTAAAAAATATTTTTATTTATTAAATTTTTTTTTATTTTTATTTATTAAAAAAAATATTATTATTTAATATTTATTAAAAAATATATATTTTTTTATTATTTAATTTGTTCATCTAAATTATAAAAGTAATTTGATTATCCAATGGCATAGGATATAAAAAATTGTCTTATAACAAAAATAAAAAATTATTAAAAACAATATAAAAAGTTAAATAAATTTCTAAAAATGTGTAGATATTTAAGTTTGCATTGTATTATCTACTTTTTATACAAACAATTCAAATAAATTTCAAAAAATTAGTCACGTTTTCCATCGCTCATTAAGTAAGGCAAGCGCTCACTTCCCCTGTGGGCTTAGCATATTGTTTATTACGCTGCTTAATAATATAAGTACATACATATATAAATTTGTTATAAACATTTAGGCGCGTATCTAATGGCATCAAAGTTGTACCGAGCAAAGTCCGAAGGTCAAAATGCACTTACAAATAAATACAAGCGAACAAATTGTAAATATTTTGCTACAAATTTATTTTTGTATTCGCTGCGCACTCAAGTATGTACGTATGTATGTATGTACGTACATAAGTTTTTATTTAAAATGCGAATATTTACCTTTTGCTTGCGCCAATAAACGCATGTTTTCAAATACCGCCATGTATATACATGTGTATGTATTAGTATATATCCGTATACATCAAATGTGCTTGTTTTCAAATTCATTTCTCTTCTGGCTGTAGCTACAATACACCTAAGTCATACATATAAACATATTTCATTATGCTAATTTTGCCACATGCGAACTGAACTTTGGACTGTTTTTGCGCGACTGGTTTGCCATTAAATATATTCCGAACAAAAACATAACTTTGCCGCAATGCATATTTGTATACACACATTAAGGTGGCTCGTAAATTGTTTTATTCACAGCAATTTAAATATTTCAAATATATATATGCATACATTTGTACATATATTTGCGTCGGATAACCTTGAGAGTTGCTGTAGCAAACCTTTCTCTTAATTAGTTTTATTCAAAACTCCTTTAAGAGCTGATTTTTAAATATTTATAGCTTTTTATGAGCTGTTTTTATGCATACATTAAGTAAATTTTGCTTAGCAACAACTTGACGGGAAGTTAAAAAATAATTGAAATCTGAAAACAGACATTTATCAATTGCAAAATTTTTCTTATTTGTGCACAAATCACTCTGAGAGCCAGCATTTTTTTGGTTAGCTTAGGTTAGGTAAATTTAATGGCCATCGAAAGACATTTTTCTTATTTGACTACAATTTATTCATTCTCAGAGCCCATATTTATTTGGTTAGCTTAGTTTAGGTTAGGTTAGTGGCCCATTGTAGAACGTGAGATTATATTTTGAGATTTTTATCGTCTTCAGTCCAGCGCAAAATTTGCTAAGGTTGGTTCAACTGAATGACTGAAAAAGAGCGAAAGCTCACAAATGCAGTACCGTCAAAAAGAAACTGTGAATAATTTTTTGAAAATAAAATATTATATTTAATTTTTATAATTAACAATGTCAACAACAATAAGAAACACCGTTAAATAAGATTTTATTTGAAAACGAATGATACAGTCGTATAAATATTATAGAGGTCTTCACAATTGGTTGTGAGGAAGGATGAGTTTATTTAATCGTCGTGGAATTATTGAAATAAAAACACTCGTAATTAATTTTCACATTGAAAGTTTTTGTAAGAATACAATTTTAACTTTAAGAAGAAAAAATATTTTATCAATTAAAAAATAATACATTTTATATAGCGTTGAACTTATACAGCTCGAACTGCTTTAACTTGAAGTTCTCCATAACTCGAACTCTTGAATGTGCAATAGAAGTCAAATTTCATACAAACTTTCTTCCAAAACTCGCAGTCTCTCTAACTCGACGTTTTTTTGTGGATTATAGTGTTTTGAGTTAGGGAAATTCAACTGTAGCTACATATATTTATAAAAATTACGTGTCATTTTCCGTCCGGCGTAAACTTCTAAACTATTGAACTGATTTTGGTAAAATTGAGCAGGATTTGTCCAGTTTGATCCAACTTAAAAGATAGGCTAGTTTATATCTCAATTATTTAAAAGTCAAAGCATAAAAAATAACATTTTAAAACATAATCAAGTGTATGAAATTTAAAAAATTATTATTACAATTTTCAGTAAAAACCAAATAGTAATATTATAAATATAAATATAAAAGTATGAAAATTTTGTATAAATTGAGAATATTTCTGAAATTTAGTAATTTAGTTTTGTTTAAAAAATTTAGAAAAATTTACTAATTTCAAAAATTAATTTCAAGTTTATTTATCATTTTTTTTTAATCTTTGCGTTGATTATGAAATACATTTTATAATTCTTAATTATATTTTGACCAATAAGTTATTTTTTAATTAAAAAACCAGTGTAAGCTTCAATAAAAAGTATGATTTTTCAAGCCTAAAAAATTTATATAATGTCATTCATACAAATAATAGAATGTGAAAAATTAATTTCCTCATTTTCAAAAAATCATTTTTATTTATTTGTATTTTTTTCTTTGCTGCTGATTATAAATTGACTATATATTAACTATCTATTGCTCAAAGTTTTCTTAAAAATGTTGATATGTAATAGCAAATATAACAGTAAAATTAAAAAACGTATTTTTTTTATTTAGTTGTTCAAATTCACATTTTTTTAATATTCTTGACTTTTACCTATAAAATAAATTTTTACATCATTTGAAAAAAAAATTTGCAATCTTTTTCTCAATTTTCTACAATACAATGATTTATAATAACCACCAAATAGTCAGTCAATCGAAACAATTTTATCTACTGTTTTTTCTTGTCAAAAACCGACCCATCCTAACGCATTTATATTTCACGTATACATAATCGCCAAAAACTTACTAATATGCACACAATATTCTATATATAAACACATTATTATGGCAGTCCATGCCACTTTTTCTTTAGTTTTTTTTTCATATGCCAAATTGCTATATTTTTTAACGCGATTTTTCTCAGTGTTGGTGTGTATTATATTCGCAAACATTGCCTTTTGTATAGTGTTGTTTTTATTATTTTTTTCTGTTATTTAATTTTTTGCGGCTTTTACGCAGTAAGAAAAAGCACACATTGGACTTTTGCAGTTTTCAGCTCCTCTTCTGGCATTTACTTCGTTACTTTTAACTATTAACTGACGTCAACTGATTGGATTATGGAATGAAACTAAAAACTGTCTATTATTTTTCATGTGATTCATGCGATTTGGAAAATATACATACATACATTTTTTACTTAAGAGACGCAATAAAAATGAGCTTATTTTAGTTGATTGATAGCGGTATGTTGAAGTGCGGCTTAGGCCCCACTTCGTGAGTAGTTGATTTGAATGAATAATTGTTTTTATTTGCATCGTATTTATTGACTTGTTAATGTCAATAAATGTCACAATGTGTGCGTGATACATTTCAAAATAAAGGCCAGTTCGCAGCAGTGCTTTGAGGTTATGTATAGTATATGCTTAAATTAGTTATTATAGAAGCTACTAAAGTAAAAGTATTCTAAAATCGAAGTGATTAACTTTTGTTCGAAATGTATGTATAGTCTCTCAATATTAATATTATATTATTAATATTGCTCTACAACAGAGTTATTCAAATCTAAATTTAATAAAATAGTACAAATTCATGTTATGTGAATAAGTGGTATAATCGATAATTTTGTAAAGTTTACGGAAATACCTACCTATGTATGTATGTTTTATAAGAATGCTAAACTTGACACTAAATTTAATCGAAACATTAGCTTTGTTCAAAAATCACATTTTTGGCATTTTTTCAGTTTCTTTATTCGTTCAAAATCGATCATTGTTGATTTCTTTTTTCTTTCTGATCCAATAATCGATTATTACGATAAATTTTCTAGTTTTTGGCATTTTTTCAGTTTCTTTATTCGTTCAAAATCGATCATTGTTGATTTCTTTTTTCTTTCTGATCCAATAATCGATTATTACGATAAATTTTCTAGTTTTTGGCATTTTTTCAGTTTCTTTATTCGTTCAAAATCGATCATTGTTGATTTCTTTTTTCTTTCTGATCCAATAATCGATTATGATCGATAAATTTTCGACTTTGGTGCAGTTGAAATTAATTGTATGTAAAATTTTTTTGTGCTGAGTTAGCTTTACTATTTGGTGTGGATTATCGACAACACTACAATCTCAGAGATTGTTTAGATCGGACCACAATATCAAATAGCTGTCATGCAAGCGAATCTAACAAAATCAAGTTCTTGTACGGAAATATTTGAGCAAACGGGCTTATATTTTTTATTTTCATGTAATAATAATTAATTTTTTTTTAAACTACGAAAAAATATTTAACCTGATAGTTAGCAGGTCTCAAAACTAAAAAGAATTTTTTGTCTGCCATTTTGAATATACTGAATAGAGATCATCATAGATATTAATCGACTGTCGTTTTTTTATATTTTGTAAGCAACTCAAACACGAAAAGGTTAAAAATAAATCAATTTTACAAAAATTTCGTAAATATTATGAAACAAAGTCAACATATATTTTTATTTTCATTGATAATTATGTTTTTTGACTATGTTATAGAAAATTTAATATTTGTTATGGACATATTTATTTTCATTCAAGTGTAAAAACATCTCTGAATAATGAAATGTAATAGATTTTGTGACTGTCACTTACAGAATAGCAAAATCGTCTCAAGTCTAAAAAATTCTCTAACTTAAAACCTCAAATTTAGAGACTTGAGACAGTATCGCACGGTAAGTCTCTTTAATTCGAGGTTTTTGTGGCTTGTGATGCTTCGAGTTAGGGAAGTTCAACTTGTAGCTATATTTTTAAAAATTACGTGTCACGTTTCGTCCAGGATAAGCTACTAAACTATTGAACCAATTTTAGTAGAATTGAGCACAATGTGTCTAGTTTGATTCAACTTAAAAGATTAAAGATTGGTTTAATTCTTAATTAGTTAAAAGTCAAAGCATAAAAAATAACACTTTTAAGCAAAGCAATTGTTCGAAATTAAAAACAAAAACTAATAATTATTATTATAATTTTCAATAAAGTCCAAAAAGTAATTATTGTAAATATAAATAAAAAAGTGTGAAAAAATGCATTTAGTTCTATTCAAAAATATATAAAAATTTACTAATTTTTTATGAAAAAATTTATATATTTTTTTTTTTTGTAAGGAAAAATTTCAGCAAACGAATTTATATTTTTTATTTTTGTGTAATAATAATTACATTTTTTTAACTACAAAAAATATTTTAATTTAACTTTTTGACTAATTTCTTGTTTTATAATTATTTGTTTGAAATTTTAGTTATTTTTACTAACTTACATTTTTTTTTTAAATTTTAAACAATCAATAATTATTCATACTAAAAATTATACATGTTGCTTATATTAATTATTATTTATTTTAACCTACATTTTTGAAAATTAATTTTAATAACTTTTCGCAATTAAAATTAAAAATTATAATTTTGTCGAAAAGAACACTCATTCCAAAATAGTTCATATGTATGGCTTCCAACTAAAGACGCAGTAGCTATGTACATATGTATGTATATTATTCGATAAGAACTTTCTAGACTCATGACGCTTATAAATTGCTCATTTCATAGGAACAGTGTCGTAAAAATTATTGTACAATACAAAATGCACTTTACACTCCATAAATTTAATCTAGAAAGTTTGCTTTGAGGTAGCGATGAGTTAACAAGAGGATATTTGTACATACTTATGTACAATTTTATATGTATATTATGTATATTTTTTTGTATGACTGTACGTATGTATATAAAACTCCATTCAACCGGCAGCAATTGATTTAGCCGAGTAGAGCTGATAAAAAAATTGCAACAAATAGTAACTGAAATAAAACAAAAACAATTCAAGTATACGTTAACAGTTCTGGGTAGTGTGGGCTGTTTCTGCTTTGAATTATATATACCTACATATATAGTACCTATATATGTATACGTACGGTTATAAATATTTGTTGCTGGTTATATAAATAGATAAGCAGTGAAATAATAATTGCAAAATGAGAAAATATAGAGCAACTTTGATACATATGAATTTACATATGTGTATATTAAGGTGTTCTTTTTATTTGAACTATTAATTTTTTTCAGTTCCGTCACGAAATTTCCTTGGAAATACCCTAAAAAAAAATCTCTGAAAATTTTAGCCCTTAATATTAACATTAAGAACTAGACCAAGGCCTGTAAAAATTTTCTATAGAAAATACACTACAATCGTGATTTTTTTTCTTTAAATTCCTACAGATCAGAGGTATTTTATGGCATCGCTTTGACTTTAGACGCATATTTCTCAGAATTGTTCACTCTACAAAAGTGCCCAGAGCAACAAAGTCGTAACTCACACCGGCGAGGTAGTACGGGGCTCTAAACCTGATTTTTCCGTGAAATTCTCATTTTTTTGTACATACATATCTCGTAAATGACAAGAGCTATAGAAAAAATGTTCATCACAAACTTGTAGGAAATTTTATTTGCTACAAAAAAGATCCGAGGTCAAAAACGCTGTCATTAATAGTTCTCGAGATATTCAGCCTTTTAAGCTTTGCCACGATATTCGACCGATTGATCGTCTATTTCCCGGTGGTAAGCATCCACGACTCATGGCCAGTAGTAATAAGTTTCATGACACGCTGGTAGTCGGAAAGCATTGTTTCAGAGACGTTAACGCGACGTTGGTTTTCGAAAAAATTTAATGATTTTGAAACCAATCGTGCTTACACTTTTCTTAGAACCAAATGATCTTTTTAAATGATTTTCACTGTTTCTTTTGATATTCTAACGATGCCAGTAAGATCTCTGACTGTTAATCGTCGATTCTCAAACACCAATTCCTTTTTTAGATGTTATGAGACCTCACTGATCTTGAATACAACTGTACTATATACCTCAACCGAACATAACCTTTATATACAGCTATATAAAGTAACCTTATTGCATAATTTTTGACTAAAAAATCATTATGAGGAAGGGGTCGGGATATATACAAGTATAATGTAGAAATAGACAATTTTTGTTTCTTTGAGGAGCACTTAAATATGTCCGATTTTTTTAAATTTGATTTTTTTATTCACAAAGAAAAAAAAAATTGAAGAGTACGCCTTTTGCTTTGCTTTTGCGATCTGAAAGTATTCTTTGTCAATGCATCCTTATTGAGTAATAAAAGTAAAAATCAGAATATAAGGATTGGTTTGTAAGGAAAAAAATATGCATTGAAAAATTATTATTAAACTTGGTTTTTTTGCACATTTCCTCATAATTGTTACGGTCTCTGTTTCCATTTAGTAAATACATTTTTTGAAGAAAATTACTTATTTCGATAATTTTATTCATGAATTTCTATAAAAGAACTGAAGTGCAAATATGACTGATAAAATCTTCGTGGCAGCGATCAGTCTTCATAGACCCGCACTTGAACTTTGCTTCGGGAAATCCAAAGTTTTCAGATTGAGTATTATTTGTATGAAATTGTGGCGCCATAAACGCTTTGAGCGATTTATTAAGCATTTATTAGCAATAAAGGTGATAATTTATTAAACTCTGCAGAATATAACACGTGATAAGTTATATGTATAGTATATGCCTAAGAAATCCGTTCGTAATCACCACCAGCTTAAATAGCCATAAAATCGTGTATATTAATTTTAAACATACAATAGAAAAGTTGGAAATTTTAATTTAGGCGCTAAATTATATATTCACATTAAACTAACACTTTCTCATTCTCCTTTGTAGGCCGCAATCGTGTCTTCAACTGGGCGCTCAACGCCGCTGAGGATTGTGTCTCGCGCGCCGTCGTCACCGCCGCACCGATTGTCTCGAAACTGGATCGTCCCATACAGTATGTCGATCAGACGCTCGTCAAGGGTATTGACAAGCTGGAAGTGTCCGCACCCATTATCAAGGACACACCACAGGAAATTTACAATCAAGCTAAAAACAAAGTGGTCGAAGTCGTGCAGCCACATATTGAACGCGTGACGAAATTCAAAACAGCTGGCCAACAGAAAGCGGCCTCTTTGAAGGACTTGGCGTGGGCCAAGGCTAATGAGGTGTTGGCTACTCAATATGGCAGTCTGGCGGTTTCGGGCGTTGATACCACAACCGCTTTGGCGGAGCGTCTGCTCGAATACTATTTCCCCAAAAGCGAAGGCGATGTCGAGGAGGAGAATGGTGAGTGTAGACAATTTGCATTGTTGTTGTAAATAAGGAAAGCGCTTGTCTTTAATACTAATACTCATTTTTGACATCACATGCTAACGCAAAGATTATGCTTATGAAAGTAGATACATTTTTTTGAAACATTATAGGTTGTATTTCTAAAAGATTTTGTATTTTTAAAAGATTTGAAGGAAAGCTATGAAATAATGTCTTGTTGATTGAGTAGTTGCCATCGAACAGCTTAGTACATCTTTGGTTAAGGCTATATTAGGGAATTTAGCTGTTTGGTATCAGTTTTTATTTTTTTCAGCTCTCTTAATGTCTTTGTCTTTTCATATTAAGCGGTTAGTATGGTAATATTTTTTAAAATTGTTTTTTTTTTTTTTTTTTTTTTTGCATTTTCTGTTCCCTTATACCCTTAGAATTAATGTAGAAACACACTTTACCATTGGAAGGTTTCGAAAAAGGCGCAAAAATAATAATACCGCTCGACGTTCGGAGTCCAACTTTAAACGCGTTTATCTAAAAACACACTTTTCAAAACTGCCGGACTTGATTCCGGTCGAACTACTCAAACGATTTGTTTAATTTTTGTTTTTGTAAATATTCACAAAACGCCTGGCTATCGTCTATATTAGATTAATAACTTTTTATAATCTATTGACAATGTTAGGACAAAATTTATGTAAAAAAAATTTAGAAAAATTGAAAAAAAACCATTTCTCCGACAGATGTCATCAAAAAATTCCGAAAAAAATTTTTTATACACTCCACGATATACCTCATGATATGTGAAAAAAGTTCTATTGTAAAATAAAAATTTCTATGAAAAAAAAATGTCAAAAAAACATTTACCAGATTACCTACTGACCCCTTAATTTGACATTTCTTCGCTTGACGTGAAGTATGAATTGGTGGTTGCCGTACGCCATTTTATATTTATAACCTGAACAGATATACTACTGTGCCCAAAAAATAAGGTGACATTGTATTTATTTTGAAAATTCTTTATTTATTCTTCCAAATCAATTTCATCACCTTCAAAGTAATCCCCTCCCGATGCAATGCACTTATGCCAATGGATTTTCCAATCTTCGAAACACTGGTTGTAGTCACTTTCCGGGATGGCCTTCAGTTCCGTCTTTTAGTACACTCAGTTTTTGAGATATCGATCTGAAATTTTGCTCACGTCGTTTTCTCCACAAGAAGCTACTGCTACTCACCCCGATATTGCACCACTGTAGCTTTTAATTGTCATACAAACTGTTCGATGAAAATCCAGTCATTGTATGGAAAACTTGCTTGTTTCACAAGATTTTTGAAAAAGGATTATTGCCCAAGAAAGCAGTATAAAATTGTTCAGATCGAATCAGTAAAGCATATAGCTTCCATACAAACCATACAAAGCGATCAAAATCCAGTCTCTTTAGGGAAAACCTCTATATCTAGCGAGATATCTTAACGAAAATCGACACTAATTTAGTTCAAGGTAACAGTACAGTCTCCGAAAAACTATATCACCATATGTAGCACATAGCTGTCATACAAACTGATCATGATAAAGACCTTTTTATGCCATTTTATGCTGTAAAAAATGCAACTGTGTAGGGAATAATGGCTAAAGCTTTTTCTTAGTAATATTTTTTTATTTTTTCACTGTCAAAAATATGCTTCACAAAATAGTTTGCTTCATACATTTTAAATATTCCTGTATAAATAATATATTTTAAATTACAATTAATATTTAAATTTAATATAGATTTAAATTTGTATTTCAAATTTAATTTTTCACTTGTAATAATATGGTATTTTGTTCAAGTTTCAGAGAAAGATATCAGTGTTAGTTTTACTGCTCTGCTTGAGATAAAACCTTCTATAAAGTTAAACATGTTAGAAAGTTTGACCAACTTAAATTTTTTCTGTTAATTTTACTTTTTTAATTATATATATATATATATAAATATTTTTAATTTAAACAAAAAAATATTAAAGTGTTTAAATTTATATTTTTTCAATAATTTTCCTTTCTTTAAACAATTTTCTCGTACTTTTCTATTTAAACAAAATAGCATTAACTTTTTTATTAATTTCATATTTTTTCACTAATATTTTCGCATTCAACTTTCCGCTCATCAACCTCATTTGTTGCATATCCTTTCGATTTTCAATTGATATTATTATTTGTACGCCTTTTTTCTTGCACCTTTAACTCTCCGCACTTAATCAAATGCCTTCTCTCTTTCCTTTTTAGTTTATAAAAATCAATTAACTATCAAAAGCCGTTAAAACACCCTATAACTATTATAATAAAAAAAATTCAATATTACAATCATCAACGCATCGCTAAAATCAATCAATGCTAATAATTAAGCGCATTTAATAGAATTGTATGTGGTGACTGCGGGTACTGACTGCCTTTACTGTACGACAATAAATTTATATTGTTAAATAATTTCTTTTCTCAGATAATAAACAAATAGCTGTCGCGCAAAATGGCAAACACATTGAAAATGACAGTAAGTTGAATTATTTCTCCCATATTTTTGGCATGCAAATTTTAATAAAATTTCGAAAACTAAAAACAGTACATATATATACATATAACAATATATACATATGCAAGTACATATGTATACTATATGGTCGTCTGTTTAACGTCACATGCATGCCATTTACAAGTACTAACCGTGTTTCATTTTAAAATAAAAACAAATTAATAACGTTGCAAATCGTCTGTTTGCATAACATAAACACCGGCGAAACAGCTGATTGCTCTTTATAACTGCAAGGTTTCCTGCCAGTGGCAAGTATCAATAACGGTTTATTTTGCTCGTGAATTCATAACAGCTGATTGCTCTCTATAACTAGCAGACCTCTACTGAATGAGAGAGAGTCAGTAAGGGTTAGATTTTCTACTTAATTCAAAACATGTCTCTTCAAAACAGCTAATTAGTCTCCATACCTAAAATGTCTCCAGCAGCTTTGTAACGAGTTACTTTCCTTGTAAATTCTCGCTATAAATACAAGACTTCCATAGTAATTTTTTGTTCAAAAAAAGTAAGAAAATTAAAATTTTTTGTTAGAATACTTCATTATAATTTTAAATTTGAAGTTGCTTTAAGGGGGTATTCCAGTCTAGAAATGCTATTTAACGGCATTTTTTAAAGTCCAATAAAAAAAACTAAGAACATTTTTACTATCCAATTTTTTATCAGATATTTATTGATATTTTAAGAATACAAAAAAAAATAAAAAAAAAAATTTGTGATAATTTGATTAATTGCGGCGTGGTGGCGTGCCGGGGGTTGAAAATAAGGGTGCGCCCTGCCTGACACGATTCAACACTTTGGGTGATCTGAAAAAAACAAAAATTTTTAATCAGTACAAATGCCGCTATCGTCTGAACTAGGATAAATAAAAAAAAAATTTCAGTAAATGGCGACTGTTTGAATTTTTTGCCAAAGATCAAAATTTTTTAAAAATAGTAAAAATCAAAATTTTTTAATAATCCTAGTTCCAACCATAGAGAGATAGAGAAAAGGTCCACACCAAATTTCAAGTTAATCGGTTCATTAGAACTTGAGAAATCATGTCAGAAGTGAAATAGTAGTTTCGAGAAAAACGCGATTCAAGATTTGAGTCTAACTGCAGGCAGTCTATACTTACATTACTAAAATAGCTATAAGTCGGTAAATAATAGGAATTTTAAAAATTCCTTTGGGGAATATATTCTTAAAGGTCCAGTCTTTAAGAATATGCAAAAAAAAATAGATTTTTTTTTTTAAATTCTAGACTAGAATACCCCCTTAAGGATTGCGAATATATTATCTACTACAAATTATATTTCCAATAGCCTCATTACTTACATAAGGGTTCGATAAATTTGTTAGAACACTTTTAATTGCAGACGTCAATAAAAGTATGTATGTATATGTAGGTATTTTTTGTAGGTGTTGATTCTACAGATTGATTGATTCTACAGATGACTTTTATAAATAACATAATTTACTTAAACTCTGGGTTTTTTCATCTAGTTTTTATTCTTTTCTTTTTCCATTACTTTTCTTTCTCAAAAGTGGCAACCCTCTCTCCTTACCACTCATTCATACATAATTTTAATTTTATTTGGTTTATTTTCTGTATGACACACTCACTACTCTACTCTCACACCCTTACTCTCTCTCTTCTTTTACTTATAGTCGATCAACAAGATGTTGAACTCGATCTAAGATTCTTAGTAGCTGCCTCCACTGTTTTCCTATCAATGTCGTTTCGCATAATTAGCGAACTTTTAGACTATGTTAGCCGAAATCCTGAAGTAATAAATTTAATCAATAGGGAAATTAACAATTTTATGGTAAGATAACTTATAACTGACTAAATAATAATAAAGTAATTGCTTAATACTGTTATAACAAATATTATTAAAATTATTGAAAATATTATTTATTAAAATATTAAAGAATTTTATAAGCTTCAAAAGTGGACTCATTAATTCATATATTAAGGTATATATTGCAGTTTATGAATACATATTCATTTAAGTTATGTGTAAAGCCCGACGTAGTGCTAGGACAGTTCAGTTTGCGCGCGCGATTTCTTAGCGCCGTCATAAAAGCAATAAGAAATGAGTGTTTATTAATACGCTCAGCTACGAAATTTCAATGAATTATTATAAGTTCTCTTCCAAAATGTTCGAAAACTAGAAAATAACTCAAACAGCTGATTATCTTTGTTTAAAAGTTGAGAAAACATACGAAGAAAGTGAAAAAGTGAAAATACTTTATTTGAAAACTCAATTTTAATCGATTTTCTATTTTTATCAATGGCTTCTGCTAAAAAATATTGCCAGGCTTCCCTTAATTTGGCAAAAAAAAAGTATAAACTTGTATACCTTGCAGAAAATCCAACAGAACAGCTGACTTTCCTTGCTGGAAAAATGGTCAAGCTGACATAGCAATTTATGTACGTTCTCAGTTGCCTCACAAACCTTATTTTTGACATAAAAATGCAGCAGCTGCCGTTAGGAGTGCATCCCTTATATCAATAGGCCTGCTCACTATACTTATACTCTCGAGTGCAACGTAAAATTGTAAAATCAATAAGTCATCATTATCTTCAATTTCTTCCACAATACGTCTCATTGAAAAAAATTAAATTTTTGGTAGCTCAAGTCAAGTGCTAGACAGATCGGATGGTTTATCGGTAATAACAATTAATTCTCTCTAATTGCTCTCATCACGTTACTCCAAAACTAAAGCGCTGTTTAAAAAAATCATGTTGGCCAGTTGTTGATGTCATAGTTCCTTTTATTTATATATCCTGCATATTTGTCAACTTATTCTAAATATTAGTATTTTTTTCTTCCCATTACAGTACCAGTTTCCGCCACCGAGGACCCCGTACTCCACACAGTACAGACTGTTGGCCGACTCTCCCACAAGATCTCGCGTCGTGTCTATCAGAACGTGTCCAGACAAATCAAGCGAATGCAAAAAGGAAACATAAATGACTATCTGAGCTCACTCATCGCCGCATTGAAATTGCATCAATACATAAATTTCATCAACTCATCGATGGGCACAAATGTCGAGCAGTCCATTGCCGACGTTAGCGCCAACAGCAATAACACAAACGTTGCCACGGCCGCGGCGAACAACAGCAACAAGACTACACCAACAACTTCAACGGCGGTAGTGGCGGCACCAGCGGCGCCAACCACGCCCACAACGGCGTCGTCTGCTTCGCCAAACGCCTCATCGGCGACAAAGCGTAGCAACCAGAACAAGTCGCCGAATTCAACGCCGCCAAAGGCGAACTGAGCCATAAAAGCATCAAAAACAAAAATAATATATAAATATTATTAAATAATTTACAAAATAATAATACTTGAATTGAGTAGAATTTAAAGCAAATGAATGCGCGTAAATATTTTATGAAAATTTATATATTTAAAATATTTTTTATGCAAAAGTCACCAGCAAGCATTGAAGCAGTTTTCCTTTAAAAATTATATAAATATTTTTTAATGTGTAAAAGTGTTAATTTAATACGGAATTAGGCGCCGTAAGGAGGAAAAATAGAAAAAACAAAACTCCGCACATAATTGCAAAAGCACTGCAGCGCCTAATCTTCTACACATACATACATATACTTATATATATATACATATATATGTATTTGTATATCTGTCTATTTTAGACGTTAAGCTTTTAATTTAAACAATTAGTTATTGTATATGATAATTATATACAAATATTTGTAGTTTAGCTGCGCTAAAGATACATAAATATAATACATATTTACATTGCTTAAGTACATACATACTTACACGCATAAACTTTCACACATTTTCTTTTGAAATATGTTTTTTCCAACTACATATTTTTATGAGAGAATATTCATCAACGTATTTTAACTACATATGTATAACTTCATATATATATACGAGTGTAATTACATAATGATTATATGAATATGCATTACAATAATTATGCTGAAGTAATAAAGAAGTGAAGTACATAAGAAAACAAATGATTGAATGCATGTTTTTATTTGTGTTGTTGGGAAATTAGAAAAGTCCATAGTATCGAAAGAAAATATTTTTAAAGTAAATGCCTAACAAGAAAGAACGTTAACTATGGTTGCAACGCAGCTAGAATACCCTTCACGAATGAAATAGTTTCCATACAAGCACTTGATTTTGACAGTTCAGTTATATCCTATAGTGGATATCTGAAGAATACGTTCAGTTATTATAGCGTGGGCTCTGAGATTATTATTATAACCCAACGCTTAACCACCTCCCGGAATAAGCCTCCTCTCGTGCGGAAAAAGCCGAGTCATGAAAGACAAGGGATTTTTTAAACGTCGAGATCTACAGAAACAAAATTTTCAACAGCTAAGATTTAAAATACGTTATAAACAATTTTTACGATTTTATTTATTGAGAGAAAGCAATATGGTCTTTTCAATTTCGAAAAGTGCATCAGATAAATCAAATTTGCAGAAATTAGAACTAAAATCATAACATATGCAACGGAATGGTTGGTTCAGTTGAAAATTGGTCTACAAGATTTTAACAGTAAGGGTCTAAACGTCCCCAAAAAGCGAACTTTCACTTTTCTTAGGCCTAAATGACCTTTCAAAATGTGTTTCACTGATCCTTCGAATATTCCAACAATGCCAGTAAGATCTCTGACTGTTAATCGTCGATTCTCAAGTACCAATTTCTTTATTTTATTGACGTCTTGATCATCACTTGATGTTGATGGCTATGCTGGACGTGGTTCGACGTCAACGCGTTCTCGACCTTCTTTGAACAATTTGTACCAATCAGAAAGGCTTGCTCACGACAAATAATTATCACCGCAGGCTTTTTCCAAGATCTTGAAGGTTTCGAAACTAGAAATTTGATCCGCACACAAAATTTAAAGGAACTTCTTTGTTGAATAATTTCAATTATCGCAAAAATTGTCGAATGCACTTTATGTACTTCAGTTTACTTAGGGTTACCATATCGGTCGCAGTCAAAATCAGGCCCGTTGCATATGTATGCTGCTACAATCGACATTTATTAACATCTTTTTATACTCTCGCAACAATGTTGCTAGAGTATTATAGTTTTGTTCACATAACGGTTGTTTGTAAGTCCTAAAACTAAAAGAGTCAGATATAGGGTTATATATACCAAAGTGATCAGGGCGACGAGTAGAGTCGAAATCCGGATGTCTGTCTGTCCGTCCGTCTGTCCGTCCGTCTGTCCGTCCGTCCGTCCGTCTGTCCGTCCGTCCGTGCAAGCTGTAACTTGAGTAAAAATTGAGATATCATGATGAAACTTGGTACACGTATTCCTTGGCTCCATAAGAAGGTTAAGTTCGAAGATGGGCAAAATCGGCCCACTGCCACGCCCACAAAATGGCGGAAACCGAAAACCTATAAAATGTCATAACTAAGCCATAAATAAAGATATTAAAGTGAAATTTGGCACAAAGGATCGCATTAGGGAGGGACATATTTGGAAGTAATTTTTTTGGAAAAGTGGGCGTGGCCCCGCCCCCTACTAAGTTTTTTGTACATATCTCGGAAACTATTATAGCTATGTCAACCAAACTCTACAGAGTCGTTTTCTTTAGGTATTTCCATATACAGTTCAAAAATGGAAGAAATCGGATAATAACCACGCCCACCTCCCATACAAAGGTTATGTTCAAAATCACTAAAAGTGCGTTAACCGACTAACAAAAAACGTCAGAAACACTAAATTTTACGGAAGAAGTGGCAGAAGGAAGCTGCCCCCAGGCTTTTTTTAAAAATTGAAAATGGGCGTGGCGCCGCCCACTTATGGACCAAGAAGCATATCTCAGGAGCTACTAGACCGATTTCAATGAAATTCGGTATATAATGTTTTCTTAACACCCTGATGACATGTACGAAATATGGGTGAAATCGGTTTACAACCACGCCTTCTTCCAATATAAAGCTATTTTGAATTCCATCTGATGCCTTCTTTGTATAATACGAGTATGAACATTAGGAACCAATGATGATAGCGGAATAAAACTTTACACAAATACGGTATTTGAAAAATATGTAAATGACGGATAATGAAATCTCGATTATCACTTTACCATGCGAGAGTATAAAATGTTCGGTGACACCCGAACTTAGCCCTTCCTTACTTGTTTCACATATTTTTCGGACGCCCCAATTTTCTTTAATAAAAATAACTTTTTATCGCTGGACAAATACTTGTGAAAATCCTCACAATTCAGTTCTTTGAACTTATATTGGACAAGTACAATATTCTTAACGGTCTCGGAGTTTTATACCGAAAAAAACCTGCGCGAGTTGAACTCAGCCGAGTTTTGGAACACAACCATGAATAATATGATTCATGTAAATGCATCCTACGCCCAAGTAGACTAAAACGCTGTGATGCTCACTTTTCACTCACTTCGCGCACTCGCTCAAACAAAATAATAATTTAAAAAAAAATCGCCGATTCAGGAGGAAACCAGGGAATCAGTGCATTTTTCACGAAAATCAGGGAATCAGTGCCGAAGGTCAACATCAGAGAATATGGTAACCCTACATATACTGCACACTAATGATTATTTTGATGTGACATTTAGCACAGATGTCACTGACAGTCATACCAACCATGAATGGGGTTTCGCGCGAAATTTCAATTAAAAAGTCTTACTGTGAAAATGTGTGGTGATGTGAGCTTTGCTAATAGCAGTTCGATGGATTTTTTACATATATTCAAAACCTCACTGGTACTGGTTGCTGACCAACGCTTGCTGAGCTCGCGTGATCGAATGCACGAAGACGAGGAAACTCCAACTCTTTCCCAACCTGATGGAGTTTGGGTATGGGTACACTCTCCAATGATTTCGCAATGGCCAGGCATCCAAAAAAGTTTAATATGGAAGTAGCTTGATGCTACTGCAGGTGAGGTCGTGCACATCTTGACTAACTACGAGCTCATTGTCGGCAAGCTCAAGGCCTGTGCAGCAGCCCTACTACGGGAGTAATCGCATGCTCCAGTCTGAAATAAGAGTTGATTGAGAGCTCCCGACAGAAGACACCTGCTCCAATCTTCCCCATGAGTTGCCTACTTACAAGAATTTTAGCCACCCAATTTTGGGTTATATAAAAGGTGTAATAATTTCAAAAAATTAAATACTTTCGTAAAACCTTAATACTATTTAACACAGCATTACTATGATAGGAATGTGTGACGTACCACATGTGAAGTCATTTCATTATATGTATGTATACTTATACCATATTTTATGAATGAAATTGCGAGACGTTGTGGAATCGTTGTATGGTATATTTCTAAACATTAACACAGCTGGTATTGATGAGATCCCTTATGTAACCATTAACGGTGCCATCTTTACAACACCATCTGTTTTCGCTCGAGCAGTGATAAGGTCTTTTGATAGATGTTCACATATTGATTTATTGCGATGTGAATCATTGAGTGTGATACAACTTCCGTTGTTATCTAGAGATAGTAGTAATGCACGTGGCCGGCCTGAGACAACTTACTGCCATATTTTGCTTTAACAACAAAATTCAAAACTTTTGAAAGTTTTAAAATCGTTATATTAAAAAAAACACAGATATTCCAAAGGTTTAGCAAATGCTGCTTTCTTTTGTTTGGACCAAACAGTGAAGCAAATGGGTCTGGTAGTGAACGTGGGCAAGATGAAATATCTCCTGTGATCAAACAAACGCACTCGTGACTTCTGCCCACGTCACTGTTGACAGACGTAACTTCAAAGTCGTAGATTATTTCGTTTATCTTGGAACCAGCATTAACACCACCAGCAAGAAAGGTTCTGCGGAAGATTTATGGCGAGATATACGACGACATTGACTTAGTTCAGCCAATTACGCTGGCTAGATCATATCGTCCGAATGGACGAAAATACTCCAGCTCTGAGGGTATTCAACGCAGTACCTGCCAGGGGAAGTAGAGGATGACCTTCACTACACCTGGAATCTCCAATTGGCGCCAAACAGCGTAAAGGAAGTAGAAACTCGGCTATAATCGTGTAATCGGTGTCTACGCCAATAAATAAGAAGAAGAATTACAATTTTTGTGAAACAATGATTTTATATATTATATACAATAAAATATACGTAGGTTGCTATATATATTTCTGGCCTAATAATGTAAATAATCATATTTATCAACGAAAATGTTTTTTTTTTTTTTATTTTTTATTTTTTTTTGTCGATTGCTGTTTTGTTTCGGGCTCATATGCATAGATCAATGATTCGTCACCTGTGACGATCTTATAAACGTCGTTTGAAGCACCGCGATCGTATTTTTTCAGCATTTCTTTACACCAATCCACACGAGCCTTTTTTTGAGCGATTGTCAAATTGTGCGGGATCCAACGAGAACAAACCTTTTTTACGGCCAGATGTTCATGCAATATCGAATGTATGCTGGTGGGAGAAATGCATAGGCATGCCTCTATCTGAAGGTATGTTACATGACGGTCTTGCATTATCAGTTCACGTACGGCATCGATGTTTTCTGGCACAACGGCTGTTTTTGGACGACCTTCACGGAATTCGTCTTTGAGAGAGCGTCGGCCACGATTGAATTCGTTGTACCAGTTTTTCACAGTGCTTTAGGATGGTGCTACATAGCCATGCAAAGATTTTAGTTCATCGATGCACTCTGGTCGTGATAATCCACGTCGAAAGTTGTGAAAAATGATCACACGAAAATGTTCACGAGTTAATTCCATTTTTTGGCCGAGATGAATTTTTTAATTCCCTGTAAATAAAACAATTCACGATTAAATGACAAAACGTTCTGAGTGATGTTATGCTAAAAAATGTCAAACTTTCCAATGGAAATGTCAGATTGCATCTGGCTACACTTAGTGTTGCCTAGGCCAAAAGTATATATAGCAGCCCTCGTATAAAGTAATTTTGTAAATTCTTTTATACTTTATTTAAACAAAATGATGAAATATGCAAAGAAAATTTGCCAAAATGCCGCCCCAAAGCTCTGGCGCCCTAGGCAGTTGTCCTAACTTGGTTCTGTGATTATACATACATAAGTATGTATATATGCCATTGCACATATGGTTCTGTGATTATATGTATGTATGTATATATGTAAGTATAGTATTGTAGAAGCCAAAGAAACAGCGCGTAGTCGATAGTTACGGAAATGAATGACATTTTTCATACAAAAATCAGCTCTGTGACGGTTGAATAACATACTAGACCAGACTTTATATTAGTAGTAACGTAGCAGTGATTAAGAAATGTCTGGATTTTATACTCAGTAGTATTATTACTATATACTATTTATATATTTTTATAAATATATGTACATACATATAGGAGGCGTAGTTAAGTATGTTACAGTAATACATATGAAGGCGTTCATTATCAATGAGGTGATGTTAGTTTGCAAAATTCTGTAAGACATTATACTATATGTATATTTTTATACTTTGGACAGGGTATATTAAGTTTGTCACGTAGTTTGTAACACCCAGAAGGAATCGTCAGAGACCCTATAAAGTATATACATATATAAATGATCAGTATGTTGAGCTGAGTCGATTTAGCCATGTCCGTCTGTCCGTCCGTCTGTCTGTATATATACGAACTAGTCCTTCAGTTTTTAAGATATCGTTTTGAAATTTTGCAAACATCATTTTCTCTTCAAGAAGCTGCTCATTTGTCGGAACAGCCGATATCGGACCACTATAGCATATAGCTGCCATACAAACTGAACGATCGGAATAAAGTTCTTATGTTATGGAAAACTTTCACATTTTACAAGATATATTCACGAAATTTGGTATATAATATTTTCTAAAGCAAGAATGTAATCTCCGAAAAAATTGTTCAGATCGGATTACTATAGCATATAGCTTCCATACAAACTGAACACATAGTTACTGAAAGAAATGCACCTGTGAAGGGTATATTAGCTTCGGTGCAGCCGAAGTTAACGTGTTTTCTTGTTTTTTTATTATTTTGACCATGTGTGCATATTTATATTTATGTACTTTTACTACGTACATACATATGTATGTGTATAAGTGTCTATTATTGCAGCTCATACTTTATTATACATATATATATTTTATTGCGCACAGTCGCACATCAAAAGAACTTTCAATTCACAGAAATTACAGTAATTTAATTAGTCATTTTCAATTATTGCGACCCTTGATCTCTCAGAGTGTGAAGTTATGAAATATTGGCATATTTTAGACAGTATAGATTTCTCCAATAATATTGCGAAATTCGCACATGAAATTCAATACTGAAGACCACAATTAGATTTCGTCATTATTGTGGTTTTGAAATTCGAATAAACTAACAACTACTAAACAGCAAGTGACTGAACTATCATACGGTTACAGCCAACAACACAATTGCGAGCGAGTTTGAGACTGCAATGCATAGTTTTATATATTTTTTAAGTGTGACAGTTAAGAGTATTAGCTGAAATCAGAATTGTAAATCACGCATTAAAAATAATTGAATTAACTCTTGAAATATTTTTTTCTTACTTTATCTGAGTTAAAAAAAAACTTTTGAAATTTTCGTCCCAAATAGCGGAATAAAAATTAAGAAATGCCAAAAATCGGTTTAAATTTTTAATTTTAATTATTAAACTGAACTAACGGATTGAAGGTAATAAAATTCAATTCCAAGCTCATAGTTAACAGTAACAAAAATAAGGGAAATTATTTTAGAATTTACATTTCTTCGCGTTTACGTACTTCGTTCTATCATTTTGGTTACCTTTAGGGAATGAAAGCTTATTTTTAAAAAAATATCAACACAAATTCGCTTCTTTTGTCTAATTTGTAAATATTTACCATTTTACCCATTTTCTCTCAAGCTTTTAATTTCAAAAACATATTTTTTTATTTGTTACTAAAATTTTTTATTTCAAAAACAATCTCCAAATTTTTAATCTAAGATGTTTGGAATTCAAAATTAAATTTCAAATTTGTCATTCCAAAATCAGAATTAAAAATGGGAAATATAATATATACTTTCCTGGCCAAAATTTGAAAAATTTTTTTCTTCAAATTAGCATTTGAAGAAAGCGGATTTCGAAAATCATTGAAATTTACAATTTGCTACCATTTGAGTTCTTTTTTAGTGAAAAGATAGTAGTATAGTATAGTCTAGTACAGTTTTTTTTTTGACGGTTGACATGTTTTTGTTCATTATTATTTGGGATTTCATCATGGAAAGGGTTATGCCTGAACAACGTTTAGAAATCGTTCAACTTTATTACGAAAATTCACGTTCCGTAAAGAATGTATTTCGCGCGTTTGCCTCAACTTACGGTCAACATAATTGGCCTACTGAGCGTACTATTCTCAACAACATCACCTGTCTTGAGACCCAGCATTCATTATTGCATAATATTCAACCGAACAGACCACGTCCAGCACGCAGTGAAGAAAATATAGCAGCCGTAGCTGAGAGTGTACACGAAGAACGTGGAGAGTCGATTCGGCGCCATTCGCAGCAACTCGGACTGACGTATCGAACTACTTGTTGCATTTTACGTCGAGATCTTAAATGAGAAGCGTACAAAATAAAGCTTGTGCAAGAACTGAAGCCTCTCCACCTTCCCAAGCGATATCGCTTCACTCTAAGGGATTTTGAAAAGTTACAAGAACATCCAACGTTTTCCAGCCAAATTTTATTCAGCGATGAGGCTCATTTTTGGCGTATGTATATAAACAAGTCAAATTTCCCAATTTGGGACAAAAAGCAACTTGAAGAGATTCAAGAGCTGCGATTTCATCCAGAAAAAACAACGGTTTGATGTGGTTTGTGGGTCGATCGAATCATTGGTCCATATTTCTTCAAAAATTATGGCGGTGAACACGTAACCGTTAGAGCGCCATGATAACCGACTATTTGAAGCCTGAAATTGAAGCTCGTGATCTCGGCGATATTTGGTTTCAAAAGCCGGCGTCACTTCCCACACATCGCATCAATCAAAGGATTTATTGAGAGAACACTTCGGTGAGTAGATAATTTCGCGTTTTGGGGTGGCCGATTGTGATATCACACCGTTAGACTTTTTCCTGTAGGAATATGTAAAGACTAAAGTCTATGCGTACATTGCCGCTTCGATTCAAGCCTTGGAGCAAAACATCACGCATGTCATTCGCCAGTTACCAGTCGAAATATTCGAACGAGTCATCGAAAATATGAGTTAACGCATGGATCATCTGAGACGTAGCCGCGGCTAACATTTGAAAGAGTTAATCTTCAAACAATAAATACCAAAGAATGCTCCTTCGAATATGATAATAAAAATTACCCATTGATATATATTCACGAATTTTATAGTTTTTTCTTAGAAATAATGAACAGAGTTATTTTTTGTATAACATAAGTTTGTAACATTGGAGACCCAGAAGGAAAACTAATAAACATATAATTTCTTCATAAACTTTGTTTATATTTAAATGATCAGTATGTTGAGCTGAGTCGATTTAGCTGTTCTTCTGTATATATACTAGTCAAATCAAATGCTTGCATGAGAAACTTTCTCATTTGACGATATATCTTCACGAAATTTGGTATGAGTTATTGTTCATAGATATAATGTAATCTCCGAAGAGTTGTTCACATCAGATTACTATAGCATATAGCTTCCATACAAACTGAACGATCGTAGTCAAATGCATGCATTGGAGACTTTTTCAGTTAACGAGATATATACTGCAAATTCTTCGTGGTTTATTCTATAAGGCAACGCTACGATAGTTGAAGTAATATTGCAGGTCGGATAACAGTGTCATACAAAACGTCTAAAAGATCCGTTTTCTTTATTAAATAACCTTAATGTTTCTAGCAAACAACCTGGCTAAAAAGAACTTGTAAATTATATTCCTTTGGATGAAAACCACTCGCCGGATACGTCTTTAGATTTACTTCAAGACATAGTTACTAAAAGAAATACACCTGTGAAGGGTATACTATTAGCTTCGGTGTAGCCGTAGTTAACGTTTTTTCTTGTTCATACTACAGTTTGATAGATCAGTTTGTGTTGCGGCAATACTCGTATGGCATACGGCCTCCGCCGGGAAAGCAGAGGAAGAGGAAGACCTCCACTCCGTTGGAAGGACCAAGGGGAGAAGGACCTGGCTTCGCTTGGAATATCCAATTGGCGCCACGTAGCGAAAAGAAGAAACGACTGGCCGCGTTGTTAACTCGGCGATAATCGCGTAAGCGGTGTCTACGCCAATTAAGAAGAAGATACGGCCTCCGACAACTGGACAGTTTCTTGGGGAGGAGATGGCGTGTTGCTCAGGTTGTAACAAATGCTATCATATCAATGCCACTAATATGTGTTATAATGGCAACTCTGCCTGTCTCAAGTTGCACATACTTTTCGGTTTTTCTAAATTCCTTTCTCAGTACACAAACAGGCTGGTTATCGCATCTAAACTGCTCACATGGCAACACCAAAACGAAAATAACCAATATGCTGGAGCCACATGCTTGGCATACTAATTAGGGCATGCCGAACGGAACGAAACGTAACGTCTGATACATAGGCATGTGTGCGTCTGTATGTATACATGATATTACACATTATGCGCATATAGCCAGCATAATTGCTGCGAATAAGGACACCGACGTTGAAAATCGCTCAAAGTGCCCAGGGGCGCTGCAGCATGCAGGCATTCAAGGTCAACAAGCATAAATATTTATCACTAAACGAAAGAAATGAAAAATAATAAATAAAAAATATTTATTTTGAAATAACAAATAAATGAAATTAATGCAAAAATCACCTTGATATACATACATACATATGTACAAATATGAGTACTTACATATACAAGTATGTACTATATCTCTATATTCAGTAGTCAAATCTATATGCAAGCCGCGATTAAATAATATTTTTATGAAAAATTAATTTAATTATCATATGAGTGAATATAATTAAGCGTCAAATAAATTATGAAATATGCGATAACCTTAGCCACCCCGTAAACTTATCAAGCTGCAGCTAACCAATTTTTGGTGAATAAAAGTTCAGGCGCACGGATAACTGGTGGTTTTTAATAAAATGGCGTGTTTTTTAGGAGAGACTGTATATAGTGACATTACCAAATGTCTGGTTGAAGTAGATTAAGTCCGTTGCAATAGAAATACATATATGTGACCTGGTCTACGGAAAGGGGGCTTAGGTGTCAAAAAATCAATTTTCACTTTTTAGTTGATTCGGATGGAAGATGAGATGCTTTTTCACGTGATAGAATCCAAAAAGTCATAACTTGAAAAGTTCCCTAAAAACGTAGAGAAAGAATGTGATAACAGAACATCCGGGAAAAGAGACGAATGAAAACAAGACAACAGCAGCTGCGCGATTAAAGTAAACGTCATTTTTCAGTGTTATTTTTAAATGTTCCACACTATCAACTTACACGATGAACTATAATAATATTCCGACCAAAAACAACACTTACTGGACGTCCAATTGATTAATGAGATAACGAGAAACTGACGAAACGAGTTGTTTATTTTTAACAGCTGTTTCCCAGAAAACTAGTTTTCGCACGCTAGCTCCCTTTTCGTAGACCAGGTCACATATTTTTACAATCCAATGAAAAAGATTTCCAGGCTCATTACTACGACAAGTATTTAACAGTTCGCTTCGTTGATGAAGGTGAGTGTCGCTTTCTTGTATGCGATCATGCTTGGGCTTCTACAAGCCAGAAGAATGAATGTATCATTGAACACTTACGCTCAAAGTAATGAAAATATGCTTGCCGCTCAGGCAAGTGTTGCTTCCAAGGCGTTCTCATTGGAACTTTCTCAAACCTCAACCTGGCAGATTTTGAGAAAGGATTTGGGTTTGCAGCCGTATAAATTTATTATCGCTCAAGAACTAAAGTCATTAGATCACCTTAAACGTCGTGAATTTGCTGATTTTGTCTTGGAACAACTTGAAAACGCTAGTTTTTTAAGAAAATCAACTTTTCCGATGAGGCTCATTTTTATCTGAGTGGAGTGGTAAATAAACGAAACTGTCGATTACGGTGCGTAGAAAATCCACAAATTATTCGTGAACAACCGTTACATTCAACTAAATTGACAGTTTGCTGTGGTTTTTGGTCTGGTGGAATCATCGGTCCGTACTTCTTTCAAAGCTGGTGACACCGTTACTGTTAATTCAGAGCGGTATAGACAGATGATAGCCAACTTTTATCGCCGCAATTGGAAGAAGTTGATCTTGACAACATCTGGTTCCAACAAGACGAAGCTATGTGCAACACAGCACTTGCAAGAACCGATTTATTGTTTAAAGTTTGGATATTCGGTTATTTCGAGAAATTGTGACATTGAATGGCCTGCAAGAAGTTGTGATTTAACACCATTAGACTACTTTTTGTGGAGTTATTTGAAGTCATTGGTCTTTAGTAATAAACCAGAAGCTTTAAAAGTCAATATTGAACAATACTTTTCATGACATACGACTTGATTTAGTGGAAAAAGTGCTATCTTATCATACGTTCAATATTTATTGTGATATTTGGATCATTTGATGAGTCACGAGTGAATGTTACACGTTGTTTGCTTTTTAGTCCGGCTTTTTATAAAATGTCTGGAGAACACTGAAGAAACTTTTTTATATACTTTTGAAGAAAAAATTAAAAAAAAAAACATTGAAGCAAAAAAAGTTAGCAATTATGGTGAAGAATTCATCGGATCTTTGGGAATAGCATTTTATTCTTTTTGATAAAAAAATTACGCGATGTCTAAATTTCAATACTTTGTATCGCGAATTTACATACAATGTCGCTTCAAGCGCGTGTTCCGCGTGAATATCCGCTATCCGGATTTCAAAATATTTAAATATTTTTTCTTGTGGATCGCAATGCAACAATATTGCTCGATCTCGATTCTGGATCGCTCTTAATATAATTATATAGAGTCCTCAATCGATGGATTGTTTCTTGACGACATCTCGGAACAGTGGCGTAGCTAAGGGGGGGCGAAGGGGGCCGTCGCCCCGGGCGCAACGTCTTGGGGGCGGCAAAACGATCTTCGCTATTTTTTAATATTCAGAAAAATACTTCAACAAATTTTTTTACAAAATTTTTTATAAAAGATAAAGAGTTGTACACTCACAATATAATAATCTGAATAACAATGAAAAATATTAATTTTTACTCGAATACTCTTCAGTCTTTGAATTTGACTTATATCTTTCTTAAAAATAGTTACCCTATTCTTTGAGTGTAACAAATACTTTTATTTCTCCAAATTTTCAAAAATGGTATTTAAAAACTGCAATTCGGGCAAAAATTCCTGCAACTTGTGTCAAAAGTGTACAAGATATAGGGCGAAAATGGGTTTTTCTATGGCTTTTAATAAGATGTCTTGTAAATTTACAATCAATTTTCTCAATTTCAACTCATTAAAAATTTTATAATTAATATCGAAGATATTTTGTAAAAATTCACTTTTGTTCGAACCACCTCATGAAGATAAAAAGTTGTAGTTACGCCACTGTTCGGAAGTTGCACAAATTCATGCATAAAACTTTTTGTCTTGATGAACTTCTGGTAATTTACGTTTTCTAACGGTGGTTTCACAATGATTATGCATTCTCCGTATTGTGAATGGTAATAATTGCAAATGCCACCTGATTCAAAATTAGCACTAGATAAAGGGAACGTGAATAATTTTAATTTTAAAAACTCGACGTCAATCAATATATTTTCAAAGGATTGAAAACCGTGTTTATAACAAATGTTTTTAGCATGTTGCCAGTTGTTTGTTTTTCTTGCCGGTGAAGGAGGTAGATTTTTTCTGAAATTTTTGTCGCCCAAGGAGTTAAACATAACCAATTTTTTGGTTTTCATTTTTATTTTCTTTAACAATTTTTTTTAAAGAAATTTGGAATAAACTTTTTATTTTCCAAAAACAGAAGTTCAAATGCTCAATTTTCCAACTTTTTTAAAAAAAATATAATTTGAAGAAATAAATACTTTCCGAACGTTTTCATTTTAGAATTCTTAATTTATTATTCAAAATCTATGTCATTCTCCTCAAAATAATCCCCCTTGCCTCCAACGTTTTTTCTAATTCCCGAAACAGTTGCTAAAGTTAATATCGATGCGCGTGGTGATTCAGGTTTAATCTCTTCAATCTTCTCTTTTCCTGAATAGCCAGAAGTCGGTGGTTACGGAACGAACGAAATGTTCAACCAATCATTTGATGTGAAACATAAACCAAGAGTTGCCGACCCATAATTCAGTTTGGTTGGTCCGCAGGAGTTCGAAGTGCACAACATCTCGTTAATCGGAGAAAATTATCGTATAGCCTTGATCTTTGACATGCTGTGATGTGGTTTTTTTCGGCTTCGGCTCACCTTTGCCACGATATTCGGTCGATTGAACGCCTGTTTCCGGGTCGTAAGTATAGATCCAAGACTCATTGCCAGTAATAGATTTCATGACATCCCGGTAGCCGGAAAGCATTGTTTCACAGATGTTAACGCGACGCTGTTTTCCGAAAAAAATTAGTGATTTTGGAATAAATTATGCTTTCACTTTTCTTATGCCCAAATGATCTTTCAAAATGGTTTTCACTGATCCTTCCGATACTCAAACGATGCCAGTAAGATCTCTGATCTCTGCTATTCGTCGATTCTCAAGCACAATTTCCTTTATTTTATTGACGTGTTTATCATCAGTGGATGTTGCTGGCCGTCCTGGACGTGGTTCGTCGTCAACGCGTTCTCGACCTTCTACTCAAATTTTCACTTATTTTTTTATATTTATAATAATAAATACCCAATATAAAGTTCCAATATCTACCGTTTTCGTTTGTAAACTTTCGCTATTAATAAAATCGATTTTTAAAAAGTCTAATTTTGTTTTTAGTAAATTGTTTCGCCTAAAATAATCATCCTTAACCTATACAAGTTATTTCTTTGCCACAAAATATATTTATCCTTCACCCATAATACATACTAAAGCCACAAAAATACTTCGGTACTACTCGTATCAGTGTCGTCTTTGATACCACTACTTTGATATATTACTATATTTTCGCCAACAACAAATAGTTAAACCTCAGAAGAGCGCAAGATGTGCGCTACCTCGCTGGATGTTCATACCTAAATCTTATTTATGCTTATCGCTAGCCCCGACCTCGTTACAGTTCATACACCCAATTTCTCTTTCGCACTGATTTTGCACTTATCTTTGGCATATGTATGTACGTACATAAAGATGTATGCAAAAAACTTTATCTGAGTCAATGTCAAATTTAATTTAATTTTTAAAGATTTCTGGTTTTGAAACAAAAAATACAGTATGTGTTTGCTTTTCACACAAAAATATACTCATTAAAAGCTTATAAACTTTGTTTTGATCTTTTGTTTTATTTTTTTCAGAATTTTTGAATACAAATCAACATTCTTTGCCCTGCCTCACGGTATTGTGGTCGAGCACGACGAATGCGTGACAAAAGACGCTTCATAACACCAAGGTAAAACACAGCATTAATCGTTTGGCCAGGTGGGACGAACTCTCGGTGTACAATACCCTCGGAATCGTAAAAACAAATCAGCATTGTCTTTATTTTTGACTTCTGAAGACGACCGACTTCTGATCGTCACAAAGGTCCTCACGACCTTCTTGGAATCGCTTAAACCACTCATGCACATTACTACGAGATAGGCACTGATCACCATAAACTTTTTTCATCATTTGAAATGTTTCAGTAAACGTTTTCCCAAGTTTAAAACAAAATTCAATATTTGCTCTTTGTTCAAAATGCATTTTACGACCGATGACCAAAAGCTGCTGTCACTTTTTGATCGATAACATCGATTGTAGTTATCCAATTGTCTTAAAATTTTTACGAAATGTCAACAAGAGCTCAAACTTTTTATTTCTAATACCCACCAATAGGTGACGCCGCCAGAAACAGTTATATTTAAAAAGTTCTGTTTCTTTTGCGACTGATTTGTAATTACATTTTTTTGTTATTTAATTTCTTGTCTATTTATTACTTAAAATATTGCGAAGAGACTTAGACACTTTAAAAGTTAAAATAAGAATTAAATTGCAATTATAGATTTAACTACAAGTTTTGTGCCACCCTAATGTGCATATGTTCCCCACTCCATCACTCGCTCGCAGCAAATTTTTGTTATCGGCAATACAAGCTGTCCGTCGAGGCAACGAACCGCTGTTTGGCGTCGTCTTCGTAAGCAAATGCTCGGCGAGTATCAAAGTGCGAAAAAGTGGTGTGATTATTGTTATTTATATTGTTGCTATTGTAATCAATTTTTTTGTTGTGGCAATTTGAGTTGTTGTAGTCATATTCTGCATATAGATGGCTATATGCATTTACTCTACGCACACATACATATGCGTGTGTGTACGCCATATTTTCGCTCTCCACCTTTTGTTGATTATTTAGGTATGTGTGTGTGTAATTGCTCTCTTTTTATACAAAACTTTATCGACACCTTAGCTTAATTTTGTATAAATACATATTATTATAACTTTTCTAGCGTTTAACAAATAGCTTTTTGCTAACATGAGCCGATTTGATGCACAGCAATGCATGGCTTGAGCGATTTCCGGTTTTTGCCCATACTACATTGATTTTAGTTAAGACACAAACCAATTGAAAGCTGTCACCAACTCTTTTACTATTTTTGGAATTTTTGTAATAGATGCCGAGAAAATTATTTACGATTTGAGTGGGGTTATATGAGGTATTTTAGCTTGTAGCTGCCATACGTACTGAACGATCAAAATCTAGTTCTCGTTTCGACGAGATATCCTCACAAAATTTGTCACGGATTATTGTCCATGCCAACGATGAAAACTCCAAATTCAACAAAAAATGGTGCAGAACGGAAGCCTTCTATAGTAGACAAAATTAATTCACGGATTTTGGCAGGAAATATTGTGCAGGGTAACGTTACAATCTTCGAAAAAATTATTTAGATCGCACATCAATAGCATATAACTGTCATACAAACTGACGGACCAAAATCAAGTTCCTTTACGGAAAACTTTTTTATTTGTGAAGGTTATTTCTAGCTTCGCTGTAATTGAATATAAAGTCTTTTCTTGTTTATTATAAATTTACGTTATTGCGCGCAGACCTCGCATCCAAAATATGGAATGTATCGAGTTCATGCAGCTTTTAATGACGATTTTTAAAAACGTATAGACTTTATATCCACTACTTTCCGATTAAAAACTAACTTCAATATACCCACGTTTAGTCGTGAAACATGAGGCGGCGCATTGTCTTGTTGGAAATATAGATTGCCCGCGTCGATTTTCATTAAAGGAAAAAAGGATTCAACATCGTCTTATAACGTTCGCTATAAATGAAAGCGACATGTCCGGCCTGAAGTCGTAAGAGGTAAGGCGCGATGATCCCCACCAAATGTTACATTTTTGTGGATGCAATTGCATTAACTGAACCAAACGAAGATTTGACAGCGACAATTTTGTTTGTTGACGAAGCCATTAAGCCAGAAATGAGTCGCATCTAAGAAGAACGGGTTTTGCGTGAAGAGCACTTACAGTAGTCAACAGAGAACGTTAATTTGCCTAATAGTCTTGGACGATTTCCAAGCGTTATTCCAAAGTGAAATGTGACATGATGAAAAATCAAATCCGTAAACAAACATAGCTGCCACGAGCTGTCAAAACCACGTCATACCTACTGGTAGGCGCTGTATTTTTCTATTATTATCACGTGCTTTCCCTTTTTCCATGCTGGATCAATGCTACAACGATTATTTCCAATATTACTGCATATTCTGGCTCGTTTAGATGGAGAAATAGAAATGAATCCTTTACACGAGAGCTTTACGATTTGATTTGAATGGTTCGAAAAGATCTTGTGTATACAAGTTAAAGGGTATACCCTTTCCTTTGGTATACCCACAGACATATACGTACTTTACTTTCCTGATTCTTTCTATACTATCTCGATGATACCCCATACCATACCATTTTGATTGGCTGTCACTGTTATCACTTGATATAAAACCTGTCTCATCTGGCATTAAAATCCAATTTATTAGCACTAATCCGCTGCTGGAGGTTAATAAAAAGTGTTGTCCACAATTTACAGTTTATGATCACATTACAAACTGTAGGCGGAGCTCGTTCAATATCCGTTAATTGTTGTAGTCGCAGAAAAGATCCCTTAAGTATTTTTGAGGAGAACTGCCAAGTTGACAGTGCTTGCCCCGATAAAAATTCGGTTTCGGTTCGGTTAGGTAAACTGAATGTCGTAGGCATGGAAGTCCAACCCATAAGTTTGTTCGATTGTCCGGGTATGCTATTGGTCTATTGTTTTCCAAACTACATATGTGGTGACAGGAACGGTAACGTAGGTTAGTCTGGTGGTTAATGTTTCACGCACAGACCAGTTTTGTTGCTTAGTGCACTACATGGACTACCGTTACATAGTTCAGGACGACTAGTCATCCTTCAGGGTTCCTGCACTTGAAGCGAATTTCAACTGGTTCTGAAGGCTCACCAACGATATCTCTTTCAGTGTCTCATACGTTCCCCAAACGCTTCAAGTGTTGCATGGTCAATGCCGGAGAAGTGAATAAGAAATGCTTCTGCAGTCTTCTCGATCTGTCAGCCCCATTCTGCAAGCGTGTGCCACCACCAAACTGCGACCAGTGAGTATTCCAAACATGTTCCTACAGTTCTTTCTATTGAGTGCCAGTCACAACTTTGTATGCTTTTGATCAATCGCTTTACACATGACCCTGCCTTATTCCTAACTCTGGACAACTTGGTCTTCCTTGAGTTCTTTGTGTAGTTTTATTATTCCTTATTATATATCCTTATGCTAAGGAGAGTATTATAGTTTTGTTCACATAACGGTTGTTTGTAAGTCCTAAAAATAAAAGAGTCAGATATAGGGTTATATATACTAAAGTGATCAGGGTGACGAGTAGAGTTGAAATCCGGATGTCTGTCTGTCTGTCCGTCTGTCCGTCCGTCCGTACAAGCTGTAACTTGAGTAAAAATTGAGATATTATGATGAAACTTGGTACACGTATTTCTTCCATAAGAAGGTTAAGTTCGAAGATGGGCAAAATCGGCCTACTGCCACGCCCACAAAATGGCGAAACCCGAAAACCTATAAAGTGTCATAACTAAGCCATAAATAAAGATATTAAAGTGAAATTTGGCACAAAGGATCGCATTAGGGAAGGGCATATTTGGACGTAATTTTTTGGAAAAGTGGGCGTGGCCCCGCCCCCTACTAATTTTTTTTGTACATGTCTCGGAAACTACTATAGCTATGTCAAACAAACTCTATAGAGTCGTTTCCTTCAGGCATTTCCATATACAGTTCAAAAATGGAAGAAATCGGATAATAACCACGCCCACCTCTCATACAAAGGTTATGTTGAAAATCACTAAAAGTGCGTTAACCGACTAACAAAAAACGTCAGAAACACTAAATTTTTCGGAAGAAATGGCAGAAGGAAGCTGCACCCAGGTTTTTTTAAAAATTGAAAATGGGCGTGGCGTCACCCACTTATGGACCAATATGTATCTGTGTGACGGATAATGAAATCTCGATTATCACTTTATCATGCGAGAGTATAAAATGTTCGGTGACACCCGAACTTAGCGCTTCCTTACTTGTTTATTTTAAATTTTGTGTCGCGCGGTATCTGAAGCCAAGTCCAATGGATGCAAAAGTGTGAATTTCAGCGCAGCATAGCTGTCGGATCACGCTGTAGCTCAAGAAATCTATGCACAAAGTACACATACAATATAAACAGTCGATGATACAAAATAAAGTCGATGTAAAAAATGTATACATATGTTTAAAATGCACAATTTGTTTGTGAATTACTTAAGAAAAAAGCCATACGTATTGACCTAGGCTATTCGCTTCATCACCAGTGTTGACTTTAACGCCTCTTCTTCGAATTTACAACAGTAATTAGTCGCTTTTTTCCACCTTCGATATCGAATGAGCATCGCTTTGCGACGTTTTGTTTGCACTTCCAGCGTCGCATATGCACACAGGTACCTTCCCGTACACCTGTTGGTCTCTTTGGCTGTGGACGGGTGCGCGCGCTTGCACACAATTTAGTGCTCAGATCGCCATCATCGTCAGCAGCACATTGCCAACACCAGCGCTGACGAATTGGCCAATCCCACAGCACCTCCAGCGTTGCGCTGTAGTATTCCACTGTGAACGTGCGAGTGAACTTGAGCGCATGCGCAATTACATTGAAACCTTACGTGTGTGTGCGTGTGTGCCTGCATGTGGGTCCTCATGCATTGCCTTCTCGACTTAAGCACTAAGCGTAGTTTTTTGCTCTTGCTTTCGCTTTAGCTGCGGTTGGGGTTGCGGCTTTATCGCTTTGATCTTAGCGCTTTCAGAGTTAATTGCACGACTGCCGCATTTAATGTTTCGCGCGTTCAACACGAGTATAATACGAGTGTTGCCATTGGCATTGTGCTTGTCAATGTCGTTTTTGATTCGCACATTTTCCGCTCAATGCACAAGCCCATGTATATAAGAGGGTATTATAGATATCTGTTTTTAGCATAGTTTAGTTGTATGCCGACAATGAGTTCTGAGTTCGAACCACAAACCAAATACTTCTTCACAAGCAGTTCAAGCTCCGTAATGGAAAAATTTTCTCAAAAAATCAATAAGTTGCGCTAAAGTGATGAGATTTGAGGATCTAAGTTTCTTGATGACAAAGCCTTCAGGCATAAAATATTCGTTTATTTCAGATGTTCAAGCTATAATCTTCTTGCTGGATTATCTTTTTCTCGATTACAGTTTTAGTCTAACTTACTACGCTCTATGAACCGAGACGAATGGTAACGGACTTCTGTTGCCACCAGCTAATATTATTTTGAATTCGGAGAGACAAGTTTTAACCAGCAGCAAATGAGCTCAAGGTCAAGCCTTACAAGTTCCAAAAGGCCCATAATCTCACACGGAAGCAGCAACAAGTAAGACTTGAGAGAGCGAAGCAGTTGCTTAGCTTGGCCGAAAGCATTCAAATTCGTAACATTGTGTTTTTTGGCGAAAAAAATTTTCCAATTGAGCAATTCGTAAACTCCGAACTTCATTACGTCCACACAATGGCTCTCGAATTCACCAGGTGCGAATCCAATTGATTATTCTCTCTGGGCCATTTTGGAGAGCAAGGTTCGAAGTGAAAAATACATCACTCTCGAGATGCTGAAGAAAGCCATTGTCCGTGAGTGGGCCAAAATACCGGCAAGTCACATTCGGGCAGCTTGCGATTCGTTTTTTGACAGTCTCAAGGCCATAGTTAAGGCAAAAGGTGGTCATATCGAGCAAAAGTGGATTGGTCCTGAATTTATGATTATTTTCACACATTTTGTACTTTAAAATAATTTTCCAAACCGAGTTTATGGCCTTTTAATTGGTTTCACTTCGAGTGCCGGACCCTGTAATCTATTATCGAGTATATTAACTAATTATCGAGTTGGTTTTTCGGCATTATACCATATGCTACATAAATTAGTCCAAATTTTCAATTATTACCTCTACCCAAAGAACACACCAAACAGTGACTTTTTGAGCATGAAGCGGCGACTCAACAATGTTTTGTGGATTATCATCACTCTAAATACAATTTTGTTAATTAATGTAGCCATTAAACCATAAGTGAGCTTTATCACTGAACGAAATTTCCTTCTGAAAACCAGAAACGGTTACCCATTCATCGCACATGCGACGCCTATGTTGGTCGCTCGGTTTCAATTCTTGCGCACGTTGAATTTTGTAAGCCCGAAACCTAGAACCTTACGCAAAATCTACCACGAAGTAGATGAGCACTTTGGGGCGTCTCTGAGGATACTCATTTCTACTGGAGTAAACATGTTACGAAACTGAGATTCGACGCTGCGACGGGCGAACCATTATGAAATGGCAAACCGTGAGTATAAATCAAGTAACAGTTGTTTAAAAGACCAACAACCCGAAAAATGTATTGCCTAAATGAAAACCACACTTCTAAAAAAAAAAAAACACCTGTTACATGTATAAAAGGTCAAACTAATATTACAACAATTTTGTTTTATATTCTTGCAATATGTTGCTGCAGAGTATAATCGGTGTTGTTCAACTAACTTTTGTACATACAAGGTGCGTTCCAAAGTCAACAGGGCTTAAAAAAACAACAGAAGAAATGGCTTTTTCGACAAAATCAATTTATTTTATTCAAAATCGTCTCCTTCTGCTTCAATACAGCTTTTTGCGCGGTCCAAAAGCATGTCGAACGAGTGCTTTAGCTCGTTGGCCGGTATGGCCGCCAGTATGCCGGTGCAAGCCTTTTGAATGGCCTCTACTTCTGCATAATGCTTTCCTTTCATGGGCAAATGCATTTTGTCGAAAAGAAAGAAGTCGCACGGTGCCAGATCTGGTGAATACGGGAAGTGGTTAATGGTTAAAATGTGATTTTTGGTCAAATAATCGTCTTTCGTATGTTGGATTCTAAGCAATTTTTGGTTGTCAGTCAATTTGTGTGGAACAAACCGTGCACACACACCTTTCGTAAGCTCAAATGTTCGGTCAAAATGCGATAAATCGATGTTTTGGAGATGTTCAATTCCATTTCCATGAATTTCAATGATGATTTCGGCTGATTTTTGATGAATTCACGCACAGTTTCGATGGAATTTCCGGTGATCACGGATTTTGATTGCCCCACATGTTGATCGGCATTTATGTCCTCACGATCACTTTGAAAATGTTGAAACCACTCGTGCACTCTGCTATGGGATAGGCAATCATCGCCATAAGCTTGTTTTATCAATTGAAACGTTTCGGTAAAAGTTTTACCAATTGTAAAACAAAATTTAATGTTAGCTCTTTGTTCGAAGATCTTTTTCGCACCAATGACACAAACATACTGACAATTAAAACGCAATAACTTCACTTCAAATCCATGAAATGTCATGAAATTCTCACTGGACAATCGATAAAGATAGCAGATTCTAACGCACCAGTCGACATATAGATGGCGCCACCAGAGGGCGCTAAATTCAAAAAGTCCTGTTTACTTTGGAACGTATATTGTATCACCTAAAAGTAATGGATGTAGATATAGGGTTATACTACATATATATGTATATAAATGATCAAGATGACGAGACGCGCTGAAATCCGGATGACGATCTGTCTGTCCGTCTGTTCGTCTATGCTAACTGTAACTTGAGTAAAAACTGAGATATCTTGATGCAACTTGTTATAAGTTCGAAGATGGGCGTGATCGGACCACTGTCCCGCCCACAAATCGCTATTAGCCGAAAACCTATAAAGTGCCATATCTAGGCACTAATTTGCGATTTACTATAAAACTATAATTTGGCACAGGAGATCGCAGGAGCAAAAAGCAGCTGTGGCCAAAAAATTGTTTGAAAGTAGGCATGACGTCCCTTCTAATAAGTTTAATGTACATATCTCCTAAACCACTAAAGCTACAGCAACCAAATTTGCCTAGACAAATATTATAAGAATTTCTTACGTTAGTGTGAAAATGGATGAAATCAAAATATAACCCCACTCACTCACCATATAACGGTACTACTACTTAAAGCGTGGTAAATCAATTACTTACTTGTAAGACGTCAGTTAGAGTGAATTTTACCCGCGATATGGTATAACAGAGCTTTAATGGGGCCAAGGTTAAAATTAGACGATGGGCGTGGCACCGCCCACTTTTAGGTGGAATCACATATCTCGTGACCCGTCCTACCGATTTCATATTCCTCTGACATTTTTAAGCGGTTACATGGGTATCACAGTTTCAATAATCGAATTTTTTCTTATTAAATTCTATAACATCTCTAGAATATTGTCCTAAATTTTCAAGTTGATCCGACTAATAGTTTCGGAGATGCAGCCTTGAGAACTTGTGCGTTCGAGGTTAGATAGGCTAAGTGCGCCGTCTTTAAACGCGTTTTTCTCAAAACTATGTTTTCAAAGTCGGTTGTCAAGATTTCTCGCGAACTACTCAACCGATCTTGATGAAATTTTACACAGGTCTTCGAGATATCAAGGTCTTGAACGAAGGATTTTTTTTAATTACAACTATTTAAAAAAAATGTCGAGAAATTTTCATCGAAATTTGCCTTTTTTTATAAAAACGTCTACCAAAAATGCAATTTTCATTTTTTTTCCTTCGTCCAATACCTAGTTTATTGTCTTTACTAAAACACGTATTTTTTATTTTTATTTCAGATGATCCTGAAAGAAGTTCTGCTGACAACGCGGATGCACATTTTTTCCGAGGGACTGCCGGAAATGGCGTCGTAATGACTGCCATTTTGATATTTTTTTTGAAAATTTTACAAAATGTTTATTAAATATG
The DNA here is from genome assembly GCF_024586455.1 of Bactrocera neohumeralis. Taxonomy (NCBI): domain Eukaryota; kingdom Metazoa; phylum Arthropoda; class Insecta; order Diptera; family Tephritidae; genus Bactrocera; species Bactrocera neohumeralis. The sequence continues at coordinate 64,074,850 of NC_065922.1, forward strand.
AGTCTTTTAAATAAAAAAAAATTTCATTAAAATATTTCATTTTTTATATGTAAAAAAAATTATTGAAAAAAGGCCGTTTTTTGCCCGAGGAAACCCATGTAACCCCTTAAGTTACAGTGTGAAAACGGGCGAAATCGGACTTCAGCCACACCTACATACTTCTGATATAACATAATTTTAAAGTCCATCTGATTCTTTCCTTTTAAGTGTACAAATCAGGAAACAATATAACGAGATGAAACTTTTCACGATTTATGTTTTTAGAGTATGACCAAAAAATGTGATGTGCAAATCCTAACCCTTAGGTACCAAATATTTGAACCCCAATACCTATAGTTGGCTTTTTACAAAAAATATCGGTCAATGTGTGAGATATGTAATAAAAATTCAGCGATAATCTTAACCTGATAGTATTATGTCTGTGTACTAGAAATGAGTTGCAACGGGTCAATAATCATAGCCCTTAAATACCTAATGTAAAGATTTTGCTTACGGGTTCCGGGTACGGCCAATATGTGAGTTATCTTAATAAAATAGAGAGCGCGTGTTTTTAAGGAGAATTAAAATGTATGCCGCGACTGGTTCGAATAAATTTCAGCCGAGAGGGCTAAGTTTTGACCATAATTTGCAGTTATTGGGGCCGTATTGCAGTAATAAAAATTCGAATATTCACCACCTACGCTATCTACATAGACAATCAACTTCACGTAATTCTACAAAAAATAATCCAGCGGTAAGAAATCGCAGGATCTTGAAAGTCACAACACAGAACCACTGTACGAGATAAGGCTCTCACCAAAAGTTTCCTTCAAATTGATTATGTCATGTAGCGGCGTCTTGTTGGAAGCGAAGGTCATTCACATCAACCTTAACTGGTTCAGGCACGATAGAGTCATTAATCATGGCTCTATAGCATTTTCCATTGATTATACATTATGACCGGCTTCATTTTTGAAGACATATGGACCAATGATTCTCTCTATATTGCCTTCATTAAATCCCACATGTTTAAGGGTTCGTGTGACCCTTCGAAAAATCATTGATTTTCGCGATATTTTTTTTTAATGTTGAAATTAGCTAATCGGTCCGGGGTTTCCTTATAAATAAATACACTCATGACGATTACAAAATGATTTTTTATGTTTATTTATTTGGTGTATAATAGTTATATAAATTGTTGAAATGACAGGTAAGAAAGGGTCCTGTTAGATGTCCACGATTGCGGTCACAATTTTGATCTAAAAGCAAAATTTCTAGAAGATTATTAATCTCTACGAAAGTTTCGATCACGCTATGGAGAGATTTTTTTTTTTTGAAATTTGACAAAATGGCGGCAGTTTGAACAAAAAGTAACGAATTTAACCCTTTTTTGACAGTTTTCCGAAGAAAAAAATAGGTAGATTTCAAAAAAAAAAACTTCCAATGACGTTAAAAATGTTCCCTTCCAACTAGATATCTTCAAAATTCTTGCTTTGAGAGAGGCAACCATTTTGAAAAACATAATCCTGAGAAAAAGGCGAACGAGATGTCACTCTGTTCCCCACTCTGTTCCCTTTCTACATGAAACGCTGTAACTACCGTAATAATTTGTATTTCGATGTGGAATCCATTCAATTAATTTTTTGATTCCCAAAAACAGCAGTCGCCATTAAACAGACCTTCCAAGGACTTATGAAGATTGTAATCTTTTATAGGACCCATCTCTCAGGGGTTAAATATCAGAAAACAAACTACTGACACACTGAAAAGTACATTTTTCTGAAGGGGGTATTCTAGTCTAGAATTTTGAAAAAATCGATTTTTTTTTGCATATTCTTAAAGACTGGACCTTTAAGAATATATTCCCCAAAGGAATTTTTAAAATTCCTATTATTTACCGACTTATAGCTATTTTAGTGACGCAGCGTGCAAACCGGCTGCAGTTGGACTCAAATCTTTAATCGCGTTTTTCTCGAAACTACTATTTTCAACATTTCTGACATGATTTCTCAAGTTCTAATTAACCGATTAACTTGAAATTTGGTGTGGACCTTCTTTATATATCTCTCTATAGTTGGAACTAGGATTATTAAGAAATTTTGATTTTTACTATTTTTAAAAAATTCTGATCTTTGCCAAAAAACGGGCAAAAAATTCAAACAGTCGCCATTTACTGAAAATTTTTTTTTATTTATCCTAGTTCAGACGATAGCGGCATTTGTACTGATTAAAATTTTTTTTCAGATCACCCAAAGTGTTGGAATCGTGTCAGGAAGGGCGCACCCTTATTTTCAACCCCGCCACGCCACCACGCCGCAATTAATCAAATTATCACAATTTTTTTTTTTTTTTTTTTTGTATTCTTAAAATATCAATAAATATCTGATAAAAAATTGGATAGTAAAAATGTTCTTAGTTTTTTTTATTGGACTTTAAAAAATGCCGTTAAATAGCATTTCTAGACTATAATACCCCCTTAAGGGTATATTCCCCAAAGGGAACTAGCTATGTGCTACTGAACACAGTAATTTATGAAATCAAAAACCCTTTGCAGTGAGTTAACTTGTACCGCTAAAGTGTTTTAAGCCGAAATCTGCTAAGGATTTTTATTTCCTAACCGTTACTTCACCTGTAACACTGATATGTATGTGTCAATGTGTTTTACCCTTGATCTCTCCTTACCAATCACTTTTTAGCATATTAATAACGCTTGACAACCATTTTATTTATTTCAAAAACAGGAATATTCGTTTTTAAAAATATATTTTATTCAATAATTTAAATATGTAAAATATAAATAAGTATATATTATTGATATACTAATAACAATTTTAGGCAAGTAGTATAATATATATAGAGCTTCTTAGCTTAAACGAAATTTCTATTAAATATATAACTTAGAGTGATTAAAAAAAAATTTTTTTTTTCGTTTGGTACTCGGAAAAATAGGTTCCTAGACACCTCTAAGAAAGCCTCTCCAAACATGGGTTTTTAATTGTAACGGGAAGCTGCTCCTACATACAGTTTTCTATTTTTTCTTATTATCAGATAGAAAAATTTATAATGGGTTGTCAAAAAAGTCTTGCGGTATTTTTAATGATTTTTTTTTTATTGAAATTGAAATGAATTTTTGATGACTAATGCCCAGCTCTTGACCGATGCTACGGCTGCTACTATGCCGGTCTCTTTCGACCAATTCAGCGATTTTATCGCAATTTTCGACGACAGGCCTTCCGGAGCGTGGCGCATCTTCGACCACCTCTACACCAGAACGAAAACGTTGAAACCATCGTTGTGCGGTGGAAATGGAAACTGTATCGGGTCCATAAACTGCACAAATTTTATTGGCGGCTTGAGATGCATTTTTGCCTTTATCGCAGTAGCACTGTAAAATATAATTTATTTTGCTCCATGTTTGCGACGCTATAACTCACGAACGACTTAAAAGAAACGACAATCAATCAAACACGTGTTAGCGCGTGAAATGAGCTTTCCAAAAAGGTATAGCATGACCCGATGCGATGAATAAAACTAGAACTACGCGCTTTCAGCACCAACTAGCGAAAATACCGCAAGACTTTTTTGACAACCTATTATCTCGCTTCCAATTACTTGAACAAATATCTTGTTCCTTAGATTTTGTAGGAAATTGAATGCTCTACAAAAAAGGTCTTACATGATTTTTTCGTAAACCCAAACGTTTAAAAGCTATTAACAGTTAAAGTTTGATTATTTTGGGGAAAATTTTTTATTTCTTATGAATTTATAACTCAATGAAAAAAAATTATTATGAATGATGGAACTTATAGGCTTTCTTAGAGGTGTCTAGGAACATATTTTTCCGAGTATCAAACGAAAAAAAAAAATTTTTTTTGAATCACCCTAATATAACTACATTACATATATTTACAGTTTAAAGCTACTAACACATTTTCTTTTAAAAATTTTAAGTTTTTAAGCTCTTACTTAAGCAATGAGTAAAGACATGGAATACTAACGACCATGCAGTAATAAATACGAGTCCGAATCATTGAATCCACTTCAATGTAGAGATATACTATTATATTTTGAATTAGTTCAAAATTTATGTAATTGATACCACAAAATGATCTACTTTTTCAGAGAAATTGTCATACAAAGTGGAAATCTATATTTTAAGCATACAAACTGTACCCAAAGCACTTACTACTGCACTAATTCTCATCTAGTAGGCTTTACTGAAAGGCTTATATATTTATTTTCGTTCATACAAATAGTGAAAGTATGCAAAAAATACTTTTTTTTATTTACAATTACAACTATAGCATTTACAAAAATTTAAGCCTAAGTATGCACATTACAGTTAAACAAAATAATATTCGAGCCTTTAGAAGTTAAAAAGATACCTTAACTACATTAACGGTAATTTCTTAAAGATATAATCCCAAAGTATATACACCCTCCCTCGGACTGTGTTGTTGCTCAGCAGCAACACTGTTTCCATGTATACCCAGCAGTAAGCGCTACACGTGCGCTTGATTCGGATTATAGACCGGTACATTGTGGAAGTTGATACCGCTATACAAAGCGCTGCTGACCGACTTGCCGTTCGTGTGTATGTGCTTCTTCGGCAGCGATGAGATCGACTTAGTTGTTGTCGAAGAAGTGGGCGTGGCCACCAGCCGACTGCGGTACGACTCGCAGGTCTTCCGCGACCATACCCACATGCCGGTTAATGTGCCACCCGCTAACTGAAAGAATATTCGTATAAGCGTCGGCCAAGCGGTACGTTGCTCTGGCGGTGCGCAGTCTTCGTGCGTGGAGCAAGCGGGCACCGTGTCGATGTAGCGCTCGAAAAATGAAGTCAATACGCCCGCTATTGTCGGCATGAAGAAGAGCAACGAAAATATAAGAAAGCGTTTGCGTATTTGCGAAAAGCGTTGGTGTCCGAAAATCGGTTTAATTTGTTGTTGCAGCATATGTAGCGATCTGGAGGCACGTACGGTGAAAAATAAGCCGAGCAATAGCAGCACCAAAGCGGGTATCTCCACAAAACCGAAAGCTGTACACATGCCAGTCAGCTCGTTGGGGCGCACCTGTTCCATTAGGAGCGCGGCAATTGGTGGCGCCAGTGGTGGCACCCAAGCCAGCACATGAAATAGACCGGATTTTTTCTCGAGCGCCTCACTCGACCACTTCTGATGCGATGAGAGGAAGAAGCATAACGCAAAAATTAGCCACCAGGTGGCGGCGCACAAACTCAGATAGCTTGTGGTGATGTATGAGGCCAAGCAGGGCGGCGTTACGGAGCAGGCGGCACTAATTTTACCCAACGGATCTTCGATCATAGCCAGCGTACGCGTGGAGTTGTGAAACACGATGCGTTCCAGGTAACAAACACTGAAGAGGTTGTAGCAGAGACAGAGAAAGAGCACTGGGCGCTCGGGGTAGCCAAACCGCGTAGGCTCAGCCCAGAAGGTGACCAGAGAGAAGAGTGTTAAAACAAAGCACACCGCCGAGAGACCGAGTATTAGACCCTCGGCGATTTTCTTCTGTTGCGTTGAGTGAAATGCATCGCGGTTGCATTGCGGCACGCACAGTTCTGCGTTGAGCGGATCGACGGTGAAGTTGAGTGGACAGATGGCGCTGGGCGCGATGGTCTTACTCAGATGTGGCGGCATTTTCCAAGCGGACCACGGCCAATAGAACTGCGTTGGTTGTTGAAATTGTGGCTGTGGTGAGGGTGGATGTGCCTGTATGTTCGTCTGCTGCTTTTCGGACTCTTGCGGGATTTGCATGCACAGCTCATGTTTCTCCGGCTGCGGCAGTGTGTCACAATTGAGAAAGTCGGGCCACAATTGCATGAGCTCAGCATGCGTTTCGCATTCACTTTTTACCGTCTCACAGAGCTGCTTGCAAGCGGTGACCGGCCGCGGTACATCGGGTGTGCAAAGCGGAAAAAGTGAGGAACAAAGCAGAAAGCGTGCCCGATTCGAGCAGGACGATTCGATTAGCGGCAGCAGTTTCGTCATCTGGATTAAAGAGAGAAAACACAAAATAAATTATTAGTCGGATGAAAAAATGTATTATTGTTTTTTTTTGTTTTTGTTGAAAAGTGGTTAAGATTAAAATGACGTTTGCAAAAAAGTATTAAACTAAAACTGTTTAAATTTTTTCGATTTTGGCTTCAGCTTTTTGTGGAAACCGAATACAAATAAAACTGAAACCTTGCTGTGAGCGGAGAAAAGGTTTGTCGCTCAGACAAGCACTCGCATCAAATTAGCGCAGCAGACAACAATGCAATGCCAAGAAATTCTAGCGAAAGCAAAGATCAAAAAAATATTTTTAGTTTGACTTTAAATGTTTTGCCGGCTGTGTGATTGACGTGGTCATGTGAAGGATGTTGACATTTGACGAAATGTGCGAAGAATACACCGGGAATGAGACTCACCGAGCGAACATTTTGGTAGAAATTAAAGCAAATATTCAAGAGCCTACTTAAATCTTCTTATATATTTTATATGTTAATAAAAAAAATTTATAATAATTTTTCACACACCACACCGGCCACATGCTGAGCTAAAGCAAAATTGCCGAAATAACTCAATTAACTTGGTTTATGTGGAGATAAATATAATTATTTATGACACAGTTAGGTTAAATAGAGCTAGTGATATACGCCGCTAGTACTAGTACTGGATACTATAATATATGAAGACAAAGAAATACTAATTTGAATGATTGTATTACAAGGTCTGTCGCAAAAGAAACAGAACTTTTTAAATATAACTGTTTCTGGTGGCGCCACCTGTTGGTGGGTATATGAAATAAAAAGTTTGATCTCTTGTTGACATTTCGTAAAAATTTTAAGACAATTGGATAACTACAATCGATGTTATCGGTCAATATGCATTTTGAACAAAGAGCAAATATTAAATTTTGTTTTAAACTTGGGAAAACGTTTACTGAAACATTTCAAATGATGAAAAAAGTTTATGGTGATCAGTGCCTATCCCATAGTAATGTGCATGAGTGGTGTAAGCGATTCCAAGAAGGTCATGAGGACCTCTGTGACGATCAGAAGTCGGTCGTCTTCAGAAGTTAAAAATAAAGACAATGCTGATTTGTTTTACGATTCGATTCGAGAGTTCGCCACCTGGCCAAACGATTAATGCTGTGTGTTATGAAGCGTCTTTTGTCATGCATTCGTCGTGCTCGACCACAATACCGTGAGGCAGGGTCCTGACGCCTGTTGCACGATAATGCGCCGTGTCATCGGTCGACGCTTGTCACTGATTTTTTGACAAAAAACTCCATATTAACCATTAATCACTCACCCTACTCACCTGATCTGGCACCCTGTGATTTTTACCTATTTGGAAAACTTCATTTGCCCATGAAAGGATACTGGTTTCAGGACATTTCAGTTATCCAAAAGGCGACGGCTGATATTCTAAAGAGCATTCCGAAAAATGAACTTAAACACTCATTTGAAATGCTAATTGACCGGGCTAAACGCTGTATCGAAGCACAAGGAAACTACTTTGAAAAAAAAAATATAACTTTTGAAAAATATTTATTTTTTGTTGTTTTTTTAACAGTCCTGTTTCTTTTGCGACAGGCCTTGTATGTGGATTTAGCTGACGCTGCAACATTAAAGCAGAACAGACTTGCGCGCAAAAGGTGGGGCTATCATAGCATAATCGACTGGTATAATGGAGGAAGCCTAGTATACTTTAGGTTAGATGGCCGATCCCTTAACATGACAAGGGATCTCACTTAAGCTGTTATGTACAATCCTCTCTAAAGCCAGTTGAAGAACTACTGCACTTGGGTATCAGCTATCGGTAAAGTACCCTGAATCCATCACAAATCTGCTTAGCTGTTTTTTATATTTCCGCTATTTTACCTGCGTGTCTAAAAGTATGAATTTAGAGATATTAAATTTTGAACTGGCAAAGCTGGACATTTGAGAAGGAAGTGCTTAGCTGATTCAGTGATTATATCTCATCTTCTTTCAAGCAACTAATGCAACTGGGAATCGGTGAAATGTTTAATCTCAATATTGAAAGGTGGATTTTGCTGGTCTGATGCCCAACAACCCAGAAGCCAACCGAGCTCCTACCCATTCCTATTCCGCAGTTGTTGAGACTCAATTATTAGTACTTGCAAGCTTATCAGCCTTGCATTTCCCTGCAATACCAGCCTAAACACGTTGTAACTCGATGCTACAGATATGAGTCTAGGCATCCTTGCCGTACTATCGGAGTGTATTCCCACCACTTTAATGGAGGCTGAGCTACGGCGCAATAGATCTACTGCTACCTTCATGGCAGCCATTGCCGATTGGAAGACGCTGCAGTGGTGAGGAAGCCAGACAAGTCAGAACAACTTCCACTCAAACTTTGATCTATCTGTAAAAAAAACGCACCGCTGCTTTCCTCCAGGGAGCCCTTTCATGCCATGATCACTGGCAGGTAAGTGAGCAGAGAAAAGATAGTCAGTCTTGGCGGTTTGGTAAGCCATATAATTTGGAAGGAATTGAACCAAGAATTTGAAGGTGTCCATGCTCATATATAATTTGGAAGGAATTGAACCAAAAATTTGAAGGTGTCCAAGCTCACAGTCAACCTAGAAGCTAGATTATTTGAGTCTGACAGCAGCTTTCAAGGGCATGCATCTTCCGGCTATGGCATCGAGCAACATAGTTGGTGTGGTTCGTAGTGCGAATGGAAATTGGCTCGAGTATCTCTCGAATGAGGCTGCGGAATAGCAGAGAACAAGGAAACAAATTTCTACTTTCTCTGTGAATGCTCAGCTCTAGCACAGATCCAATACAAAACACTTGGAGTCCATCAAGCATCAAACCTTGAATGGATTTCTACTGAAAGCATATCAGACATAAGTAGCTTCATCGAAATCTCAAAATGGTTTGAGAGAGAAGGTGAAACGTGATAGCAGATACAGAAGGTTCTACGGATAGTGTATCAAAATGGCACATCAAGAGCCCGATAGACAACAGGGCTGCACTCCTACCTACCTACCTATCTCTCGAATTTCCAGCTTATTTGGAACAAAGATGTGTTTAGAATTCAAAAGACACCCCGATCATACAAAAATATTGTGTTAGGCCCACTGGATCACTACCTTAGACGGGATGGTTACTTTATTTCTTCGATTTCAATTCAAGAAATGAAAATATTCAGCGCAGCGTTGGGCTGTAGTAAATATCTAACGCTTGAGCGCACATTCAGTGCGCAAAAATATCACACATCAAAGCGCAGTAATTGCTAACAAAAACAATCTAAAGCAAAATTTACACTAATTATAATTAATGCCGTAGAAAAAATTGAACAAAAAATACCTGCACAAGCACAGCACACCACCGGATGTCCACGAAAGCAAAGCGCTTTGATCTGTGCCGCGCATGAAAAATAAATGTGTTGCTGCAATTAGCGCGCAAAACGCTGACGACGCCGGCTAAAACAAATGGGCCAACAGCCAAGCACACGCTACAAACGCTCAAACGCTTTTGTGCTAATAAAATCACTTTTTATTTAATGCGTGAGAATAAAATTATGAAAAAGTGGCAATAAAAACGACGGCGCGCACAATGGAATTAACACTTTTTGTTGTTGTTTTGCTTTGTGTTGCTTTTATTTTGGACATTGGAGTGGTAGCATTTCGAAAGGAAGTGACAAAGAGCAAGGAAGCAGTAACAATTTGATTAAGCGCCACACACGAGCATCTTCAAAGGACTGAAGGCGCACACATACACACAAGCATATGTGTATGTACATATGCATGTATATGCATATAATTGCGTTCAAGCAAAGTGTGTGGCGCGGAAAATTCAAAGTGGAGAAAATTTACTCAGTGTGTACATATGTATGCATGCATATGGGTAATGAGTAGTCTTGGCTAAGCACTCACACGCCGTTGCTGCGCTGCCGAGATCAAAGCGCGCCGCTCGCAGTGCGCGCAGCTACACAAATAAACACACACACGCACACTTGTGGCTTTCAGCTGCTGGGAAAACTGCATGCCGTGCGCTAAGAATAAGACATCAAAGATTATCGACAGCTGTATGTGCATGTGTGCTTAGCTCATACTTAGTGTAAATAAAGTTGTAATCATAACGCCGCCCGGGTCGGTGTGTACAAAGCGGCTAAAGTGTTTGCGTTTTTTAATTGTTTTCATTAGAATGGCAATTTGATTGTCGATAAAAGTTGCTTCTACAAGTACACTTCGATGGTGGCGTGCTGTGCATGCTTTGAGCGCAATTATGAGATTTTGAGATATCAAAAATAATATTTTAATGTTTTTGCTTAAATTAAATTATGAGGTTCTGAAATAATTTTTTTATATCAATAACTTTCAAAAATACTTTCTGAAGAGAGTGTTCTAATATTTTTAAAAATATTCTAAAATGGACTAACATCAATAAAAAAGCTAAATCAAACCAAAAATACTTTCTGAAAAGTATGTTATTTAATTATATTAAAAATACTCTCAAATTTAGTAATAGACTTAACATTTTTTTATTCGATATTCGTGGTTTGGTACATCATGAATTTGTTCTGGAGGGACGGACGGCCAATAGGAGTTCTATTTGGCCGTATGCCCGTCGATAAATATTGATAAATAATTAATTATTTTGCGATTATTTTTTAAATTTCCGGGTACTTTTTTGCCACAATGTACATATGTATGTATGTATAAGGTCTATATATTTTACAAAAATATTTAAATGTGTTTACGAAAAAAATATTTTTACTTTTTAAATTGAACATAAAAAAAATTTTAATGTGTTTTAAATTTTTCGAAATTTTTTAAAAAAAATATATTTTTAAAATTTAATTTTTATATTTTATATAATATATAAAATTAATTTAATATATTTTAATTATAAAATTATTAAATTAATTAAATTTTAAATAAAATAATTTTAAATAAATAAAAAATATATAAAAAATTTAATAATTTTAAATTAAATTAATTTAAATTTTAATTTTAAAATATTTTTATAAATTATAATTTAAATTTTAAAATTTAAAATTAACAAAAAAATTTAATTTAAAATTTTTATAATTTTAATAAAATATATTTTTCAAAACTTCAAAAATTTATTTTTATAACAATATACATATAAAATTAATTTAATATTTTTTAGTTTAAAACTATTAAATTAATTTAAACTTTTATTATCAATTTTAAAATTTAATTTTTATAAATAAATATGATTTAAATTGTTAAAAGTTTAAATTTAATTAATTTTAATTTTAAAACACATTTAAAATTAGTTTCACAATTAAAAATTAATAGAAAATTTTAATTTTAAATTTTTAAATAAAGTATATTTTTAAAAAATTTGAAAACTGATTTTTATAACAATATATAAAATTAATTCAATATTTTTTAGTTTAAAATTATTAAATTAATTTAAATTTTTATTAACAATTTTAAAATTTAATTTTTATAAATAAATATGATTTAAATTGTTAAAATTTTAAATTTTTAATTAATTTTTAATTTTAAAATACATTTTAAATTTAATTTTACAATTAAAAATCAACAAAAATTTTAAAATAATTTTTAAAAATTAACAAAAAATTTTTTTTTAAAATTTTAAAATTTTAAATAAAATATATTTTTCAAAAAAAAAAATTTATTTTTTAACAATATATAAAATTAATTTAATATTTTTTAGTTTATTATTAAATTTTTAATTAAAATTTTAATTTTAAATTAATAAATATGATTTAAATTTTTAAAATTTTAAATTTAATTTAAAAAATTTTAAATTTAATTAATTTTAATTTTAAAATACATTTAAATTTAATTTTACAATTAAAAATTAACAAAAAATTTTAATTTTAAATTTTTAAAATTTTAAATAAAATATATTTTTCAAAAATTTAAAAATTTATTTTTTTAACAATATATAAAATTAATTTAATATTTTTTAGTTTAAAATTATTAAATTAATTTAAATTTTTATTAACAATTTTAAAATTAAATTTTTATAAATAAATATCATTTAAATTGTTAAAATTTTAAATTTAATTTAAAATTTTAAATTTAATTAATTTTAATTTTAAAATAAATTTAAATTTAGTTTTATAATTAAAAATTAACATTATACTTTTTTATAAAAGTTAAATTATTAAATTGTTTACAAAAATTGAATTAAGTAAAATTTTTTGAAATTTTATTATTAATATTATCCAAAATGATAGCGACATAGAATGTTAAAAAATCAACTGCAAATATTTCAAAGTGTTTCTAAATTTTCGAGTATTTTTGAATACTAACAAAAAGCATTAATAACTAACCAATACGCGTACGATCACAGTGGCGCAAACATTAAAGCGTCTAACCTCGCTAATTCATTGATTCAGATGATGATACTTCATTGAACGGATATCTACATATCCCCACATTCGTATTCATAAGGTGTCAACGAAGAGATCTACCTGTATCATTAACTTAATTATACATCTTCGCACGCATTATGAAAATTTAAGCATTGATTGTACCCAAAGACGGCAGACAACTCCATCGATGCGCATGCGCGCACATGTGTAGTATTTGTGTATATACATACATACATATGTGGTTGTTTTGGACGCGCACTGACTGCTGCTCGTGCTGAGCTGATGATTTGCTACATTACGGCGATGCAGCTCAAGCATTGACTGACCCAAAGGCACATACGACACACACATACAAATTTACACGTTTTCGACTTCACATGCAGCACTGTCTACCAACCAAAAAAAAAAAAAAATAGAAGAAAAGAAGTTGGGTCTTTGTGCGTGCAGGAGATTTTGTTGAGCTTGGAAAACGTAACGAATGCAATCTGCAACGCTTCAAGCACAAAATTCATAGCCTTTCAGACGGCTTGATGGCTGGTGAAGCAGTCATGAGCTGCTCATGTACATATGTACATATACATATGCTTCTGTGTATACAATATGCTGAAGGGATTTGCTATGGTATAATGAAATGTGTTGTTTTTGCTCCTTTTTTCCACTTTATTTGCCTCCAAAAAAACTGTTAGCTTGCTTTTTTCGTTTTATAAATGCCACGGTGTATTAAAATAAAGAAAAAACTGGTCTTTAGTAAACGAAATTTCGTTGCCTCTTGCCGTGTAGTTGTCTGCCGCGGCTGGATTCGTTACAGTTGAACTATCGTCTGAGCAAAGCAATGCTTTATTTCAGCTTTGAGTCGGTGCTGCAGTAAAATTATTATTAATTTTGAATTTTTCGTGGTCTTTTTTGTTGTTTTTGTTGTTGTATTGTGCGGGCAACTCGTGTAAAATGCTGCACTGTTATTTCTAATTTCATGTTTATCAAAATATATGCAGATATATCTCTGTAAGTAAGACTTTAGTCACACAGCAGCATTGTGGCCATTGCCAGCGCTGCTGAGAAATCAGTATTTTATATAAAATAAGTGAAGAATTTTTTGTTGTTAAAAGATATTTAACATACTTAAGCTAAATTAGGCGAGAAATTAAATAATTAATTAGCGTTTGTGAGAAAAAAAGCAACCTAAAAATTAATGAATATAAATTTAATTCCTGCTTTTGTTATAAAAAGTATATACATATTTTCATACATACATATATGTATGTAATATTTATATATTCAAGCTGAGTTTGTCGCTTAAGTCTTCTGTTTTGGTATATGTATACAATATAAATAACGACGCTTCTACTACTATTACTAATACTATTAAGTTAGATAAAATAAATCTTCATGCATTGTACCATTTTGCAATTAATTGATTTTGTATGAGTTTGTACAGTAAATATTAAAGCATTGCCTGGACAATTATTTAATTAAAATTAAATTTATTGATTATATATTTTAGCCAAGGAAATTTGTTTTAATTCTTACTTGTTTAGACTTTTTTTCAAGTTTTTTAAGTTATTTCATTTATGTTTTTTTTTATATTTTTGAAAATTTTATTTTTTAACTTTGATATATTTTTTTAAAATCTATTTTTATGTTATTTTTCAAATTTATTACTATCATCATTTATTTTTATATATTAATATTTTCTAATATCCCTTCATTTCATGATTATTAATTTTTTTTAAATTTTTTAAATGAGATTTTTCCAAACACCGAGCTGAGTGTGAATTGCTGTTTTAATTAAATATTAATATTTAAAAGAAAATAAATAAAGAAATAAGAAAATAAATAAATAATAGATAATAAATAATAATTGCAGTATTTACCGTATTGTTTCAATCTAAATTTAATTTAAAATTTCGATTTTTATTGAACAAATAAACTAAAATTTTCAAACTCGCACTGTTTTATATAAAGTTTTTACAATAAAAATGAATAAAACAAACATTTTTTTGAATAAAAATAATAATAAACAAAATTTTAAGCTATTCATATTTAAAGTTTATTTTTAGTTTAAGTTTTATATTTTTTATTGTTTAGTTTTTCTAATTGCACTATTTTATTATTATTTTTTGATTTTTGCATAATTTTATACATTTTTTCTAATGTTTTATTTTATCTTTAAATATATGTACATATATAAATAATTTTATTTTTATTTTATTTTATTTTATTTTATTTTATTTTATTTTATCTTTACATATACATATATAAGTAATTTAACCTTTTTCTATTTTATTTAATATTTTTTTAATTTTTTACTTTTTCATTTTATTTTTTATATATATTGCTTATTTAAGATTTTACAAAACAACAATTAGTGTACAAAATATAATAATTTTAGGAAAGTTGCTGAGAGGTGATTAATAGATATAAAAGATTTAGAAAAAAATATTTTTTTTAACTTTGTTAAGCTCTTTTATACTAAATTTGCTTATCTTATTTTAATAATTAAATTAATTTGCATAATTTTTTCTTAATTTATCATTTATTTATTTATAATATTATTATATTTATTTATTTTTTTCAAATAAATTATATATAATTATAAATAAAATTAAATTCTTCTTAAATTTAATAATTTAATAACGGTTGTTTGTAAGTCCTAAAACTAAAAGAGTCAGATATAGGGTTATATATACCAAAGTGATCAGGGCGACGAGTAGAGTCGAAATCCTGGATGTCTGTCTGTCCGTCCGTCCGTCCGTCCGTAAGCTGTAACTTGAGTAAAAATTGAGATATCATGATGAAACTTGGTACACGTATTCCTTGGCTCTATAAGAAGGTTAAGTTCGAAGATGGGCAAAATCGGCCCACTGCGACGCCCACAAAATGGCGGAAACCGAAAACCTATAAAGTGTCATAACTAAGCCATAAATAAAGATATTAAAGTGAAATTTGGCACAAAGGATCGCATTAGAGAGAGGCATATTTGGACGCAATTGTTTTGGAAAAGTGGGCGTGGCCCCGCCCCCTACTAAGTTTTTTGTACATATCTCGGAAACTACTATAGCTATGTCAACCAAAGTCTACAGAGTCGTTTCCTTCAGGCATTTCCATGTACAGTTCAAAAATGGAAGAAATCGGATAATAACCACGCCCACCTCCCATACAAAGGTTATGTTCAAAATCACTAAAAGTGCGATAACCGACTAACAAAAAACGTCAGAAACACTAAATTTTACGGAAGAAGTGGCAGAAGGAAGCTGTACCCAGGCTTTTTTTAAAAATTGAAAATGGGCGTGGCGCCGCCCACTTATGGACCAAGAACCATATCTCAGGAGCTACTAGACCGATTTCAATGAAATTCGGTATATAATATTTTCTTAACACCCTGATGACATGTACGAAATATGGGTGAAATCGGTTCGCAACCACGCCTTCTTCCAATATAAAGCTATTTTGAATTCCATCTGATGCCTTCTCTGTATAATATATAGTACATTAGGAACCAATGATGATAGCGGAATAAAACTTTACAAAAATACGGTATTTGAAAAATATGTAAATGACGTATTATGAAATCTCGATTATCACTTTACCATGCGAGAGTATAAAATGTTCGATGACACCCGAACTTAGCCCTTCCTTACTTGTTTTTAATTTATTTTGTGATTAGTAAAATTTTATTCCCAAAGTGAGAATTAAAAAATGAAAATATAATTTTTTTAATCCTAAAAAATAAAAAATTTAATTTTAAAAATATTATTTATTATAATATGTATTAAAAAAATTGTAAAAATTTAACTAAAAATTATTAAAAATTAAAAAATGAAAATATAATTTTTTTAATCCCAAAAAATTAAACATTTAATTTTAAACATATTATATATTATAATATGTATTAAAAAATATTTAAAAAATGTTCAAAAATTTGATTTATTAGTAAAAAATAAAAAAAAATTTAATTTAAATTTAATTAATTAATATGCATATATTGTTTTTACGATTTTATTTTATGATTAGCGTGCTTCTTTCAGACTTTGTTATTGTTTCCAATTAGTTTGGTTTTGAGGTTCTTAAATTTAATTCTGATTTGGCATTAAAATTTAATTTTCCAATATTTTTGAGATTAAAAAATTTTAATTTTTATTTTATTTTGTGATTAGTAAAATTTTATTCCCAAAATGAGGATTAAAAAATTAAAATATGAAAATATAATTTTTTTAATCCCTAAAAATTAAAAATTTAATTTTAAAAATATTATTTATTATAATATGTATTAAAAAAATTGTAAAAATTTTTAAAAATTTAATTTATTAGTAAAAAATAAAAAATAATTTAATTTAAATTTAATTAATTAATATACATATATTATTTTTAAATTTTTATTTTATGATTAGCGTACTACTTTCAGACTTTGTTATTGTTTCCAATTAGTTTAGTTTCGATGTGCTTAAATTTAAATTTTTTTTCATATTTTAATAATTTTATTATTATTATTAAATTTTTTATATCGATAATATTTTTAAATACATTTTTAAAACTTTATTTTGCACTATTTATCATATTTTTTATTAATTTGATATTGTTTTATAAATAATAAGTAAAAAAAAGTATGTGTATTAAATATATAGATAAATTGCTCAAATACTTTATTCAAAAATAATAAAAAATACATATAATAAATATATTTTGTGTATTAAAATTTTTTTATTTACTTATAAATATATACATATATTAATTTCTTTACTTAGTATTTTTATTCCTTTTAAATTTTATTATGCATTTTTTTAAATTTTATAATTTTATATTTTTAGATATTACATATATTATATATATAATGCATATATTATGTATATTTTATTTTATTTATATATTATATTTTTTATTCATGATTTTTGTGCTTTTTTTGTATTTACAATGAGCGTCTAAATTTTTAAAATATTTTTTATGAAGTGTATTAGGTTAATGTCAAAAGTTCACTCCGAAAACAATGCCATTTAAGCATAAATGCACTCAATAAATTGCCTGACACACAACGTACAGTCACATGACTGATCTTTAGCGCTATGTAACATTCATCAACGTGTGAGTCGATTTCAAAGGATTTGCGCTAATGCATCGGACCACAGTAAGCCAAGCAGTTGCCTGACAGGGCAGCGGTGCTTTGAACTCTTGCATGCTTCATCTCTCATTTTTATTTTATTTTATTATTTCCATTCAGACTTTCCTTCAATGTTTTTCTCATATACGCGCACCAGTGCATGCCCTTTTATTCCGCCGCCGCCCATTTTCACAACCACTCGCCATATTGGTAATGTGAGACCATAACGTTGGCGTTTGAGCGCTTTTGCGTTGCATCTTCATTGGCGGCGATCAACCGCAGTGCGGCATCTGCCATTCGCAGCTGTCACTTCAAAAGTCACACACACACATACACACTGAAACATATGTGTGAGCTACGCTATGGACATTTCTGCTGCTTGACTGCCATTAGTGTGTGAGGCGGTGCAATTTTCCGCTTGTCAAGGCGGCAAGTGTAAATAAAGCGCTGGCTAGCAAAAAGAATAGACGCGCGTAGCAAAGCATACGGTAAATGCATTAGTGAATTACTGCACTCGGACCGCTGTCTTCCCGCTGTGTAATGAAATCAAACACATTGCCGCAGCGAAAATTCGTAAAAAATCAACCTTGCACGATTTTCACATTTGCCGCACGACTGTCGCAGCGGCATTTTATGACTCTAACAAATGACCGTTTTAGTAACATATACCAATGATACTCACATACAACACACTACAAGCGATTGCCCAGCGAGCGTCAGTAGTCGAACGCTGGCGAAAAGCTTAATTTTAATTATAGAAATTTTTAGTGTAAAAATCATAGTATTAGAGTGAAGCTGGCAATCCAACTTATTCCTATTGGTGTTAAACTGAGTTATAGTTATTTTCAAACATTTCAAATTGAGTAATTTATTTAACGTACTCAGGTTGAGATTTTTTGTCTTTGACTGATTTTCTTCAAGTTCAGCAATTTTTGGTCTCAAGTTTTATTTTAGTTGATTTTGATCAGTTGGAAAATTCATTATTTTCAAGTTGAGAAATTCATAATACTCAAACTTTTTAAGCTCTCAAATGAGAACTTGAGAATTTTCAAGCAAAGATTTTTGTAGTTATTGCCGAGGATTAATAGGAGCGAGTACTTAGCTGATTCTTAGCGCTTCAGAGTTACATAATTGTCAAGTTGAGAAACTCATTATTTTCAAAGTATGCAACGTATTATACTCAACTGAAGAATTTTCCATCTCAAACTTATATTCCAACTGATATTTTACCATATTATTTAACTGTCATAACGCTTTTAAGAAATCATTTATTATAGTAAATCAATCGCAACTGAATAATGCTGCGCCTCAAGCTTACTGGACTAGTGCAGAAGCGCTCGAAAATGTTACAAAAGTAAGAAATTCATGGTAGATTGAAACTCATTTGAAACGAAAGATAAAATGACAAACAATAACGAAAAAAAAATTATAATTTAATATAACTATAATTATAGGTCTGATAATATGATATCATAAAATATCTGAAGTCAAAAGTTGAAGAAGCGTGCTCTAATTTTGAAGGGTTAAAAATGGTTTACGACCATTTCAGCAAAACTACGAGTCTGTTATATGGCAAAGTTTTAGGTCATGAAAAGATCTACAACTTTTGCATATGTGGTCTCATAATATTATAGGTTATAACTAACCGAAAACATAGCGTACAGAATTCCAATTGCGTAAACTCATTTTTGTATGTAATACAACAACAATTTTTTGAAACAAGTGTAAAAATTTATGATTTTATGACTTAAAGATGCATTATGACAAGTTGTGCGCCCCTTAACCGTGTTTTTTGTTAAGAAGATTAAAAAGGAAGCTTCAACTTAAAATCGAAAAAGTCCACATTTTTAAATTATCACGTGAAAATACCAGTTTTTTTTTTTTTGGAAGGACCAAGTGGAGAAGGACCGGGCTTCGCTTGGAATATCCAATTGGCGCCACGTAGCGAAAAGAAGAAACGACTGGCGCGCTGTTGTTAACTCGGCTATAATCGCGTAAGCGGTGTCTACGCCAATTAAGAAGAAGAAGAAGCTCTATGTTCAGCATAAAAAATATATACAATATTAAAGTGTTGCAAAAAATGCAAAATAAGACAGCACTAACCGTTGCAAAGCTGATATTTACCTATTAACTAACAGTTATTTAGTTGGCTGTTAAAAATATTAAAAAAAAATGATAAGTAAATGCAACAGATTGCTATTAAAAATGACTGCAATAAACAAATATATGTCTTTTAATAAAAATTAATCATTTTAAGAACATTATCAAGTTGAACTCAAGCGCCCACAGCATGCTATAATGTTGAAAAACTCACAAAGCTTGTTTTCAAGCATTGCAATTGACATACAATTTTACATACAATTTACCCAAATCTCAAAACTAACTGTTCACTGGGTGTTCATGGTATTTATTGCCCAATAAGTACACATGTAACTTGCTTTTAGCTAGCAGGCGCACATCAAACGCTTAGCCAGTATCCATTTCGACGTTTGCCTATGTGTCAGTTGGTTTGTACAAATGACAATCGACAATCGACGCGTAATGACAATTTTCAGTCATTTTATTTGATTATAGCAAACGAAAAAAGCGCAAAAAAGGCGACGCGGACAATCAGACAAACCTTAATTCAAGCTGCCAGTCAGCGCGCAATTTAAGCAGTTGCGCCATGGCGGCGCACATCAAAGCGCACAGCTAGTGAATTGCGCACTTCAACGTGCAAATTCATTGATTCTGCCGGAGCTTACGTTGAAGTGAACGCTCAAGTGTACACGCTGTCCGCTGTGACAGCGCGTCTGTTAGATACGCGGCACTTTTGTATTTTCTAACTCATGCTGACAGCAAAAACTGAACTAACAGCTTTTCCGGTCAGCGCGAATAGCCGTAGATGCCGCGCGCCGGCGGTGAGTTGCTATTTACGCAGATGCTTTGCTAACATACATACACATATGTGTATATATATGTTTAGTTATGTACATACATATATGCAAGCAGCTTTGCAGCGTTGATTTCTAATGCGATTCAGCGTCAAGTGGCGATCTGTGATTTGCAATATTCAATTTGCAATTAGCATTTGGTAATCTTTGCGCAATTAAAATTGTTATTGGCTGCCACCTGCGTTGTCAATTGAATTTGCCTGGTTACTGCGGCGGCGCAACGCGTTTTGACAAGCGCTCGGCAAAAAAACGGTCGGCGAAATGCGGCAATTTCTTTTAGCAGCGCCGCCTAATGAGCGCCTAATTTAGCGCGGCATTTGATTAGAATTGGTTGCAGACAAAGCGCGCGGCTTTCCGTAAAATGGTTTGAATATTGAATGAAATTATAGCTGAAAATGAAATATTGAATGAAATTATAGCTGAAATAAAAAGCGACTGCAGTTGCTTTTGTTGATAATCAAAACGCTGGCAAATGCCAATCAAGCGTTCAGCCGCAACTTGCTTTAGTCCACAAGCACAATTTACGAGCAATTAAATATACACAGCGACAAAGCAGTAGTCAATAAAACGCGCATTAAGATTTGAATTTAAAATGAAAATCGAATATCAAAGTGGCAGCGCTTTGCGTAGGTTGGCGATTTTGTGCACAAGAGCAACAACAAACCGGACCAAAGAAATATTTTTTTCATTTTTTTAATAACAATTTATCGCGCCTGTGCCTTTGCGCTGCTCAAATTAGTCGTCTATCAATTTGGTTTGTGCTGTTTTTTTCACTGTTAACTTTATTTTGGAAGCGAATCTTTGCAATTTGCATAATTAATACGATTTCCAAAGTATGATAAATCTGTGCATTTTATTATATTTACATTTTGGTACAAATTATTTAAACCTGCTGTATATGAAAGAGCGCGTAGAAGAAGTGTAATAGCTGGATCAGCGAACAACGTAAACACGTGGCCCGTGCCAGCTGATACGAGCTATCTTATGAGAGTCCAATGTAAATGATCAGCCAACACCGCTTCTACCTTCCGCTTTACCGTAGTATGCCGTACATTTTCACGGCATTTGGATTTTTCCCGTAGAAACGTGTCAGCTGATTGCACTCTCACAACGCAGAGTTGCCAGTCTCGATATACTGTAGTAATTATAAAAATTGGCTTCAATATGTTTGAAATTTTCTTAAACTAACTCAAAATCAGAGTCGATTGCTTTTATTTATAAATATATAAACCATTTTTAATAGTTTGTTTTCAGTTTTGATATTTTATATTATGAAAAATTGTAATTGAAAACTTAGATGTGTACAAAACTATATATGCGTATTGAGCAATGGCAACATTGTTCAAATGAAAACCAACAAAGATGGCTGATTTCTACGGGCTCAACTTTGGACACATTTTGCTCGCTAAGAACGGCAACTGAGGGAGGGAGTAGCGTTTTTCGCTGTTCCTGCTATAAGAGCAGAAGAGGAGATCAGATGAGCATTAGAGAAAATAGGAGAGGGAGAGATATTAAACAAGAATAGACGTTAACTTCGGCACCGCAGCTATAATACCCTTTACAAATACAAAGAATACAATACAGCAGTGGCGTAGCTACAACTTCGGGCGCCCGGGACCAAGGATGTTTTGCCGCCCCCTTTATCTACTTACCTACAAGTTTCATGAGGTGGTTCGAACTAAAGTGAATTTTTACAAAATATCTTCGATATTAAGTCTATAAAATTTAGGAACTAGAAGCCACGCAAATTCTGAAATTCCAAAATTCACACCTTTGCGGTTTTTAAGGAAATTGATAGTAAATTTTGAAGACATCTACGTCCTACTTTTATTAAAGAGAGCGAAGAAAAACAAAGAACAAATTGGATTTTCGCCAGAAAAAGTTTTATTACACATTTCTTTAATGGGACTAGAAGCTTACAAGACGCTAGCGACAACTTTAAGAATACTGCTCACCTGTATCAGTTGCATCTTGTGAAAGATCTTTTAGCAAACTTAAATTGATCAAATTTTACTTGAGATCGACCATGAGTCAGAGTAGACTGTCCAATCTTGCAATTCTCTCAATAAAATGTGATTTTGAAGCGATCAAAGCTAGAAAAGTGCATCTTTAAGTTCTATCACTATTTTTAAGAAAGATATAAGCCAAAAAATATAAGACAAATTCAAAGACTGAAGAGTATTCGAGTAAAAATTAATATTTTTCATTGTTATTCAGATTATTACATTGTGAGTGTACAACTCTTTATCTTTTATAATAAATTTAGTAAAACAATTTGTTGAAGTATTTTTCTGAATATTAGAAAACAGCGAAGATCGTTTTGCCGCCCCCAAGACGTTGCGCCCGGGGCGACGGCCCCCTATATCATCATTTATATATATTTTTTTATAAGGCTCCGTCGTTTGCTTTTTGGATGTTACAAACTTCTTGGCAAATTTAAAAGTTAATCTTCAGGGTATAAAAAGTTTGATCGATAATTAGTTATTTGTGATGCTTGCTACTTATTTTTAATAAAGCTCTAGGAACTTAAGCTTTAGTATTGTCCGTTGAAATCAAATGAACAATGGTACTGGAGTGCATAAAACAGCTTAACAGAGTTGCCACTAAAAACAGAATCCTACCAGCATGTATCACCGAGTATAGAGATGAAAAAAGCTGTGGCAACCAATCCGTTAGAACCGGGTCCGTTCTTGACTGTGGGCCGCCGCACTTAACGAGAGGAGCTACGCAAAGAGTAAAGGGCTAGTAGAAAACACCACTGGAAACAAGTGCCTGGGTTTCAACAGGCGTGTATGCTTCTAGGAGAGTAGGATACAAAACGGTTCAAGAAACTCTTCGCCAGAGAAAATTAATGCAGCTTGGTGGATTTTATACAGGTCATTGTAGAATGCGGTGTCATCTTTTCAGATGAGGTTACTGGTCTACGGATCAGTGTCGCCTTTGCAACCAAAGAGTATATCGCCGCAATCGCAAGAAGATGGAGTCGGAGAACACCTTGCAACCATTAACGAAGGAGTAAAAGTCTTTGCTGTGATTGGGTTAAGCAAGGTGTTGTAACAAGAGGAGAGAGCACAATAGGCCGCTGTTCGCAGTCCATTCTTCAAATTTCAAACTATCTTCATTAATACTAAATTATTTGTTGGTAATCTTGTAATTTTACCAAGAAATAAATATGGTTTGAAACGAAGCAAAAATAGGTACCATAAAGTATACTCCATTTCCACAGGATTTGAAGAAAAAAAAATTTAAGAGGTGCTAGAAAAATAAGTCGTGCAGCGCATAAGAATGGCATAACGTTAAAAATGTATGTATTTTTAACGGTTTCGTACCGAAAAAATGGAAGAAGTACCAAAAAAATTAAAAATTTTCCATAACTAGGGTCCAACGAGCCGAAAAGGCATTATTTAGTTTTCATAAACACTAAGTTCTTAGTTTGGGTATAAGAGCTCCATGATATTCAAGAAAAATCTTCAATTTTTTTATAATAAAAATAATCATTAATTTAATTTAAACCTGATACACATACTCTGTTATATAATATTAATGACATCATGTCTATGCGCTTCGTTTTACCATACACGAAGACGCTACGAGAGCGCAGAGAGCAAAAAAAGTGGTGGATCGTGTTGAGTGTGTGAGTCTGACATATTGAAATGATCCCCTATGCTAAGCTGATAATTTGCGATATTAATCTTTATTTGTCATTAGGCGTTTCTACGAATGCTTGTGTGTGTGTGTGTGTGTGAACCCGCTTATCAATTAGAGAAATGAATCAGCGCCAGAATAATTTCAAAAGCCGTTATAATTCATTCGAATTAATTATGCAAATTAGGGCTTATGTGCCTTTAAGTGTAGCTCAATGTGTGTTTGCGCATGAGCAAGCAAGCGGGAAAATAAAAAAAGGGAGAACAAAATAAAAAATATCACAACCTATTGGTATTTTTATTGTTTTCTTTTTTTATTGGAGGGCTACAACAACTTTTTTTGTTGAAATGGAAATATGTTTGGTAGGTGTGGGACTCGCTGCAAGCAGAGCATTGCTCAGTTTGTGCATTATAATTATTGGATTATATAAGTATTATTAATGCACAGCACAGCCGTTAAATGGTAGCTTAACAGCTTAATAATTATTTTATGTTAAGACGTATGTACATACAAGTACAGGAAGACGCGCATACATTTTAGCATTAGGGGTGCTCTGTTTCATGTTGTTTTTTTTTTAGAAAATTTGCGATACTAAAATTTATATTTTTTATACCAAGTGCAGATTTCAATGAAAAAAACACCTTAACGACTTTTTTGAAAAAATTTAAATTTTGCCCTGAGAATTATCAATTAAAATGGGAGTTATTTTCCGATATTAAGTTCAAATATGGTGAAAAAATTAATCTTAAAATAAGCCAAATTTTTTGGGAAATAAAAAAGTTAGTTTAAAACAAATAAAGAAAAAGTTGTTATAAAATATAAAAATAAAAAACCAACAAATTAAAAAAAAATTATAAAATATAAAAATAAAAAACCAAAAAATGTATTTCTTTTATTTATCTTATACATTTTGAGGTTATATTAAAAAAGTGTGAATACAAAAGTTGTAGAACATATTCATACCTACAACTTTGACATAACAACTTTTTTCTATTGAACTCTTAGTTTTGTCGGAAATCCAGTGAAATCGTTTTGAACGCTTTAAAACTCAAAAATCTCTTACTCTTCGTCTTGCCGACCGCAGATCACCGTAGTTTATCTTCCTTTTAATTTTTGTTATTTATCTTCCGTTTCCAAACGGTTTCAACCTAACATGGTTTTCCTTCTCTTTTTCTATATTCAAAGGCTTCTGAACTGGTCTAAAGGCTGATTTGAATATGAAAAATTTATTTTATTTTTCAGAAAACTAAAAAAGTAGTAGTTCTCTGCAAACTAATAACAGCTGTATTTAAAACAAGAAAAATTAAATAAAATTTCACTTTTATAAGGTAAATTTTAGCATTTAATGCACACCCTAACGCACCTTACCGCAAAGAAAGTGTAAGAAAAGCGCGTTGCACGCCAGCATAAAAGCACACAGCCACACCAAACCTGTACAATGTCATAATACCAAGCAAAAAACAACAAAAACCGCACGTTATAATACCAACAACAACACAGTTTGGGTAGTGCCAGCGAATCCCCCCAACCACGCGCTTAAATCGTTCTAAGTGGTCGTGTGTGGTGGTGCTTGCCGCCACAGCAACAAGTTGCATGCAACATTTCCAACGTCAATTGTATTTATGCATTAAATGCGGTTTACCAGCGCTGCCACCGCGGCGGCTGTCAAAGTCGTTGCCATTCAACCAGCCATGTCAGCGGCAGGCGCAGCGCGCAGCTGCTGACTGAAATCCACTTCAACTTTTCTTAAGCGGAAAAATAAAAATAATAAAAAAGAGAGCGTGCAAGCGCAGTTCAATGTTTTTGTGCTTGCTTTTATCATTCATTCTCCAGAGACGTGGAGCGGCTTTGGCTTTATGCTTTGCCATGCGGTGCCGTGCATTCATTTACCGATCATTTGCTGATTTACTTTACTTTGCTGCATCGATTTTCCCTTACAGATCGCAGATTATCTTATTGTCGATTATTTATAGTTTATTGCTGGTCAAAAGCGTGAGCGTACGCAATACAGGGTGCAGTGAAGGCATTTTTACAGGTTTGAGAGCAATCGACATAACCTACATATTATTGATGTCACTTCTTCCGGAAGAAGATCCCAAAAATATATTATATATTGGCAATTCTCCAAAATTAATTATTGAGAAATAAAAAAGTCTCCAAAATGGTGTAGTGCAAAAAATAAATAAATTATGACGAAATAAAAAGTCTTCAAAATCCTTTATTGCATAAAAATAAGTTATGGCAAAATAAAAATCTCCATAATATACCAAAACTAAATAACAAACTCTCCAAAATATTTTAGTGCAAAAATAATTAAAGGAAAATAAAAAGTCTCCAAAGTGCACTGCACAAAATATTAGGGAGAAATAAAAAGTCTCCAAAATGCTGTAGTGTAAAAGAAAATAAATTAGTAAGATATAAAAAGTCTCCAAAATGCTGTAGTGCAAAAAACTTAGGGAGAATTAAAAAAGTCTCCAGAATAATGAAGTGCGAAAAAAACTTAGGGAGAGTTAAAAAAGTCTCCAGAAATATGTTAGTGCAAAAATAATAAAGAGGAAATAAAAAAGTCTCGAAATGGCAGTGCACAAAATATTAGGCAGAAATAAAAAGTCTCCAAAATGCTGTAGTGAAAAATATATATTCAGGAGAAATAAAAAATTCTCCGAAATGCTGTAGTGTAAAAGAAAATTAATTAGGGAGATATAAAAAGTCTCCAAAATGCTGTAGCGTAAAAGAAAATAAATTAGGGAGATATAAAAAAGTCTCCAAAATAGTGTAATGTAAAAAAACTTAGGGGAAAATAAAAACTCTCCAGAATAATGAAGTGCGAAAAAAACTTAGGGCGAAATAAAAACTCTCCAGAAATATGTAGCGCAAAAGTATCAAAAAAGGTGTATAGCAAAAATCCAATTTTGGAATAATTTATAAAAAAAAATCTACGAATAACTCTAGTTACTAACTGATAAATGTAACAGACAATTCTCTTTGGATCATCAAATCTCTCATTTCAATTAAGCGATTAAGAGCAACTATTCCGGTCTCAAATGTTTAGTTTATAGTTCAAATGATTCCATTTAGCACTAATGTACCACCCTGTTTACCGCCTATCATACAAATGTACACGAATCAAATAGCATTTCATTGATTTGCGGCTTTGGCTCGCGCATTACGACTTTTCTCATTTCCACTTCGCGGCTTCCACTTCAACTTCAACTTTGACTATGCAACTTTTCAACATTGCAACATTTTGGCTTTGAATGACAGCCAACAGGCTTTAGCGGAGATTTCAGCCTCGGCAGCGCCAACCTTTGTATGAATGTTGCTGGCTGGCTCTGCGTTTATGGACTTGTCGCTAACTCGATTATTTGCTGCGGCTTCTGCAATACTGCATATTTTTATTACAACACTGTGTACATACAGACGAATGTTTGTGCGCATGTGCAACAGCGTGTTGGTTGTAAGTACAACGTGTTGTCGCTTGTATGCCGTGTGCTGACGGGTCCGACTATTGGCACGCTGACAGTAAATGTCAATTAAATGTGGATATATGCGAGCGAAGAATTCTACTGGGACATCAGTTGTCAGCGAAATTGCATGTTGAACTGTGAGCATCAGTGAAAGAGCGCATTTGTACAAAGTGGATGAGCTAAGGATTGTAGTTGTTGTATGAAATGTACGTATGTATGTATGTATATATGAATGTATATATGTATGTATATACATATGAACCCAAAAGTTGTGTCCGCCAAAAATAAATGCTTTAACCTTCCTGAGACCGCATGAATTTGTGTTATTTCTTAAAATTGTACATTCTTCTCCGCCATTATGCACCGCAATTAGCCCATAAATGTGTCTAATTTTACACATGCGCAATGCACAATTTTCATTTCGTATGCTTTTATATAATTTTTTCTTAATAAATACAACAACAGAAACACCTGCATGCGCATCACACACAGTGGCGTGCATGCGCTGCTGCGGCAAGTTGCTTCGTGGCGTTTTGAAAATTATGGAAAAAATGCTTTATCATTCAAAAGGCGTACTTGGAAATTCACGCGAAGGCGCGCAGGTTCAATTAACTTAATTGCCATGTAATTATGGTTGTACATTTGCGCAGGCCGCTGTGATTGTCTGTGTGGCTGGCGCATCAGCTGCCTGCGGTTGTTGGCTGTTGGCTGTTGCTCTTGCTTGGGTTTAGATGTTGTTTTTTCGCGCAGGCTGTACAAAATGTAGGGTAAGTAGAAGAGTGAAAAATATCCAAAGGTAATAAGGAGGTTAAAGCAAGACACAAAAGACTTAAGTAACGAACTTGCTAGGAAGTTGAAACTAATTACTACGAGACAATCAATTCGGAGGCAAGAAATATTTTTTTCCAAATAATAATACTGGAAGTAATTTTTAAATGCTGACAAAATATATTTTTTTTAAATAATAATGTTCAATATAATTTTTTAAAAACTGATTTTTTTTATTTATCGATTTTTTTCTTCGAAATTAGCAAAAGCATAACAGTCATAAAACAGTCATACAAAACAGCTCAAAAGCGTGTTTGGAAAATTAATTTTGAAACAAGTTAACCTTCAATCTTTCACGCAGCTTAATTTACACAATTATACTAGACACCAGCGCGACGATTTATATTTCACTTTTCATACTGTTCACACATGGAAATTCCTTTCAATCTCTGTTTAAGGCTGTAGTTTGTTATTAATAAAAGTCGCATCTTTTTCTTGAAATATAAAATTAAATTTCACTTCGAAACGTACTTTTTAACTTAAAAATAAAAATTCAAACTTTCGAACATCACGTCAATCAAGCGCTAAGTTTAGAAACATATGGTTCTTCTTCACAATTTATAGAGCTTAATACTTCGATAGCTGAATAAAGCTCTAAATGCTGAAATGTCTGAAAAGCTAGATTTTCTTACTAGCATTTCAAGCATTTTAGCATTCAGCGCTTTTTCAGCTTAAGAAAAGGAGCGCTGAATAAAGAAAAAAACATTTTTTATTAAAATATTTTTAGCCCTTATTCAAATGATAGCAGAATAAAGTGGGCTTAAAAGCGGCAATTTCCCATTATAATTCCGCAGCATTTTAGTATTGAGCGCTTATTCAGCTTAAGCAAATGTTAGTTGAATAAAGTGGACTAAGAAGCTTGAATTTCCCAACAAAATTTGTAAACATTTTAGCATTCTGCGCTTATTCAGTAAAGTAATATGTTAGATGAATAAAGAGGTCTGAAAAGCTGTAATTTTATATGAAGGTTTTCAAGCATTTTGGCATTCAGCGCTTATTCAGCTTTATAATATGATAGCTAAATAAAGTATACTGAAAAGCTAGAATTTTCTAACACGATTTTCAAGCATTCAGCGCTTATTCAGCTTAAGAAAATATTAGTTGAATAAAGTACGCTGAAAAGCTAATTTTTACCTATAAAGATTAGCATTCAGCTTAAGCATTTAAAGAAAAAAATATTCAGCATTTTTTAGCTTATTCAAATGATAGCTGAATATAGTGGGCTGAAAAGCGAGAATTTCATATAATTCACGAAGCAAATGATAGTTGAATAAAGTGGACTAAGAAGCTTGAATTTCCCACCAAAATTTGTAAGCATTTTAGCATTTTGCGCTTATTCAGTAAAGTAATATGTTAGCTGAATAAAGAGGTCTGAATTTTCGAGCATTCAATTTCGATTTTCAAGCATTCAGCGCTTATTCAGCTTAAGAAATTATTAGTTGAAGAAAGTGCGCTGAAAAGCTGGACTTTTCTACCAGTATTTTCAGGCAATTTAGCATTCAGCGTTTACTCAGCTTAAGAAAATTGTAGCTGAATAACGAAACGACTAGCGATTTCACTTTCACAATGCGCTTACTTAAGCCCTTTTTGGCAATTATTCGCCTTAATTCGCCAGCGTCATCCTTGTGCTGCGCTGTTGCAAACATTTCAGTTGCCGCTACCTTGTGTGGCATGACGCGCATTCCTTATGTAATGAGTTGTTGCTTTTGTTTATCGAATTTCCGCTTCACTTTGTA
Source organism: Bactrocera neohumeralis (assembly GCF_024586455.1). Taxonomy (NCBI): domain Eukaryota; kingdom Metazoa; phylum Arthropoda; class Insecta; order Diptera; family Tephritidae; genus Bactrocera; species Bactrocera neohumeralis. The sequence goes on from NC_065922.1 coordinate 64,104,886, forward strand.
CGTGCAGCCGAACGTGCGATTTGTGTTTTTGCCTTCTTTCGCTTTTGGCGGCAGTCGCGGTTGACATGCTGAGTTATTGTTGACTGAACGCCATAGCTTTTGCTGCGCGGCAGATAAACTCTACATTTCTGTAACTGTGGCAGGCCCGTGTATTATTGCTGACTGCGGCCGTTTCGCACTTGGCGGCAAGCAACAGGCAACAGCCAACGGATGGCAGTGCAGTCAACCAAACATTCAGCGGTGGCGTTCACAATATTCGTAAGTTCAGCTCAGTCGCATCCCGCTTTTTATTGGAGTTCAAAGAATGACTTGAGTCTTTGGATATGCTTTCTACCTGCCAAGTCGCCCTTTGCTTCAGCGCGGCTCGAGTTTTGCGCTTACCTCGCGTTGGCAGTGCCCCAGCATGACTCCTGGTTTTTTGTTTTGCTCCGCGCATTTTTACATTTTTGCTTGAAGTTTAGCTATTCGCTTGGAAGCATTCGTCAATTTGAGCTACGCTGAAATTCCAACTGAAATGACGATCGGCAATCATTCTGAAGTACTGCCACAAACCTGCTGTTGACGGCTATGCACAGTGGTGCGCTGGTCGGTCTAAAGGCATTGTAATTAATTTGGGGCATTTAAGTGGTTCAAATACCTTTTTATATATGTATATTTAAAATCATTTTATAGAAGTTCAATGCCACAAATTCAAATCGCCTAAAAAATTACGAAGTGGCCTGCCGGAAATCTTTCTTTTATTACCGGCTACGAAATAATTCGCTAGATGGCAGAGAGCTCGAAATAGTTAGACATACATTATTTATTCGCTGTATTTTTTCATTTTCAGTATAAATATTTAACGCATTATTGTTATTATTTTTATTTTATTTATTTTGAACATTCTTCCACAGTTTCTCGAGACTTTACATCAAGTTGTATGGTCAAACTCAATAACTTCACTTCTATCGTGGCAATATAATTGGAATATAGCCGAATTTAAATTCGAATAATCACTTTGCACCCGACAGCATTGCTCAAATTTATTTACGCTATATTTTCAGCCGATATAACAAAAGCATCTGCAATTGAACTAATGCAACAATTTCTTTTCCTTATTTGCTTGAAATACGTATATACTTCTAAGCTTCTAAATATTTTTTTAGCTTTTATATTCGAAGTAGACCCCACTGTTCTTGGCATTTTTTCCATAACATTATTTGCGCAATCGCCGACGTCATCGTCAAGCTTATTGTCAGTGGCAAGCCATCATCAACTTCATTGTTGTGTTTTTGCCTGCTGATTGCTGCAGCAAAATGTTGGCAGTTACGGCAGCTGTGCCTGCAACAAAACCAACATTAACTGGGGATTTGGCTGAGTAGAAGAATGCCATACATTTTGTGTTGTTTGTTTAGCCATTTCTTTTTTATGGCTTACACATTTCGCGATTTCGCTTTTAGTCCTAACTAATTTTTTATTATTTTTTGCCAAGCGATTTGCGAATAAATATTATTATTATTTTATAGAAGTTGCAAGAAATGTGAAGCCAATTACCTGGAATTTGGCAAACATTTTTTTTTTTGTTCAAATGGGTTTAAGTTTTTTTCTTGTCTGTAGTGAATTGTTATTAATTTCTATGCGCTATAAGAAAAGCCAATTGAAATTCAGTTTTTGTTAGATAAATTTTTATAAAGCAGTTGCGAATTTCAGCGTCTTTCGGAACAGTCGAATGTAATCAGTCGCATTTTGACCTTTATTACGAGTAGTGCGCTTTGTAGAGCACAACTTCATTCACTCTACTTCAGCCCACTAAATTTCCGAGCCATCTCACTCTAATCTATGCAGCCAAGTAAACTCTGCGCAAGTTCTCTAGCCAGCAAATGCTGAGTGCGTGCCATAAGAAAAATTCTTCAAACGTGTATTCATTGCGGAACGTGATGTGAATGTAACACGCAAGACAACATGGCACACGAAGCTAAACATATGCAGAGTTAAGTACGGAATAGCTTAGCATGTAGCCAACAGCTGTCAAAGACACGCATTTAGTAAACAAATATAGCACAAGTAAAAAAAATCTCTGCACTGTGTGAACCAAATGTTGCTAACAAATCTCGTTCGTGTGGTACCTTTTAACTGGGTTAACATGCTACCAAACGAGCGTGTGCGAAAATTTCCAGCTATATACTATATATACATGCATATGTATGACGGCCTCAAGTATATAATATACATACATATATGTACTTATGAGTATACTGATTAGTTCCAACGTTGCCTTAAATTGAAAAAAAGTTATAAAGGGTACTAAATATGACTTACTACAGATCCACTACGTTTTTATAAAAAATATCAGTTTATTATAATTAATATTTAAACGTAATTGTAATTGTATTTTTCGTAATTACATTTATGTACTAAAGCCGTAATCATACAAATTTTCTGACTTTTCTATACTCTAATAATAATACGAAGTAATTGACATATAATTTTTATAAAAAACATTTAATATTTGGATTACTGTAATCGTAATAGTATTTTTCATGATTAAAATTATTATGATAGTAAGGCAAAAACTTTTTTGGATTTTAACTAGGGCATAATATGCAAAATAAAATTGCTTTCCAAAATAGTAATGATTACCACCAACAGTAATCGCATTTTTCATGATTAGCATTTGTAATAATCACAATACTAAAACTTTACTGAGTTACAATTTGAGTAATCACCGAAGTAATTAGTGTGTAATAGTAATCTATTAAATAGACTACTACTATAATCGGAGTTAGAGTTTTTTGTTATGAAATGCACTGTAATTAATTGTGTAGTTGTAAGTTGTAATCATTTTCAAATCGATTACATTTCAAAATAGTAATGATTACGACTAACAGTAATTGTACTTTTCATGATTAGCAATTGCATTAAACACAACGCTAAAACTTTACTAAATAAAATGTGAATTATCGTATTCCGAAGTAATTCGTATGTAATTGTAATCTAAAAAATGAACTAAAATTGGAATTAATTAACTTTCTAATGGTAATGACTTCGTCTAACAGTAATCATTCTTTTCGTAACTAACAATTGTAATAATCAACAATCAATGTTAAACATTTCTGAATTACAATATAAGTTTAAGTACTCCGAAGTAATTAGTATGTAATTGTAATCTAAAAAATGAACTAAAATTGGAATTAATTTTGAACATTAACTGTAATAATAATTCTTAATAGCTTTCGTGATATAAATGCAATAATGGTAATCCAAGTAATCAAAATGTAATTGTAAGTAAATTGTAGGCGTTTATCAATCAAAATATGTATCGTTTATGGCTACTTGATAACCAAACATCTTTTAAATACTAATTAAGTAAATTACAATCAAATAAACTTTGCTGCGTTGCAATTATAATCGTGTAATCAGGTAATCTAAAAGTAATTATGTACAAAAGAAACGGTTCCGCTATTTAAGTTAAAAGTTGTGGCAGAGTTTTTGTTTGAGAAATTAATTGCTCGAACTAAATAAGTAATTACTTATTTTTAATTAATTACAAATTTAATGTTATTGATTTTTTTAGGTTAGTTGCACTAAGTCTTGTGTTTTATTAATTAATTGAGATTTACACAGAACTTTAAATTAATTAACGATTATTTTTCTCATTTTACATTTTAATCTTTATTATTATTATTTAAATATAATTAAAATTTTCTTGTAAATAAAAAATTATTGCATTTAAATTTGTCATCAGCATTTTTTCTCAACAAAGTTGTGTTTTTTTTTTCAATTAAATAAAATGATATTTCGGCAACCCTACTAGGATTTTGTACTTCTCCTTAGTGACAATTACAACAAAATAACATGATATTATCGCTTTTAAGCTGCCGCATTAATACTTAACGCACAGACATAACTGTATACAAAATATTACATACATACATATGTCTTTTTATGTGTGTGGCTATTTAATGATAGTTCTACTATACTTCGTGCAAAATACATGTTAGTACGAGTAAAAGCATGTGTTCAACTTGCGTGATGAAAGAACGCATTACTTAAAAAAATTGCTGTGTCAATAAAAATTTTTCGAAATACACTTTACAAATAAAAAAGTTTTTAGACCAGATTTAGAGCAGTCAGTATATGTATGTACATTAGGGTGGATCAAAAAAATTTTATTCGTTTGGTAAATAGGTTCCTAGACACCTCTAAGAAAGCCTCTCCAAGCATGAGTTCTTAATTGTAACGGGAAGGTCCTCCTACATACAGTTTTCTATTTTTTTCTTATTATCAGATAGATTAATTTATATCTCGCTTCCAACTATTTGAAAAAATATCTTGTTCCTTAGATTTTGTAGGAAATTGAATGCTCTACAAAAAAGGTCTTACGATTTTTTCGTAAACCCAACCGTTTAAAAGATATTAACAGTTGAAGTTTGATTATGTTTCGGAAAATTTTTTATTTCTTATGAATTTTATAACTCAATGAAAAAAAAAATTATTATGAATGATGAAACTCATAGGTTTTTGGAGAGTCTTTATTAGAGGTGTCTAGGAATCTATTTTTCAGAGTACCAAGCGAAAAATTTTTTTTTTTTGATCCACTCTAATGTACATATATGCTATACGGGTATGACTGAAAATTATTCGGAGATTTTGGACAATTATCTACATATGTAAAATTTCGTGAATACTATGTCGTGTCAAAAAATAAGTTTTCAAAAGCAGAACCAAATTTGTATTGCTTAGTTAATCCGATCTGAACAAATCGTTAGGAGATGTACCGTTGCTTTGAACTAAAGCCCAAGGCAATTTTGTGAAAATATTTTGTCAAATAGCAAAAGTTTGTTTCTTTGTAAGAATCAGATATCAATCGGTTAATTTGTATGGTAGCTTTAAGTTATAGTGGCCTTATTTCGGCGGTTCCGACAAAGAAGCTGACACCTGAGGAGGAAAGACCGTGTGAAAAGTCTCAGATATATGTATACATATCTCAAAAACTCCGACGTTTTCTTCTGCATAACAAACTTCGTAGCAAACTTAATTAATTTTTAAAATTAATAAACTTTGAATACAAATTAATTGTAAAACAATATTTTGTTCATAACTTTTTTTATAATATATTGCCACAGTGTTGCAGTCGGAAATCAAGCAAATTTGAAAAACAATAAAATCAACTTTGCTTTCGTATGCTGCTCTGCGCCACTTGAGAATTAAATAAACATTAACACGCTGTCTAACGCTCATTTCATTACCATTACGAGTGCTATCGGGCAGCACATTGCCTTATCGCTTGCTGGCGCTAATGCCGATATCAGTGCGCGTTTGCCGCCAGCAGGGCTCGCTGGATTAACGGCGGATAAAAGCGTTGGGCGATAACATACTTCAATTTGTCGGGGCATATTTTTATAAAAAAAAATATGTATATAGATTATAAAAAAACAAATACAGTTATTTTCAATTTAAAGTATGCGTATTTATTTAGCATTTAAGTAAAACAAATTATTTACATTAATAATTATTTTTTTTTTTCAAAAACTTTTTTATTGTTAATTTTTTTATGAATTCCTATATACCAGATATGTATGTATGTATATGGTATACACCAGCTTTGGTTGCATTTCCGGCACATTTCGCTGTGTGGTCCCGCTGCTAATCATGCAGTCACAGTCACTTCGTGTTTTATAGCGATTTATGTATGTAAACATGTACATTTCCGGCAACAACGTTTCCTTACCGTTTTGTAGAAATAATGATAATAAATATTTGAAAGTCGTTTTCAATAATTTTAACAACTTAATAGCACTTTTGTCGCCATAAGCAATACATAAATATGTACGACGTTTTCGGGTGAGCCGCTTTTACACTTCGTTTATATTCCCTTTATGATTGCGACTCTGATTTATCTATGCCGCAATAAAAAATATTACAACCATAAAACTATAATATGTTTGATAAAATTGCTTAACATACATATTTTTAATTCGGATTGACAATGGTTATAAATTCCATAAACAAGTTGGCGATAATTGGTATACATATAACGGTTAAAAATTCGGTTAATAATATTATAAGGTTTAAGGCTCAGCTCTCTAATTAATTTGAGAACAACTTTGAGGGGCTAGAAAATTGTATGTAAGTGAGAGCTGATATTTTTCAGTCGGAACACATTTCGCCATCATTTGGACACTCTAATGCTACACGGTATTTTTAAACCGCTGTCGAAAAACTCACTAAATATAATATTGGAAGCAAAGTTAAGCGTTACAGAATTCACTAAGAGGAATATCTCATAAGTTTTATCTTAGAAAAAGTACCTATTTTTAGTAACCGTCAAGGCTACATTTTGGAGTAAAAGTATACATTTCACTCGCTTTTGATTTCTAAATAAGTGTGTAAGCATAGTAAAAGAGACTTATAACTAACATCTTAAGCATCCATAATCTATCCACACCGTTGGTACTAAAAGGTATATCTACCGGCGACAATCTGTTTTAAGAAGCAAACAAAAACCATAGTAAAGAGATGATGATAATTATATGTGACCTGGTCTACGGAAAGGGGGCTTAGGTGTCAAAAAAAGGAGAACAATTAATGAGATAACGAGAAACTGACGATTATTTTTAACAGCTTTTCCCAGAAAACTAGTTTTCGCACGTTAGCTCCCTTTTCGTAGACCAGGTCACATGCTTATACATATAATGATAATGATTGGTTCAAGGAATTGCAAGTGAACTTTAGATGTAATAGCCAAACGAGCTCAAAATTCGCCCGCTTGAGTTCTAATACTTAAATGTATAAGTATAAGGAACTTAAAAGTGGATACGAAGCTTCTGACGTTGAGCCTTAAAAGTTAAACTGAGGCTACAAGACTATTACCTCGTTTATAACAATTACAACCGATCTTATGTTGCATTTCGAGTTGGAAGAAAATGGAAATGATATGTGATATGGAAACAATCATCAAGCTAGAAAGCTTTCAGGTGCATAGCCATAGAGCATGCGAGAAGGCGACCTATGTTGGTTCTTTGTTGGAGCTGAAACATTTTGAATATTATGGAAATCACTCTTTACTAACTTAGACTTAGGCAGGTTCTCCATAACGAACGCTTTTGCAAACTACAAATGATATATCTACGGCTTCACAAAAATCTTTTTTATACCCTGCACAGGATATATTGAGTTTACCACGAAGCTTGTAACGCCTTATATACCTACAAGAGGACCCGCCCACGTTTTAGTGTGGCTGATACAAAGGTAGTACTACTAATACCATCTATATGATTTCCATTAGTTAGATTATAAGTATTAGTTAAGGAATAATCGCATTTTTGGTGAAGCAACTTGTGTTAGTTCACAAAAAAATCATTCTAAAAGCATTTCGTGCTTTAAGAAAGAATTGGTTTTTGGGGTAAAAATACTATTGAATTTGGACCGTGCATCAGTGAAATCAATCGAGTCCAATCGATTGTCAGCCTGGTGGACTGCATATTAAGAAACGGTTCTCAAGCGTGGAAAGACAAAAAAATCGGCTGGCAAGGTTATGGCATCAGTCTTTTGGGATGCCCGTGGTATATTATTCATCGAATGATAAATGAGCCAGTTTTAATTCATTGCACTGTGTATTTGATTGCAGTTCTATTCTACCATTCCCAATACTATTTATCAATTTTGTTATTTTTCAGAAAGGATCAGTTTGAAATTGTTGTATTGATCTGTGCAAAGCTTCGAAAAGATTTCTGTATATTTCAAATTTTAATAGACCTTTTTATCAACACTTCAGTTATGCCGCTATTTTTTTATGCCAGATCTTTTGCAATTTTAAATTGCCTGTCAAGATACACCCTCCAAGGTAGCAGGTATGAAAAAAATGTTATAGCTACCCATAGATGTATTGAATCGCCCAATTTATTACTTAGGAACGAACGACTCTGTCCACATTATGAAAACTTGTCTACAGATGTCGCCTTTTACTTTGGCATCGTTTTGTTTATTGCACGTTTACGCCAATTTAAGGTTTGAATATTGGATACTGCGATGGTAGCGCAATCTATCGGATCCAATGTAAAAGATTCCAAAATAAGCAATTAATTACACATGAAAAATTAATTTAAAAACACATTTTCCAGTAGAACAAATTGTGAATCTAAACCATCCTCGAATCTCCTTAAACACACACACAAAATTTCATCAAAATCGGTCCAGCCGTTTAGGAGCAGTTCAATTACAAACACATGGTCAGAAGATTAATATATACTACTGTGCCCAAAAAATAAGGTGACATTTGAATTTAAACTGCGCGCGTCAAAGGATTTGGAGAATTATTTTTTTTTAGGTTGGTAGTACTGTCGGTCACATTTATGTCAAATTTCATGTCAAAATATTCATTAGTGTTTGAGATACGTGTCGTTTTGTGAGCTGCTAAAAGTGAGTTTTCGTTTTTTGCGATGTCGAAATTTGTTGAGCAAAGAATTTGCATTAAATTTTGTTTACGGAATCAATTTTCTGCTGCGGATACGTTGAGGATGGTGCAGAAAGCCTTTGGTGATGAGGCTATGTTTAAAAAAAATGTTTATGTTTGGCATAGTGAGTTCCAAGCCGGCCGTGAACGTGTCGAAGACGAAGAGCGTCCAGGGTGACCATAAACCTCAAGATTTGGTGTTGAAAAACCATCGATTAACAATTAGAGACCTTGCTGATGAAGTTGGCATATCGAAAGGCTCAGCCAATACCATTTTGAAGAATGTTTTGGGCCTCAAGCGCGTCAAATCTCGACTGGTACCGAAAACATTGAATTTTTTGGAAAAAAGGCGTCGCGTTGAAGTGTGTGAAACGATGCTTTCCGACTGCCAGGGTGTCATGAAACGCATTATAACTGGCGATGAGACTTAGATCTATGCTTACGACCCCGAAACAACCGATCAATCGAGCGAATATCGTGCCAAAAGAGAGCCGAGACCAAACAAATCGCGCCAAAGTCGCTCAAAAATCAAGGTCATGTTGACTGTTTTCTTCGATTATCGTGGTGTTGTGCATTATGAATTCCTTCCAACCGGTCAAACAGTCAACAAGGAATATTATTTGAACGTTATGCGTCGTTTGCGTACCGCTATCCGCCTAAAAATCGACAAGACAATTCTTGGTTTTTACACCACGATAATGCACCATCCCATACTGCCCTCGTAATTCGTGACCATTTCGCCAAAAACTCAACCCATATCGTTCCGCAACCACCGTATTCACCTGATCTGGCGCCGTGCGACTTCTGGCTGTTCACCAAGCTCAAAAGACCGCTCCCGGGACACCGTTTTTATACGATAGAGGAGGATATGAAATAAATTTTAATAATATCACCAAGATCAGAATTGTTGTTATTACTCTCTAGAGACATACACACATAAACATACATATATAATCACTCATACATACGCAGCTCACTGGCATTAAAAGCGCCGCATTGCAGCCAAACAAATGAAAACAAAAAATTATCTATGCAATAAAAAATCAGACTATCCGTCATATTTAAACAATCATAATGCCATAAGACTGACAAATGTGCTTGCCAAATGTGGCCACTATGCCTACAACGTTTCTACGGCATCTATGTATAGTATACATATGTACATATATATTTAGTTAGCGTTTAGCTTTTTATCAACATTTTACGTTTCTATTTTGTAATGCCGGCGACATGACAGAGTTTGACGAGCGCTCTGTTATTGTTGCTGTTGTTAGCGCACGCTTTGTGCTTGCGCTGCGAACCGTTGGCGTATCTTTTTTGCTTTGGCTTTTTTGTTAATTGAAGTTTTGTTGTTGTTATTTGCTAGCTAGTCGCGCTGTTTTCTTTTATTAACATTCTTGCAGCTCATTTTCATTGTTGTTATGTGTTTTTTTGTATGTTAGTGTTGTTGTTATGCTATATACATACATATGTATGTGTGTATGTTGAGCAGGCGGCGAAATTGTTTGACAATTTTCATGTGAAATGACAATATGTAGACAAATAAAGCTAGCACAGCTCGAACGCCCGCGCCACCCGGGCAAGTGAAGAACAACAACATTAAAAGCGGCACAAATGCGAGTAATCGTTTTATGACCGCAAATATTATCAAGTACGTACACATTTTAGTATCTATGTGACAAAGTACATATGTATACACATACATACATATGTATATAAGCTTACTCATATAGCGTTTAAATAGTTATTTATCTTTGATTATATTATTCATGGCAATATAACCGCAAGAGGTGTGGTTGCTCCTCAGCTTGGCTGGAACTACAGCAACAGCGGCAGACTTGATCAGTCAAACTCCATTGATATCGCAAAAATATTTCAACCAAAAGTTTTGTTTTTGACTACTTCGACGCTATTGTTGCTATGGAGCAGTGTATTAAATAGAGTACCGAACGAACCCATCCGCCATCGTGCGCAACAAGTAGAGCTGCCCTCAACCAATTTATGGAAAGTTTTCCAGAAAGATCTTGGTTTGCGGGCTTGCAAAATCAAACACCTACAGCAATTGCCTTCGAAAGACCATCAAGCGCGTCGCAAGTTCGGTGAGTGGGTCCAAAACGAGATCGTTGCGTGCAGCTGATCGCGATTTTCAGAAGAAAATTTTGCACAGTGATGAAGCTCACTGAAAAAAGTCTGAATGGCTACGTTAATAAATAAATTTGTCACATTTGGAGTGATGATAATCCACAAGCCATTGTTGAGACACGGTTACAACCTCAAAACCCACCACTGCTTGGTAATTTGGTATGGTTGGTTTATGGGTAGCGGCAATCATTGATCCATATTTCTTCAAAATTGAAGGCGGCCATTATGTTACAGTCAATGCGAAACGCCATAAAGGCATGCTGATTGACTTTTTTGTGCCGGAATTGGAGGTTATTGATGTGGACGACCTCTGGTTCTAACTAGATGCCGATAACGAAAGAAACAAGTTATTGAAGAACGATCGTGCGAACACGATCGTGCAATTTAACACCGGTGGACTATTTTTTGGGAGTTATATGAAGTCGAGCAGATAAGCTCTTGACGATTGACAACTTGGAACCGAATATTACTGGCATATGTACAGTGCCCTTTACTGCAAAAAAAGGTCTAAACTTCGGTCACTTTATTCGAGCCGGCCGTGGCGATCACATTTTTAAAACATAATGAAAATCCCATAATGATCTATACAAATACCCATCTAACTCATTTGAGCGAACATAAGGAGTTAATTAGCCATGGCAAGCGCTGAGAAGGGAGGTTTGAAATCTGCTTAGCCAAGATAGCCTGATAGCGCATCTTTGGTGTTTTGATAAGCCTACTTCCTGTATTATTATAAAAATTTACTTTACCAACTACCCTCTGAAATACAAATATGAGTGTAGTATGTATGTATGTATGTATGTGTGGCAGTCGGAAACCTTGTCAATTGAGCATGAAAACCAAGAGGATTTGCCAAATCACGAATGAATATGTATGAAATAATGTTTGTATGTATGTATGTATGTATGTATGTATGTTTACTACTACTACTTATTCCTTTACACGACCGGCAAAAGAACTCTGCCGGCAAAGTGCGTATGTATGTAAGTATGTATGATCAAACCAGAGCACAATAAAGCATGTTTTTTTCTGCTCTAACGCATCAATAGGTTGCTCCACAACAAAAACTTCTACCGCAACGCACAATATCATTTATAATACAGGAAAATAACAACAACACAAATAACAAAGAGATCTAAAAGCATGATATGGCTTATATAATAGCAGGAAAATGCGTCTAAATGAAGGCATGATGAGCTACGCATGATCGTTCTTTTCTCTACATTTCCAATTTATCTTTTATTTCATTTATGGTTTTTATGCGCTTGCTTTCATTTGTGAACTGCCAACATTCATTACACCATTTATGCCAAACACTTCGATGCTGCCGCTGCTTTGGTGTGCTACGCACAGGCATATGGCGATATGACTTGTGTATGCCTGTGTGTATGTATGTATATATGAGCCTACAATGGTATTTGTAATGAAACCATTGAGGTTTCTGTGCATCAACAGCTTTGTAAATTATTATGAAATACGCGGCATAATGCAGCGCTCCTACACACACAAACAGACCACTACTTACAATGCCATAATAAGCTAAATGTTGTTGTAATTAATGTTTTTGTGGAAAATGCCATCTGCTTTGATCTCCGCTGATATTGTGTTTTTATAATTTTTATTTTCCTCCGGCATACCTATTCAAAGCGCCATTGAATGCCCGTACGCCTTTGAGTCGTTATCGTTTATCTTCACTTCAAAGTCGGAAATAAAAGTTGAGTGTTTGTAGGCAGAGTTGAGTGTGGATTAATGCAGCTGATCGGTTATTACTTGTTGTAATTTTAATAATAAACTATGGAAATATGTTTTGCTTTGTGTGCGCTTTCAATTAGCTCGCTTTGATCTTGTAGGCTTTGTGTTTCATTAATTTCCGCTCAATAAAACTGTACAATTTAACTCGAAAATTCTCTTTGAACTCGCTGAAACATATTTTATGAACATATTTTGTCTACTATTAACAGAAAAAAATTTCATAAACCATTGGAAATTAATATGAACAACTTATAGAATTTTTATAGATGGTATGTATTAAAAAATCTTTGAAAACTGCATACAGCCTTACTTAAAAAGCCGAATATCTCGAGAAGTATTAATGATAGCGATTTTGACCTCGAACCTTTTTTATAGCAAATACAATTTTCTACAAATTTGTCATGTACATTTTTTCTATAGCTCCTGTCATTTACGAGATATATACAAAAAATTGCGAAATTCTTGGAAAAATCGAGTTTAGAGCCCCGTACTACCACGCCGGTGTGAGTTACGACTTTGTTGCACTGGGCACTTTTGTAGCGTGAACAATTCTGAGAAATATGCATCTAAAGTCAAAGCGATGCCATAAAATACCTCTGATCTGTAGGAATTTAAAGATAAAAACTCACGATTGTAGTGTATTTTCTATGGAAAATTTTTATAGGCCTTGGTCCAGTTCTTAATGTTAATATTAAGGGCTAAAATTTTCAAGGGATTTTTTTTAGGGTATTTCCAAGGAAATTTCGTGACGGTAGTGGAAAAAATTAATAGTAAAAAAAAAACACCCTAAAGTATATGATATATGCTGTGTTAGCCCGCTCTGATCTCCAAGGCATTTTGGAGCTTATTGAAAAACCTCGTAAAATAATTTGTGCCAAATTATAAGAAGATAGCTCCTCAAATAAAAAAGTTTTCTATACAAGGACTTGGTTTAGATCATTCAGTTTGTATAGCAGCTATATGCTATGATCTGAAAACTTTGCTCAGATATTATAAGCGTGAACTTAGATAGTGATTTATGGTGAGTTTGATGAAGATATCTTGTCAAATAAAACAGTTTTCCATACAAAGACTTCAGACAGACTGATCAGTCAGTTTGTATAACAGCTATATACTATAGTAGTCCGATCCGAAAGCTTTGTTCAGATATTATAACGAGAACTGGAATAGTATTTATGATGAAAATGTTTCGTCAAATAAAAATTTTTCCCATACAAAGACTTCAGACAGACTGATCAGTCAGTTTGTATAACAGCTATAGACTATAGTGGACTGATATGGACAGCTTCAAAGCAGCTTCTTGGGAGAAAAGGACGTGTGCCAAAATTTCAAATCGCTGACTTAAAAGAAAGCATACTAAAATTTACTAAAACCGTTTTATTCCTCATAAGTACTCTCAATACAAGAGACTAATTGTAGGTCATTAATGCATTTCTGTTGTTGTTTTTGCCTATTACAAGACCATTAAATTTCAGAGAACTCGAAAATGAAAACCAATTTGAGAAATAAAATCGAAATTCCAAAAAAAAAAATGAAGAAAGCAATAATTCTGTGGAAGAACAAAGTCAAAAAGAGAGTAAAAACTGTTAAAAACCTTAATGCGCCATGAAGGGTTGCACCTTCGCGCTGCAGTTGAATCATTATGCAGCGAAAAATGCTAATTTACGGAAATTTAAACACTTCAACAACAACAACAACAACAACAAGAACAACTAAAAGCCACAACAAAACAGCAGGCAGAACAATTATACGAAATGAGTGGAAGTGAAAAAGCAAAAAGAAATCATGTTCACAGCAGACGTCCAGCAAATATGAAAAAGAGGCGGACACCAAAGACGTATCGAACCAAAGGTGCACTGCATGAGTCGTAAGAGCAGAGAAGCAACAACAACAACAGCAAATAGGTTAATTTAAAGAAGTGGAGCGTTCGCTGTTGGCCGCGCTGCAGATGCGCTGCGCGGAACAAGCAAATTCTTTTACGTATTGGAACAATTTTCGATTACAACGGCCAACAGGCGTACACAAGCACACACACACATATAGACATACAAGTAAAACTGCATTTCGTTTGAAGTGCATTGCACAGCAGACCAAACATCGGCAGACGCCTGCGCAGACAGACGAAACGTCATGCGGACAATTTGAAAGGCCAGCACACGAAAAGGGGAAGCCGACAAGCAAAAAAAGGCCTGAAAGAAATTGAACAAAAAAACAATGAATGCAGGGGAACACATGCAATTGCATGATACTCTAACGGCAGCAGACCAGTGGCCGTGTCCGCCGCAACGGAAGGTGCTAATGGACTTTTAGGACCGGCAGCAACTGCGACGCCTTAGCTGGGCTGCAGCATTATGAGCGGAACGGCAACCTTTCTTACTTTCTTAATTTTTGTGTTTTTGTTTTTTTTTTTTTTTAATTTTATACTTTTTTTTTTTTGAGTTTTACACAAAGAATGCGCCAAAGAAGAGGCGTTTATTAGTTGGAAAAGGAGACTATCCCTTTTTATGCTTTTGGTTTGTGCATTATACGCTATTATGTAAGCATGCTTGTATGTACACGCTGCTAACAGCTTCCACGATCGGTAAAAGTGGAAGATAAAAGCAATTTATTGCAGCGAGCGGAGGAAAAATTGAAATTTTCATGGTGCATTAGAGGTCAGCCAATTCATCGGCAATTCCACATATACATAAGTATGTATGTATGTATGTATATCTGAAAGAGTAGAAATTCGGATGATAAGACAAGATTATAAAGTAATAAGACGAACGTTGGAATATTCTTACACATACATACATACATATGTACTTATTTATACGCTAGATAATGTAAGTATGTATATACATACATATGTATGTACATACATACATATATACATATGTGTAGTCCGAGTAAGTATGTGAATCCATTTAACATTGTAAAGAAGATTAAAAAAGCTTAAAAAAATATAAAGAAACAATAATAATTTGGTTCTAAACTTAAAAGCAATCAGTTATTCCGAAAATTCGAAAAGTAGTTTTCTTAAAATTAAATTCGAATTTCTTAAAACAAAATTCCTAACGTAATAATACTATTACGTTTCCTTGGAAAATTACGTAGAAAATTCTACTGGTTGTAAAACATTTATTTCGAACTTATGTTCGAAAATGTTTTCTGCACTAATAATTGTCTGGAATTCTACTTGAAACGATCTTAATAATACTATTATAATTCCTTGGAAAATTACGTAGAAAATTCTACTGGTTGTAAAGCATTTATTTCGAACTTATGTTCGAAAATGTTTTCTGCACTAATAATTGTCTGGAATTCTACTTGAAACGATCGTAATAATACAATTATATTTCCTTGGAAAATTACGTAGAAATTTCTACTGGTTGTAAAACATTTATTTCGAACTTATGTTCGAATATGAAAAACGAAAATGTTTTCTACACTAATAATTGTCTGGAATTCTAGTTGAAACGATCGTAAAACACCACTGCTTGTAAACAGCTGTTTCGAACTTATGTTCGAATCAAAACAAATAACGTAAATAAAAATATACACATACATATGTAAATATGTACATATATGAGTTAGGAAACAGCTATTACGAGTTAGGAAACAGCTATAACTTAGTTATGATGGAAGATGAAAGCAAAACTTTTTTCAATAACAGTTATATTATATTCTACCTAAAACGATGTTTCGAACTTATGTAGACCTTTTTTCTTAAGTAACAACATCTTTAGTACAAAGAAAAATATTTACAAAATAATAAGTAAATTTGAAAATAAAAATATTTGTTAAAAAACTGTAATTTCGAAATTTCGAACTTAGGTAAAAATATATTTTGTTTAAAAAGAACGAATTTAGAATCAATAGAAAATTGAATTATTTTACAGAGGGCTGTTTCGAGCAAATTTACAAATTGAAAAATTCCAATTTCGAATTTTCGAACTTAGGTACAAATCGTGTTTTTTTTTTGTTTAAGAAGAACAAATTTAAAGAAATATAAAACTCAAGCATTTAACAAAGAGCTGTTTCGAACATATGTATGCAGTGTATAAAAATGAACTTTGACAAATGGCTATAGCTAAGTAAAAGCAATTCTACGAACCTATTTTCCAGTTTTTTGAGTATATTTTTGAATAGTTCTTCTTGTAAATACCATATACTATTATATTTTATAACGAATAAGAAATCATAATGTTCGAAAAATAAATATTTCGAAATCAAGTTCAGATTGGAACATTTTTTTTGGAAATCGAGGTAATATATACATATTTTAATTTCGTTAAAAACAAATAAAAAAGTTTATTGTTTGAAAATATAATTTTCGAACTTGACTTCGAAAAAGCAAAAGTTCCTACTACGAAACTAACTGTATTTTACTGAAAAAAAATTTACTGTTTGAAAAATATAACTTTCGAACTTGACTTCGAAAAAGCAAAAGTTCCTACTACGAAACTAACTGTATTTTACTGAAAAAAAAAGTTTACTGTTTGAAAAATATAATTTTCGAACTTGACTTCGAAAAAGCAAAAGTTCCTACTACGAAACTAACTGTATTTTACTGAAAAAAAAGTTTACTGTTTGAAAAATATAATTTTCGAACTTGACTTCGAAAAAGCAAAAGTTCCTACTACGAAACTAACTGTATTTTACTGAATAATAAAGTTATGATATGCTGTATGGTAAGTATTTGACATTTTGTCGTAGTTATGAATCGCTTTACTACATCATCTAAGCACATTGGTCGCGTAATTGTTATTGTAATTACCGCAATTACTGTTATGTATTCACTGTTATACAAAAACACATTCATTATACTGTGTGTATACAGATTTATTTGAACATCACAGCATTCTTAACTAAGTGTTGTCTGTTACGTTGCGTGCTTCTTTGCAACCATGTGCCAAAAGGTAAATACATACATATGTATATACCTGCGTATTATGTATGTAGCGATACTTAAGTGTTGTTTACACACAAAATAATTGACGCACCTTCTTCAAAATCACACTTTTCGCTTGCATATGGCATCTCAGCGCGTTCGAAAGTATATATAGCGGTTGTGTGTGTGCCAGCAATAGAATTTACAACAACAATAAAGCAATATCGGCGTTATTTTCATCTTCAGCCAACAATCACCTGTGGGAGCGCAATTTGTTTGCATTGGAAGCGGCCGAAGGAAAAAAAATATGGCTGGGCAGAAAGGCAAATAAACAAATAGTATTTCAGACGCACAATTGGGCAGATAATATTGGAAATACATATGTACATATATACATATGTAAGCAAGTATTTATAGCTGTAGTTTGAGGCGGCTGCTCACAAAGCAATTGCTTAGATACATACATACAAACAGCCAAACAAATCAAAGTGCAGCATGTCTGCTTCAGACGCTAAGAAAACTACACACATATACATACTTACATATGTGTACATACATACATAAACGCATAACATATGTACGATTATTTTTGTAGTTTTTAAGAACTTCTCTTGACTGATTAATCCTGATTGAGCAGTGAAGAAATGTGCACATACTCATATACATGCATGCATACGTACACACATGTGCGCGCATTGGGAAGGTAAACAGTGTAAACACTTAATCCGACAGCAGCGACAAAAAGGTGGCGCTTTAAATTCAAAGATAAATAATTAAAAGTAAGCAAAGCGCTAGAAAACAGACATACATACTTATACGTATGTATGTATATAATATTTACTTATATACGTACTAGTATGTACAAAGATTTTCTATTCAAACGCTGTTGAAACAGACAGGAAATCTATTAAGCTTTTTCGAAACTCAAAAGCAAGTCAGTCGTAATTTTAATGTACATACTATATATGTATATATATTTTTAAAATCATATGTACATATTTATAACGTATGTACATAAGTATCTATGTAACACTTATCTGCAAGTCTTTATAAATTGCATATTTCCTATTAGCAACTGGCTACACGAAAAACTAACTAAAAACTATCGATACATACTTACATTAAAAAAAAACCAAAGCATACATACATACATACATACATACATGTACATATTTATTCACGCACATATGTATTTATGTATGTATGTTTTGCATTTAAATGCCTTGGCCAATCTCTATGGGCGAGACCACTTACTGAAATTGTCTTTTAATTTGACAGCAACAACTTGAGCAAATAACCTATAAGAAATACAGCAAAATACTGATAATAGTACAACAACAAAACACAATTACATGAACACGCAAACATACAATTGTTATTTACTACACTCCTTTCACCTGTTCCACTAAATACAAACACATGCACACCTATATTCAAACATACATACATACAAACAATGATATTTGTAGACTGATAAGAGAAATATGCTAAATTTTATACCCAAAGCAACAAATTTTGATTTAAAACAAAAAAAAACCTTAACTTTGGCAACGAAGGTTCAATACCCTCCACAAATACAAAATATTTCAGACCAGAACTCGTTTATGATCGGCTGGTTTGTATGGCAGCTATATGCTACAGTGGTCTGAACTGAACAATTTGTTCGAAGATTATAACGTTGCCTCGGACAAAAAACCGTTCCCACGACAGTCGGGTCTATGTACGTAACCGGAACGGACCCGGATTTTTGTCCGACCACGGACTGTCAACTCGGCAGAATTCTGTCGCTACAACAACAACAATAAACACGCCAAATTTTCGGAAGATATCTCGTCAAATAAGACAATTTTCCCTACAAGAACTCGATTTTGAAC
The DNA here is from genome assembly GCF_024586455.1 of Bactrocera neohumeralis. Lineage (NCBI taxonomy): Eukaryota > Metazoa > Arthropoda > Insecta > Diptera > Tephritidae > Bactrocera > Bactrocera neohumeralis. The sequence goes on from NC_065922.1 coordinate 64,123,961, forward strand.
GGACGGTTTGTATGACAGCTACTTATGTGCTATAGTGCTGCGAGGTGAACAATTTCTTCGAAGATTGTAACAATAATATGTGCCAGTTTTCATGAAGATACCTTGTAAATACCAAAAGTGTTTAAGTTTTTCATAAAAGTACCTAATTTTGTTCGATTATATAGTAGATATGTATTATATGTGACCTGGTCTACGGAAAAGGGGCTTAGGTGTCAAAAAAAAGGAGAACAATTAATGAGATAACGAGAAACTGACGATTATTTTTAACAGCTTTTCCCAGAAAACTAGTTTACGCACGTTAGCTCCCTTTTCGTAGACCAGGTCACATATGCTATAGTGGTCCAATATCAGCGAACAATTGTTTATAATGATTGTTTTATTGTGATTTATTTTCGTTTTTTTTTCCAATTGTTTTTTTTTTTTTTTTTTTTTTTAATTTTAAAATTATTTTTGCAGTAAAATGTGTTGGGTATAAAATTTCATGTATGTATGTGTTTGCCGGCTTGTCATTTTCATAACCGTCAAGCACAATAAGTTACACTTGATTCGTAACCATTCGTAAATACTCGTTTTATTACTTCTGTCTTGTTAGTTTTTTAAGACTTCGTTTTGTTTAATTTTTTTTTTGTGTTGGTAGATAAGTTTATCACTCTTATCTTTTACATTATTTACTCCCACCTTTCTTTGCGCCCCGTCCAACTGTTTTTCATTCACTAAGAATGTTGTCAGCACAATTATGTGTAAATAAAAATTTTAAAATTCTAGTTTTTTGAAATTAAAAAAAAGTAGTGGATATGATGCATATCGGCACCGAAATGCAAAATAACAGTTTTCATAAGTTTACAGGCGTAGGAAAAACGATATAATAGAAACCACTCATATGGAAACAAAATTTGAGTTTTGGTTATAAAATGGTTATATATTGGTTATATCTGACAGCGGGAGTTTAAATTTTATAATACCTACATATATGTATGTATGTAATATGATATTTACTACATCATCTCGAAAAATAGTTCGGTTTTGTTTGGTCAACTTTAAAAACTCATTGAAAAGTAACGAAGGGCGACCATTAGAGAGAGCTAGACCTAAGCCTACCCTTTTAATCGTCTGCAGATTCCTTAGTTCAATATATTGACTCAAATTTACTTGTGAAAGTTCATCACAACCTCAAATATTACATTATTATTTAAAGTATTCGAACTGCAGCAGTAATCAACATGAAATATTAGATCCGGATACAGCAGTTTCTAACGTTTCCTCGACGTTCGAGTCTAAAAATGTACGGATTCGGCTTTACCTACTTTATGTACATATATCCGGTCAATTCTGTTAAGGGGTTAGGCGTAGTCAGAATTTTGAACCGCTCAGTAGATTTTAATGAAATTTATACAGCTTTTAGAATACATAATAAACTCGGGCCTGATCGAAGGATTTTTTTTTTCAAAAATTTCGATTTTTTAAGACCAATTAACTGTTGATTTTTTCCCAAAAATTTAGACAAAAAATTTCCTGAGGCCGCCATTTTGTTAATTTTTGAAAAAAAAAATCCTTCGATCAGGCCTAGGATTATCTATTTATAAAACTAATTTTTTTTGTCCGATTGATTTTAGATGAATCTCAAAGGACTTATGGTTGTCATCTTTTTTTTAATAGCTATAACTTGGAAATTAATTTTTTTAAATTTTCGTGACTTTATGAAAATAATCTCATTTTTAAAATCGATTTAATAGCCACTGAAAATTCTCATTTTTCGTGCCTCTGACTACCCTTAACCCCTTAAGCAAAACCAATCAGAATTTGTGAACAACTCATATAAACTGAAATTATATCGGGTTCAAACAGTTACAGTAGAGGCCCGCTAATCCGGACATGGCCTAATCCGGATTCCACTGTAATCCGGACAGGGTTAAAAAACTCAAAATTTCTATTATGTCCCTTGTAATCCGGACTGACATTCTCTATCCGTAGTCTCTAATCCGGATGACATGTTTATTATTCACTACATTCGCTTTTATGCTTTATTGGTTTAAGATTTTTTTGTTTTTTTGGAACATGTGTATTATTTGTTATAATAAACAAACAGAAATTTATAAATATTTTTTCATAATACATAGTTCTGATATGTCTTTGGTAATCCGGATTTCCTTATATTCCGGATAGGGGCCGGTTTTAATTGATCCGGATTAGCGGGCCTCTACTGTACTAGTAATTTTTTGCAAAGACTAAAATCGGTCTAATATCAGATATGCTGGTTCAAACTTAGGGCAATCTATATAATTATATAAACTTTAATCTGCAAGTATGTAGATCCGAGCATATACATATGTATAGTATATACCACACACTAAAAAGTCAGTAATTCATCGCTTTGCATTCGCAAACCATTTCCAACAACAACTGATGTTGATATTAAAGAAATTTTCACAAAACACGTACAAACGAAACTTCTGAGAATTTTCTTTACGAGCGATAAAGTCAGTATCACACACTTAGTGGGCCACTATATACACACATACAAACTAACAAACATATATATGTCTGTAGTACGGACGGCCACAGGCGGCCGATCGGTCGAGCCGTTGTCATTCACTACTTGAGCTGTCATTCAACGGCTGTGCGTGCTTATCTAAAGTGTCTGATCTTTATATGCGAGTGCTGGCGTGTGAGCAAGTGGTTTTTCCATTTGTATTTAGCCGCGAAACGCAAAGGAACGCATCTCAACACAGCACTCCACCGAACTCATCAAAGGCATGCGGGGCTTTCGGTGGCACGACACAGCAACTAACAGTTAGACAGATGTGCCGCGCCAAGCAACTCGCGCTGCAATTATTTGGAAACGAGTATAGCTATAGGTAGGAGGCTTTGATGGTGGCTGGATTAGGTGTTGCAGTGTAAATCAAATAATTGCGAATGTAAATTATTAAGGCTTTTAGTACGCTTTGAATAAAACATGAAGGAAAATGTTGTTCTAGCAAATTGTTGTAAAAAAGGTTAAGTAATTAAATAGAAAAAAGTAAAAAATATGTACTACGCTCGGTCTCTTAAAGGCACTGTCAAGCTGATCTTCAGCGCACTGGAATTAATGGAAATATAGGTATACGACATAAAAAATACCCTTTTATCTTCCTTAAACTTTCAGCCTGATTCATAGAACCGTTCGAAATTAAATGGATCATCGCTCAAACTTAAGCTGATTGTTTTTCTCACTTTAAGAATTTGAGTAAAATTTTATTAAGAGTTTTGTATTAGATGAAAAAGATCTCGACATTTTGTGTATCCAGTTAGTTTACTACAGAAGGTCTTTTATAAATGAGCGACATGTCGGAGGTCCGTCCTAACTTATAAAATATATATGTATGTACATACATACATAGGTATGTATGTATATGACCAACGAAAGCAGCTGTCTGTCTCAAAAAATAAATGCCGAAGCATGTTCTTTCGAATGATAATAAACATTCCCTATTTAATTTGAAATTTCTGTATTTTTTCTTTAAAAAAGTAGGAAACCTCGAAATGGATCACTCTTTAGGTGAACTAGTCTTTCAGTTTTTGTGAAAAAATTCTTTTCATTTACGAACCACCGATATCGGATATCTATAGCATATAGCTGACACAAGCACTGACCGATCGAACTCAAGTCTTTGTGTAAAAAATTCTTTTATTTGGTAAAATATTTTCACGAATTTTGACATAGGTTTTTATCTGAAGCAACGCTACAGAACATATTGTTCAGATGGTACCACAAAAGCATATATATGTATGTAGCTATCATATAAACGGACCACCTTTCCAGAGCTTCGTTGCAAACGAAGTTAACGTCTTTTCTTCGACTTCATTAACTACAGCAAATTTATCCAGTTATGATAACCTCTAAAGTATTATAAGCGCTCGTTATTTTATCTATAGTTTATTTATGCCAGTTGTCTGTTCGCTACGCCACTCTCCAAACTTTGACGAATCGCAAAGAGTAACTGTAAACCAAATTGATTAGCCACACAATAACTCTATACATATTTTTGGCTGAGCGATTCATAGTTTCTCTATTTAAGCATGACAGAAAATCAAATCCGGCACTAATGTGTCATAACTCAGTGAGCTCACAGCTAATTTAGCAGTTTTTGAAAGACGTTATTGTACTCGTATTGGTTATTATTGCCTATTGGTCACTTTCGTGCACTTTTCGGTAATTTCTTTGTATTATTTGTCATTTTTGTATTTTTTGTTTTTTGTACCCACCCGCAGTTCGGCTTCCAACTGGTTGGTGTGTCCGGCCAAATTCGGCATAGCTGTCATGTTGTAGCCCAGACCCTGACATGCCGGCACCGTGATGCGTTGACATTGTAATCCATTGTTGCCATTGGCAATGCCCACACTGCTGCTACTGCCGCTGATGACACCGTTGGACATGTGTTGATTCGTTGCCGAGCCGGTGTTCGCAGCGTGAGCGGTTGCAACTAATTGCAGGATAATGCAGTAGATTACAGAGCACATGCTCGCATAGGGACGACACATTTTATGGGAGCACATTGTGTTTAATAGCAACTATTTGTTGTTGTCACTTATTTTATTATCAAAAAAATATTTTTTAAATTTTGTATTTGTTGTTTTTGTAAATATTAAGCAAACTAGTACAACTTTGTCACTGGCATATTACGCAAACGCGCCCGAATTCTAAGCGTACAGCGTTGTGCAGCTTACCAGGCACACTTTTTTATTTTACATTCCTTTTTGGTTTTCCATGTAAACAATCTGCGTTGTTATTTAGCATTATTATAGCATGCCACAAACACTTATTATTTATCTACTGCCCCTCTTATTGTATGCTTATTGTTTTTGCGGCTGTTCTCTGCCGTTTATGCTACTTCTTTGTGTTGTTTCCTTCTTTACACATTCACTGCCGCAGCAAATAAATAGCAGCTTTACACGATTTTATGGAGCACTGACTATATGGCCACTTTTCATGTTGCGCTTGTCGTTGTTGTTGCTGTCGGGTCACATGAAAATAACATCAAAGCGCATGGAATTCCCTCAAGCGCATCAAAAACACAACACAAAAGGCAGAAACCGAAAAGAATGCGAGTAATACAAAAACGCACAAAGCAGCCAACCGCCAATGTAACTGAGTCAAGCGGCGTTGCCTCAGGTAGGCAACGAGTTTTCGTGCGTTCGCACACCAACACAAACGCGCGCACACGTACTTAATCAGCGCGTAGCCTAATTATGAGTTTTCGTTGTTATTTTTGTGTTTTCTACAAAAGTGTGTAAGAAATCTCGCACACGCACTTCAGCGTAAACAACAAACACACACGACGCGTTTACGTTACACTTTGTTGTTGCTGCACTAACTTTTGTACAATAAAGGTACGGAGCGCGCTCGTTATAGCACATACGTTTCACTCGACATCCGCTTGAAGAATTCTTCAAATTTCCACTAGGCAGCTGTTGATATACCTCGGCCGCAAAGTGTACGCGCTTCAAACTGGTTCGAGCGCTTTCAAACATGTTGCATGCAACTACCAAACAGTCTGCCAAGTTGTAAGCGTTGTTGTTGATTTTGCACACCAAGCGGCAAATTTGCTTTCATCTTCCCTGCTCGTAGTTTATCTTTTTCGTTGTGCCGGTTTTGTTTATTTTTCCCGGCTATAATGTTTATGCCGTTCGCAGCCGTGTTCTCTGGTTCGATTTGTGTGGCTTCGAACATAATTTTCATTTTTGTTGTGTTGTTTGCGTTCGTTGCAACCACTAATGGGGGTACTTGTAGTGTTTAGTCGTGTCTAAGTGCTCTCAGCGCAGGTGTAAGAGGGTTGTGGTTTTTGTATTTAAAATTTTTAGAACTGAGAAATATTCAATTAATAGATTTATTGAGAGAACACTTTGGTGAGCAGATAATGTCACGTTTTAGGCCGGTCGATTAGCCACCGAGATCGTGTGATATCACACCGTTAGACTTTTTCCTGTGGGGATATACAAAGTCTAATGTCTATGCGGACAACGTCGCCTCGAATCAGGCCTTGGAACAAACCATCACGCGTGTCATTCGCCAATTACCAGACGAAGTACTCGAACTTCTTCTTCTTCTTTATTGGCGTAGACACCGATTACGCGATTATAGCCGAGTTAACAACAGCGCGCCAGTCGTTTCTTCTTTTCGCTACGTGGCGCCAATAGGATATTCCAAGCGAAGCCAGGTCCTTCCCCAACTGGTCCTCTGCTTCCCCCGGCGGGTACTGCGTTGAATACTTTCAGAGCTGGAGTGTTTTCATCCATTCGGACAACATGACCTAGCAGGTCTCTGCACCACATAGCAGGACGGGAATTATGAGTGACTTATAGAGTTTGGTTTTTGTTCGTCGAGAGAGAATTTTACTTCTCAATTGCCTACTTAGTCCGAAGTAGCACCTCCTAGCAAGAGTTATCCTGCGTTGGATTTCCAGGCTGACATTGTTGGTGGTGTTAATGCTGGTTCCTAAATAGACGAAATTATTTACAACTTCGAAGTTATGACTGTCAACAGTGACGTGAGAGCCAAGTCGCGAGTGCGACGACTGTTTGTCTGATGACAGGAGATATTTCGTCTTGTCCTCGTTCACTGCCAGACCCATTTGCTTTGCTTCCTTGTCCAGTATGGAGAAAGCAGAACTAACGGCGCGGGTGTTAAGGCCGATGATATCAATATCATCGGCATACGCCAGCAGCTGTACACTCTTATAAAAGATTGTGCCTGCTCGATTAAGTTCTGCAGCTCGAATTATTTTCGCCAGCAGCAAGTTGAAGAAGTCGCACGATAGGGAGTCGTTTTGTCTGAAACCTCGTTTGGTTTCGAACGGCTCGGAGAGGTCCTTCCCGATCTTTTGGTGTTGCTCAACGTTAGTTTACACAGCCATATTAGTTTTGCGGGGATACCAAATTCAGACATCGCGGCATAAAGGCAGCTCCTTTTCGTGCTGTCGAAAGCAGCTTTGAAATCGACGAAGAGGTGGTGTGTGTCGATTCTCCTTTCACGGGTCTTTTCCAAGATTTGGCGCATGGTGAATATCTGGTCGGTTGTTGATTTGCCAGGTCTAAAGCCACACTGATAAGGTCCAATCAGTTTGTTGACGGTGGGCTTTAATCTTTCACACAATACCTCGACAGAACCTTATATGCGATGTTGAGGAGGCTTATCCCACGGTGGTTGGCGCAGATTGTGGGGTCTCCTTTTTTATGGATTGGGCATAGCACACTTAAATTCCAATCGTTGCGCATGCTTTCGTCCGACCATATTTTGCAAAGAAGCTGATGCATGCTCCTTATCAGTTCTTCGCCGCCGTGTTTGAATAGCTCGGCCGGCAATCCGTCGGCCCCTGCCGCTTTGTTGTTCTTCAGGCGGGCAATTGCTATTCGAACTTCTTCATGGTCGGGTAGTGGAACGTCTGCTCCATCGTCATCGATTGGGGAATCGGGTTCTCCTTCTCCTGGTGTTGTGCGTTCACTGCCATTCAGCAGGCTGGAGAAGTGTTCCCTCCATAATTTAAGTATGCTCTGGGCATCAGTGACTAGATCGCCATTGGGGATTCTACAAGAGTATGCTCCGGTCTTGAAACCTTCTGTTTGCTCGCATTTTTTCGTAGAATTTTCGAGCATCACCTTGTCGGCCAGCTTATCAAGCTCTTCGTACTCACACATTTCGGCCTCTTTCGTTTTTTGTCTATAAATGCGTCTTGCTTCCCTCTTTAACTCTCGGTATCTATCCCATCCCGCACGTGTTGTGGTCGATCGTAACGTTGCGAGGTAGACAGTCTGTTTTCTCTCCGCTGCGACACGGCACTCCTAGTCGTACCAGCTGTTCTTTTCGCTCATTTTCACAACGTGGCATAAGAAAATGCCACATACAAAATTTTATCGAAATCGGTCAGTCGGTTCTCGAAATATGGGATTTCGCCAAAAAGTGGGCGGTGCCACGCCCATTGTACAATTTTCACACCGGCTCCCATAAAGCTTTCTCATACCATCCCAGCGGCAAATTTTTACGTCTCTGACCTATTTAGTTATTGATTTATCGCGCTTTTCAGTTGATTTAGCATCAATTTATGAGGGGCGCTGCAATTCAACTTCTTCCGAGATAGTCGAGAGTAATTTGCTATAATGCTAAACTGAATGTCAAACACAAACGTTTACTTTGACAGCTGGGTTGACAGCAACAGAGCTATATAGTACTACAACTACAAAAACACCAGTTATATGAAAACTATGCCGAAGTATAAATCTCTAATGACACTTCAGATTGCATATGTAAGCTTTCATTTTTAAAGCAGCATTAGGCTGAAGTAGTAATATTCGGTCTACTTCGGAACTAGTTAATTTCTTACAAAACAATGCTTTTACGGAAATTATGCCAATAAATAAATGCAAATGCTGGCTCTTTGTTGAATTCGTGAGTTTTTGAGCATGGACTGGTAACAGCAGATCCAATTCGAAACTAGTGTTGTTATTTGCGGAATATAGTAATTATGTTGACCAATTAATATACATCCACACGCTTGTAAGTTTTCCGGTGGATTAGTATTCCGTTTGTACTTAAATTAATTTTATTATTATTTACATACATTAACCGAAACAATAGACATTAAATTTATAAGGGTAGCTGAAAAAAGCATTCACACCTGCGAATTTGCTGCGCAACACTTGAAAGCACAGAACAAAGTACAAAAACGCCAACGTGAACGCTCCGAAATGCAGACATTACGCTGGGTCATAAAGCATTGTATCGCGAAAAACACACACAGTCTCAACAACAACAGTACAGCGACATGAATTTATGAATACGCAACAACTTTGTTGCCCACCGGCAGCAATTGCATTAAAATGCGAATTGCAAAGACATCAGCACAGCCGCGCCGTCACTCAGCCGCGCACCGCATTGCCAGCAATAAAAACAGCAACAGTTACTGCTAAATCTAGCAGCAAAAACCACAGCTCATAAAGCAATAAAATAGAGAAAAAATAACGAAAACGAAAATAAAACGACAGTCGTTCAGTCAGCGAATTAGCCGCGCTGGCTGGTGGCGCGCGGCGGCGCGCTTTGAAGTCCGCTTTGATTTCCGGCGGGGAGATAAGCCTTTACGCTCAGCTATAAAAACCAGCAACAATTGCATTAACAACAACAACAGTAGCAGATGGTTGTTGTAATACGCTAACGTTGCTATTGCACTGGTGCGCAGAAAAAAATAGCGAATCGAAAATGAGTTGGTGCATTGCTGCGAGCTTAATTTTTTAATTTTTGCGCATTGTTCGCGCCAGGCAAGCGTCAGAGGTTGGTAGAAAATCGCAACAATCGCTTTGAAGGAGTGTACACAACGCGCGCGCGCAGCCAGACACACATACAAATGTACGTATTATGTATTTATTTGCGCGTATTGCCGCGCGATCGCAACGCGCAGATGCTTATCGGTGCGCAATCGCGCCGCCATAGGGGCGTTGATGACGGCGCGGAGCCGCGTTGCAAATGTGCAACGAATTTTGTAATTTACCACAACTTAGCCCGGCTAGCGCATGTGACTGGCAAGCGCGCCGAAGGGTGTGTATCGCGAAAGGATGAGGAGAGTTGAAATAAAAGCTTGAAGATATGACGTCTGGTGCGCAACAAAAGGCGGTTGACAGAAGCCCTGACTGATGAGGATATGTGTGGACAAAAACGGCAGTTAATGCACACAGGTGTACATCAGGCAGGTATGATGATGAGCATATTTAATATACATTTCTTTCACACTCTTGGCAATCCACATCCACAACCTAGGTATTCTCGGTTTATGTCCATGACAATGCCGCCAGCTACACCCACGTAGTAGGCGCTCAAAGTCGCACGACGACCACACACATTTTAAATTGCACCACTGTCTTCATGCGCATTTCTTCTGTCAGTACGACTAGTGAATATCAATACGTCATTATGGCGACTTATACCGCGCTTAATAAAACCATTTATTGACTTTATGCGAACCGATAACTTTGGAAGAGACTGCGACCAGGCAAGCCCACGCTAGTGACCAAACGACAACGTATTATCCAATGTTTCTGTGATTGCATCACGTATACAATTTACAGTGTTGCTTAAAATCAATGCACATGTTTACAATGATTTTCAAAATGCTTACAACTTAATATTCAATTCCTTAGGTGTGGATAGGTGAAGCTTGCTGGTTGCTTATAGAATTGGCGATTGCATATTCCTCCTCTTTGTAGTGTACAATTCAAGCTCATTCTTCAACAGCGTGGCTGTTTAGGCGGCCTTGTAAGAGAATATCTTTTCCAAGTTTCGCTGAGAGTTATCATTCGAGGAGAGGTCTTTAATACGATACGTAGGTTGCTATATATATTTCTGGCCTAATAATATAAATAGGCATATTTATCAACGAAAATGTTTTTTTTTTTTTTTTTTTTTTTTTTTATTTTTTTTTTTTTTGTCGATTGCTGTTTTGTTTCGGGCTCATACGCATAGATCCATGATTCGTCACCTGTGACGATCTTATAAACGTCTTTTGAAGCACCGCGATCGTATTTTTTCAGCATTTCTTTACACCAATCCACACGAGCCTTTTTTTAAGCGATTGTCAAATTGTGCGGGATCCAACGAGAACAAACCTTTTTTACGGCCAGATGTTCATGCAATATCGAATGTATGCTGGTGGGAGAAATACATAGGCATGCCTCTATCTGAAGGTATGTTACATGACGGTCTTGCATTATCAGTTCAAGTACGGCATCGATGTTTTCTGGCACAACGGCTGTTTTTGGACGACCTTCACGGAATTCGTCTTTGAGCGAGCGTCGGCCACGATTGAATTCGTTGTACCAGTTTTTCACAGTGCTATGGGATGGTGCTTCATAGCCATACAAAGATTTTAGTTCATCGATGCACTCTTGTCGTGATAATCCACGTCGAAAGTTGTGAAAAATGATCGCACGAAAATGTTCACGAGTTAATTCCATTTTTTGGCCGAGATGAATTTTTTAATTCCCTGTAAATAAAACAATTCACGTTTAAATGACAAAACGTTCTGAGTGATGTTATGCTAAAAAATGTCAAACTTTCCAATGGAAATGTCAGATTGCACCTGGCAACTCTTAGTGTTGCCCTAGGCCAGAATATATATGTATAGCAGCCCTCGTATTTAAAAGTATTATGCAACTCCATACCAAGTATTCGAACGCTTTGCCAATTATCACATACTGAATTTACTATACTATAGCTGAATAAATTAAAGAGAGTTAAATCAATTGTAAAATCAAACTTTGGCCTTTAGTACTTATTCAGCTTAAGAAAATAAAAGCTGAATTGGGCGTTGACTGTCAAAAGACCTGGACCATTCAGTCATCCAGCGCTTATTCAGCTAAACAATGATTGTTGAATAAAACGCTGAATGTCAAAAGGCCCAATTCCTTATATAAATAAAGTGCTGAATGCAAAAAGAATTATAGTATTTTGTCAACCAGTGCTTATTCAGCTAAAGAAAAAAAATGGCTTAATTATGGGCTGAATGCTGGCTCAATTTTAGAGATAGAATTTTGGAACTTTGCGCTTTTTCAGACTAAAATAATAGCTGAATAAAGCGCTAAATGCTCAATCACATGGTGAATAAGAAATTTTGTATTCAGCTCTTATTCAGTTTAAAATAAAAAGAGAATAAAGAAAATGACAAAGAACCTTAAGAACTTTATACAAATTTTGTACAAATAAAGTGCTGAATGTAAAACAATTGCACCGTTATGTCATCTAGTACTTGTACAACTAAAGCAAATTGTAGCTGAGTGAAGTACTAAGTGGAAAAGACCTGAAAACCTTAGTAAGGAATTATAGACACAGTTGCGTGCATCATTTTCAGTCTTTAGTGTAATAACATTGGGGCGACTACAGTTATTTTGCACAACAGTGTGTAATTGTATATGCATTATCCGCGAATAGTTCAACGGGGTCTAGTCCAATTCACACAAACATCATGCAGTGTGTCCAACGTCTTTCGTCGGCAAAGTATCAACAATACTAAATAAAGTACTCAAACGTATTTAAAAGTACTAAAGACAAGTACAGAGATTAATAATCGCTTTTGAACTCAGCCGACCAGAAAACGACATAGTTGATGTTGGCCAGCGACAAATAAAAGAGACGAGGCGAAAAGACGGCTATTCAGCAGATTGAGTTCGAACGCAAGAGCAAAGTAAAGTCAAACAATGGAAAATAGAAATGAGAACTAGCAAAATGTTCATAAGTTTCTGCTGCTACGCCTATATACCATATGTCTGTATATAAAAATATGTACGAGTATGCTCATATCTTCGTAGTCAAACATGGAATTTACATTACTTCAACAAATATTAAACATAGAAAATAATATGAAGACGTGGACTCTATCAGTAAACATATTAAATGTCGTTTTTGCTTGGGAACTTTGGAGTCTAATGAGGGTGAGGTGAGACATAACTTTACAATATAAAAGAAATGTAGCTGCACATAATACTGTTCCAAGCAACAGCATATTATTTAACTACAAGATCTAGAAGAAATACTTTTTGACAACTTAAATTTGAGGTTCCTTTATAGAAAAGTGACCAGTATACCGCGAGTTTCTTATAAAAAGTCATAAATTCGATAGCGCCAACCAAAAAAGGTTCCTTTAGATTGGAAAGAACGAACTCAACTGATCTGAAGTTATAGAACCTTGAAGTTATAGATCTATCTTGGAACGCAATATCACTCTTGTCAACAGTTGCTTCTTTGAAGTAAGTAAGCAGTTGAAAGTAAAGTCTTCTTCAAGCCTTCAAGCTAGCGAACCAATACCAAATGCTATAAGTCCTATAAGAATGGACGAAAACACTCGAATTTCGAATCGGAGTCGAAAAATTCTACCAAGTGAGTAAGCAATTGAAAGTAAAGTCTTCTTCAAGCTGGCGAACCAACACCAAATCCTATAAGTCCCACGAGAATGGACGAAAACACTCCAATTTCGAATCGGAGTCGAAAAATTCTACCGAGTGAGTAAGCAATTCAAAGTAAAGTCTTCTTCAAGCTAGCGAACCAATACCAAATGCTATAAGTCCCACGAGAATGGACGAAAACACTCCAATTTCGAATCGGAGTCGAAAAATTCTACCGAGTGAGTAAGCAATTGAAAGTAAAGTCTTCTCTCGGCGAACCAACACCAAATCCTATAAGTCCTACGAGAATGGACGAAAACACTCCAATTTCGAATCGGAGTCAACAACCAACTACATCACTAACCTCCATATTTAACTAAAATAGCCAAAAATATAGTACACAGAACACAATTCACCCGCATGAAATACTGCACGGCTAGTGATTCACAGAAGACCAACAATTCAATTTTCAATTCAAATAGAGAACAGTTAACCGGTACAAGCCGGCTTTCAGCTAAAGAAACAAAGAGTTTTATGAGGTTATGTAAGTCTTCTTCTTCTTAATTGGCGTAGACACCGCTTACGCGATTATAGCCGAGTTAACAACAGCGCGCCAGTCGTTTCTTCTTTTCGCTACGTGGCGCCAATTGGATATTCCAAGCGAAGCCAGGTCCTTCTCCACCTGGTCCTTCCAACGGAGTGGAGGTCTTTCTCTTCCTCTGCTTCCCCCGGTGGGTACTGCGTCGAATACTTTCAGAGCTGGAGTGTTTTCGTCCATCCGGACAACATGTCCTAGCCAGCGTAGCCGCTGTCTTTTAATTCTCTGAACTATGTCAATGTCGTCGTATATCTCGTACAGCTCATCGTTTCATCGAATGCGTTATTCGCCGTGGCCAATGCGCAAAGGACCATAAATCTTTCGCAGAACCTTTCTCTCGAAAACTCGTAACGTCGACTCATCGGTTGCTGTCATCGTCCAAGCCTCTGCACCATATAGCAGGACGGGAATTATGAACGACTTATAGAGTTTTGTTCGTCGAGAGAGGACTTTACTTTTCAATTGCACCTGTTGGCAAGATCCCGCGCTGGCTCCTTATTTCCTTTGCCATGGTCGTCATCAAAAGGGGGTCTCTCATCCGAGGCTTGTTGCTTCCTTTCATTGGGGGTGTTTTTTTACGTGGCGGGTCCCAAACCCAGCGCACAACCCTATGTAGGGGATATTTCGCCTTCTCACTTTAGCTCGCCTTCAAACGGATGTTCTTAGGCTAGCCAGAGGATACTTGGTCAAAGACCGGAAGTCGTGAGCTGCTTGAGTCATATGTAAAAGAATCGTTTCTGGCCACTCCCAAGTGAATGGCGATCAGAGAAATTTCCTCACTTGCGTGAACTTCTACACTTGACTCCATCCTATATGTAAGTCAGTTCCAGAATGAAAAGACAGCCTTCATATTGGAAATTAATGATCTGCGACGGTCATTGTGATTTATGCCTAGAAGTTCGGGGCATAACAACTCACAGACCTTTTAGCTGCTCAAGTGGAATTATTGGTGTACCCACAAAAATCAGCCCATTTAACTAACCTAACCAAAAATAACAACACTCTTATCAAGGCCAATGTAGGGCTCTTATGGTATATCATTTGAGAACCCGTCCAGTAGCTGTTGTTGTTACTCAAATAAATAAGTCTTCTTTATAGAATTATCCATCAGTCGCAGCTTTTGCGCTTTTCCCTTTCAAACTTACATCAGCTACCAAAGCGTTGTCACTGCTGAGGAAATGGATGTAGTTTCGTATGGCACACCGATGTAACCAAGTATGTAATGTCTCAAGTTCAAAGGGATTTAAACGATTACAAATCTAAATGTAAGCAGGTATTAGTGCTGCGATATAACATTAACATATCATATTACTTATCATACTTCAAAGCGTTTGCTGGCAACTCCTGTTGCAAAGCACACTTATGCCAGTGAAATGAAGACACACAAAGCTATTCCTGCCCAACTACGGTGGCGGTGGCTATGACAATGGTTGTGGCGGCGGCGTTGCCGAAGCCATAGTAATAAAAAGTACATAATTACTCTGGTATAGTAATAGCTCTTACAAGCATTCTTATACTATACATATATCCACTTACAACTAAATACATATTTACTAGCTGAAATGTGCCTAGGCATGTTTGGAGCTGAATAAGTACGTGCAATCACATTGGCGGCTTCCTAAGCTTTCGTGCTTTCGTCGGTAGTACTCGCTTCCCTTACTATAAATGAAATACCATAAATAGTACTGGTTTAAGCAGCTACTGAAGTTAGTAGAACTGCTGGCTCAAAAGAATTCAACTCGAAAGACTCCATTTTCGACTAGTTTTTGCAGCAATTGGATTATTCTCTTTCTATCGTCTCAGGCTTATTTGCGTAGACAAACGACTTCATATAGCACCACAAAAAAAACAATCCAGTGGTTTTAAATCGCATAACCTTGACTGTATGGCATATAGCGCCTTCTTGTTGGCATTAAGGCCATCCATATCAACATCCTTCGTTGCACGGTATTAGAGAAGGGCTGATGATCCATATGAGTTCACCAACAAGTTCGGAGTGAGTGGAATTTTCCTGTAGCTGAAATACGACAGTTTCTCTACAGGTATAAATAACAGTGATCCCTTGAGCTTATTTAGCTAATTGCGGTCAAACTTTTAATTAAGGGGGTATTCTGGTCTAGAAGCATGAATTTCAGGTAATTTTTAAAGTGTCGTAAAAAAAAGCCAATTAATATTTTTACTATCCATTTTTTATTAGTTATTTGTTAATTTTAGAAGAGTACAGAAAAAAATTAAAAACTAAAAAAAGCAGAAAATTCCAAAAATTATGAGCTGACGAAGTGGGGGTCTCGAAAAATTTCCACGTGACCATACCCATGATTTCAACCCTCCTAACTATCTGAAACCAAAAAAAAAAAGATTTTAATCTAAAATAATGTCGCAATGGCAGGAACTACGGAAAAGTGGAAAAAATTTTTTTTCACAAAATGGCGACTGCCTACAAAAAAAGTTTTTTTGGATCACTTTTTCTGACTATTTCGAATTTTTTAAAAATAATAAAAATAAAAATTTGGGGATGGGGCTAGTGCCAACCATAGACAAGCCTATAAAGAAGACTCTATAAAAATTTCAAGTAAATCGGTCCAGTAGAACCTGAGAAATCGTGGGTATCGTTCCGAAAAAGTCAGTTTTGAGAAAAACGCGTTTAAAGTTTCGCGTAAAGTCTTTTGTTCGATTAGTTCCGGCCGAACCAGTTTGGATGCCAGGTCAGAAAAATACATATATCTCCGAAAATAATTTGAATTTTGAAAAATCCTCTTGTACACATATTCTTGAATAGTTAAACTTTGAAAATATAAAAAAAATTTAGATTTTTTTAAATTTCTAGACCAGAATACCCCCTTAATTCGCCTTAAGGATCACTAGTAAACTCTTCCAAGTAATAAATATCTACCAAAACTTTCCACAAATACGACTCCAAGGCCGTCAAGTGATGTTGCAGAAACGGCTGATGGGATGGTTTTGGGCTTGTTCACAAAAGTTCGATTATGGCTCTAAGGTTGGATGTGCAATGTAATTTCCAACCACAATGAACCATTTAACAGCCGATGTAGAGACTACTTTTAACAGAAAAATCCATTCGAGTAGCATTTTAAGAAACGAAACGGCTACAGTACCGATATTCGGAGCTTAAGCCTTTAAGCTCTGAGCGTGTATTAATCTCTCGAGGGAGGTTTCAAAGCGTTTTTATCAAAAACGTTATTTGGGCTACAAGAGTTTTCAAGAGCCTAGCGCTTTATATCTTTTCGATTAGTTACGAAAATAACTTTCTGTATAGATTTTCTATGCAAAATGATTGTTAGATTTTGGAACTAGGTTAGGTTATGTTAGATGGCTCAACATAGCATGGGATCACATTAAGACTAAAGTTCATTGTGAAGGCAGATGAAAAATTCCTGGATATCAGATATCGACAAAGTGCCCTGAACTTATCACACTAGTTCCGCTATTTATATGGCTGTCTAAAAGTGTGAGATTCGAGGTTTTTTCGCTTCGATCTAACAAGAATGGGACATTCGAGTGGAAATTGTTGATATGATTACATATATCTCCTCTTCTTTTGGACAGCTAATGCACCAGACAACCGGTAAAATATTCAATCTTATCGCATGAGTCTTTACCAGACCTGGACACTGTCCAATAACCATTTAAAGGTGGACAATGTTGAAAGCAAACACTTCACTAGACCTCTTTTGACTTATCCTTGGACAAAAGTATCTTACGACAGCACAACTACTAGTAGTTGACCAGCGCTTGCTGAGCTGGTCTGAGGCCCAACAATCCAGTAAGTAATAGGATGTCAACGGAGCTCCTACCCGTAAGGTATCTGTCCTGGCAAGCTCAACAGTCTTGCAGTTTCCGGTAATACCGCTGTGGCCAGTCACCAAAAACAGTATAATCATGTAGTAAGTGGATGCTAGTGATAGGTAGTCTAGACATCCCTTCATTAGTCACCAGAGCTCTAAGGTAATCTAGTTTTTGAAACAGGTTTTAGTAGACCACAGTTCTGAAAACAGTAACACAAAGTTCTAGTGCTCAGCTGTCGATTCAAGAGCCAACTTACCAAGTGCGCTGGTTCATTATGATTGGTTCAGAAGAGACCTTTGAATATCATTATCCACACTCAAGGTATCAATTAAATTGAACGAGAAAGGAAGATGAAGAACATTTAAGCTGAAGAAACGAAAAGATGTCTGGTACTTCAAATAATACCTGTGTATGAATAAATAGTAGTATCACAAACAACAAAAACAGAAGTAATCGTCTGAACAAATAAAAAATACGAAATTGCACATAATTTGCCATATCCTCTTATTCACATCATATGCGAAATGATCCGACAAGGGTGCAATACCTACCTTTTGTTTGGTTTTTTCTTTCGTTAACATGGTTGACGGCGAACGCATGTTCTCTCTATTGTACGCCGATCCCTTGCTTTGTACTTATTGTTTGCTTTTGTGCTTATGTCAACAGCATGAAGTGGAACAAACACTCCTTGGGCCGTAGTCAGCACAGTGAAATGTGAATAAAAAGCAAATAATTAATGCTACAGATCGTCATATACATATGTACATACTGACATACAGCAAATAAAAGTACATATACCATATGTACATATGAAAATCCTCCTCTTAAAACCTAGCACAAATTGAGAGATTTGCCGATTTTCTGAATGATTGGAAATTATCTTTTCTGTGCTGGCAATAGTACTTCTATTATGATTGGTCCGCTAGCTTAAGACAAATAGACGAAATCAAGCAAGTAGAAATGAGTATGTACAATGTACATATACACAAATCATCCGAGGTTTTTAATCACAGAGCACACATGTACAAAATATTATAAAACATTTCTTCGGTGATATCGGGTCGGCTTAAGATCAAAGCTTTAACATGAAGCATTCAAGTGAAAAGTAAAACTAAATTTCTTGTTTTTTGGTACCAAATGCTAACGGTATACCAGTCGCCTAGCGAGGTTGTGTGCTGGGTTTAGAACCCACCACGTAGAACGCATCCTGCTTTCTAAGAGCACTCATCAGCAACTCGGAATAAAGGAACTGTGGGACGATATTTCAAGCTCTTTACGTACAGCTTCTTTGCAAGATGTAGTCAGACGAAAGCATGCCCAACGATTGGAACCTAAGTGCGCTCTATCCAATCCACAAAGAGGAGGACTCCACAATCTACGCCAAATTCTGTAATATCGTGTATAAGGTCGTATTGCGCGTAGTGTGTGAAAGACTGAAGGCCACCGCCTAAAAACTGATTGAACCTTATTAGTATGACATTAGACCTTGAAAATGTACTATCGGCTAGCACTTCACCATGCGCCAAATCTTGGAAAAGACTCGTGGAAGGAAGATCGATACACAAAGCACAAAAATGAACTGCCTCTATGCCGCTATGTCTGAACTTGGTATCCCCACAAGGCTAATACAGCTGTGTAAGCTAATGTTGAACAACACCAAAATACCCATCAGATTTGACTCCTTTAATATATGTAAAAGGTGTTTTCCAAAGTAAACAGGACTTAAAAAAAACAGAACAAATGGATTTTTCGGCAAAATCAATTTATTTTATTAAAAATCGTCGCCTTCTGCTTCAATACAGCTTTTTACACGGTCCAAAAGCATGTCGAACGAGTGTTTCAGCTCGTTGGCCGGTATGGCCGCCAGTATGCCGGTGCAAGGCTTTTGAAAGGCCTCTACTTCTGCATAATGCTTTCCTTTCATGGGCAAATGCATTTTTCCGAAAAGTAAAAGTCGCACAGTGCCATATCAGGTGAATACGGGAGTGGTTAATGGTTAAAATGTGATTTTTGGTCAAATAATCGTCCTTCGAATGTTGGATTCTGAGCAATTTTTGGTCGTCAGTCAATTTGTGCGGAACAAATCATGCACACATCTTTCGTAAGCCTAAACATTCGGTCAAAATGCGATAAATCGATGTTTTGGCGATGTTCAATTCCATTTCCATGAATTCAATGATGATTTCGGCTGATTTTTGATGAATTCACGCAAAGTTTCGATGGAATTTCTGGTGAACACGGATTTTGTTTGGCCAACAAGTTGATCGTCATTTATGTTCTCACGACCACTTTGAAAACGTTCAAACCACTCGTGCACTCTGCTACGGGATAGGCAATCATCGCCATAAACTTGTTTCATCAATTTAAACGTTTCGGTAAAAGTTTTACCAATTTTAAAACAAAATTTAATGTTGACTCTTTGTACGAAGCTTATTTTCGCACCGATAACACAAACATACTGACACTTAAAACGCAATAACTTCACTTCCAATCAATGAAATGTCATGAAATTCTCACTGGACAATCGATAAAGATAGCGAATTCTAATGCACCAGTCGACATATACATAGATGGCGCCACCAGAGATCGCTAGATTCAAAAAGTCCTGTTTACTTTGGAAAGCACCTTGTATAAATACATATACATATATAATTTACGATCATTTCCGAATTGTTTTGGTTCAAATGGTTAATATGGAATACTTCAACACTATAGACACTGCAGCATACCTGTAAAATGCGATTTAGGCAAAATTAGGGCAGAGGAGTCAATGTCAAGAAATAAAGGGCAAGTCGGCTCATTCGCGCAGGTCTATACGAGGTACTTTTCCACCAATCGGGATGGTAAATGGTGGTATCTGCTAATTGCTATACATGACTCTTCATAGGTATGGTTGCCTTTTATGTTTCTGGATTAGAGAACATAAGCAAATATTAATAATCGAAAATCACTTCATTGTTTCTTAAAATTATTACCAATTCAGATCTATACACATTTGCAGGTCTTGGAAGCAATTTTCGAAGCACTTTAGAGCTCTGATTGAGATTTCTCCCAAAAACGTTGACCTCTTAGTTTATATTTTCCGTACGGGGATGAAAAAAGTCATTCGGTACCAAGGACTATACGACAGATGACTGATCAAATCGATGTTTTAAGTGCTCAAAAATGAATTTGTTTCAGTCGATGTGTGAAGGCTCACATTGTCGTGATGAAGAGGGATCCATCTTCAGCGGTTGGTTTTCTTGAATTCTTGAAAGACCATTGGAAAACAAATGGTTAAGTGCAACAAGAGAATTTACTGTTCTGCATTTTTCTAGTGATATGGTTGCGACATAAAAAGTTTTTCCAAAAAATAGGCAACTAATTGCGACACAAATGCGCAAAGAATTTTTTTTGGATTCGGCTTCTCTGGAAACACTCTTACAATCGACAGCTGTTTACCTTCGACCAAACGACACGATTCGTTTTTAAGCGATTGACGAATTGTGTGCGATCCAATATGAACATTTTTTTACAATCAAATCCGCAGTGATCCTTGATGAAGCTTCATTGCTAAAATCTGAATTACGTTCATCGATGTACTGTTGCTGAATTAATTCTCGTCGAAAGTTGTAAAACATAATCGCGCGAAAATATTCTCGATTCCAATCTACTTTTTGGGCGAGTAGAATATTTAAGGTTATTGTAAACAACACATTTACCAGTCGAAAAGCTCGAACGATTCTACGAAAATTAGACTCAACGGATGAGACGTAGCCACGAACAACATTTGAAAGATTTAATCTTCAAAAAATAAATGCCAAAGAATGTTATTTCGCATGATAATAAACATTCCCCATTAAATTTGAAGTTTCTGGCATTTATTGATGAAAAAGTAGGGAGCCTCGAAATGGATCACTCTTTATATCAGAATGATACATTGACTTGTATCGTTCAATATAATACGAAAACATTATTTCAAATCAAACTGCCAACTAGTCCATAAAATACTAATACAAAACTAGATAGTTCCAGCTGATATCGATATAGTCCGAAAACGAACCGATGTTTTTGCAACTTTATTAATTAAAACAAGTAAGGAAGGGCTAAGTTCGGGTGTCAACGAACATTTTATACTCTCGCATGATAAAGTGATAATCGAGATTTCATTATCCGTCATACACATATTTTTCAAATACCGTATTTGTGTAAAGTTTTATTCCGCTATCATCATTGGTTCCTAATGTACATATATATTATACAGAGAAGGCATCAGATGGAATTCAAAATAGCGTTATATTGGAAGAAGGCGTGGTTGTGACCCGATTTCACCTATATTTCGTACATGTCATCAGGGTGTTAAGAAAATATTATATACCGAATTTCATTGAAATCGGTTGAGTAGTTCCTGAGATATGGTTTTTGGTCCATAAGTAGGCGACGCCACGCCCATTTTCAATTTTTAAAAAAAGCCTGGGTGCAGCTTCCTTCTGCCACTTCTTCCGTAAAATTTAGTGTTTCTGACGTTTTTTGTTAGTCGGTAAACGCACCTTTAATGATTTTCAACATAACCTTTGTATGGGAGGTGGGCGTGGTTATTATCCGATTTCTTCCATTTTTGAACTGTATATGGAAATGCCTGAAGAAAACGACTCTATAGAGTTTGGTTGACATAGCTATAGTAGTTTCAGAGATATGTACAAAAAAAACTTAGTAGGGGACGGGGCCACGCCCACTTTTCCAAAAAAAAAATTACGTCAAAATATGACCCTCCCTAATGCGATCCTTTGTGCCAAATTTCACTTTAATATCTTTATTTATGGCTTAGTTATGACACTTTATAGGTTTTCGGTTTCCGCCATTTTGTGGGCGTGGCAGTGGGCCGATTTTGCCCATCTTCGAACTTAACCTTCTTATGGAGCCAATAAATACGTGTACCAAGTTCCATCATGATATCTCAATTTTACTCAAGTTACAGCTGGCACGGACGGACGGACGGACAGAGACAGACATCCGGATTTCAACTCTACTCATCATCCTGATCACTTTGGTATATATAACCCTATATCTGACTCTTTTAGTTTTAGGACTTACAAACAACCGTTATGAAGAAAACAAAACTTATAATAAAAACTGAGGGACTAGTTCGTATGTTACAGACAACTTTGTTGCGAGAGTATAAATATATATTAGTGGTTGTTATCCATAATAGAATTCATTTTATTTTGCTTATTTTGAAGTAGTAAGAAGCGGAGCGAATGACCGAAATCTGTGATGCATACCAGTCTTTAGGGTGGTTTATAACTAGTTCATTTCTTTGCTTGGTCTACATACATATATATAATGTGGGAATGGGCAAATGTAACTTATGTACATATGTCGTTATGTATGTTTGTAACTGTATGTGTTTTGCCACTTTTCGCAGAGCTTCACTTAACCGCAAAACTGCCAACGCTAATACAGATTGCCAGCACACATCAAATTGAGAGCAACGCCAAGATTTGCCTTTTCAAAAGGAATAAACTTCAGATAAGTAAAAAATGTCAAAATTATCTACACACTTGAATTGAGCGCATTAAAAGGATGTGGCCGCCGCAAAGGAACCGAACCGAGCAGAGCGCAGCAAAACTTGCGGAATGAGTGCTGTGGACAGCAGACGCACATATAAGGCATGTGTTTGCCTGTGAATGTGTGTATGCATTTAAAGATGAGTGGATGCGTGGAGATGTATGGATATGTAAGTAGCATATTTGTATGTGTGTGTGTGTATGTAAAGATAGCTCAGCCTATGCGTTCTTTGGAAATGCAATTTCCTATTGGAAATAACAAAAATAACAGAGATTCCGAGGTGAGCCGAGTGTGTGCACATGCAACAAGTCGCCTAGAACCAGTCCCCCGCCTTTGCACAATCGCCACTGCTGTCATGACGTTCGCGCTCGCGTTTGCTGTGGTCGCTCGTTGTGGCCGCCAAAGCTGCCAAAGTGCATCAGCCGGTAAAAGCAGAAAATTAAAAGTGGCTTTTAAAGAAAAATAATATAAACTAAGCAACCGACACATGCACAAATGTAGACCAATACACATTCAAACGTCGGCGATGATAATGTCTTGCAGCCAGTGAAGTGCGCGCGAAGATGTTGTTGGCGCGAAACTCGCCAAGCCTGCGCTGAGGTAAGGTTAGTGAGGAAAGAGAACCACAACAAAACAAAGACACACCAAGACTCAATTAATTAGTAGATGGAGTCGAGATTAACGTCGCATTAATATGGGCGTTCGCAGTTGGCTGGCGTTGCGCCACCGCAACCAGCCAGCGCTCGTGGTCTGTGCCCCCATATAGGCCTTCACATATTGGCCGCAGCGTAGAGTTTGCTCAAGATAACACATGTCCATAAACTGGCGAACAGAATGTTGAACGAAAGTAAGCGCTTAACTGTGCGTGTGTTGGCGGGCATGCGCCGTTTGGTATGTCCGTAGAGGTAAGTAAGCGCGATAAGTGACTTCAAAAGAAGTTGGCGCATCGAAACTAAAAGCAAAAACTAAAATGATAATGATGAAAATATTGAAATTGTGAGCTTAATTCAATTACCATAGTTAAATTGAGCCGAAAAGATTGTGTGGAGACTTACATGCTTACATATTTATCAAGAAATGATTTGTGCTGATTTTGAAGAACGTAATCAATTGTTTTATCACTTGAAGATTTTCAGTGTCACCCTACTTGTGTGTTCGGCAATCAAAATGAAGAGTAGACGCTCTTAACGCGCTTCGTTTTTTTTCATGAAGAATCCACGAAACAAATTTGTTTAAGCATGATGTTAAGCAAGTAACTGCCGCGACTGGGCTTGTATAAATTCCAGCCGAGAGGTCCATCTTTCGACCGCTTTTTGCAGCAATTAGGGTCGTATGTCAGCAATAACGCGCCAAATATTCTCTTTCAAGGCGTCAATCGTCTCGGACTTATCTGCGTAGACAAGCGACTTCACATAACCCTACAAAAAATAGTTCCAACTGTGTTTAATCGCACGATCTTAAAGGCCGCGCCACAGGCCCACGACGCGAGGTAATGCGCTCACCAAAAAGTTTTCTACAATACGTAGGTTGCTATATATATTTCTGGCCTAATAATGTAAATAGGCATATTTATCAACGAAAAATTTTTTTTTGTTTTTTTATTTTTATTTTTATTTTTAATTTTTTTTGTTTTTTTTTTATTTTTTATTTTTTTTTATTTTTTTGTCGATTGCTGTTTTGTTTCGGGCTCATACGCATAGATCCATGATTCGTCACCTGTGACGATCTTATAAACGTCTTTTGAATCACCGCGATCGTATTTTTTCAGCATTTCTTTACACCAATCCACACGAGCCTTTTTTTGAGCGATTGTCAAATTGTGCGGGATCCAACGAGAACAAACCTTCTTTACGGCCAGGTGTTCATGCAATATCGAATGTATGCTGGTGGGAGAAATGCATAGGCATGCCTCTATCTGAAGGTATGTTACATGACGGTCTTGCATTATCAGTTCACGTACGGCATCGATGTTTTCTGGCACAACGGCTGTTTTTGGACGACCTTCACGGAATTCGTCTTTGAGCGAGCGTCGGCGACGATTGAATTCGTTGTACCAGTTTTCACAGTGCTATAGGATGGTGCTTCATAGCCATCCAAAGATTTTAGTTCATCGATGCACTCTTGTCGTGATAATCCACGTCGAAATTTGTGAAAAATGATCGCACGAAAATGTTCACGAGTTAATTCCATTTTTTGGCCGAGATGAATTTTTTAATTCCCTGTAAATAAAACAATTCACGATTAAATGACAAAACGTTCTGAGTGATGTTATGCTAAAAAATGTCAAACTTTCCAATGGAAATGTCAGATTGCACCTGGCAACACTTAGTGTTGCCCTAGGCCAGAATATATATAGCAGCCCTCGTAAATGGATTGCTTCGTTGTCTGTATGGCATGTAGCGCCGTCTTGTTGGAACCAAAGATACTTCCGCAAAATCATCCATAAAACCAAACTGAGTATGAATCATGTAATAGTTGTCGAAAAGACGAACTCGCGAAAAATGTGGGCTATAAGGGGTTCAACAACCTCAAGCTTATTATAAAGATAATTTCATATATTTGAAATTTAAAGGTAAAAATCATTTAATAGACGATATTTGTTCGTTGAAAGAGAGGTACATATGTAAAGGGAGCAGTCATCAACAACCAAGACTTCGTATGCGCTGTGTAAAGCAGTAAAGAAAGTTAAGCCCATAATACAACAGAATAATCAGCATCAGCATTGTGGTTTCAGTAGAACACTTTGCTTGACATGAAAAATAGGACGACTAACAATCCATATCGCTTAAAATAGGCAATCGCTTGGTTCTATACCGCATTGTCTGCCGACTTGGTTTTGACTTCCAATTTTCAGTTATGACTTTCTTTTGGTGACGTTATTGGAAAATAAAATATATGCTAGCAATACTCAGACACTGACGAGCTCAAAGCAATAATTTTTACCAACGAAATCAGTTTCATATTGCACGAAAGCCCAAATGACTTTTGGGTAAAGATATTTCGGATGAGTTTCAAATGAAAGAGCAGAAAATTGGATTTACTGCATGACATATACTCAGCAAATTACGCCGTTCCAATTTGATCGCAGGAAAATCTCCTCAACGATGCGTGTATGTCTTCCATTAAGGAGTCCAACAAACTCTTCTTCAGCTATTTTAGGGTTACTTTCGTAGAAATCTTCAGCAGCGCTTCTCAGTTACATCCAGACAGCATTCTTTCAATAAGTCGACGACATAGAACACCTTACCGACGAGAATTTGAACGTGACAAACCTCAGACAGGCACTGAACGTTATTCACGGCAGAACTATTAACACCTTCATTGACAGTCTGTCGGTCAATGGCGTGTTTGGATTTCAAACTTCATCCATCACGGAACAAGTGCTTGAGTTGCTTCGCGAAACTAGTGTAAGCCACGAACAAATTTTTTTTGGATACTGCAGTAGACTAAACTCCTACTTATCCAGAATCAACATACTAAACCCAAATTCTGAAAGAGTAAACCACCTAATACCGCTCTGCATATGGTCCAACGCCATCGAAACAACTCGTTTGCTGTACCCCTCTTAAGGTGCCTTTGATGACAATTATTACAAGCTTTTTCCTATCAGGGTCTGTATATCCCACATAAAAAAAAACAAAAGTACGGTTGAAACATCGTTTCTTCGACGGAAGTACAACGATTTGGCAGTACTTAATATCCAGCTACTAATCATACGTTGATTATAAGGCACATACTCCTATAGGTCGCAATAAATCAGAATGTATTAGGTGTGCCACTAAGTTCTGGCTGTTTGTCAATAGATGGCTCCAGCAGTTAGTGGTGATGGATTTATATATTTATATTCAAAATGTGGGAAAACGTTCTCAACTGAAAATGTCACTTTTTGAGCCGAATTCTCGACATTTGCGGGAAATTTTGCTTTTCTTTTTTAATTGCAAAAAAAAAATATAGAATTTTTGTAAAGCAACTTGTGTTAGTTTACAAAAAAATGGATCATAAAGCATTTCGTGTGTTAATCAAGCATTGCTTTTTGAGGGAAAAAGGGAAAACACTTTTAGACCGTTTTTATACAATAAATCGTAAATTTACAAGCAAAGTTGTTATAATTTAGAGAAATCGGCCGCTGAAGCACATCGCAAAAAAAGCTTACGGAGATGCTGCTACAAGCGAAAAAACGTGCCGTGATTCAGATACGGCGATTTCGGTCTTGAAGTCCGCGTGAAGGAAGACCAAAAACTTTCGAAGACCGTGAAGTGGAGACGTTGCTCGATTAGGATGCGTGTTAAACATAAGGAAGGCTAGCATTGTGAGTTACCCGTCAAGTCATTTTTCCACCGACCTTATTTCGCAGATACTGCACCGTTCGATTATTATTCGTTCCGTTCTATTTGCACATGGTCTGGCTCAGAAGCAGTTCCACTCACAAAACGGCATCGAAAAATGGCTTGATTCTTAGATAGCATCACAAGATGAACAGGTTTAAAGTAATAGCATGCGAATTTTACCAGAAATATGGGATAAAGTTGTGAATAGCAATGGGCAATACTTCACATAATACATTTGTAACCATTTCCTTACAATAGAATTGCCTTTTCATTAAAAAAGCAGCTAGAACTTGGTTGAGCAGCTAAAATTTGATTGGAAATGCCTGAAAAAAATATGTTATAATAACTTTACACTATATTGAGTAATTAAAAATAAATATTCGTGATTTCAATTAGCCACTAAGCCCTGCTCTTAATAAAAAAGTACTTGTAAAGGCCACATAATTGTTATCCCGTGGAATTCCATTAAATAGTACGTGTGAGATGTACACTGTAAAGTGGTCTACCCTCTGCTTATGTTTTCTTTATTCTATTATACGGGTCTATCTCATTTATAGCTGTTTATTCGATTCACAACTCTCCAAGGCTCGGCTTTTGCTTTTGTATGTAATATAAGTATAAATTAAGTACAATCAAGGCGCCCTTCCGCGACTCAACATTTAAATTCAACAAAAGTCATTTGACTCATATCTAATTCACGCTAATAAACCCTTTTACTTAAACATCGCGTCTTATCGCAAGCAGACCTTCTTAAAATGCAACAGGCCATGTGGTAAGGACAACTCATAGTTGCCTCTGTACATATAAATATTAGGGTAGCTCTGAATTGATGTAAGACAATTTCTTAAGCGGCTGAGGATACAAGATTCAGTGTGGCAGCTGTGGAAAGGAAGATTACATTATTTAACCTTAACTTAGTTGACAACGTGTCTAGCTTTAGAACGCTACATATAGTCTAAAAATAAAAAAAATAAAATAAAAAAAATAAAAATAAAAAATAAATATATTTGTTGAAAATGCAGAAAGGCTGTGAAATAAGTTAGAATATTTAGATGAAGCTCGTAAATTTTCTGTGTTTAAGTTTAAGTTTAAACGCAATTTCTTCAAAATTATTGATTTGATACGGCCGGTAAGACAACTCGAACAATTATTGAATTATTCTTTTTAAATTTGAAGCATATTTTTAAAACAAGATTATCTAGAAAAAAATGTAGAGATGTTTCATTTAGTAACAAAAATTTTTCATAAACATTTTCTCTACCAAAACGGTACTTTCTGCTACGAAATCCCTATGTCTTTTCCGAGATTTTTGGTATGGGTCCTTAAATGCCGCTTGCAGAATCTAAAATTATCTGTACGGGGTTCTTGTGTAAGCGTTTTCGAATTGCTATTATTAAGAAATTTTTATTGAACAATATTTAATAAAAAGAATAATTCTTATTGTGATCTTCGTAAAATTCTTGATCTACACATTTACAAAACATCGCTCTCTCATAAAATTCAGCTCTCATTCCTATAGTACACAGAATGACATCAAATTATCAATAAAGAAAAAAATAGAGATTACAATAGCATTGTTCCGTGATTTCTATTAAGAGAATTTGGTTTGTGAAATAACCTCTTAGATTCCAGTTAAAGTGAAGGTATTGTTAGAGATCTTTTCAGAAGTTTTAAGGGGTTAGCTGGGTTTCAGAGGCTAAAAATAAGCGTAATTTCATCTTTTTTTAAATATATAAAATCATATATTTCATTCAAACAATTCAGCATATCGAAGGTACATATTTAAAGACTATTTTGTGAAATTTTCATGTAAAAATTCTGAAAACTCAGCCGTTGACAACTCATCTCCCGTGACGTCTCAAAAAAAAGTGATCTTGCCGTGGACGTCATAACTCATAATTGGATTATCTAAAATCAAAAAACCAAAAATATTTCGTTAGTACATGCATAAATCTCTTTATTGAACGAAGAAAAAAAAATAATACTGAAATTTGAATGTTTGACAGACTTAAAAATAAATAACACATTTTTTGGTTAAATTTTCGCTATATTTTGGCTCAAAAAAATTATTTATTATAAAAAAAAATGATCGTTCACTAAGTAGATAATGTTATTCCAAAGCTGTGTGCAAAATTTGAGCCAAATCAGATAACTTTTCGAGAAATCGTGTCCACCGACTTAAAAAATAGAGTTCTGAGATAAATACGTTTTAAGTTTTGACGCTGCGCTGACGTGGCCTAATGGGCGGAACTTCCGAAGGATATATCTCCTAGAATTTTACTCGGATCGATTTGAAATTTTAGGGGAATATTCTAAACATATTGGACTATTTAATAAGATAAAAAAAATCGATTTTTTTTTTTAATTTCAAACCCACCTAACCCCTTAAATCTTCAGATATTTTCTTAACATTCTAAGATGGTGCACCCTAATGCATCTACATTTGTGCTCATACAGATTAACTTTAACCTAGCAGCAGGTTCACATGAAGTCACATGTGAGGCTCAAAGGCTGGCTGGGCAAACCCAATGGCCATGGTCGAGCAGACAGTAATTTTGTGAAATTATGTCGACACAAACACACTTACCTTCAACTGCCTACAAAGTAGAACTGAAGACAGTGAAGCCATGAATGCATACATTTTTGAATTATTGCTGAACATCGAGCTAAACTGTAGGCAACAACAAAATGTTTTTCAATTCATTTGAACAAATTAAGATGCCAAAAGCCATGCATTGTCGGCTGCGAAATGATTGGATAGCTTCGATCTCGGATCGAACTGGTAGTGTTAAAGCCACACGCAGACTGGCAGCAAGCAAAAAGGTTTTCCCGAACTCTTACAAATGTTTAGTACGCATAAAGAATACTTATCGCTAGAGCTTTGCAGGTCTTAAATTTATGTTTTATAAATTCGAAGAGCTCTTGAAATAACGAAATTTGTTGTCGTATTGCTTATATGGATAAATACGACACCACAAGAAGCTTTAAATCAGCAACTTGTAGAAATTTTTGCATCGAATTGCTTCTAGTTCTGGAGGACTTTGAGAGTAAGCTTTTTCTGAATCAGTTTTGAAGTCATATTCTAAAGTGTCACGCTGTTCAAAAAGTGAGGTTAGGTACATTCCTTTCCAGAGTCGTTCAATGTCTTTTAGCTGATCATTTTCCAATCGGAAAGGTCAGTTGTTGTAGTTTGGTAACGCTGCGTTAGCATCAACACAAAACCTTCTTATTGACCATTCCACAAGGCTAGGTATTCGGTTTAAGGACTATCCAGGTGATCTAACGGAACTCGAAAAGAAGTGCGCGAAGACGATTTGTATTGCAGCCCTTTGCCGTTACCTGAGATCCTAAATCTGGCTGCACAAAGGACTATCCTTAGCAATGCCATTTTGGGCATCAGCCATAGAACCTTACTTCACCTAAATAGATTTTAATAACCATTTAGGAAGCTTTGAGTTCTCTCGATAGATGACTACTTCCTCTCGTAGTACTGGAATAATGGGGACTTGCTCAGCCAACTCAGAGCTTCTACATATAATCGAACTTCCGTCTGCACTCAACTATTCTTAGCACAACAGACGGTTACCTTTCTGGAATCAACTCTCTATCTATATTTGATATACTTACTTGATAAATCGGTCGCACATTTTCAGCTTGGGGGTAGCAGTACAGCGAGCTGCTGAAATAATTTCCAAGAACTGACAGAGAATGCGCCACACAACTTAAGTGCTCCGCGCATTTTCTCCTTATACAACCGTACTTCATAAGTTCGTAAACAAGTGCACGCATGGCTCTTTGTATATGCATATGTATGTGTATATATCCACATATCTTGCGCAAGCGGAATGCGTCCGTCTACGTTGAAGCGCAGCAAATTACACAGCATTGCCCATGCTCGACTTAATGGCTGCACACAAGAGGCAGGCGCACCGTTGTACGGACGGAAGCTCTGAGAAACTGCGTAGCTGTGTTCACCTTCACACAAATTGTTGTTGCTTTTCATATAATTTTTCCTTTTTGTTTTAAGAACTGGCACGCGGCTTAATGCATCCCTTGGTGTTCGTTTTGTCACGCGGGCTGTGAAGCATTAGGGAACTCCACAGCGTCTTAGAATGAATAATTTATAGTGGCTGCCGGCTCTTGCGAGAAATGGGCAACCAACAGGTATTGCAGGCATGTGGTTTGCATTCTAGATTTTTACCTTTTGCATTTTAATTTAATATTAAAGACGAGTTCATGAAGCTTGCACGTACAGCAAGGATTATTGGTTTTGAAACGATTTTGACTTGTTACGAAACTAGCCGCCCAATATGTACAAGGTGCGTTCCAAAGCAAACAGGACTTTACAAAAAAAAAACAGAGCAAATGATTTTTTTCGGCAAAATCCATTTATTTTATTCAAAATAGTCTCCTTCTGCGTCAATACAGCTTTTTGCGCGGTCCAAAAGCATGTCGAACGAGTGTTTTAGCTCGTTGGCCGGTATGTCCGCCAGTATGCCGGTGCAAGCCTTTTGAATGGCCTCTACGTCTGCATAATGCTTTCCTTTCATGGGCAAATGCATTTTTCCGAAAAGGAAGAAGTCGCACGGTGCCACATCAGGTGAATACGGGGAGTGGTTAATGATTAAAATGTGATTTTTGGTCAAATAATCGGTCACAAGCGTCCTTCGTATGTTACATTCTGAGCAATTTTTGGTCGTCAGTCAATTTGTGCGGAACAAACCGTGCACACACCTTTCGTAAGCCCAAATGTTTGGTCAAAAATGCGGTAAATCGATTTTTTAGAGATGTTCAATTCTATTTCCATGAATTTCAATGATGATTTCGGCTGATTTTTGATGAATACACGCACAGTTTCGATGGAATTTCCGGTGAACACGGATTTTGATTGGCCCACATGTTGATCGGCATTTACATATGTATGTAGTCACGACCACTTTGAAAACGTTGAAACCACTCGTGCACTCTGCTACGGGATAGGCAATCATCACCATAAACTCGTTTCATGAATTGAAACATTTCGGTAAAAGTTTTACCAATTTCAAAACAAAATTTAATGTTGACTCTTTGTTCGAAGCTCATTTTCGCACCGATAACACAAACATGCTGACACTTAAAACGCAATAACTTTACATCCAATCAATGAAATGTCATGAAATTCTCACTGGACAATCGATAAAGATAGCAAATGCTAACGCACTAGTCGATATATAAATGGCGTCACCAGGGGCACTAGATCCAAAAGATCCTGTTTACTTTGGAACGCACCTATGATTATATTCGTGCGGTTTGCTTAGAGATGGCATAACTTTATTACTTTTCCATTGTCCCAATATTTCGAACATGCTTTGGAAAGCTACAGTCCTGGTTCGTCTTATACCTATGTTGAAAAAGACGTACAAGGACTGTAGCTTTGCAACGCATGTTCGGAATATTGGGTCGTCGCACTCGCGACTTGGCTCCCACGTAACTGTTTACAGTCATAACTTCGAAGTCGTAGATAATTTCGACTATTTTGGAACCATTATTGACACCAACAACAATGTCAGCCTCGAAATCCAACGCAGAATAACTCTTTCATTTCTTTCCATTTCAAAACCAGCCAAATCAGTAGTAAAGCCTGATATCTATCACCTCAAGTTAATGATCTGTATTTGTAGGAATCAGAAAGGCGTGCTATATTACATAATAAACATTGTAAAACCGGTTGAAACCGTTAATGAGGAACGCTACCAACAACAACTCAAAAAAATCGCTGGAATTCGTAACCAGATGTGAGGCAATATTTCTCTATGTTGACAATGCTGTTGTTAACTCGGCTATAATCGCGGAAGCGGTGTCTACGCCAATTAAGAAGAAGAAGACAATGCTTGGCCCCATATTGCAAGACTGGTTTAAAACTACTTGCAAACCAGCGGCTGGGAAGTTTGGTCTCACCCATCTTTTCGCCCAGACCTTGCTCCTTCTGATTACCATTTATTCCGGTCGATGCAGAGCACACTCACTGGAATACGCTTCACATCAGAAAGGTTTATCAAAAATTGGCTTGATTCATTCGAGTTTAAAAAGGCCTGAAGCGTGTGGGAACTGTAAATATTTTACTATTTCTTATTGACAGTTTGGACGGTTGGAAGGAATGTGGAGTGCACCACACCACAGACGTTAACGCGACGTTGTGTTTCGAAAAAGTTGTATGATGAGCTATCTGGATTACCTTAAGTTGTTACAACGAATTTTTAGGTGAAAAACAATTGCACTCTCTATAGCAACGTACTGCGAGCGTATAAATATTCGTATGCAGAGTTGCCACCTGCTTGGTTTAGACTTACAAAATATAATTGTAAAGCACCAAGATTAAATACAATTTAAACACAAAGAATTGCCGCCGGAAAGCAAATTAAAACCGGCTCGCATCTTTATATTAAGCCACACATATGAGCAACTATTTGAGTATACAATTATACATTTTTACATACATACATATATGTTAGTTATAAATACATATTAATGAAGAAATTCGCTTTGCAATGCAATTCATTAACTAAATTTCATCATTAATTTAATTTATTTTCTCTGCATGCAACCAGATGTGAGCCACACAGCACAGAAGCCACATTTGTGCCGCCCGTTTTGAAGTGTATCGGCGAAGCGATCAGCCCAGCACTGCAATCGAGATCGATGCTTCTGTAACAACAAAACACACAAAGTACAGGTAAGTCATGGTTGTACGTATACATGGACATATATAAAAATCCAAAAACAAAACATATATTCATACATATATATGTACAAGTGTATATTATTACTGCAGTCTGGCAACCAGTCGCCTAGGGCCAGTTTGCTGTGAGGATCAATGCGCGTTCTCAGTCAAATTTCAATTCCAAAGTTGCTTGTGCAGAGGAAGACATTGCTTACAGTGCAGCGCGGACGATAAGTCTTAGTCCAAAATATAAAACTCTAAGTTACCGGTCTAAAGTAAGAGACCTCTTGAACAGCATAAGTATCTACTGGGGTATAAAGTTTAGACTTAGTGGACCTAAACCTGTAGCATGGACAGTTGGCAGTGTTCTACGTAATTGGAAAGCACCCGTATTTGGAAATGGTTTACGAGCAGCACCACTTCAACATTCTCCTAAACTATTTTAAGATCGAGTGGGGTTAGAAAAATATTAAAAAAATCGGTCGGTGTTTAAAAATGTGCAAAATAAGATGGTGTAAGTGAACGTTTATAACCTAAAAGTGTATTACCATGGAAAAATTGTATTGTACCTACTTGGGAGAGGGTCGAAACCGCCAAACATAAAATCTTCAAACTCAAAAAGAAGTTCTAAACGAAAGAACTGATAATACCCCAGTATTGCGACGGCCAGGGGTAATTAAAATATCTGGAATTTCAAGGCTAATCCTATTTACTTCAAAAGTGACGTAAACGACGCCATCAATATTTCTACTTTCTTTTCACCCATTTTTATCAAGAGATGTGGCTTTTTACAATAATTTTCTCTTTCTAAAATTGTAGGAAAGGTCCAGGCGGCTTATGGAGATAAATAATGTATATAGCTGTTGAACTATTGACATTCCTTTGCGCATTGGCAACGGCGAATATCGCGTTCGATGGAACGATGAGCTATTACGACTACATCGACATAGTTCAGCGAATTAAGAGGCAGCGGCTACGCTGGCTATGTCGTCCGAAGGGATGAAAACACTCCACGTAACCACGTAAGCTTTGCTATTTCTCTGCTGGTTTTTCAAATCATAAACTATTCATCAAAAAATTAGTTTCCTCCTGTTGAAAGTATATAATGGCTTGTCAAAAAAGTCTTGCGGTATTTGTAAAGAATTTTTTTTTTTATTGAAATTGAAATGAATTTTTGATGACTCATGCCCAGCTCTTGACCGATGCTACGGCTGCTACTATGCCGGTCTCTTTCGACCGATTCAGCGATTTTATCGCAATTTTCGACGACAGGCCTGCCTTCCGGAGCGTGGCGCATCTTCGACCACCTCCACACCAGAACGATGGAAACTGTATCGGGTCCATAAACTGCAGAAATTTTATTGGCGGCTTGAGATGCATTTTTGCCTTTATCGTAGTAGTACTGTAAAATATGCCGTATTTTCTCTTTATTTTGCTCCATGTTTGCGACGCTATAACTCACGAACGACTTAAATGAAACGGACAATCAATCAAACACGTGTTAGCGCGTGAAATGAGCTTTCCAAAAAGGTATAGCATGACCCGATGCGACGAATAAAACTAGACTACGCGCTTTCAGCGCCAACTAGCGAAAATACCGCAAGACTTTTTTGACAACCTATTATTTTTTTCGATGTTATATCAAACCTTTCCATAGTACCGCCGCAGAAGACCGATTGAGGCGAACGAATTCGAACAAGTGCCCAACCCTGAAAATGACTATTAATATGGTACACGTACTCATACCAGTACGGCTATTTGCATCGACAGACAGACTAACCGTCGTCCTGCACTCCTTCTACGCTTCTTCGTTGCTACGGTCCAACGTGTCAATATGCATTTTCAGCTTCATTCGTGGGCATTTCGAAAATCGCGCACGTTTTTATGAATTATTACCCTAGGGGGCGGTACGATTACGATGCATTTACATCGTCCCGGGTGTCGGTAATTATAGGGAGTTTATGTCTGAAGCTTCATTATGTTGCGTTTTGTTATACTTTGATTGCTGAATTAAGTTGAAACAGCACAAAGGTAATCCCAGCCACAACACAAAGCAACGAAACAACAACAGAGCGAATGAAAAATGTATAATGGCGAATATACATACAAAGAGTGTGGCCAAAGAAAATATGAGCGCAGCGAATGCGTAACGAATCACTTCGAAATGCAGCGGGAGAAGCACAAGAAAAGCGCAGGAGAACGAGTTTAGCCATGACTAAAAATGATTCTTCTACAATTACGGCAATCGTTTTTGGTATCAAAGCCTTGAGTTTTGTGCTTTTTCATGGTTACGGGTATGGCAGATACTATATTAAAAGACGATATGTAGAAAATGTGGGCATTCAAAATACCGCAATTTCAGTATACAAAAGTTGTACGATCCGCTCAATTCATCGTGAAAACTGATCCAAGATCCGCAAAATATCTGATATACATATATATCTTCAGAACATAGTTTCCTTTGATCGTTTAGATAACAGGCAAGTTTAGGGACTTTTATCCAAAGACTCTCAACGAGACAGTATTTCTTAATCCATAATTCTAAGGACTTTTTGGGTTGCTGAACAAGAGAATGAAGGGCTACATTGTATACATAAAGGTGTAGAGCTTCAAAAGATTGATTTGATGAAATTACAAGTTCCCACTGCGAGGTTTGGTCCAATATCTCTGCTCTCATTCACTTCTTCTAACCACATTGAGGAAGCCCTACAATGCGCTTGTGCTAACAGAGGTAGTGCTCTTGCGGATACGCCCATGACCTTGTTCGTTTTTCTTACAGTTACCTGGTATACATGGAGATTGCTTTCGGTCGACCAAATTCCGGCACCACAAACTGCAGTGTCTTATCAACATCACTTCTTTGAATATTTGCAGGCTGTAACCTCCCAGTAGCAACTTTGCATGGCAAAATCCAGAAGTTTGTAGCTACTATCGAACTCTTTTCATCTTTTTTTGGTTTCAGAACTTTCCATTAGTGATGCAAGCACACACTGGCCGTCGCTTTCCTAGCCAGATAGTCAGCTATCTTATTACCTTTAAATACCTTCGTGTTGTTGTTGTTGTCTTAACGATTATCTAATCCTTCCTTGGGTGATCAAGTTCAAGTTGGTTGTCATCGAAGTCATCTAAAGTTAGGCCGCGGCAACCAGCTGTTTCGACGTGATCGGACCATAGAGAGAAGGTGTTAGATCAGTGGGACTCGTTGAGTATTCAAAGAGGTGGTTAGACTCACGGACTCGCTGCACGGTTTACTCTGAATAGATAGCAGTTTAACTTGCTACAATATCCAGAACGAAGTTGCGCAAGGGTCACTCTAGATTCTCGGGAGAACTCGAGTTTTTCGTCTCCTCTGGGGGATTGATTTCTACGAAAACTTTTCAGCAGAAACTGCACAGAGGAACAGAAACAGCAGAGGATTATGCTTCTTAACCAGAAGCATGCAGGCCACATCTGAAGCTTCTTCGTCTGCGTTTCACTACAACCCGGCCACCATATCGGTGCTGCGAAGTTAATGACCGGCCAACCGATTGCCTTGTATGTCGCCAAGTGCGTTTCTTTGTTTTATCCCCAGGTACTGCCGTATAGCGACTTAAGTATTTTATTGCGGCTCTGTACTTTGGCAATAATTGCGGTCGTATGCAGAGTGAATGACTACGGGCTATGAAGTATTACGCCTAAAATCTTATAGTTGTTGATACTTGTTTTAGTAACATCGACTGTGATATTAAGTTCCACTTGTTCGTCCAGTTTGTATGACCGCTTTGGACTTATTGAGAGAGAGAGTGTTAGGCTCCTTACAGAGAAAACGTGTAACGATCGGTGAGATAGTTGCTTACTTTTGAACCCATGACTTCAATTCCATTACTTGACGTCAAGTTATATTATATAATCATCTGCGTATGCCCAGAGTCCAAATTTCAGTGCCCTAGGTTCCATATTAAACCATAATAGCTTCATACGATTCTCCGTTGCTAAACTGTTAAACTGAAACTCGTTCTCATGGTAATGTCGTCTTTAGGTCCACAGGTGTCACCTATCTAATGGCCCAAAACC
Source organism: Bactrocera neohumeralis (assembly GCF_024586455.1). Lineage (NCBI taxonomy): Eukaryota > Metazoa > Arthropoda > Insecta > Diptera > Tephritidae > Bactrocera > Bactrocera neohumeralis. Next base: position 64,161,891 of record NC_065922.1, read on the forward strand.
TTCGAATCGTTATATTGTCGAGATGAGACAGTTCTCGCAATCTCTATTTCTGTCCTTCTTGGACTGTATCATGATCATGAAATATATTCTCCGAGAGATTGGTTGTGGTTCACCAATACAGACGTCTTGCCCTCAATGGTTCTACGTTTTCAAGCTATTAAGTAATCAAACTTGTCTCTTAATCGTCGAGCTATGAAACGTCAATTAAAACTCGCAAGCGAGTTTCGCGATTAATAGCTATGATAATTTACACCACAGAAAGCGCGATAGTAAAATACATACATACGCGAATACAACCACAACATTATCTCTCATGGCCTATAAAAACTTGCGCCCCACATCGCTGCTGTCGCATGTAATTTTAATTACAATTAAAATGCATTTATTGTATCCGTCAGATAAGTGCGGCAGCCACGTTGCCAGCACTTTCAATATTTGCTTTTCGCAGTTGTTGTTGCCCATGTCGGTGCACGTCGTCAACGTCATTGCCAATGATATCAGCTTGACGTTTCGATGGTGATGCCATCGGTTCTTTCATCAACTGCCGCCGATCGTATGGCCGCATCCAGCCGTGACCAAAGCCAACCTATATACATGTACATACATGTACATACCAACACTGGCACAGGCTCGTGTGAGAGCAGTTGGGTCTGTCATATGCTGCTGCTTTTCGCTCGCAACTGATTAGCTTCGTTTTTCTACATGTATTCCATCTTTACTTTTCGCAGCACACATCCACATATATATGTATGTACAAATGTATCCATTTCTGTGGCGCATCCCCAAGCACTCGTGGTGTTTGCACTTATGATGGGCGCATACATTCCCATGAAACTGTTGTTGCGCTAAAACGCGACCGTACAGCAGAAACGTTCAAGTGACGTTGGAGATAAGCGCCGATAAGATGTTGCTTGCTTATCGCGCTGAACGGTCCACTCAATTGCATTAGCAAACTGGCAGCGCATTGCAGCATTTAAAAGTGGCAGCGGCTATTGGTCAATGGTAGGAATAATCAGAAGCCTTAGTGACAGACAGGAAGTTCCACTCAACGAGATGAAACCGTAAAAAAATTATGTATTGAACAAAATGTGTTCCGTAAGAATGTAAAACTCATCGGAGCTAGTCCTAGTCCTAGTCTACCAGAATCCTTATAAATAAAGAGGGCACTCAAACCAAGCCGCATCCATAATAGCATTGATTATGACAGTAAGGGCTGACGTTGGAGTTCACAATAGATATTTAGTTGCCTGAAATGTAATTTCGGCGAAAGCACAACAGCGACAGCGTGGAGATTAGTAAACCAGCTGCTTGACGTTGAACATCGTGACAACATTGATGTTTGTTTGCAAGAAATGATACGCATGAGTAATGCACCGCGACCTTAGGTCTATTGTGCCCTCTCCTAACTCACAAGGACTCACTTAGCCCCAACATATTGATTAAGTCCAATATCCTGCCGGGTGCTAGTGAGGCAAAGTGATCCCTATCCGGAAACATGGATACAAGGTCCTTAAACCTGCGTCTACAGACTGCTATGCAGTCGATTAGCAGGTGTTCCGGTGCTTCAGGCTCCCTGTCGCAAAACCGGCAGTTAGCGCAAGAGGATAGACCCATGTTGAATAAATATCTATTCAGCTTGCAGTGGCCGGTGTAAAATGCGACCAGTAGCCTGAGTTCATCCCTAGGGAGGCTAATTATAGATTTAAACCTGCTCTGGTGGTACCCCCGAAACTTGGCATGCCGCATACCATGCACTCGTGGCCAATGCCGTTCCCTGCCCACTCCTTCTTCCTTGCGGAGCAGCTCCTTTAAGGTATAGGGCCCACCCCAGTGGCTGAGGAGCGGGCGAGCTCATTAGCCAGTTCGTTGCCGGCTATACCTTGGTGACCAGGCACCCAGATTAGGTGAACCTGGTTCCTTTCAGCTAGGCTGTTCAGCCGTTCTCTACACTCCTGCACTAGTAGCGATTTGATCTCGTAAGAGGAGATCGCTTTTAGTGCCGCTTGACTATTGCTAAGTATGGTTATTCGCTCATTGCGATAGTTGTGATGGAGGTTTATCTCTACACACCGACTTATGGCAAAGACTTCTGCCTGGAAAATGCTCGGAAAACTTTCCATCGGTATGGAGAGCTTGGTGCGTGGACCCGCGATCCCTGCACAAATTCCCTCCGACGTTTTCGAGCAGTCGTTGTACCACTTCAACGTACTATCCCTCAGCATTAGCTCGAGAGTGGAGTCGTTCCACTTATCCTTGCTGCCGAGGGTAACCTTAAACTTCTTCGTGAAGTTAACTGTTTTGGTAATGCTGTCCTTCGGGAGGAGGGTTAATGGAATATTGCCACTTATCTCTTCCATCCTCTGGGACGAGATTGCCTTTGCCACAGTTTGCTTTGGTGTTATTTGTAGAATAGTGTGTTTGGTTACTTGACCGATCACCAAATGAAGCGGTGTGAGTTCCAGCAGGAACTCCAGTGCTGCCGTTGGACAAGTGCGTATTGTGCCTATCATGCAGACACAGGCCAGCCGTTGCAGCTTCGATAGTTGAGTTCCTACCGAAGTCTGCGACGCTTTTGAGGCCCAGGACACCGCCCCGTACGTGATTATCGGTCGCACAATCATGGTGTACAACCACCCAATGATCCTAAGCTTACAGCCCCAAGTTTTTCCCGCCAGCCGATTCCATACCATTAATTCTTTTGTCGCCTTGACCAAGGTCAGGTTCACATGCTGCTTCCTTCGCAAAGTAGAGCCTAGCGTAGGACCAAGATATTTGACCTTGTTGGTCATCTCAATCTCTCTACCCCCAAGTGTGAGATTCCTGAGACCGGGTAGGGACCTGCGTCTCGTAAACGGGACTACGGTCGTCTTTGAGGGGTTGATATTCAATTCAACTCCACTGCACCACCTCTTTGCCAGGTTTAAACCTCTTTGTATCAGGTCGCAGAGTGTCCTCAAATTTACCTTTGGCTATAATTACAATGTAGTCCGCATACCCTTGGCAGCGGATCCCATTGTCTGTTGGCAGTGCTAACAGGTCGTCCACGACAAGGCTCCATAGCAGGGGCGATAGCACACCCCCCTGTGGGCAGCCTCATGTTGTGCCAAGACTAATCCTTGTACCTCCTACTGTAGTCTCAGCAATTCTGGTGCGCAGTACGGCCTCTATCCATCTACGCACCGGTACTGCCACATTCCTCTTCTCCAGTGCCCTGGCTACACTCCTGTGAGATGTGTTGTCAAAGGCACCTTCGATGTCCAAGAAGACGCATAGCATCACTTCCCCTCGCTGCAGTGAACTCTCTATTTCAGAGGTTAACTGGTACAGAGCCATATCGGTGGATCTGCCCGCTCTGTATGCATGCTGAGCAGCATGCAGGGATGCAATCTTCAACGCCTTCGACTTTATAACATGGTCTATGATCCTTTCCATGGCTTTTAGTAGAAAAGAAGTTAGGCTAATTGGCCTGAAGGATTTAGCCAGAGAATAGTCCTTCCTTCTTCCTTTCGGATACTATCCAATAAGTCTCTTACTCTGTATTTCCAAAATATTTGAAAAAGTGTTACTCTCAAAGATGACTACTTTCCTCCACGAAAATAATATAATACCAACGCAACAATTCGGTTTTCGTGCTAAACATGGCACTGTGGAGCAAGTAAATAGAATTACCAACGAAATCAAGAAAGCAAAGAAAGCTCAACCACATTCTTGAGCTTCTTTAGTTTTAAATAGATTTAAGATTTGAATACTTATTGTTCTGTTCCAGTAAATAAAGAAAATTTACATTCAAACGTCAACGTCAGATTTTTTATATGAATTTTCTATTCACACATAGGTGGAGCGCTAAAGCACAGGGTGCACACTTGCATTATTTATTGGTAAATTTATTATTTTGTTTTAATAATTTATCCTCGCGAATTTCCGTGGATATTATACAAAATTACAAATTCTAAACATTGTTGAGGATAATAAAATTACAATTTGTTACAAATTAATTTAAACAGCTTAAATAAAATAAATAAAACAAATTTAAATTACTAGCAATACCATACTGCATTGCTGCTGACACGCCAAATAATTTTTGACATCTCTTGATTTTTGACAGTCACATTTTGTGAAAATTTTAGACAATACAAATTGGAAAGAAATTGGCGTTAGTTAATTAGAAAGTCATTATTAGTGTATGCTAAAAATATTGTAAAAACTTAAAGAAAACGTCCAAGAAACTATACCAACGTTTCAAGGTAAATATATTAAAAGTGAGCCATAGTGAGAAGTTACAGAGTGAAATCACACTTTTTGAAACGTGCTTGTAGAAAAAACTAGGACAAAGAGTAATACTTGTTCGGGTATATGTTTAAAATGAGAAAAGGTATTGTGCGAGTATTCCATCCAAAAACAAAGAACTGAAAACATTCAACAATATTAGCTACAATTTGATATTGCGGAATATTGGTTCACCAAGCGGTGCATTAAACCACTTGTCAACCCCTTCACCCCTTAGTGTGGTTCATGCAAAACGTTTGATGTATTGCCTTTTTTTTATTCTTTTGTTCATTTTATTGTACGGTCGTATTTGTTGTGTCCCATTATTTGTGCAGACGTGTGATCTTAACCTCAATACGGAGAAATTTTCAATTTTTGACATAGAAAAAATGTAATTTCCTTTAAGTACACATATGTTAATGTTTTTTAAACCTAACCGTAATATTTTATAACAACAAAGATCTTAAGTTAGTTTTACGGACGTGTAACGTATTTTCTACTATTAACCTTGTCACTTTGATTATTCACAGACAAACTTATTTAGTTATGGTTAAGAAGAAACGTCAATCTGATGTACATGATGATGGTTCATCGACTGATTCATCCGAAGGTGCGCTGCAGAGTCCAACATCCGGCATTGGAGTTTGTCAGCATGTGAAAAAATCTGTTGATCCTACAAAATTGCGCAAAGTACTAAAAGCAAGTGGTCTGGCTGCGGACTGCATGCAATGCTCCAAACAGGGCGCTACTTCACCTGCTGAGGAAGTTAAGGAGTCAATTCTGGATGATTCGCTAAGCGGTTTCGAGTATGACACCACACTTTGGTTATGTCTTAAGTGTGGTTCCCAGCTTTGTGGACGGTCAAGAAATCAGCACGCTTTGCAGCATTACAAAGTAATCATAAAAATATAAATACAATTATGAAAATGAATTTCCTCAGTTATAACTTTATTTAATTTAGACACCTCACTCCGATTCACATGCGCTCACTATGAACACGCGTACGTTTGAAATATGGTGTTATGATTGCGATAACGAAGTTAAATCAAATTCTCGTAAAAATCTATTGGAGTGTGTTGAAATGGTAAAGAAAGCTGCGCAAAAACCAATACCCATTGCATCACCCGCGGAAAACACACCACTTAATAACATAGAAGGAAAGATACTATCGACTTGGGAATCTTTGCGTCCATTAGTTGAGACTCAAGCAGTGAGTGTAACAAATAAGCCAATACCGCTGCCGCCGCCACCACCGCCACCCATACCAGGTATGGCAAAGCGAATAACAGATCCAGCCGTGGTATCTGCACCCGTAGTTACCAATAAACAAGCCGACACATACGACCTGCAAACAGTAGAAACACTGCCGCGTGTGCGTGGCTTAACAAATCTGGGCAACACATGTTTCTTCAATGCAGTTATGCAATGTTTGGCTCAAACACCCTATCTGCTAGATGTGCTCAAGGAGCTATCAGAGCCCGGCGAAGAGTAAGCACGAAAATTGAAGTTTGGATATTAAGTAGTGCAATAATATTCCATTTACAGATTCACTTTACCAGGCGGTACTTTTAAATTCAAAGACGACGAAGATGTGCACTTGCCAATGATCAAAGGTACCTTGTCATCGTGGGGTGGACTTACAGCGGCACTCGCGCAGGCTTTGGAAGAGCTGCAATCAAGCGGTTCGTTTATATTTTTTGCAAAATATTTTAATAATTAGCTATTAATTCAATTAAATTTGTCTCAATAAAACAGGCGGTGTTTTTACGCCCAGCAAGCTCTTCGATAAGCTTTGCACAAAATGTCCACAGTTTCGTGGCGGCGATCAGCACGATTCCCATGAGTTACTACGCCATTTACTGGAGAGCGTCAGGTAAGTGTCAACATTATTATTGGCGTTTTATACGCTAATCTTCTCTCATAACAGATCTGAGGACTTAAAGCGCTACCAGCGTGTAATTTTAACCAATCTGGGCTACAAGGATCAGGATATAAACAGTGTGTCTGAGGAAATGCGCCAGAAATGTAAAATATATGGCAATCAAGCAGCTGATCGTATACTTCGCCCCGAGCAAGTTTTCCGCGGCTTTTTAGTGTCCACGCTTACTTGCCAAGATTGCTATAATGTGTCCTCACGGCATGAGTACTTCTTAGACATGTCATTGCCGGTTAGCGTTGAAAAGCCACAGCCACCATTCAGACGTAAGACCAGCCCTGATAATTCGCCAAGCGCAAGCTCATTTTACTTAAACACACCGCCTGCCGGACCCTCCAAAGCGCAATTGAAAAAGGAAAAGGAGAAGGAGCGCAAAGCCAAACGAGCCGCCAAACATCACGAAAACAAATTGAAACAGAAGGCAATATTGGAGAATGCGACTGGCGGCGCTACTGAAGTTACGCAAACAGCGGCTTCCGAAATGGAATGTATTAGGCGTGCGAACGGCGCGGCATTTTCCTCATCCGGATCTTCTTCTGAACAATCCGACGCTGACGTGGAAGACAACCTGCTCGATGACAACGCGGCCACGAAATTAGCGCGAACTGCAGGCGCCAACAGTTACGACAGCAACGGTAACAAGCAGTTACCGCGCACTGGCAAATCAGAGAAACGCGACGACTCACCCGAGAATATGGACAAAGACTCACTAGATGAAGACGAAAACGGTACAAATATAAATATTCATAAATAATGCAACATATTTTACATACATTTGTTTTGCATAGATTCAGGCATCGCCAATAGTCCCGCTAATGCAGGCACCAACTTTTTACCCTCTTCCGAAACGAATGGCGGTGCCGTTAGTGGTGATGCGCACAGCGTAACCGCGAACAATAGTTTGGTAGCGGTTGGTCTCAGCGAAAAAGGTGCCACGATGATGCGACAACTCTCCCTTACCGATGCAGCCAATGCGGCCAGCGCGGCAGGCATTTTCGTGAATGGCGAAATGAAAGACGAAGCAGCGCTGGCTGCACAACTGGAACAGCTTAAACTAAGCGAGCAAAAGGCAGCGCGCATGAAGGCCAAGCGAGTGCGCACTCAAAGCCATTCCGATTGGAGCACGACCATAGCGCCGCGTTATCAATGCGAAGACGGCGAGTGCTCCGTGCAATCATGCCTGAATAATTTCACCGGCGTTGAGTTGATGACGGGCAACAACAAGGTTGGTTGTGAAAATTGCACCAAACGCATTAACGGTAGCGATCCGAAAGCCAAGACCATCAATACGAATGCGACCAAACAGTTTCTAATATCTAGTCCGCCAGCTGTATTAATACTACATTTGAAACGTTTCCAACTCGGGCCGCGCTGCATATTCCGCAAGCTAACACGCGCCGTCAGCTTCCCCATGGTACTAGACATAGCGCCCTTCTGCGGTTCCAAAGTAAAAAATTTGCCAAATATCGATCGCAAACAAAAGAAACTTTTATACGCGCTTTACGGTATTGTCGAGCATTCGGGCGGCATGTACGGCGGCCATTACACCGCCTATGTAAAAGTGCGTCCGAAACTTTCGCGTGACGACAAACGCTGGAAATTCTTGCCACAAGGCAGCAAAGCCGAACTCGATCAAGACGACGAACAGCGCAAGAAACTCGAGGAGCTCTTGGCCAAAGAGAAGGCGCGCGAATTGCGCATGAAGGCCGCCAACGACAGCGATGACTTCTCCAACAGCAGTGACTGCTCATCAACAACAACAAGCACTTCCGATACAGACGAGCTGCCTGACGCCCCAGCAGACAGCGGCGGCGCTTACGGCGGCGACGATGAGGCGCGCGATGTGCAAGTGCCCAAGGGCAAGTGGTATTATGTGTCCGATTCACGCGTGCAAGAAGTCAACGAAGAGGCGGTGCTGCGTGCACAGGCTTATCTGTTGTTCTACGAACGTATTTATTAAAAATATTCTACCGAAATTATGCAACTAAACAAAAGAGATAAAAATGAAGAAAAATAGACAAGCAACGATGTTGATAGTCATGCATTACTCGTAGTATGATGACCATAACCACAATAAGTGCGTTTTTGACAGACGCAATGTACACCTCAATTTAAGCGAAACAAACTAAAAGTAAAAACCAACAACAAAAACAACAAAAAACACTACAATAATGTAATGAAGCTATTAAAGCAGAAATTTTGAAATTATAAACATAGGCTAGAAAGTAGAAAGGCAAGCAAACCACACGCGAAAATGTCAAACAGCTGGCTTGCAGCGCCGCCGCCGCCGCCTCAGCAGCAGCGCAGTAAGGCATAAATGCAGCGTAGTGCAACACTTAACGCGGCACAGACGTGTGTAGCATAATTCATACGAAAGATTTTAGCACCAATAACTGTATTTTGTGCCAAAGGTGCATTAACTTGCTGAAATGGTGTGAAAAAGTGCAAAAAACGCTCTTGTTTTGACTTAAAACAACAATAACTCGCTTGTCAACATAAAAAGCCCGTTGCATAGTTAACCGTTAATATATTTGTGTCAATACCAGTGCAGTGTTTTGCGCAGACCTTCTCCGCAACAACGTACTAAGTTTTTACTTTAGTTAAAATTTATCTATGTATATGTATATGTATTTATATTTTGCTTTTAAACGGGTATTAAGCAGTTGTATACACACACACATACATTTATAATTATGCATTTGTTATACTTATATTCTGTTAACGCCGCCACTTTGTTGTTAATATTTGAACATTTATTTGCAGCGAACATACTATTGCTGACAGTGCATTTCTAAATATTACACTAACTAACGCATATATACTTAGTAATTGTGGTGAAGGTGCATATACACATGTATTTTATGGAACATTTGCAGTTGCAACGCGCGCTTATCTCAACTTGCACTCAAATGTTGCATGGTTCGTGCGGCGGTTGCGCGGGTAGGGTTGATAGTTAGCTTGTGCGTGTTGATATGCAACAAGTAATTGTTTATGTGTAATGATAACGAAAGGTTTTAATTAAATAATAATGATAAACAGCTGTATTGATGCGTGTAATCACTTTGATTACTACCATACCATTATTGCGTGCGTACGTATTTCAAATACCAAGTAAAAAAGCAAAAACAAAAAGAATTTTGAATAATAATTATAAACTATGCGTAAATAATGAAACGATCTTGAAAATAAATTATTATAAATTTTATGAAAATACATGTTTTTATATTTTGTTGTTGTTGTAAAGCTCAAGAAGCATTCCAAAAATTGTTATCGTGAAATAGTTGAAAATTGCGGTAATTTGGAAAAATAACTTTTTTTAAAGCTTTAATTTTTAGCTTAGCAGATAAAGATGGAAATTGTGACACATTTTATAGAATTACACGTTTAAATTTTTTTGTAATTTATTATATTCTTGCTCTAATTTATTCTATATATTGTTTTTAAATTTTTAATTTCAACGGTCGAAAAAGTCCAAAAAAAACCAAAATTTTTCATATTCAGTCTAAATAAAAAATACGTGTCCAATATTTTACGTCTAAAAAGATAAAAAAAAAAACCTTCCGACCGAACAAAATATTTTCAATGTACTAAGTTAAGGTTGGAATGACCCTTATATTTTTTCTAAGTTTGTATTTTATTTTTTTCCTTTCTTTCATTTTTCGTTATATATTTTAAATTTTTACTGTTTACTGTTGTTTTCTTTTAATTTTTTTATTGTTTTTTTTAAATTTTTTATTTTTTTTTTAATTTTTATTGTTTTTTTTTAATTTTTACTGTTTTTTTAATTTTTTTTTTTTTTTTTATTTTTTATTTTTTTAATTTTTTATTGTTTTTTTTAATTTTTTATTGTTTCTTTTTCAATTTTTTATTGTTTTTTTAATTTTATTGTTTTTTTTTAATTTTATTGTTTTTTTTTTTTATTGTTTTTTTTTAATTTTTATAGTTTTTTTTTTAATTTTTATTTTTTTTTTAATTTTTATTGTTTTTTTTTTAATTTTTATTGTTTTTTTTTTAATTTTTATTGTTTTTTTTTTAATTTTTATTGTTTTTTTTAATTATATTGTTTTTTTTTAATTATATTGTTTTTTTTAATTATATTGTTTTTTTTTAATATTATTGCCTTGTTAATTTTTTTTTTAATTTTATTGTTTTTTTTTAATTTTATTGTTTTTTTTTTAATTTTATTGTTTTTTTTTAATTTTATTGTTTTTTTTTATTTTATTGTTTTTTTTTAATTTTATTGTTTTTTTTTAATTATATTGTTTTTTTTTTTTAATTTTATTGTTTTTGTTTTAATTTTATTATTTTTTTTTTAATTTTATTGTTTTTTTTTTAATTTTATTGTTTTTGTTTTAATTTTATTGTTTTTTTTTAATTGTTTGTTTTTTAATTGTTTTTGTTTTAATTTTTTATGTTTTTTTTTTAATTTTTCTTCATATGTCTTTATATTTATTTGTAACTTTATATACAACTGTGTTCGAAATAATAGCAGTGGTTTGTGAACAATAGCAGGCAACATATTGTGGTCCGATGAAACAAAAATTGTTTTATTTGGTTCCCGAGGACGCCGACAGTATGTACGAAGGCCAGTAAATGCTTCATATGATCCCAAATATGTTTTACAGACGGTAAAACATGGAGGTGCCACAATCAATGTGGGGAAGGTGCTTGTCTTACTATAGTACAGGTCCGATATTTTGGATTAGAGAAAACTGTGATGCCAAATTGTACGTTGAAATACCACACCCTGAATGGAAAATGCTGTTGAAATAGGTCTATAACAAGATAACGACCCCAAACATACCAGCAGGTTGGCAAAAAATTGCTTTGCTCTAAATGGAGTTGAGGTTATGAGTTGGCCGGCTGAGTCACCGGACCTTAATCCAATTGAGAATCTTTGGACAGAGGTCAAAGAAGGACCATGAAATACCTGAGCGGACGCCAATCATCCGTACTATTTCGATGTAAAGACTTAAAACTGAGAAGAAGTAAACAAGGCGTTCCGCAGGGTGGTGTCCTCTCCCCGCTATTGTTTAACTTCTATATCTCGAAACTCACACACCCACCAGAGAGAGTTTCTATCACCTCGTATGCTGATGATTGAACGATATTGACGTCGGGCAATGGAATTGATGACATGTGTTCAATGGTAAACGGCTGTCTCTCCGACCTTTCCCGCTTCCTCGTTGCACGGAACTTAACACTCTCTCCCACTAAATCCACAGCGACCATATTTACAAACTGGACGAAAGAGTACAGACTTGATCTTAATATTGCAGTCGATGGCGTCAAGATTCTGACTTTCAATAATCCTAAAATTTTAGGTGTAACTTTTGACAGTCTGTGCTCCTTCACTCCCCTTACGACCGCGAGTGCAGAGCCGCAACAAAATCCAAAGAAAAGTTGTTGGCAACTTACAAGGCAATCGTCCGGCCCATCCTTAACTACGCCGCACCAATATGGTTGCCTAGATGCAGTAAAACGCAGACGAGAAAGTTCCAGACTTATCAGAATATTGAACTCCGGACTATGGCAGGATGCCTCTTGATGTTTCCTATCGAATACCTGCATAGTGAGGCTTGGGGCGAAACCGCCTCCTAGGAATATCAAACCACCACTAATTGAAGACGAAGAGCTCGAGTTGCCGCGAGAAACGAGAGTGAACCTTGCGCAGCTTCGTTCTGGATCTCCTACTTATTCAGAATAGATACCGACATATCCAATATACGTCCTGCGTGCAATGAGTCCCCGCATGACATCACGCACGTTACGACTGCTGAACGAATCTCATAAAAAATAGTTGGATCTCACTAAAATATGCTGAACTAGCATTAGGGATGTTATAGTTTAGCGTGCAATCTCGGACAAAATATTTGTTTTCATTAAATTATTATGCCCCATCAACCCCACTCATCTGATACCCATCTCCCTTTGGTCCGACCCCGTCGAAACAACGAGTTTCTTGGGCCCACCGTTGGATGCGGTCGTCGACAACTTAGCTAATTCTTACCATCCTAACGGGGATTAGGTACCCTTAACAATAACAACAACAATGGAATACTTCAAGTATTGCACACCAATCTCAGCACTACTTCTAATAAGGAAACTCGTTCCCACGACAGTCGGGTTTAAGTAACCGGAACGGACCAGATTTTTATTCGGCCAAGAACTGTCAACTCGACACAATTCCTCGAGATTACTTCAGGAATGTGTTCTGCCGCTGCAACAACAACAACTTGCAATAAGCTTTAGAATTTCGTAAGAACGAGAGGGTTGTACAATATCCTGTAGTGAGCTCTACCCAATAGTGAGGCAAGTACTTCAGTTTTTCTGCACACATGAAGCCTCCGTGTCACAGAACGACAATATTTTGTTTAGCATGTGTCCAAAATGTGCAAATGCCTTCGGAGTTTCTCCTCCAAACGGATAGGGACCATGACAAAGAAGGACTCTGGACTGTCAGCATAATATGTAGGCGTTCGTCTCACGCTCAAAGTAGAAGTCTTCTAAAATTAATTTGCAGCGACAAAATTAATATTTTAAAGTTAAAAACCCATAACTCTGGTTTATGCAAAGTTGGAAAAATGATCCCACTATTGAAATTTAGAAACTCATCCACAAATAATTTTCATATCTTTTTGTAACGCATCTTTTCCCAGTAATCAGTACACTCCAACTCTAGCACATCAAGTGCTAATTGAGCCTGATAGATAACAGGGCTGCACTCCTACCTACCTACCAACTCTAGGACTGCCTCTCACTACGAGTGATCTAAAGAGGTACTTAGTGTTTTTAATGAACTCAACGAGGCGACTTGACTCGGGGTTTGCATTATGATTTTCTAAGGAACCTACAGTCCACAGTCATTCTCCGGTAGTATAGTTTACATTGGGAGTGGAGATACAGTGCTATTGGAGTACGAAACTACCAGACTAACCATGAACCATGAGTTCAAGATTTTGATATTATAATCATAATTACAGTTATATGATATTTATCAGTATGTTTGTGGATGAATTTCAAAATTTGGTCTCAAAGGTTCAGATGTACCAGTTGCTCAACCTTCTTACATGTGCAAGGAAGCTTGACATCGAAGCGGAATTTTGAATTTAGTATTGTTCTCGGCTCGAATCTGGTGAAGCTCTTCATTTTATGTGCAAAATTAAGGCAAATCAGTTCCTGAAATATAACAGCGATAATCTATGCTCTTAGGAAATATGGATTTTGGTTAATAAAAATGTAGACTTACATTGAAAGACTTTGTTGGCTTGAATGCATTGGCAATATAGCGCTGGAACAACTGACATACAAATTTGTCCGGATCTTGCAGGCCGAGCTGTTGTATTTCAGAATAAGATTTCAAAAAAGCTTTCTAAATTTATCAAAACGAAATCACCTTTGGTATAGGATACGGCGTTGGATTGTCAACCTGATTGCGGAACTCATCTATGACCATTGACGCCTTACACACATCATTCTCCCACATGCCTTTCTGTATTTGACCAGTATGCATATGGTAGTAGGTGCCCTCACCATTTTTGAATCCCCTCGCAAAGTGTCCCTCATAACGATTGCCATTTTCTAACAATAAACAATGAAAACGAGCGCAGAAATTTCAAATACACAACTGACGATAAAAATAGACTCCAATGCCGTGCTTCACGTCCGCCTCCCATTCGCCCATGTAAATGGCGCCATTGTTGTACCACATGACACCCGGTCCATGACGTCGATTCCGCTCCCACCAACCATAGTAGACGCCGTCTCGAAAAAACTGCTTGCCCTCGCCCCACTTCATGTCGTCGCGCCATTCGCCTACATATAAGCGTTCGGCTGTGCCATTCGGCAGACGATAGCGCATTGTACCGTAACCGTGACGTTTACCGTTACACCACTGACCATCATAGATGAAATGCTTTTGTGACTCCTTAACGCCATAACGGTGATGTTGATTGCGTAACCAGTAACCCTTGTAAATGCCACCGGCTGGATAAAAGAAAGCTGCTCGTACGCCAGTGCTCTCTGCCTTGATGTTGTTTTTGCGTTCGCAAGTCTGCACGCAGCCGCCGTGCGGTTTGTCCCACGTGTTACATTGCGCCATGGCTTATTGACAGCTGAATACCTCTAATCAAATTATCAACAAAACTAGAAAAAACGTGCCATCAAAAAAAAAATCAAACGTTTTGACGCTTATGCAAGTCAAAAGAAAAGCGAAACAGATAGGATCGGCTCGAAATTGTTGCTGAGAACATTCCTCAGAAACATTTGACGACTATACAGTGGTTGGCCGAAAAAAATTCTGGGTGCTTTCCGGTCGAACCGGCTGTTGGGAAAACGGATCAGCTCGACATCAGAAACAAAAACTCCATCAGATATCTTTCTGGCTGAGAACCCTAGAATTTTGCGTAAATGTGGCCTGGGTTAGGTTATCCAGACTAAGAATATATAACGAGTGATCCAAGTAGAGGAAATTTTTTCAATAGCCTCTTTTTGACACATCACGCATGTGTCGTGTCAAGCTGTCATGTTGTTTTTGCTCAGTATTGTTTGACATTTGGCATTTTCAAACTTACGCCTGAACAACGTTTACAAATCCTTCAACTTTACTACGAAAATTCACGTTCTACAAAGAATGTGTTTCGCGCACTATGGTCAATATAAACGGCTTACTGACCGTACTATTCGCAACACTATCATCTATCTTGAGACCCGTAGCTGAGAGTGTACACGAAGACCGTAGAGTGTTAACTCGACGCAGTTCGCAGAGATCTTAAATTGAAAGCGCACAAAATACAGCTTGGGCAAGAACTAAAGCCGCTCGACCTTCCCTCTATGGGCTCTTGAAAAGTTCCAAGAAGATCCAACGTCTTCGAGTAAAATTTTGTTCAGAAATAGTGCCCATTTCTGGCTCAATGGGTATGTAAACAAGCATGCAGAAAAAACAACAGCTGGGTATGGTTCGGATCATACTTCTTCAAAAATGTTGGCGATGTGAACGTAACCCTCAATGGCGCCCGTTATCGCGCCATGATAACCAACTACACATTTAGTGCCTGAAATTGAAGCTCGTGATCTCGGCGACATTTGGTTTCAACAAGACGGCACCACTTCCCTCACATCGCATCAATCAGTGGACGTATTGAAAGAACACTTCGGTGAGCAGATAATTTTATCTTTTAGATCAAGATCGTTTGATATCCCACTGTTTGACTTTTTCGTGTGGGGATATGTAAAGTCTAAAGTCTATGCGAACGATCCCGCTTCGATTCAGGCCTTGGATCAAAACATCACACGTGTCAATCGCCAGTTACCAGTCGGGATGCTTGAACGAGTCATCGAAAATTGGATTCAACGGATGGACCATCTGAGACATAGCCGCGGTCAACATTTGAATGAGATAAACTTCAAAAATAAATTCAAAGAATGTTCTTTCGTATAATAATAAATCTTCCCCATTAAATTTTATTTTTTCTGTGTTTTCAAACTTTTCGTTGCCACATCATCTTCCATGCGAACAACATGGCCAAAGCAGCGCGTTCTTTGAATTTTAATGCACTTAAATATATCCATGTCGCCGTAGAGCTCATACAGGTGAGCTCGGGAATGATGAGAAACCTATAGAGAGAAATTTGTGTTCATCCAGAGAAGGATCTGCTTCTCAATTGCTTACTGATCGTACAAGTAGTAGTACCTGTTTGCAAGAGTCTTCTGCGCTTGATCTCCAAGCTTAGATTGTTGGTGGAACTTGTGCTGGTTTCGAGATATACAAAGTCCTTCACTTTTTCAAATTTATGTTGGTTGGTATGTGACCAACAGGTACTTTGTCTTGCTCTCGTTCACCACAAGACCAACACCTGGAAAAGGCTGCGCTGATAGCTCTCTTGTTAACACATACGATGTCAATATCATCTGCGGACCCCAGCGACATTGTACTTTTAGAGTAGACAGTGCCACTGCGGTTTAGATTTACAGCGCGTATCACTTTTTCCAGCATTATATCGAAGAAGACGCATGAGAGATAATCACACTGTCGAAAACCTAGTCTGCTATCGAACGGCTCAGATAGGTGCTTTACGATTTTGCCGGAGCTGATGGTTATGTTCAACGTCATTCCGCATAGCCGCATGAACTTCAACGGAATATCAAATTTAGACATGGCGTCAAAGAGGCAGCTTCTATCAATGCTGTCGACAGTGGTGTCAATCTGTTTGTCAAGGGTTTGACGTATAGTGAAAATCTGGTCTATGGTAGATTTGATAGGTTTAAGGTCACACTGATAAGGTCCAATTAGTTTATTTACAATTGGCTTAAGTGTTCCACATAATAATGTCGAAAAAAGCTTATGTGCAGTCTTAAGAATGCTGACCCCGCGATAATTAACGCAGGCTGCAGGATTTTCCTTCCGAGTACACTCATATACCAATCATTGGGCGTGTATTCATCCCACAAAATCATGCTTGGCAGTTGGAATATGCGCCTTTACAGTTGCCCGGCGCCGGCTTTAAATAGCTAAGCCGGTAATCCATCAGCGCTTAGGACTTTGCTATTCTTAAGCCACCTCAGAACTTTTTATACCTCTTCTAGGTCAAGTGGCTGGACGATAATATTGTTGCGGTAGATTATTGGTGCGGGTTCTTCTTCATCCGTGGCCTCACTGCTTTCGCAGTGTCTCTCCAAATCTTGAGTGTACTCTGGCTGTCTGGCTGGTAGTTGTGATTAGAACACTTATATAAATATGCTAACTATCTAGACAAGCTATAAAGCATCTATACATTGACAAGTTGCAGTCAAAAGGAGGTGCGAAGAATCTTAAGGTGATTCAATAACATACATATGTACATACATATATACGGAGCACTTTCCCGTGTATTACTAAGCAATGTGATCCATTCAGTTTCGCAACTGCCATTAACTCCTAACAAAAACTCAACTCGAGAGTCTCTCATTGGAAATATATTCTAAATATCATGGAACCTTGTACATCAGTGTGATCGTACATTATTATTTTGAAAGAGATTTA
Source organism: Bactrocera neohumeralis (assembly GCF_024586455.1). NCBI lineage: Eukaryota > Metazoa > Arthropoda > Insecta > Diptera > Tephritidae > Bactrocera > Bactrocera neohumeralis. The sequence continues at coordinate 64,179,113 of NC_065922.1, forward strand.
TCGCTATTTTAATGCCTGAGTTTTAGTAAAGAATATATTCTTCCACAAGCTTACCTAGCTGGACGAATCAAATATGTATGGGCATATGTATGTGTAGACTCAATCATAACTTGTAACGGGTTTAATTTTGAGCCACAAAGCGATAAGGTCTTTACCCAAGCTGTGATAATGAGATAATGTGAAAGACTCGTTGGTGAATATTACACGAACTGAAAGATGAACTCTGCAAGGACGGTGTGACAACAGCTTACAAATGTGCTTCTTATAATAAGATAATGCGAAATATTTTCGAATCCTGATAACAGAGGCAATAAACCGTTACATATGTCCGAAGTTCTGCTTGCAGTGAGCAGTCTCATTTTGTAAAACGTTGAGAAATGCAGAATCCACGCAAGTATACGGTTCTAGGCTGCTTGCTCTTCCTATTGTTGCCGGCAATAGTTGACGGCGAAAATAACGGAGAAGAGCCATTAGCTATTTATTTAGATGTTGGAAATGAAATTCAAAATGTTATTAGTTTGGTCAATAAACACGAAACGAAGTTAAACGATTTCGACGATAAATTACTAAGGCAAGTGAAATGAAAACGATCAACGGCAAAAGTACTCGGATTTTTGTTAACGTAATAATATAATCTGTGTTGTATTTAGAATTCAAAATATGCTGGAGAATTTCGAAAAAGAATTTTTGAAGTTGGAGCAAAATTGTATGGCTGCGCTGGAAAAAAAGTAAGTGCAGACTATGATTTTGGTTTTTCGCTTAGACTCTTAAGGGGGTATTCTGGTCTAGGATTTTGAAAAAATAAATGTTTTTTGCATATTTTGAAAGTTTAGACTTTCAAAAATATGAGCTTTTCGGAGATACAGCCGATTTTGTGACGTGGCGTCCAGTGTTCACTAGAATTGTCTCCTAAACTTTAAACGCGTTTTTCTCAAAACTACTTTTTTGAGGTGGTTGACATGATATCTCAAGTTCTTCTTAACCGATTTCTTTGAAATTTGGTATATATCTTCTTTATACAGTGCTTTATCGTGTCTGCCTTGGATTTCCAAAAATTTAGATTTGAAGTTTTTTTAAAAAATTCGAAAAGGTCGAAAAAATCGGGCCAAAAAAATTTTTTTTTCAAGTCGACGCCATTTTTTTTTTTTTCAATGGTCAACCCGATAACGACATCCTTACTAATGAAGAATCACCATAGTACATAGTACATACATTGTTGCTTTAGAAAATAATCTGTGCCAAATTTCGTGAATATATCTTGTAAAATGTGAAAGTTTTCTATACAAGAACTTGATTCCGATCGTTTAGTTTGTATGGCAGCTATATGTTATAGTGGTCCGATATCGGCCGTTCCGGCAAATGAGCAGCTTCTTGAAGAGAAAATGACGTTTGCAAAATTTCAAAATGATATCTTACAAACTGAGGGACTAGTTCGTATATATACAGACAGGCGGACGGATAGACGGACAGAGGAACATGGTTAAATCGACTCAGCTCAACATACTGATCATTTATATACATATATACTTTATAGGGTCTCTGACGATTTCTTCTGGGTGTTACAAACTTTCGTGACAAACTTAATATACCCTGTTCAGGGTATAAATATAGGTTAGGACATTGCTAAAACGTCCTTTCACATAGTATATACAATGTAGAGTTATATTCATCGGCAGCAACTTCTATTTTTTTAACAATTTACCGTTACAATTCATATATACAAATTTCTGAAACCGATTGTTTTATATCAGATTACAGGTTTTCAATACAACGTTTGAACAGCGACTCTCATCAATTAACACTAACGTGGCGTCTTCCATGGGTATACAAGAAAGGTAAGAATTGTATTAATTTTAATATGAAAGATGGGATTTTTGTCAGACTTTTATCATGTCAAATATTCAGCTCGCAACAAAGAAGACCTGGTTACCATCACCATCGACACCAATTTTAATGTAGATAATGAAAAAGGCTTGGCACTACACTGAATATTATAAAACGAGAGAATCAGACTAAAAAATATTGGTAATCTAAAGATGTGTTCATTTGTATATTATTTTAAATGTGAGTGAGTTAATAATAATAATATGGACCTTTAAGTTACGCAGTAACATTGTGTTGAATGTTCTGACGCTAAGTTCTTGATGAAATCAGTGCAATTAATTGGGTAGGGGTTCACCAGCGGGGTCTTCTCATTAAAGATCCACATGATGACATTAGATTTATGATGACGAAGGTTTCAAGGTCCAATTAACTGCTTTATAGATGACGTTGTATATCAATTTTATGATTCTAGGTTTGCCGCCACAGAACTTTCAGTATCTAGTATGAGAGCATCAGAGGGGTTCACCAAATTAAGAAAGAAAAGCTGTTGAAAAAACGGGTTTTTGCTGTTTCCATTAAAATCTTAAAATATTATCCTAATTCTCACTCTATCAGGTATAACATAGCAGACATCTTAATGTGCGGTCTGTCGTTAAGACATTACGTTAAGTAATCCCATGTTCGGGCACCCTGCGACGACGAGGTGGTCCCTCCCCACTGGTTCATAATGTTTCCTAGAGTGAACGAAAGAACAGTTATAAAAACTATTTCCTTAGCCAAATAATTGAAATGTGTATATACTAGAGCGGGTCGATTTACAGCGATCCAAGAAAACGGAAAATCTTGTATGCGATAAATGTTTTTCGGAGCTTTCTAAACAACATTGCCTAAGAGACTATGGGCCTAAAATCCGTATTAAGTCAGTGAAAAGGCGATATTTTCAATTGTTTCCCTGGTGCCTTGTTTTTGATATTTCCTGCAGTTATCTTAATGTGTCAGTCTTATTCTGCAGGCATTCTAATAAACTTTCATCGAATTTTAACCTTCCTTGCCATGCTCTTTCCCAGTTCCAACATCTCATTGTCATTGATGCCTTTGTGACCTCACAGCCAGCAAAAGTGAAATCGTACTTTTGTAAGAGATTTAGTGCTCTGCAGCGATAACAGTATTTTAAATTCAGAACAAGAGGAGAAACACGTGGAAATGTTTCCACCGCATTTCAAGACCCTCGCTGAAGAGAAATAATAATTTTTACGATAATATCTTCAAAAACGGGCGATTTGGGACACATTTTTAGGTTTCTTAATTTCTTGGTAATTCCAAATTTAAATTTTTTTTTGATATAATAATTCCCCATAAAACGTTTCTGTGTTCCATCAAACATTATTTCCGGTTTTTCCGTTATTTCATAAAACGTTTCTGTTGTCAACCGGAAACGAATAAAATAAACTAAAATGGAAGTAGTTTGCATGGGACACAATTGTCAGCGGAATATAATGGAATATTAAGGATTTGTAACCATTTCCGTTCTACAACATCCGGTTTGGTTTTCGAAGTCGGATCATAAAATAATATTCAATTTGGTTCCCGCGTGTAACGGTAAAAATTCCGTTATTCGGTTCTTTTCATTGACATTTGTGGAGAAAGTTCTTTCGGGTTTTTGAAAGGATTTCCGTTTTACAGCTTCAGGTTTCATCATCGGGTCTAAATTATATCACAGTTTTGCAAAGTTTGTTTCGTTGTGCCACTTTTCCCTTCCTTGGTGCATACGTCATTTTTGTGGGTCCTCCGCCGCCGCATAGGACATCAGCGCATCCTTCAGTAATTTGGAGGCTAAAATGGGTCAACGACAGGAAATTGCATAAAATTTCCCGTTTCGAAAGATATACTGAAAAGACTAAAATGGAAGTAGTTTGCATGGGACACAATTGTACAACGGAAGCGGAATATAATGGAATATAATAAGGACCGGATGTTAGTTTAATATATAAAATAACGGTACCCATATTTCCGGTTTGGAAGCTAAATAGGAAGTTATAAGCGGGAAACATAAGCCACTAAGTTCGTTTGAGGTTTATACTCCACCGATGTCCATTGGAGCGCAGATAGCAAAGTTGACAGCACTATTTTCTTCATAGCCAAGACTTACCGCGCTCTTACAGCCAAGAAAGTGCACACTAACTAGTCCAAATGAGTCCTCACAAATGTCTGTTCACTCCCCCCAACTCTTGCAAATTAAATCGAGGCGGGACGCAGAAAAATTGAATGCTCTATAAAAACCTTTTGCCGTTAGTAAGCTAAATCGTTTGAGGTTTATATAGTATTTTATCAATGTCCATTGGAGCGCAGATAGCAAAGTTGACAGCATATTCTTTAGCCAAGACTCCTCACAAATGTAAATGGTATTCAGTACATATGTATGGTATTTATGTAGCTTGTGAAGGTATAATTTATTAATATACTTGAAACGATAAGGTGTTTTCCCGTGCTTTGACAATGAGATAACGCTAAGGACTGTGTCTTCTTGCGCGAATATCACAGCGAACCGAAAGATGAACTCTAAAAAGACGCTTTAACTTAGAACAATAGCTTACAAAGGCGTTTCTTATATAAAGATAACACGAAATATATTGAAATACTGATAACAGATGCAATAAATCGTTATATGTATTCAAAATTCCACTTGAAGTATGCAGTCGGGTTTGGGAATCGCTGCGAAATGCAGAATCCACGCAAGTATACGGTTCTAGGCTGCTTGCTTTTCATATTGTTGCCGGTAATAGTTGACAGTGAAAATAACGGAGAAGAGCCATTAGCAATTTATTTAGATGTTGGAAATGAAATTCAAAATGTTATTAGTTTGGTCAATAAACACGAAACGAAGTTAAACGACTTCGATGATAAATTACTAAGGTAAGTGAAATGAAAACGGATTTATGTTTACATTGTAATGCAATATAATCTGTGTTTCACTTAGACTTCAAAATATGCTGGCAAAATTCGAAAAACAACTTTTGACGTTGGAGCTAAATTTGAATACTGCTGAGAATTTGGATCAAAAGTAAGTATGAAATAAAATGAAGTATGAAATAAAAGTTTTATTTTCCATAATAAATAAATTCACATCAGACGATCGGCTTAAACGCCCACGCGCCAAAAAATCTCGAACTAAGTAGGGGTGACCAGAATGGCAAGTGTAATCAGTGTACTTTTGTAGTAATGCCTAGAAATTGAGAATTGAGAAATTGACTTTCTAATGTTCCATGTTGCTGAGTGCAACAGTAACAGTTCATTTATCATTTATCCTTGCTGTCCTAAAACCCGCAGCTTGCTTATATCGCGTGTGGCTGACTCCGACTAGATGGTTCATGCACGTGGCTATCGAAAACCGATGCCCAATTGTTTTTTGGTTTTTACAAATTTACATTTACAATTCATACATACATATTGTGACGAAAACCGATACGAAAACAAAATATAATAGACATCGTCAAAACCTTAGAGAAATTAAAACGAAGGTTTTCTTGGGCTGGTTGCCGTCAATTGGTTAGAGAGAGAAGATTGTCAAATATGCGGAGTGCGTTGAAACCAAGGGGTCTAGATCCAAAAGTCATGGCAATGAAGCAATAAAATTTGGGTACGCCATTGCATTATTATAGATGATATCCCACCAATAAATGGGGAAACAAGTTTTGGTAGTCAAGGAACATTTCAGCGAATTGCCACAAGTATACCCAATTCCTAAACGAGAGGCTGAGCCAGTAACGTAAATAAGTATTCAACAACAAGTGGGTGACGAGATATGATGTTCCAATGGTATCACGTTGTGATCGAGAAAGGCATGTGGAAACTGCTTTGATGCCGGAAATGTGCTGCACAGTGGGTGTCTGGAAAATGCATGGAATTAAATTCAATAAGAGAAGGATGGACAATAGCATCCTAGCACACAAAATTAAAGACATAAATGCTATGTGTTTGCTAGCGCAAATATCTAATGGGGACGATCAGACTTAGGTGGAGGGCAGTGTGACGAACACCGATAAATAAAAATAATAAAATAGAATCCATGATAAATTGCAGTTATTAACTTATTAACTAGTTTTGTTAACAGCGAAATTCGTTAGTTGCCAAAATGTTCGATTTTTTTAATTGGGATAATGAGTAGGCCAAGAAATAAGATAAGTTTTCTTAACGATCTAGTAATCATATATCGAGGTTGAACGGAGTTGTACGAGATATACGACGACAGACAGTTCTAGTTAGAATGCTGTCGTGATAAGAGCAAAGGAGATATATGTAAATACGATTTTTTTAATTGGGATAATGAGTAGTAAAGCGTTAAGTTGTTGGCATTAGAAATAAGATAAGTGTATAGTCATTAAATTGGGACTTTTATTTTTAACAATCCAGTGATCGAACTCAAGAATGAATCCAATACAATATTATAGTTAGCTGTCATACACACCGAACGATCAAAATCAAGTCCCTGTTTGGAAAACGTTTTTATTTGAGCAGATATCTTCCAAAATTACGCATAGAACATTATCCCAAGAGTATTTTAGCTTCGGTGCAAGCGAAGTTATCGTTTTTTCTTCTTTTTAGTCAAGTTTTGAACATATTAATTCACTTTCAGCTTGTAAATTTTAACTTTGAATTTTGATAGAATTACTATGTAAAACATATATGTAATAATATTTTTTAAATCTAATCAGATTACAGGTTTTCAACGCGAAGTTTGAACAGCGGCTCTCATCAATTGAAACTAATTTAGCGTCTTCTATGAAGATACAAGAGGAGTAAGTAGTAAATTAACTTTAATATTTAACAAGTAAGAAGAGCTAGCTTCGGGTGCAATCGAACATTTTATACTCTTACCACTTGCAAGGTATAAAAGCGGCGAAATACTTTCAGTATTGCCAAAACTTTATATGAAAACAAGTTGCAAAAGATTCATTATTCGACGAAATCGTGAATATGGAAAATGAAGAAATATGGGATATGAACTTAACCGATATTGATATCATCGGCCTTAACACCCGCGCCGTTAGTTCTGCTTTCTCCAGACTGGACAAGGAAGCAAAGCAAATGGGTCTGTCAGTGAACGAGGGCAAGACGAAATATCTCCTGTCATCAAACAAACAGTCGTCGCACTCGCGACTTGGCTCTCACGTCACTGTTGACAGTCATTACTTTGAAGTTGTTTGGGAACCAGCATAAACACCACCAACAATGTCTGTCTGGAAATCCAACGCAGGATAACTCTTGCCAACAGGTGCTACTTCGGACTGTATAGGCAATTGAGAAGCAAAGTCCTCTCTCGATGAACAAAAACCAAACTCTATAAGTCACTCATAATTCCCGTCCTGCTATATGGTGCAGAAGCCTGGACGATGACAACAACTGATGAGTCGACGTTGCGAGTTTTCGAGAGAAGTTCATTAAGGGTTTCTCGGAGCGGGAATTTCAGTTTGAGGAACAAGAAAATATCACACAGAGCCAAGTCTCGTGGATACGGTGGTTCATCGATGGTATTCATTGAGATTTGGCTTTAAATTTGGTCACAATCGTTTTCTTTTTGAAAAAAAATCATCTTCATCGGAACGAGTCAAGCAACAACACGTTTTATATTCAAAATATCCACCAAAATTATTCGTTCGGACTCGCGAGAGATGTCGAGCTCTCTTGCCATCTCGCTAACGTTTGACTGATGATTTTGAAGCACCATATTCTTCACTTTTTTTTAATATATTTTAAGTGGTTGAAGGTTGTCCAAAACGAGGCAAGTCTTCAACGCACTCGACCGTCTTTGAAGGCTTCGTACCTCTCGTAGGCTTCTATTTTTTATAAAACTGAATCACCAAAAGCCTTTGCCAACATTCGCAACGATTCCGCTCATGAAATTTAGTACGATTTCAAAATTCTAGACCAATTCTTTTTTCGATATTTTTATCCATTGTAAAAATCGCAACGCATTACTGAGGTGGACCGACTTAAGCAGCTGCTGAAAATAAACTGGGTCGCGCTCATATTTTGCATTGTAATTAAAGGATCTTTTTTCAAAAAAATTTTTTTTTTTGCATTTTCTGTTCCCTTATACTCTTAGAATTAATGTAGAAACCCCCAAATTCTGAAAATTTGCTTATACACTCCACGATATATGTGAAAAAAGCTCTATTGTAGAATATAAATTTCTATGAAAAAAAATGTCAAAAAACAGGCCAGATTACCCTGCTGACCCCTTAAGGACGGTACATACCAAATTTGGTCGATATCGGTCTTAATATATGATTTTTCATTAAGGGGTTATATGTGTTTACGGGTTTCAAAAATCGATTGTTTTTATTGTCTTATTAAATTTACAACACCTCTAGAATATTGTCCTAAATTTTCAAGTTGATCCGAGTTATAACTGGTTTTTCAAGAAGAGCGCTACAAAAGCGCTCGGTTTGAGATACCAATGAAATTCTTTATTCCTTTGAAAATACATTCGATGCCATTATGGATGGAACTCGATTTTTTTGCATGGCCACCACGGACACGCTTGCAGAAGTCCAGATTTCCAGACGGTTTTCAATTACAAATCGATATTTGTACGAAGTTCATCAATCGTCGCTGGCTTGTTGGCATAGACCATGGACTTGACATAGCCCCACAGGAAATAGCCTAACGGCGTCAAATCGCATGACCGAGGCGGCCAATTGACTGCGCCTGGATTCAAATTTTTCCACTAGACGCTCAATTGTTGATGTGACAGGACGATTATGACGACCATAAATTGAACCTAGCGCTCTTAAAGTTAGGCCGCCGACTCCGAATTTCGGTAATAAATTTTAATAATTTCGACTAATAATTGAATCATACATCTTTCCATGATGAAATGGCAAACCTTACTCAAGAGAAATGTCACAAGAGCGTGAAGTTAGTTTCGGAGATTCAGATTTTGAACTCGGTTGACAAGATTTCTCGAGAACTACTCAATCGATCTTCATGAAATTTTACTCAGGTCTTTCAATTCTTAAAGACTTGGACGAAGGACGGGAAGAGCAATAAAATATTTCGTATTTTATATGAGAGAAAAAATGTTGACAGAAGGCTGCTTTTTACCCGAGTAAACCCATGTAACCCCTTAAGTGTGTGCGGTGCGCGCCCAACATCTTATTTTAAATGGTGCAAAATTTAAAGTCTCTGTCGCATTTAGTTATTGATTTATCGTACTTTTAGTAGTTTTTAACAGTTTTTTGGAAAAATGTGATTGTTTCGATCACTATTCAAAGTTTTCGATTTCTCACTTTATATACATACATACATATTCATATAATATATCTTTCAATGCAGAAACTTCAAAGCGCTGTCTGACGAAAATTCTCTACTGCAAGAGGAGTTCTTGTCCCATAGGGACGATTGGTAAGCAGAACTTGTTTTATAAAAAGCAATTCACTATTAATTTAGTATACGTTTTAGTTGCCCCGCGGGACATACCTTAAATACAGAGAATTTGAACAAAGCGTTAGCTTCTGTTGCAAATACCACACAGAGTCTGGCAATAGTAACGTCTTCGGAAAAGCCGACAATAGTTAGCACGCCACAAACATTACGTGATTGTGTTGAAGTGAAAATGATGCTTGGTTCACAGTATAAAGACGGTGTTCACGAACTACGCTTGCCAGGTTTTGACGCTTTCAGCGCATATTGCTTAACTAGATGTTCACAAGAGGATCAAATAGACTGTTGCCCCTGGACTGTGATACTACGTAATGAAAACAGTGGCGTAGGCACAATGTCTAACAGTTGCTTGGAGTATAAAAACGGGTTTGGTAGTGCGAGCCATGACTACTTTGTCGGATTAGATCGTTTGCTTAAGATGACCAATCTCAAAAGGCAAACGTTGTTAGTTGCTAAAAGTTTCCAGTCAGGCGAATATTTCATCTACGATGATTTTAGTATAAGAGATGAGCGGTATAATTATGACGTTGATATTTTGGGAAACAGCTGGGGGCATAAAATTGGCGCAAAATTTTTCTCAAACGCCATAAAATTAAAACATGCGACTAGAGGTCAATGCTACTTTTGGCCGTTTAAAACTCTTGGTCACTTCAATTTATTTAACAGGTAAGATGAATTTAAGCCCCGAATATTTAAATTTTTATATATTTATTTTCGATATATTTGGTTTTACAGGCGCTTTTCCACTAACTATTTTATGGCGATACGTCCCAAGATATGTCAGTGAACATTCATGGCCGAGTCGGTTGAAGCGTTGCCATTTGTATCCACAACTTAGTAGGTTGTACGTATCTGGCAGCTATGTGGACGGCACTAATATTCGATATTGATGTCAAAAACATTAAGAATAAAATTATTTTTCAAAATACAAAATCTTAGAAATTGTTTTTTTTTTTTGTGAAAAAGGCTATTCAGGGTAATGCATGAAAATGAGGTGTTGAGAATTAGCATATTAAAGTGCGAATAGGCTTTAAAATAGTCTTCAGCTTATCTTGCATTCAGAAGGGAGTTACTGCGGTGTGTAATATTGGTCTATACATACCTAAAATTAAAAGTGGACCCAACATTAGCTTGAAGGGGCGCACTACGAGTAAATAATTCACGACTTTTTGGTTTCACACGTCAATATCAATCGTCTAAATGCTAAATAGTTCCGGCGAATGGTGATCTCACGATAACATGAAAGACATTTCTCGATTTACAACATAACATAGGTCATGTGTTAGATTAATTTTCGTTTGGATACCTGAAGTTAATGGTCTACGCAGATAAATCAGCTACGCCTGAATAAGGATGCCCGTAGAGCGGACGCTCAAAGCCGAGCCGAGGCTAAATACAAGTGTTGCGTAAATTGGAAAATAAGTTCGTTCGACTTGAAGCATCCATTTTGCCGGCACCCTAGGTCGATACTAAAGTTTAACGTGTTAAGGAAAAGTAGTAAAAAATATTCGCATTCTAATTTTAAAAATATCGATGTGTTTAATTCAGGAGGCGTTTGAGGAATAGACAAAGGGAATCAATAACTTCGTACAAGTGTAAACGTTCCTAAAGCATTTGGTTTTAGTAACCACAAATACGTTCCAACACTTTCGAAACCAGTTTTTATATCTGGACTCAAAATTAAAACGTTTATGCCCTCAATTGCGTTTACTAGGGTTTCACAAATTCCCTGAACCACAAACGTTCTCATAGTTTCGGCATCGTCAGTCAATAGCTGATATCTCTACAAAAAAAATTCTTGACAAAGATTTGATTAAGAAACTAGGAAACTAAGTTTTCGCCTTTTTTTTAATGAAAATGCAACTTTATTGGAAGGAAATGGTTACAAATGAAGTATTGCCCATTGCTAGTCCTAATTTTTTCCGATCTTTCTCGCAAAGCCCGAAAACGATTACTGCAAACTGTTCATCTTGTGATGCTATCCAAGAATCAAGCCATTTTTCGATGTCGTCTTGAGAGTGGAACTGCTTCTTAGCCAGACCCTTTGCCATCGAACGGAAGAAATAATAATCGGGCGGTGCAATATCTGTGTGGGTTAGGACTTTCCATTGGAGTGTTTTGAGATATGTTTTAGTGGGTTTGGCAACGTGAGGTCCAGTCTTGTCATGCAGCAATATCACTTTTTCGTGCCTCTCCTGGTATTGCGGTTCTAAGGAACTCAAGTTTATTGTTGCAGCACCATTCTCAGCACATGTAGGGCCTTTAAAATGGCTTGGCGAGTGGCGCGCAATGCTGAGACAAGCTCTTCTTACGTCTGATACGGTTTCGCATCGAGCAACTTCAAGACCGAAATCGCCGTCTTTGAAGCGACGAAAATTAATCACGGCACATCTTTGCACTTGTGGCAGCATCTCCGTAAACTTTTTAGATTTTCTGATGCGCTTCAGCCGCCAATTTCTTTAACTGAAAGAAAAATATTCACACTCCCCGCAAATGACGACTATGCGGCAAAAAAATTAAGGGGGGGAGCCTGCTTTAGAGGCTTCAAAAAATCTGTATTTTCAAGGATTTTTTTGGAAAGGAAAGAAATGTCTGATTGAAATGAAACTTTTAGGATTTATTCTTACATATTTGAAGAGCCCTCTCAAATTTTTTTTATTATTATACATTAGATATTCTTTCATGTTTGAGGAGGCGCCTCGAGTGTGCAATTTCTGTGTGGGCGGGCAAGATGCAGGTCGCAATTTTCATCTGAAACAAAAAACACAAAAGAAATTTTTAATTTTCAATAGTGTAATTCCTAGGTGAACCAAGAAAATTCAACAAAAAGTGAAAAATTCAACAATTTTTCGCAGATTAAAAAAAAATGCATTTAAAAAAAAATTTACTTTAAATCGTTTAAAAACCGGATTAATGTTAACTTTCTTAAGGTATTTTAGGTTCACCTAGAAGAGAATTTAATTCCAAATACAACGCATTTTGATTCGTTTCGATAGGATATTTACTTTTTTTCTAACCTGCCCGCCAATTAAGAAAAATCGTAAAAATGAAAAACCGAGAAATCGCGCGTCAAAGTTTTCGCTTTCTGCCCAACCACTCATATACATACATATCTGCTAGACGCTCGGTCACTATTTCCCCGCTCTCCGAAAATATTTCGAATTCCCATCTAAAACTTTGGGGGCATATTCTTAGAATACTTTTAAAGGGATTTAAGCAAAAAAAAAAAATATTCGATTTTTTGAAGCTTCTAAAGCAGGCTTAAACATATTCGCACAAGCAGTAGTACATATATGACACATAAACAAAGTCACTAATGAGGAAAGGCAGTTACGGTTAAGTTTATCACGTTTTGGTTATATCAAAATCAAACGCAACTAACTGCTGAAGCCATCCATTGACAAAAAGCGGGAATTTAGTTGGACACCTAATACGTAAAACAGTCTCCAGACAGTTTGATGAATTACTATCGACATGACAAACTAAACCAACTAGACGTTAATCTAAATACAGATCAGTGCCTGTTAAGGATTCCCCACTGTCGTGGGAATTAATCGAAAGATAATGCAACTGGAAAACCCTATATTTATATAAAGTAGTACGATATATAATATGTGCATGCATATCCAGTTCAATTATAAATACTATGTGTTTTGATATATTATTTATGTGGACTTGATTCATACTAACTTACACACATACATATATTAATATTTCCAAAGAATTCTCTAATCGATTAGAAACTACTTAGCACGAACATGTTGTAACAGAAGCCGACACAAAAACAAGTTCGAAACCGGATTAAACTATGTACGGTCTTTAAAAATCGAGCCTTTCGAAAATCTTTGAAATTCTATGGTTTTTATAGAGTGTGAACTGAGTTTCATTAGAACTCTTAGGGCTGTCGAAACTTTATTAGCTGTCTCTCTGAATGGAAAGTGAGTGAAAATTTTTCTGCAAACGTCTACTTTTGCAAACATTTTCGATATTATGTTGTCATAACAAATTTATTATTCAAATATTGTGTGTGGGTATAAAAATAAACTGTATGCTCAACTCAAATGTACTTCCGTGGTGATAATCTCAATTTGCCATTGAATTTCTTATTGTGCGAGGCAAAAATCAGTCGAATACTAGCGAGCGCTTTGAAATGTATAAAGAAATAACACGGTATCTCTGCTACTTAATACTTACTTGGCACACTGTAAGTGTCGGTAGAGTGAAAGCAGGGAAGGATAACGATTCGGAACAGCCTTTTACGATACTCTTAGATGCAGAGAATGAAATCAGAAATGTGGTGAACGGCTTAGATTCATTTAGTAGCAAACAAGATAGCATGGAAGAGACGCTAAAAAGGTAAGGAATGACAAATAAAGTGCTGAAAAAACGCTTAACCTCATATTCGGTAAATATATATTCAGACTGAGCAAAATGTGGAATATTTTTGAGTAAGATCTTATTAAAAGAGGTCTTAAGACACTTGTCTTCTAATTAGCCAAAAATTTGTGTTTTTTTTTTTTGAAGTTATATCATTTTATTTATTTGTTTTATAATAAATAATAATAATATATATGTAATTAAATAATAATAAATAATTTTATAATAATCTATCTTTAGTGTTCAGACCGTTATGGAAAAAATCGAAGAACGATTGTTGGAACTAGAAAGCACCGTTAAGACTGTTGCGAATATTGAAGAAATGTGAGTGTTATTAGTGCTTAAGTTACGACTATTTCAAAAAATTAATTATATTGCTAACTCTTTTTGACAATGTTGAAGTGGCTATAAAGGTTTGAGGATATCTAGGCCCTGGTTTTATCTTAGCTTGCCAACAACAAAATAAAACAAAAAATGTGGTATTGTCTCTCGGCACGTAATGGCGAACGCCAGATTGTGTTTCTGTCTTACAAATGTTCCTCATAAGATTCACTAACTGTTCGAATTCGGCTATTATTAAATTAGTTTAAAGTACATACCTGAAAGAGTATGTTGAAAAGATCAGTCATATTACTTTTCACAGTGCGTGAAATCTTTTGAATATGGAAATATTTGAAACAATTAACGATTTAATAGACACCAGCCATCTGATTCATGGGAGAAAGTTTAAAATTTCCATCGCAGGTTCTCTAAGTGCGCTTCGGAGTGAGATCGCTATTTCCAAAATCAATAAAAAAGTCAATGGAGAGACGGTTGTCGAAAAAAAAAACTTTAAGTCAGGTTAACCCATCGATCCATAACACTCACGTAAAGATACAGTGGAACAAGTGGGATAAGACACAATGATATTATAGCGTTTGTACTAATACCTATTATAATTAAAAATGTAAGACTCAACTCAAATTATTCTTCTTGACGTCAAAATGCCGTTTCATAAAGTTTACTAGACACCCGAATGGTTGAAAAATATTTAGATAGTTAGACGACAAGTATATATAACTACTACCCATTTACGAGATAAAGAGATGAATAATGCAGGACGACAGCCGGATTTCTAGGCTGCCGAGATTATGAACTGAACTGACTCGGATTTCATCCGACCAAGGGCTGTTCTTTCGGCGATCTAACCCCGTTTGGATCGGTAAGTGTAAGTGTACTACCACTCACCTACCCGGTCCGTCACATGCAATGAAATACAATAGAAAAGGTATTACTGGTCTACTACCTGCTTTTTTATGATTCTATAAGGTACTACCTTGCAATTTACCTACAACAACTTATCAAGTTAAAGCGAGCGAGTGCCGAAAAACGGACGGCAATAATTTTAGAACGAGCCAACGCTTGGCGTCATTCTGCAAGACCGGTTAAAAACTATCCTCTCTAGGCTTTATTGCCTAGAAATTGTCGTTCTAACCAACCTTCCGTCGATGCAGAAGGTCCTCACTGGAACACGATTTACATCTGAACAGGATTTCAAAAATTTGTTTGATTTCTTTGGAATGGAATCCACAAAAAGCCAAAAGGATGGAAAATATTATAGCTTCAGTTGGGTTATGACTGGAATAATGCTTTTGTACATGTTTTTCTTAAATAAACATTGATTCTAAAAAAAACACCAATATAGTTAGGGACCCAACGGAAAGAACTTATTTAACCTAAATTTAATTAGGTTGTAAAAATATTGAACAATACTATGCATATTCTCTTATGCTCCCAGCTTAATAATGGTAAGCATATTTAAAAATATATTTTTGGTTCTTAGAGTCGAGTCTTTTGGAAAATTATTGGAAAGTCGTCTGGGCGAAATAGAGAACAAGTTGAGTTCCACGGAAAATATTCAACAAGTGTAAGCGAATATCGAAGCTAGATAGTTCTGAACTTATAATTGTACCATAGTATAATCTGCGACTATTATTTTTTAGAAACTATGCCTTTATCGAGCGGCGGTTAGATGAATTGGGGTCAAATTTGAAGTCAACCCTAAGTAAACAAGAAGTGTAAGTATAAAACGAATTGAAATGAAAACTCGTTACACTAAATAAAAATTACACAATCTAGTTCATATTTCCTGATATAATACATACCAATTTCTTAAATTTTTTTCTCAGAGTCCGGAGTGGAGTTGGAGGTGTACCTGATAAAAGCTTAGCGGATATCCCCGCCGAAGTGAACAGATGCGCCAAGTAAGTGATAATAAATAAGCAATTCGAGGTTCGTTACTTTTTAAAGAAAAAACACAGAAACTTCAAATTTAATGTGAATTTATTATCATTATTTCAAATGGTGGCCGCGGCTACGTCTCATATGGTCCATTGAGCATTTTGACTAGTAACTGCCCAATTACAAGCGTCATGTTTTCTCCAAGGCCTGAATCGAAGCGGGATCGTTCGCATAGACTTTATGCTTCACATATCTCCACAGTGAAAAGTCTAACGGTGTGATATCACACGATCTTGGTGGTCAATAGACCGGCCCAGAATGTGAATTTATCTGCTCACCGAATTGTTCTCTCAATAAATCTATTGATTGATGCGATGTGTGGGAAGTGGCGTGTTCTTCTTAAAACCAAGTGTCGTCGAGATCACGAGCTTTAATTTCAGGCATCAAATAGTGGGTTTTCACGGCGCGATAACGGTCGCCATTGACGGTTACGTTCTCACCGGCATCACTTTTGAAGAAATATGGACTGACGATTCCACTGTCCCACAGCAAACCGTTGTTTTCCTGCATGAAATGACAGCTCTTCAATCCTTCAGGTTGCTTTTCGTCCCAAATGTGGCAATTTTGCTTTTTCACTACCCATTGAGTCAGAAATGTGCCTCATCGCTGAACAAAATTTGGCTCGAAAACGTCGGACCTTCTTGGAACTTTACAAGAGCCCATAGAGCGAAGCGATGTCGCTTGGGAAGGACGAGCGGCTTCAGTTTTTGCAGAAGCTGTATTTTGTATGCTTTCAACTTAAGATCTCGACGTAAAATTCACCTAGTCGATACATACGTCAGCCCGAGTAGCTGCGAACGGCGCCGAATAAACTTTACTCGGTCTTGATGCACACTCTCAGCTACGGCCGCTATATTTTACTCACTGTGTGCTGAACGTGGTCTGTTCGGTCGAATATTATCCAATAATGAATGCTCGGTCGCAAGATGGGTGATGGCGTTGCGAATAGTACGCTCAGTAGGCTGATTATGTTGACCATAAGTTGAGTGAAGCACAAAACCTCCAAAGCAATAACTCATTGCTTCACAGAAAACGAACTTTTGATAAAATGAGGTAGGTTGCCTCTAAGTGTAGTTCTTTAGCTCAAGCTCGTTAGCACCAATCTTCTACTTTATCTTGATTGCCGCTGTAACTATCTAAACCATTTTGCCCGAGCTCACAGTAATGTGGACTTTTGTTTTTGCGGACATAAATTGTGTTTTATGCAGTGAATTTTATCCGCCTGATCTCGAACCATTTTGTCCAGCTTAACCGACTTAGTTTATCTCTTATTCGCTGTATGGCATGCGTCTCACTGGAACCATTTTTCATTTAGATTACTGATGATATTTACTTTTCAGGATGGCTAGCTGTAAACTAAAAGATGCACACAATAAAACGATTTTGTCGAAACCAGAAGTATATAGTGATTGTGCCGATGCGTGGCAGCAGCGTGGACCTCAATTTTTTACCGGAATTTATGAAATCAAGTTGCCAAACTTTCAGCCGTTCGAGGTGTTTTGTATGAACGAATGTACCACTTGTTGCCCTTGGACTTTAGTAATGCACGGAAGTGCGCAAAGTGCAGAAAAAATTTATCAAAGGAGTTGGCTTGAATACAAGCACGGTTTTGGAAGTGCAAGCACGGACTATTTCATTGGTTTAGATCGTTTGCATGTGTTGACAAAGCGAGCGCCACAAGCCCTTATGGTTCGCGACTATGTTATAGGAAACCAAAACATTTTCAAGGAGTTCAGTATTAAAGATGAGCGATACGATTTTGCGGTGGATAATTTAGTAAAATTAATGGTGCAGCCTTGGGGTTATAACGATATCTCAGATGGCACAGGTGATACATTTTCAAGTAATAGTGTGTGTGCGAAGGTGCGAGGTCGCAGTTGGTGGTATAACCAAGGATGTATCTCCAGCTTCGGAATTGAGTAAGTTTCCCGAGCTATTCATTAAACTTTATTCAAATCGTACATATATTGATACTTTTTTACAGTTCATTTACTGAAAACATCTTTATGGCGATTCGCCCCAAGGCGTGTCAGGAAGATCAATAATAAGTGAAATTATGTGTTATTTTATATTCCATTTCAATAAAATTAATAAAAACCGAGAAAAAACGTTACACCGTAGCTATAATACCTTTCACTAATAACGGGAGATTCAAGTATAGATGCTTTTTTTGACAGATCTTTGATTTTTTGTTCAGTATTGTTTGGCATTTCATCATGGCAAGACTTACAAATCAACGTTTACAAGTTCTGTAAAGGAGGTGTTTCGCGCGCTTCGCGCAACTTATGGTCAACATAATCAGCCTACTGAGCGTAATGAGCGTACTATTCGCAACGCCATCACCCATCTTGAGACCGAGCATACATTGCTGGATAATATTCGACGGAATGGACCACGTCCAGCACGCAATGAAGAAAATTTAGCAGCCGTAGCTGAGAGTGTACACGAAGACTGCGCCGTTCGCAGGAACTCAGTCTGACGTATGGAACGACTTGGCACATTTTACGTCAATATATTAAATTGAAAGCGTACAAAATACAGCGAAGAAAGCAAGAGGATAGTTTTGTTTGAAGTTCTCCATTTATTTTCCTTTTAGCTTGCAGTGGCTGTCATAAAGCTAGAGGTAGAACTACTGTTCCAGAGTGCAGCCTCTTTCAGAGCGTTGAGTACTAACGTGGGTCTTGAGCTCCTAAACTCTAGTCGAAGAGCGCTTAGTTCTCATTATTACTTGCATCGAGCTCCTAAGACTTGAATGAGCGTCTAACATTTGCGGTATCGTTGGAAATTGTGAAACCTATCATCCTGCCATTTCCCAGCATCAGTTTATATGAAACGGCTAAAAAATTTGACAGAAGCCAATTGTAGAAGTTTTCTGGAAGGAGACGAGGTAAAATCAACTCAGCACTGGACAGTGTCCAGCTTTCGCAAGACTCAGTTTGAAACCTTGGATTACTGATATCACAAATAAACAGTTCATAATTGTGCATGAGTGGTCCGCGCTTAGATATCTAGATAAAAAGTGCTTTTGAGTATGAAAACCAGATAAGGCCTTGAATCAAAAGCCACTGATAAACCTAAATCTAATCATTTCTTTCTATTATATGTATGTATATGTATGTATGTAGCGGCTACCTGGTTAGGTCATGTTGTCCGGATGGACGAAAACACTCCAGCTCTGAAAGTATTCGACGCAGTACCCGCCGGGGAAGCAGAGGAAGAGGAAGACCTCCACTCCGTTGGAAGGACCAAGTGGAGAAAGACCTGGCTTCGCTTGGAATATCCAATTGGCGCCACGTAACGAAAAGAAGAAACGACTGGCGCGCTGTTGTTAACTCGGCTATAATCGCGTAAGCGGTGTCTACGCCAATTAAGAAGAAGATATGTATGTGTATGTCACGCTTGCAGAAGTCCAGCCGCTGAACCCAATTCTCGACGGTTTTGAAGCATAAATCGGCCGATACTGCTGCAATTTCACTTTCGATATCAATCGATGAAGTTCATCAATCGTCGCTAGTTTTCAATAAATCGATTGTGACATTCGCTGTTTGGCTGGTGGCGCCGTCCTGTTGGAACCACATATTGTCCAAGTCCATATTATGCAATTCGAGCGAAAAATATTCTGTTATTATTGATTTTGGTGGTAAAGCTGAGCATGTAAGTATGTGGGATCTTTCGCAAAATCCGCCACTAAGACGTCACAGAGATGCCCAAGGCTTGAGAACGACGTGTGAGAGACAGATTTAGGTCTTCCTCAATGCGTTAACGGTAGCAATATTCTCTACGTTGTTGGCACTTCTTTATCTCACGTTGTGAGCACTTATTTATCTCATTTTGTATTGTGCCTCTGGCTTCAAATTTTTCCACTAGACGCTCAATTGTTGATCTGACAGACGATTATGACGACCATAAATTGAACGTAGCGCTCTTAAAGTTAGGCTGCCGACTCCGAATTTTGGTAGTAAATTTTAATAATTTCGACTCGTTGTTGGATCGTATATCTTTCCATGATAAAATGACAAAAATGCGGGAAACATATGGCGTCGTTTGCTGTCCCTATCGACCTACATTTATAGCGTCCCTATTGAAAAAGCCGTTATATACGAAACAGTCCCTCAGTTGTTGAGGTATCGATCTGAAATTTTGAACACGTCCTTTTCTGTACAAGAAGCTGCACCTTCGTCGGAACGGCCGATGTCGGACCACTACAGTATATAGCTGCCATACAAACTGAACGATTGGAATTTTAATTTAAAACAAGAAAAAACGTTAATTTCGGTTGCACCGAAGCTAAATACCCTTCACAGGTGCATTTCTGTTAGTAACTATGTGTTCAGTTTGTATGGCAGCTATATGCTATAGTTAACCGATCTGATCAATTTCTTCGGAGATTACATTGTTGCTTTAGAAAATAATCTATACCAAATTTCGTGAATATATCTTGTCAAATGTGAAAGTTTTCCATACAAGAACTTGATTCCGATCGTTCGTTTGTATGGCAGCTATATGTTATAGTGGTCCGACATCGGCCGTTCCGACAAATGAGCATCTTCTTGAAGAGAAAATGACGTTTGCAAAATTTCAAAACGATATCTTAAAAACTGAGGGACTAGTTCGTATATATACAGACAGACAGACGGACATGGCTAAATTGACTCAGCTCAGCATACTGATCATTTATATATATACTTTGTAGGGTCTCCGACGATTCCTTCTGGGTGTTACAAACTTCGTGACAAACTTAATATACCCTGTTCAGGGTATAAAGATATCTTCACAAAATTCGTGATGGGTCGGCATGTCTAAGAAAATGGAGCAATCTCCGAGAAAATATCCACATCGCATCGCTATAGCATACACCATAGTTGCCATACAAACTGAACAATCAGGATCAAGTGCTTGTATTAAACTTTCGCTTCTATACAGTTTTTTCTCACTGTGTACTCACGCTTACTAAACTTTTCATTCATAAGAGGCAAGCTTTCTGCCTGAAATGCCTTTTGAAAAGATAAATATACTATATGCCACACACATGCATATATACTATATACTGATTGCATATAACTTCAAAACAACGAAAGCTTGCAATGCGCGCGTCTACACAGACCGTCTTTTGGCCGTGAAAATGCCAAAGCTTCCGCCACTTGAATAACGAGAGCAAAACAAAACGCAATAAACGAAAGTGAAGCAAAAAGGGCAAATTGGTTAAGCTTTAAGTGATAAATATGTGTCTGTGTATAAAACCACGGGCAGCTGTTTGCAGCTATATGCACATACATATGTATATGTATGTATGTATACATATAGTATATGTATAGCATATGTTAAGTGAACTTGGCTAGATTTCTTTGCCAGAAGCATCTTAAAGCCCTGCGTTGAGTCAAGCGGCTTCAGAAGGTGTGCTAGCCACTGGTAACAGCTGCTTTTTTTGTGTGTATGAGTGCGCCTATGAACTTCAGTATCCAATATAGTATATGTAGTAGATTTTTGATTATCCACATGTTTGTATGCGTACATTATCAGCGGCAGCTAGCTGTGGTATCTACACATTGCTGCAGCTCGGCTGCCACAGCGCGTTATGGCTCAGTTGCGTGTGGACGCACCACGGATGTGGACAAGAATTCCAGCGTTCGGCGCTTAAATGCCGCAAAGTGCGCGTTTTTCAGCTTAGTGCGCTTGCAATTTGTGCATGTGTATGTGAATGTGTGTGTTCGTGAATACTCTTCGAGCAGCAATCCTTAAAGAAACGCGCTATTTTATCAGATAAATTGTGGTTTGAAGCCTCAAAGTGAACACACAAATAATATAAAAAATTATAATTAAATGTAGCGCTAATAAAACTGTTAGATAATAGCGGCACGTTTCCTCTGTATAATAATAAAAATCAAGAGCATATACGACAATTGCTGTGCTGTAAGCAAATCTACGGAAATAAGTATCACATATCCTCGTTTGATTACTGAAAAAATCGCATGCGATAAATACATACATATACCATACTTAAAGCTATAAACCGACAAATATAAGTAAAGTCGCTACTACCCTTCAAAACCAGCAAAATTATCAAACGGCGTCATCACAAGCGCGTCAGCAGGTAAGTGTCCTTGCCGATACGAAACTACATATAGTATATGTAAGTATGTATGTAAATAAGTATATGAACACCACCGGCTGCTACGATGCTCAGTACAGCAGCGTATTGCAACTGTTTGGCGTGCTGCAGATAGCAGTTAGCTTTTTGATATACATTTTTTGGAGTGAAATATGAAGGTCAGCCTTCCTTCGTACACAAGTATACATAAGTATGCCATATATGGCTAAATACTAGTATATAAAAAGTATTTAAAAAGGTGTGTGTGTGTAGGAATTCGCTAGTTATAAGTCGGCTTCAAAATTTTCATCTTGTTATTGTTGGTTAAAGTTATTGTTTGTTAAAGTTTTTGCATCTATATCACTCACTTTTAGTACCGAATCACATTCTGATAAGAGATCTACTCTCATACATACAGGGTCAGGGTCCACTCGAAGTGTAACCAATTAAAAAAGCCATAAATTCGGTTTGGAAAATTATTTTTATTTATTTTAAAGTACAAAATGTGTGAAAATAATCATAAATTCAGCACCAATTCACTTTTGCTCGATATGACCACCTTTTGCCTTAACTATGGCCTTGAGACGGTCAAAAAACGAATCGCACACACGGACAATGGCTTTCTTCAGCATCACGAGACTGGTGTATTTTTTACTTCGCACCTTGCTCTCCAAAATGGCCCAGAGAGAATAATCCATTGGATTCGCATCTGGTGAATTCGAGAGCCATTGTGTGGTCGTAATGAAGTTCGGAACGTTGTTTTTCAGCCATTCTTGGTTCACTCGCGCTTTGTGAGACGGTGCTGAGTCTTGTTGAAAAGTCCATGGTTTGCGACCGAAATGTTTGTTTGCCCACGGCTTCAAAGCAGCCTCCAGAACACTTTCCCGATAATATGTCGCATTTACTTTGACGCCAGGCTCGATGAAAACAATTGGAGAGCGCCCATCTGCGGTGACAGCGGCCCAAACCATTATTTGTGGCGGGTGCTGCCTCCTGGTGGCCAACCGATGACTTAGATTCTCGTATGAACGGTCGGTCAAGTAAACCCTATCGTTTTGAGAGTTTACGAATTGCTCAATTGGAAAAAATTTTTTGTCAGAAAACACAATGTTCGAAATTTGACCGCTTTCGGCCAAGCGAACCAACTGCTTCGCTCTCTCAAGTCTTACTTGTTGCTGCTTCGGCGTGAGATCATGGGCCTTTTGGAACTTGTAAGGCTTGACCTTGAGCTCATTTTTCAATATGCGTCGGATGCTGCGGTCGGATATTTTCAGTTCTTTAGCCATTTGATTGGCACTTCGTCGTGGATTTCGCTCAAGTCGCTTCTTCACTTTCCGAACCATCTCACGTGACGTTGCAGTCTTTTGATGACCAGCTCCATGGCGTTTTGCGATGCTACCAGTATCATTGTAATGAGTGATGGTGCGATAAACAAAAACTTTATTCACATTAAGGTGTTTGAGCTCACGAACAATTGTTGGCTGTGATTTTCCAGCTATATATAAAGCAATCACACTATTACGTTTGAATTCCATCGCTGATCACTTTTTTTGCGTTCACTTTTGGCAAAACGCTTTTGTACAATTGTGAACAATACTCCGAACTGTCATTCAGCAAATTTATAAACAGCTGATTCCAGTGCGACAGCTGCGTGAATGGTCCGTAGTTGGTTACACTTCGAGTGCCGGACCACAATCGCTAACCGATTTGTGCGGTATAAAATTTAACAAAAAGTCAGATATAAGAACTAAAGCGATATCGTATATTTTTGCTAATTACATAATCATAATATGCCAAGCAAAATATTCTCTCCGAAACTTAGTGCTAGATTTCTTTTAGTGACCGATATAAAGCGCCTACCAAGAGGAATGACGTGTTGGCTATTGTGGTCAGTCAAATCAGACAATTGCATCCTCAAAAATTGACAGTTTGGTGCCAAATATAGTATGTTAGCATCATCGGGCCTAATCTCTTTCGAAAAGAGGCAGAAAATGGCGATACCAGCAATAGCGAGCGTTATAAGATGATGTTGACCGACTTTTTTTTTCTGGAACAGAGATAGATATCTCTCCTCTATTTCCAACAAGACGGTGCGCTGTCTCATGTTTTACGTTTAAACATGGACACATTGCGTGCAAAGTTTGGCCACTCGTTAATTTCGAGAAATGGTCCAGTCAAATGGCCGCCAAGATCTAAAGCGTATGACATTTATGTATTGAAGATTATCTCTTTCAAATATTGGCCGCGGCTAGGTCTCAGATGATCCATCTGTTCAGTCCAATTTTCGATGAATCTTTCGAGCATTACGACTAGTAACTGGCGAATGACACGCGTGATGTTTTGCTCCAAGACCTAAATCGTAGCAGGATTGAACGTATAGACTTTAGACATTATATATCTCCTCGGGAATAAGTCTAACGGTGTGATATTACACGATCTGAATGTCAATCGATCGGTGTAAAACGAAAAATTATGAGCCATTGATTGATGCGATGAATGAGAAATGGCGCCGTCTTGTTGAAACCAAATGTCGCCAAGATCACGAGCTTCAATTTCAGTCATCAAATAGTCGGTTATCTCGGCGCGATAGTGGTGGTAATTGATGATTTCGTTCTCACCGGCATAATTTTTTGAAAAAAGATAGACCGATGATTCCAACGGCCCACAAATCGCACCAAACCGATGTTTTTTCTGGATGAAATGATAGCTCTTGAATCTCTTCAGGTTGCTCTTCGTTCCAAATGTGGCAATTTTGCTTGTTTAAATCCCTTTTGAGCTTGAAATGGGCCTCATCGCTGAACAAAATTTGGCGCGAAAACGTCGGATCTTCTTGGAACTTTTCAAGAGATTTGCAAAAAAAAAAAAAAGTTATTGAAAAAAGTACCTCTACTTAGATCACCCAGTAGAATAGATTTAGCTGTATATAAACATAACATAACAAAAATGATTTTGAGTGACGCATTTTCATCGCGAATAATGCGAGGTCGACACGCCTATTAACGTACAAATAATCAACTGATAGCTCCAATCGATCAGTTACCGACCACGTAATCCATCATATAACTGTAACTATTATAATGTTAAAGCTGTCAACTGGTAATTACCGTCACTTTTAATCCGTGTCGATCAAATGCGTACAAGCTTCAATTGTTTAGACACATTGGCAGCAAGCCAAATCTTTTCAATGTTTATTACTACTATTCCTTCTCCGCATTCAACATGTGTTGTGTTGTTTTTGTGCAATTGTTGTATTAATGTTGGATTGCAAATTGCTAAGCCGTAAAAATTTCAAGTTCAAGCATAAACCGTTTTTTGTTACGCATACTTCCTCTTTTGAAATGTGAGTATTTACTTTCTAAAAATGTCGATGATTAAGTGAACTTTTTGATTTTGGAACTTTTCGTCTGCCTTTTTCAAGTTAAGGGTTAGAAGAGGAATGTGAATTCGAGTGCCACTTTTCCAAGTCAAGGCTTAGAATCAGCCTTTTTCTTGTTCGGGCTTAGAAGAAGAATTGTATTCCAGTCAAACTTTGAAATTATGGTTTAGCAGAAAATTGGGATTAAGCCATATAGATTCACGCAAGTTGGAAGCCCCTCTTTTGCTGTAATACTAATGGTATTTGAAAATATGGATCCAAGGGCCTTTGTCTGCAGACTTCTATGCAATTAATTAGCAAGTGTTCTGCAGTTTCAAGCTCTCTGTCGCAGAACCGGCAGTTACCACAAGAAGCAATGTTATTTAAGCACTTCCTGAGCTTACGGTGGCCAGTGTAGAATACGACAAGTTTGTCTCTGGGGAGGTTGCTTACATATTTAAGGCTGCTGAGGTTGTAACCACCTATTAACAACTTGGCATGGCACATTCCTTGGATTGTTACCAATACCTCTCACAGCCTACTTCTTTTTCCTTGCAGAACAGCTCCTTTATGGTACGAGGACCCACCGCGATGAAGAGTTCAGGTTCTCCCATGTTAGTGAATACTGCGGAGTGGACGAGCTCATCAGCCAGTTTATTCTCTAAACCTCTGTAACTAGGCACGCAGAAAAGATGCACTTGGTTATGTACCGATAGACTGCTCAGCCGTTCTCTCCACCCTGCACCAGTAGTGATTTGATCGCGTAGGCAGAGATTGCTTTAAATGCCGCTTGACTGTCGCTTATGTGGTATGGTTATAAGTGCACGAGTAGTAGCGTTGAAGGTTTATCTTTACGTACCGACTTATTTCTGCTTGAAATATGCTCAGAAAACTTCCCATATGTATGAAGAGTTTGGTTCGCGGTTCTGCGACTCCTATGTCGGTGTATCACTTGTGATTGTACTATCCCTAAGCAGTAGCTCGAGAATCCATTCAGCCTTACTGCTAAGGCCGCGATGTCTGAATTTGGTATCCCCACAAAACTAATACGGCTGTGTAAACTGACGTTGAGGAACACGAAATGCTCCGTCAGGATCGGGAAGGACCTCTCCGAGCCGTTCAATACCAAACGAGGTTTCAGACAAGGCGACTCCCTATCGTGCGACTTCTTCAATCTACTGCTGGAGAAAATAATTCGAGCTGCAGAACTTAATCGAGCAGGTACAATCTTTTATAAGAGTGTACAGCTGCTGGCCTATGCCGATGATATTGATATCATCGGCCTCAACACCCGCGCCGTTAGTTCTGCTTTCTCCAGACTGGACAAGGAAGCAAAGCAAATGGGTCTGGTAGTGAACGAGGGCAAAACGAAATATCTCCTGTCATCAAACAAACAGTCGTCGCACTCGCGACTTGGCTCTCACGTCACTGTTGACAGTCATAACTTTGAAGTTATTTGGGAACCAGCATAAACACCACCAACAATGTCAGCCTGAAAATCCAACGCAGGATTGCTCTGCCAACAGGTCCTACTTCGGACTGAGTAGGCAATTGAAAGTAAAGTCCTCTCTCGACAAACAAAAACCAAACTCTATAAGTCGCTCATAATTCCCGTCCTGCTGTATGGTGCAGAGGCTTGGACGATGACATCAACTGATGAGAGTTTTCGAGAGAAAAGTTCTGCGAACGATTTATGGTCCTTTGCGCATTGGCCACGGCGAATATCACATTCGATGGAACGATGAGCTCTACGAGATGTATGACGACATTGACATAGTTCAGCGAATTAAAAGACAGCGGCTACGCTGGCTAGGTCATGTTGTCCGGATGGATGAAAACACTCCAGCTCTGAAAGTATTCGACGCAGTACCCGCCGGGAAGCAGAGGAAGAGGAAGACCTCCACTCCGTTGGAAGGACCAGGTGGAGAAGGACCTGGCTACGCTTGGAATATCCAATTGGCGCCACGTAGCAAAAAGAAGAAACGACTGGCGCGTTGTTGTTAACTCGGCTATAATCGCATAAGCGGTGTCTACGCCAATTAAGAAGAAGAAGACACGACTCATGCGTGATCTGTGAAAAAAAGGCTATTGTAAAAAGTACCTCTACTTGGATCACCCGTTAAAATTGTTAACGGCTGAAAAATATTAAAGTGTTGCTACCAACTGCTATTTCATTTCTCGCAGCTGTATGTTAAGTGGGTACAAGTTCCAGTGCAACTCTAGCTTGAGATTAAAATGTAGATCAATAAGAAGAGAAGTGAAGTAACGTTATTTCTATCTTGAAGGAAATCGTATATAAAATCTTTGTACTTGTGTATGTATATAATGTTGGTAATTAGACAAGAAACTTGTAAACAGTGCCCTGCCATCGCCAAGGGTGTATGCTATTTGTATTGAAGGTGTCAAAGAAATTACAACGCTTGCAAGTTCAAGCCAAGCTTAACACATACATGCATACAATCACATTTCGTGCAACAATTAGCTGTTTGGGAACGTGTCAATGACATATTTGGCCTCAGCGCATAGCCGTCGACATTTAACTGACGGCAATTTATAATAGATTTCAACGGAGATGCTCACGTTTTGTGGAACTAGAGTGTTGTGCAGACACCGTAGTTGCTTAAATGCCAGAGAAGGAAAGTGAGACATAAAGGGGGAAGTTGTCTTACAACAACGACCTAATTTTTCACATAGTTAGTGAGATGACGTGAAAACTAAATATGTCATTGAATAATTGCTAAGCTTAATTTTTAATTTTTTAATTTCCAAATTTTTAAATTAAGCTATTATATGTACTAGGTGTGACAGTTAAGTAACAAGACTAGCGCAGTAACATATTTTATTATGAATTCCTAGATTACTGCTAATTGTAATCTCAATCTCTCGTCTAAAAAGTTATTATTTCTTCTTATATTTTTCATCTTTGTTCAGTTTCTGCTAAATATACGTTAGTTTTGGAAACAATAGTCTAATATTAAAACTCCCAAAAGAACCCTAAGTATGCCGATGGCGGGGAAAGGAGCTCCCTTAATTCGAAAGAATGCAGACAAATAAGTCTCATTCCTTTTGACAATAAGCTTCTAGATGCCTTTATAACAGATAAGCTTCCATCGGCTCACCGAACTGAACTGAAGGGTAAATCCACGGAGACTGCAGTTCACACGCTAACCTTAAGTATAGATCGAGCTTTAGAGCATAAGGACCATGTGCTAGGAGCCTTTTTTGATATAAGCGGAGCATTTAATTTTGGATAGAGCCCAACATCATGACATGGGGAAAAGCTCGATTGAGCTGCAAGAAGATTAATACAGAAAGGAACCAAACCGGATTGCTCAGATTAGCATGAATAGGTACTTAATACTTTTGAAAAAATTTAGGATTGGGTGCTCTTCTTTAAAAGAAGATGATCCAGACGACATAGCTATATTCACGGACAAGTTCCACGATACAGGTAATAGCCTGATGAATAATGTTCGGCATGCCATATATTGATGGACGATATCGGCATTCCTAAAAATAAATGCTATTAAGACAGTTGATGAGATTGATGAGTGCCACCCTCCTGTGTAGTGGACCAGCATAGGAAATACGCAAGTCGCTAAAAATGACAAAATGACACACAATGGAATTTCCGAAAGAGCTGACAGACGGATCAGGGTGAGATGGAATGCCTTAATTGGACTGCATTGCGGTTGTTGGCCTAATCAAAGGTCACAACTTAATGGCATCGGATGAAAGTCGTATGCGCTTGCATAAAATAGACATGATAGAGACGCTGGTACACCTCCGCTGCTTCTATCCGACCTTACCTACTACTCGTCTTAGATATCTAGGAGACACTTAGTTCAATGTACTGGATGAAGTATCAGAATTAGATTTCAAATTTCTATTAAATTTCAGAAAAAGTGTTGACGTACTGTAGGAAGATAACTTTGGCTCATATTAATCTGAATCTCAACAAGGCATTACAAATTGGTGTCAGCCAGTCAGCATAACCGAACCTAATCTAATCTTAACATATCAAATCGCTAAATAGACTCCTTCAAAAAATAACTGACTATACTACTTTTCCAGGAACAGAAGTGGATATCGGTTAACTTTACAAAAGTTTCCAATAAATTAAAAGTATAATATTTGGGTTATACTTGTACATTTGGAGGACTCGTTCGAGCATTTCGACTGGTAACTGATGAATCACACGCATGATGTTTTGCTCCAAGGCCTGAATCGAAGGGGGATTGTCCGCATAAGCCCTCCCAATGAAAGACTTTATACATCCCCACAGGAATAAGTCAAACGGTGTGATATCTCACGTTTCTGGAGGCCAATCGGCCGGCCCGAAACGTGAAATTATCTGCTAACCGAAGTGTTATCTCAATAAATCCATTGATTAATGCGATGTGTGGGAAGCGGCGCCGTCTTGTTGAAACCAAATGTAGCCGAGATATGAGCTTTAATTTCAGGCATTAAATAGTCAGTTATTATGGCCATAGGCAGTTACGTTCTCAACCGTATAATTTTTGAAGAAATATGGACCAATGATTCAACCGGTCCACAAATCACACCAAATCGTTGTTTCTTCTCGGTGAAATGACAGGTCTTGAATCTCTTCAGGTTGCTCTTCGTGCCAAACGCGGCAATTTTGTTTGTTTACATACCAATTGAGCCAGAATTGGAGCTCATCGCTGAACAAAATATGGCGCGAAAACGTCGGATCTTCTTGGAACTTAGCGTAAAATGCGCCAAGTCGTTATTTACGTTAGTCCGATTTGCTGCGAACGGCGCCAAATCATCCGTTAAATTCTTTAATTTATTAAATAAATGCATAACCATAACTTTAAGCATACATATCTATGAATACCGGTACCACTTGAGACACTGGCAACTGGCAAACGGCTTTCAGTTTTTGTTTTGCTCGCAAAATTCATCGAATGTTTGAAAATCAGGCTTGCCTTAAATAAACGAAAAAGTTCAAAACAACTCTTGCGATCGCAGACAATGGTGAATTTCACAAAAAAGAACAACAATCTTAGACAAATTTTAATTATGCAAATATGCGATAAAAAAAAAATAAATTTAAAAACCACTGAGGGCTATGCAACACAAAATTAATTTGGCGAAAATTCGCTACACTCTTAGTTGCATTCCGAAAGCCTTGAAAGAGCTTCAAGTGGTTATGCTAAAAGAGTGTATAGCTCGTAGTGATGGAGAAAATTTGAGGTCAATAAGTGGGTGCAGCAATATAAACGCCATAACGTCAAAATTTGTATATTTGTATGGTGTTATGAGCAAAGACGATGCCAAGAGAATGACGTCTCTTTTATTTGTTTATTTATTGTTATACCCTGAACTGGATATAAAAGGAAACGGTGGATACAAGCCGAATCGATTTAATCATAATCGTCTGTATCCACACGAAACTTATTTGTTGGAATCGCCGATATCGGAAAACATTAGCATATATAGTACATAGATGTCATACAAATTGAACTATCGAACTCAAGATTGGTTATATGGACAATGCTGTCTTTTTTTTCATTTGACGACACATAAATCTTTCGCAGAACCTTTCTCTCAAAAATTCATAATACCTCCGTGCCTCTGCAACAAATAACAGGACGGGTATGCAGAATTTGGTCTTTATTTGTCGAGAGAGGACTTTACTCTAATTTGCCTATTCAGTTCGAAAAAGCACCTGCTGGCAAAAGTTATTTTGCGTTGGATTTCGAGGCTGACTTTGTTGCTGGTGTCAATGCTGTTTCCACGATTGAAGAAATTATCTACGACTTCGAGGTTATGACTATCAACAGCAACGAGGGAGCCGAGTCGCAAATGCGACGACTGTTTGTTTGATGACAGGAGATATTTCGTCTTGCGCTCGTTCACTATTAGACCCATTTGCTTCACTTCTTTGTCCAACCTGGCGAAAGCAAAACTAACGGTGCGGTTGTTATGGCCAATTATGGCCAAGTCATTCGTTGGAAAGTTTTATTGTATGTATTAGGTCTACAACTTTGCTTCCGCCGTTTTCCAATAGATGTCTCTAGGGTCAAGCACTGGTCGATTAAATCGTTTCATATCGATCTTGGACATTTGTGTCAACATTAACCCAACAAAATATTTGTAGAGATCTGTTTAACAGTTATTGAAGTATGATATGGTGCCCTTAAACGGCGCTAAAATTTTCGACATTGTGCCACAGGCATTATATGTACTTGTACTATATATTTGGGAGGAGTATACATATGTTCTGGGTTTTATTTCAATTTGGTTCTTGTTGGGGTGAATGCTTAAAATATGGAGATTATCCTCAAATATAACACTGATTGAGACTTCAATTTTAATGTAAATGTTTCTATTATTTCATTTCATTTTGTGTTTGGAATATTTGACCGAGCAGGAGAATCAGCTAGCCTTTGATTCACTTAACTTTGGAAAGTAGCAAATCGAACAAACCACTGGTATAAATGACATAAACTGCAGAGTTAGAATATCAAGCGTTTATACCACTTGAATAAGCTATTAGTGCGCTCTCTTTTACTGACTCCAACAGCTCCATTTTGTTAATGCTCCTACCTGTACATTAATATGGATTCATTGAGTTATACAAGTAAAATTCATAAGAAATAAAAAATTTTCCCAAAAATAATCAAACTTCAACCGTTAATATCTTTTAAACGGTTGGGTTTACGAAAAAATCGTTAGAAACCTTTTTTGTAGAGCATTCAATTTCCTACAAAATCTAAGGAACAAGATATTTTTTCAAGTATTTGGAAGCGAGATATAAATTTTTCTATCTGATAATAAGAAAAAATAGAAAACTGTAAGAAGGAGGACCGTCCCATTACAATTAAGAACTCATGCTTGGAGAGGCTTCTTAGAGGTGTCTAGGAACCTATTTTTCAGAGTACCAAAAGAAAAAATTTTTTTTTTCTTTTGATCCAACCTACTGTACATATTTCGACCACAGGGTAGAGCAAAGCAAGTGGCGAATCGAATAAGCCGCTTGATGCGGTAAAGCGAATATGAAAAATTTTTTTGTGAAATATTTTCCATGTGCTCATAAGTGTCTACATTGATGTTGCTTGCTTGAGGGCACAATCAGTGGCGCCAGCACATCAAA
Organism: Bactrocera neohumeralis; assembly: GCF_024586455.1. Taxonomy (NCBI): domain Eukaryota; kingdom Metazoa; phylum Arthropoda; class Insecta; order Diptera; family Tephritidae; genus Bactrocera; species Bactrocera neohumeralis. Next base: position 64,211,603 of record NC_065922.1, read on the forward strand.
TCAATCTGAAATAACTGCTTCAAGAATGCCCAAAACAAGTTGAAAACAAAGTCAGTAAGCTTCCGTATAATTTATACAAGCTTTAAAAAATTATAAAATATATGTGATCACAAGCATGGCATAATTAACAAATTAATGGAAACATCTGCAAATATTATATGTTAATTGCTGTTGTTATTGGCTTCAACATTATAAATTTGGACTTCTGTTTTGATCGCATATTTTTGTGCAAACCAATATCAAATATTTTATTCTCCAAAAATATGCAAACACATACTTACATACAAACATATTTTTGAGCGTCAAAGGTTAGTAAACGAAACTGTAGGTAACACTAGTGATTCTATATAACAACAATAGCTACAAGTGTGCACTATGTGTTTATTTTTCTCATATTAAGTCTTTATTTGTTTAAGCTGTTAACACTTCTTCTGCGCGGGCTTGTGTGTGTTTACAGCTTTAGCTGCTTCAATACAATTGCTTGTTAGAAAAAATGTTAGACAAGCCCAAGTTCAATAAGATTGGCATAGCTGTTCAGTTAACTGCCAACGCTGAACGGAAACGGACGTGTCTCATTGTTGCGGAAGTTTTATGCGAACGTTAGTATAAACGTTAGAAGCGTATGCGAAAAGAAAACGGAAACGTGAAAAATCAGGAATAAAATTAAATGTGAAAGTGAGTGTGCAATTTGGATGCAATGATTCAGAGAATTTAAGATATAAAATAATGAGGTTTAACAAGTATAAATTAAAAAAAAAGATTATGAATTAGGAATCCGGCGCCGAATCATAAATTAAAAAACAAGATTATGAATTAGGAAAAAAATTTCTTTGTTTTGTAAAAGTTTTAGAAATTAAAAAAAAAAACAGAAAATTAATTAAATTTTTTTGTGAAAATCAACAAGTATAAATTAAAAAAAGAGATTATGAATTAAATAAAAATTTTAGAAATTAAAAAAAAAAAACAAAAATTGAGGTTCTTTAACAAGTATAAATTAAAAAAAAGATTATGAATTAAGAAATTTTTTTTTATGTAAAAATTTTAGAAATTAAAAAAAAAGAAAATTAATTAAATTTTTTTTGTGAAAATTTTAGAAATAAAAAAAAATATTTAATTAAAAAAAAATTAAATTTTAGCAATTAAAAAAAAAACAAAAATTTAACTGAAATAAATATGATTTTTTCGTAGAAACTTTAGAAATTAAAAACATAAATATAATTATTAAAAAAATTTTTGTTTATAAAATCTTACGCAATTACAAAAAAAATAATTAAAAAAAAACATTTAATAATTAAATAAAATTAATTATTGAAAACAATTCTCTTTTTGCAAAAATTACAAAAAATAATAATAATTAAAAAAACATTTGAATATTGAATAAAATTAATTATTGAAAACTATTTTTTGCAAAAATTTAGAAATTTAATTAACTTCGAATATTATAACTTTTATATAGTATAATAATGTAGTGAAATAAATAATTAAAATACTTCAAAAATATATATGAAAACAAAACGCTTTTTAAATACAAATAATCATAAGTACAATTATATAAAATAATACGAATATAATATAATAGTAATTCATAATTACTGCTTTGATTAATAGTTTATGTGTCATAGTAAAACTAATGCTAGAAGAAGTGGTGAAATTAAAAAAAATTATAAAAATAATTTAAAAATTTAATTTTTTAATATAATAAAAATTTTTTAATATACAAAATTAAATATTTTATAAATAAATATATATAATATAATAATTAAAGAAGTAATTATTGAAACCTGTTACTAAAATAATAATTAATAATAACCAATAATATTGCTCTTATAAAAAAAAAAAATTGAAAATAATTGAGGTTTGTAAGTAATACAATAAAATAGAGCGGAAGTGGAAAATAATAATAATTAAAAAAGTCAAATAAAAACAAGCAAAAACGTTAACTTCGGCTGCACCGAAGCTAATATACCCTTCACAGGTGCATTTCTTTTAGTAACTATGTGTTCAGTTTGTATGGCAGCTAAATATATGCTATAGTTAGCCGATCTGAACAATTTTTTCGGAGATTACATTGTTGCTTTAGAAAATAATCTGTGCCAAATTTCGTGAATATATCTTGTCAAATGTGAAAGTTTTCCATACAAGAACTTGTTTCCGATCGTTCGGTTTGTATGGCAGCTATATGCTATAGTCAGCCGATCTGAACAATTTTTTCGGAGATTACATTGTTGCTTTAGAAAATAATCTGTGCCAAATTTCGTGAATATATCTTGTCAAATGTGAAAGTTTTCCATACAAGAACTTGTTTCCGATCGTTCGGTTTGTATGGCAGCTATATGCTATAGTTAGCCGATCTGAACAATTTTTTCGGAGATTACATTGTTGCTTTAGAAAATAATCTGTGCCAAATTTCGTGAATATATCTTGTCAAATGTGAAAGTTTTTCATACAAGAACTGGATTCCGATCGTTCAGATATATATGTTATAGTGGTCCGATATCGGCAGTTCCGACAAATGAGCAGCTTCTTGAAGAGAAAATGACGTTTGCCAAATTTCAAAACGATATCTTAAAAACTGAGGGGCTAGTTCGTATATATGTATATAGACAGACAGACGGACATGGCTAAATCGACTCAGCTCAACATACTGATCATTTATATATATACTTTATAGGGTCTCCGACGATTCCTTCCGGGTGTTACAAACTTCGTGACAGATTTTCGTTCTTTCGAATGCTAAGAAGTCGATGCGCGTGCTTTTGTTTATTATCGATGACTTCATCACATGCTGATATTACCCTTAGAGTGCGGGTTACACTTTTTTAAGGCCTTCTTCTTTTTTATTGGCGTAGACACCGCTTACGCGGTAATAGCCGAGTTAACAACAGCGCACTAGTCGTTTCTTCTTCCACCTGATCGCTCCAACGGAGTGGAGGTCTTCTTCTTCCTCTCGTCGAATACTTTCAGAGCTGAAGTGTTTTCATCCATTCGGACGACATGACCTAAACAACGTGGTCGCTGTCTCTTAATACGCTGAGCTATGTCAACGTCGTCGTATAACTCATACAGCTCATCGTTCCATCGAAAGCGAAATTCGCCGTTGCCGATGCGCAAAGAACCATAAATCTTTAAAGGCCTTACATCGGTTATTTATCCTCAATGAGTCCTATAACTCTGCACCGTAAAATAAGGAATTCGGTATGGTTTATATCATAGGCTTGCGTTTTGACTATCTCAACACTCCGAAGTTGACCATCAGCCAGCTAAGTTACTAAAATTTAGGCGCCTCTTCCGCCGCTTGTTGGTTTTGTGCTCAGGAAGTAAGCCTGTTGTGTAATCTTACAGACAAGTAATAGACAACCTATTGTGTTCTTATTGTCACTGTTGTTGTCCTTATGTCAATTATAATCGGAATATGTTTCTTTGTTAGCAATACCAGCTCGGGTTTTTCAGTGGCAAATTTAGAACCAAGCGAGTTAAGCCACAATATTCAAGATTCCCGAGGTTTCGACCAAAATTGGTCAATGCGCACCTCTTGATGGGAACTTTAAGTGTCATGGTCTTTCATTGTTTTTATATAGCAAGATTCTATCTCTATATATTGTGGCATAAAACTTTGAATATTTTAAAATAATAACAAAAACAATTTGCATGACGTTCGGGTCTACCTAACCGGTATACCTGAATTTTTATCCAGATAAAGACTATCAATGTAAAAATGTGATGTAGGTATTATGGGATTCGAAGGTTTTTGACATTTTGTATCGCTCATCATTTTGTCATTAAATATCAGAGCTTAGTATGTCCTTCAGCTTTCCTAGTTCTGTCTCAAATTGGTCTAAACTGTAGTATAAACTAACGCAGAGCTTTCGGTGGTAGTAGTAATGAGAAATAGCTGAAAGATGCTCAAAATCTTTCAGACGAAAATCGATATTACAAAATAATCGCACTCATAGCAAGTAACTGTATATATAGATATATACATATAAATATGTCTCCAAGTACTTATACTTACAGTGAAGTCGTAAGAGTATGATGACTATCATTTTTATTAAATTAATTATCTGCTGCCGCTAAAGAAGCATTGAAAATGAAATAATGAGCCATCAAAACCAGTTTAAATTACGAATTGAATGAAAAAGATTTTTTGGCGAATTTCAATGCCACAGTCACTGTAAATACTCGCAAAATAAAGCCTTTTATGTGCACACATGCCTATATATGTACATAATGTAACCATTCGAAGCATTCTTTATATTTTTTACAACGTCGTTAAAACTAAAAAACTTTAGTATTCAGGTTAACTGCTTAAGAAGCGCGAAATAAATTGAATTTAATTGGCACTAGAAATAGAAAATTTAAACTAAATCTATTAAGTTGGTTCTCATAATCAGATTATCTACGCACAGTTCAAACACTCGCGTGAGTTAAACTCGACAAAAAATGTTTTCGCTCAGACGGTTGGTAAGTCAGAGCATAGAAAAACATATACAACTGAAATAAATCCACCTAGAACTTAACTCAATCTGATTAAGGCTTTGCATAAACTATTTTTTCTATTGGCCAACAGCATAATTTCATAGTTCTTATAGTACGCTCGTTTTTATACCTTGAACAGGGTGTATTCAGCTTGCCACGAAGGCCACAAGATTTTGTATGGAATCTTTGGTATTTGTGAAGGGTATTTTCGATGCTGTTGAAATATACATAAGTCTTTTTCTTTTTTTATATAAGCGAGTGTGAAAAGAATGTTGAACTGGCGTAAAAAACTCGCCGGAGACAAGCCTGACAAGCCTTGTATTTGAATCTTTGGGAGAAAGTTAATAAATTTAAGGGGGTATTCTGGTCTAGAAGCATGAATTTCAGGTAATTTTTAAAGTGTCGTAAAAAAGGCAATTAATATTTTTATCATCCATTTTTTTATTAGTTATTTGTTAATTTTAGAAGAGTACAGAAAAAACATAAAAACGAAAAAAAGTAAAAAATTTTAAAAATTATGAGCTGACGAAGTGGGGGTTCTCTAAAAATTCCCACATGACAATACCCATGATTTCAACCCTCCTAGTTATCTGAAACCAAAAAAAAAAAAAAATTATTAATCTGGAATGATGTCGCAATGACCGGAACTACGGAAAAGTGGGATTAAATTTTTTTTCACAAAATGGCGACTGCCTGAAAAAAAAGTTTTTTTGGATCACTTTTTCTGACTATTTCGAATTTTTTAAAAATAATAAAAATAAAATTTGGGAATGGGGCTAGTTCCAACTATAGACAAGCCTATAAAGCAGACTCTATACAAATTTCAAGTAAATCGGTTCAGTAGAACCTGAGAAATCGTGGGTATCGTTCCGAAAAAGTCAGTTTTGAGAAAAACGCGTATAAAGTTTCGCGTAAAGTCTTTTGTTCGATTAGTTCCGGCCGAACCAGTTTGGATGCCGGGTCAGAAAAATGCCTATATCTCCGAAAATAATTTGAATTTTGAAAAATCCTCTTGTACACATATTCTTGAATAGTTAAACTTTGAAAATGTAAAAACATTTCGATTTTTTTAAATTTCTAGGCCAGAATACCCCTTTAAACAGTTGCATACGAAATAAAAACTTTGTGTTGTTGTTTTTGTTGTGGTGGTAGTGACAGAAAATATTCCGCAAATATTTTCATAAGAATACAACGGAGTTAACATTCCTTCTCGGAATAAAAAGCAATCTGGTAACGTAGAACCGACCAATATTCGAACGATGAAATTATATGGGTTGTCTCTAAGCTCCACAAACGAAGCATAGCACTTCTCTTTAGACAAGATAAGCTGAGCGCAAACTCTTGCATAATACTTACTTTTGCCTGGTTTTCTTTGTTCTCTTATTTTGTTGTACGAAACTAGTATTCCAGCTATTTAGTGATGCGGGAATGTGGATTATTCTACTAAAGGAAATTCTGTTTCCGGCTTTCCGACTGCAAAAGAATGATGTGTAATAGGAAAAGTTCGGAGAGACCCAACCATATACAATCTCAAGATTGCTGTGGTTCTTATAATTTTCAAAAACAACGCTGTGTTAAATTCAACAACAACTGTATTTCCAAAAAGGGTGACACGTTAAAATATTTTAGTTTAAGATCATTCTTAAAAAATCAGCTGGAACTTGTAAAAAGCACTACCTAAGGCCTAGCCTTAAAATTTCGTATTAATCAAAAATCACTTATAACTTCATAATTTTATGTTCGATGAATAAGCAGATCTGAGAAAAAGCGATGAAACCTCGATAGTGAGAATAGACATTAAAGCGCAATGGACGCTTAGTCATGGCTTGACGATGGTTCACTGCTAATAGAGAGAGAAATCTGGTGTTTATCGTTGGTTGTATGCAACAATGGAAGTATGCGAATATACAAAGTGAAAGCGTTGAGATAAAGTGGATCTTCCATAATCGTTCAAAGTCCTAAAATGTCCAAACCAACCCAGCCAAAAATCAACAGACTTTTTGAGAAACTCAGTAATCTTTAAAAGTGGAGCAACTCAGTCAGTCGCAGTCTGCTTAAAGCCAATGAAACTGCACGAACATCTAAGGTTTTTGAAGACCATCATAATATAGCGTACCATATACGTAAAAATTTGGATTGAGGGACACAACAAAAAGCGTCTGTAAGATTTAGGTAATATATTAGGGATTTACAAAGAATACTTACGCCTGCGCTCTCATCTTAAGAGACTTTCTAACGAAAACCGCAGACCTCTGCGCCTGTTCAGCCCTTAATCGGCTAGAATGGAATATCTTTCACTGTTGCCAGTGTCCAAATCCAATCCAAAATCGTTGGCAGTTAGGATTAGGAATACTCAAAATTGTTTTTAGTACGACGATATGTTCAAAAGAGCTTAATGACGACGCACTGAAGCTAAAATATTAGATTTGCACGTTTCGCTAAGCATTATGTGCTTTGACGTCAGAAACGTATGGAGATTGATTCATGCCTACTGATAACGTATGCTTCGATAATAGTAAAAGAGATTTTCCACTAAAGCGCGTTGTCGTCCTTTGTATGTGCCGATTTCGTAACGAAAATGAACGAGAGAGTGGTATAACTTCGTTTTTGCCGAGGCCACTGATTATAGCTACCCTCCAATTTTTCGATGTAATTTTTGTGGTACGATTTGTTCTTTGCTTTAAAATACACCTCAGTTTCGGCGATCACTTCTTCATTCGACGAAAATTTCTTCCCAGCAAGCATTCTTTTGAGGTCTGAGAACAGTAATGTTAGTCATTGAGGGTCAGAGCTGGAAAATACGGTGGGTGCGGGCGCAATTCGAAGCCCAATTCATAGGTTTTTGCCATCGTTTTCACTGAATTGTGACAAGGTGCATTGTTTTGCAGAATCAGCAGTTTCTTTTTCTTCAAATGTGGTCGTTTTTCGGTGATTTAGTCCGCTTCAATAACGCTATGTCATAGTCGCTGTTGATGGTGCTTTCTTTTCCAAGGTATTCAATGAAAGTTAGACCAAGCGCATCCCGAAATACCATTACCTTGTCAGTCGACAGTTGCGTTTTTTGAAAGCCTTGGAGCGGATTGAGTGCAGTTTACTCGAAAGATTATCGTTTAAACTTCGGAGTGAAATGACGGAGCTATGTTTCATCCATTGTCCCATATCGACAAAAAAAATTCGGTTACGGTTATAACGATTTAACATTTCCAAACGCTGATCCGATTCATCAACTCATCGTTGTTTGAGGTCAGAAGTGAGCTCGCGAGGCACACACTTTGAATGAAGTTTTCTCATACCAAAATATTCGTGAATGATATGATGTACAAGTTCGGTTGATATCTTTAGAGTGTGTGTTATCATGAAGAACTTTACTTTGCGGTCATCCAAAATTATTATGTAAATTTTTTTGAAGTTTTCGTCGGTTACAAACTCTTCTGGGCGTCCACTACGTTGTTTTTGTTATAGCGGCAGAAAACATTCCTGAAGAAATTTCGAGGAATAGTGCTGAGTTGACAGTCGTTGGCTGGATAAAATCGGGTCCGTTCTGAATACTAAGACCCGCTTGTCCATCCTCTTCGGTGTTCATTTCATAACGTCTGAACGTAGCATACCTATCTTTGTTGATTGATTGATTTTTCTGGGATTCAAGTTTTTGCTTTAACTGTATTTTTTCCATTTATAAAGCAATATCTTATCAACACACGAAGTTTCTTTTCATTAATTTTTTTTTTCGTAATAATGAAAGTTGCTTCACTCAAAATGACATAATTCACAAACAATGACCGAACAGTTGTCAACTGACCTGCTACATACAACTTTCTAACTCTAATTCTAAGAAAGTGAGAGCTCGGCAACCGCTCGGTTCAGCACGAACTTAATCGTCCTTGCTTATAACAATAAACACGTTCGTAAGTGAACTTGAATTAATTGTTTTTGTATTTTTCTCTCATACTTCCTTTTTTAAATTACCAATTTCCTACGGATATCGCCGTGCGCACGTATTGCTATAAAAATACAATAAATACGTCACTCAGCTTTGATGGCTCGATAATCCACAGAGCATTCCAATAAAGACGAATATATGACCTACAACAAAAAGCAATAAACTCACAGCTTTTACACTAAGACAAGAAAATAGAAACAGTAAAAATGCGATAAATGAAATGAGAGAGCAATCAAAACAGCTCTTCATGGCGTTGATTGTGCCCGGCTTATAAGTCAGTCAATTAATCTATTAATATCAATAAATATGTATTTGAAACAAAAGCCAAACGGTGCTTAAATTGCGGTCAATAGACGAACAAACGCCACAACAAACGAAGCGAAAACGAACGGTCATTGGACTTGAAAGAAGCTATTGACCCTGAACCGGCACGATAGCCAACAGTTAGCCTAAATATTGACCTTTTTATAAATAACAAACAACAGTCAGTGAAAAATATGTAAATAGCTGCAGAATAAGTAAAAACAAGCAAAAGCGCAACCCACACTACGTTCGCTGCCTATGTTACGCCAAACCTTGTAGAGTAACGAATCGAACAAACAACTGGTATAAATTAAATAAACTGGCATAAGCAAATAGAGAAATAATGCTAGAATAGCAGATTAAATAACTTTAGTACGTTAAGCTAGTGCATTTGAACGACTTTGTTGTTGCGCTCTTATGTACAGAGGTTTCTTTTAACAGAGCGATCAGAGGGGATATGAAGACGACTACTAGGTATGAAAACGATTTTGATGTGCTATAATTGTTGGCCTTTTAATAATGAATATGTAAATAAAAGGCCTCTTCTTTTGTGATTTCGGTTTCAAGTTCAAGTTGGAGCACAACGCAGCAGTTTCGGTATGTTTAAGGCCGTTATAATTAGCAAATATTAGCCGTTACAATAGTTTATAGTTTCGCTTATTTTAGTAAACTGTTAACATTTGCTAGCAGAGCAGAGTATGCTCTTCGAGAGACTGGAAGGGGAGGTCAAATGGTTTGCTGACTGCACTGAAGCGGTTGGACTATTCTAAATTAATTAATTTTCGGATGCAATCTCTGGTTCCAACGTCCTTTGGATGAAGGTTGCCACCGTTGCTGTAACAATGCAATGCATTTGGTGCTCTCCGCTCTTCTTGCCGCTATAAACGGCTCTGATAACTTGTATATTCACCTTTACCAATCGTCTCAAGTATCCACGGAGGTCGATATGATGAAGGTTTTTCAGGTGAATTTTATGTTGTTGCAGTAGTTGGATGAGTTCTTAAGTTGCTACGGCTTATTCGTCAACTTCGACATACAAATTTGGGTTTCCTAGGGACCTATGTGCCTTGTCGAAACAAGAGGTTTTTTTTACGTATAATGATTGACTTCAGAAGTGTTTTTTGGTCTTTCAATGTTAAAATTAAAGTACGTATGGTTTCAACTTTATGCCAGTTTTGAGAAAAAATTGAACTTGTAAAACAAGTTTAAATTTTTGAACAACAAAAATAGTAGAAATTCGCATATAAAAATTTTCTAACAATAGCCAAAAAAATTAAAAGTAGTTACTACTGTTAAGCTATACCATAGCGAAGTTTTGAAGTTGAATCAAGCAAATCTTTTTACACTTTCTATCTTTAGAATAATTGGTTAAGGTTTTTTTTCGACTGGCTCATTGAGCTTTCCAGTACCTCTTTGAGATACTGAGTTTTGAATTGAAACTTCTAGAGGTATAGAAGTAGTCGCGTCTCAATCAGCTAAGGCTTAGACATACGCAGCGGCCATACTCTAATGTTTCATCATCCTCTTCTGTTTCATTACGCTAAACTTTCTACCGATACTACCTTACCTAGTATTTGATAGGTGTGATCTAAGGGTTAGCTGTTCTAACTGTTCACTGCTGACCACTCTCATGTTTATAAGTTCCCGCTTGCCTAAAACTGGGCGCCTTTTAACATGCCCACCATCAACACTACCACCATAGAATGTTAACTAGTTAAGCGTATGTTAACAAAATTTCATTAGCATCCGCTGTTATTTTGAATGATGGTCTCTGTTCGGCCTCGGTTGTCAAGTGTTATTTGGACTGCAGTTAAGACTAACTGTGGTATTAGGTATGTACATATATAAGTGTAGATACGTTTAAAATTTTATTTAAATAAGCTCGTCAAATATTTAATTATCTGTTCGTTTCAGTAGCTTTTTGACTATCTACTTTTTGTTGACAATAATTAGGTAAATATTAGCAGAGTCTAGCGTTTGTTTGTTTTATTATTTATTTAGGTAAAATATTGCTTCGGTGAATGTTGAAATATGCAAATTGAAGAGATTCTTGTTCTCAAAATATATTGCTGAATTTAACTTGGTTACAAAAGTATTGATATGATATGACATGTAGGCGTTCGAAGTTTAAAATTTTACGAGAAAATATTGCCGCTTTTGGATACAAATGATGAAGCTAGCTTAGATTTGTCGCGGAACGCTTCAAAGATAGTGAAACAAAACAGTTTTTCACTTTTCGGCATTGGAGGCCTCTAAATTCACTTAAGTCGAAGCAAAGCATTTTCAACTATACTTGATATCAACAGCAACATCTGAAAGTCTGTCTTTTATGGCATATCACAATTCTTCTGTGTATAGTGATTTGTTTTTTATTAAAAAATGTATACATAACAAGAAAAACGTTAACTTCGGTTGCACCGAAGCTAAATACCCTTCACAGGTGCATTTCTGTTAGTAACTATGTGTTCAGTTTGTATGGCAGCTATATGCTATAGTCAACCGATCTGAACATTTTCTTCGGAGATTACATTGTTGTCTTTGAAAATAATATATACCAAGTTTCGTGAATATATCTTGTCAAATGTGAAACTTGTCCATACAAGAACTTGATTCCGATCGTTCAGTTTGTATGGCAGCTATATGCTATAGTCAACCGATCTGAAAAATTTTTTCGGAGATTACATTGTTGCTTTAGAAAATAATATATACCAAATTTCGTGAATATATCTTGTCAAATGTGAAACTTGTCCATACAAGAACTTGATTCCGATCGTTCAGTTTGTATGGCAGCTATATGCTATAGTCAACCGATCTGAAAAATTTCTTCGGAGATTACATTGTTGCTTTAGAAAATAATATATACCAAATTTCGTGAATATATCTTGTCAAATGTGAAAGTTGTCCATACAAGCATTTGATTAATGGTCCGATATCGGCCATTCCGACAAATGAGCAGCTTCTTGAAGAGAAAATGACGTTTGCCAAATTTCAAAACGATATCTTAAAAACTGAGGGACTAGTTCGTATATATACAGACAGACAGACGGACGGACATGGCTAAATCGACTCAGCTCGACATACTGATCATTTATATATATATACTTTATAGGGTCTCCGACGATTCCTTCTGGGTGTTACAAACTTCGTGACAAACTTAATATACCCTGTTCAGGGTATAATAATATAGACAATTGTAAAAGTAAGACAGATGTGGATTGTTTTCTTTCTTTCTCTCTACATACTTGTATAATAAATTTAGTAAAAAAATATTTCATTGGAATTTATTAAAATAAGACAGGTTACAGAAAGAATATACGTATCGAATTTCTTGGTGCCGCAAAAAATCGCTCATAGACCGATGACGAATCGCAGCAAAATCGATCCATTTCTGAAACGGTCGTCGTGGTCGAATTCTGTTGAATCGGCGCAAACAGTGGTTAAGCCGGAATTGATAGTCAGGAAGATGTTGCTATATTTTTTGGAGATTGGTAGGAAATATGTCATTATCATTTCCTAATCTTCCACCCTGAGAATATATAATTCAGTTAAATTTTAATTTTCAATAGGGTGCGTATCCACATTGTTATTGCTTTTTACATAAAATTCGCATCTGAGAATGTTAAGGCTTGACGTCCTTTACTAAAAATTTCCTTAGTTACAGCTCCGAGGCAATTATCTTTAACTTTAATAGTGTAATATTCATAACTCGGTATAATCGCGTAAGCGGTGTCTGCGCCAATTAAGAAGAAGAAGAAGAATATTCATATCATATTTTCTTTCGAAAATAAGACCGAACACCCATTCTTCAAATTTTTTTTTTAGGTTAGTATAACTGTCACTGACATCTGTGCCAATGGTAACAACAAAATAATTATTAGCGCTTAGTATACGCTTGTCTTGTCTTTCTGAAGTACATAAATCTTTTTGGCATCGTGGGATTATCGGAAAGATCAGTGAAAACCATTTTGAAAGATCATTGGGGCGTAAGAAAAGTAAGAGCACGATTGGTTTCAAAATCACTAAATTTTTTCGAAAAAACAGCATCGCGTTAACGTCGGTTGAACCATGCTTTCCGACCACCACGATGTCATAAAACATACTATTACTGGTGATATGTCTTGGGTCTAGCCTTACGATCCGGCAACAGACGATCGATCGGCCGAATGTTGTGGTAAAGCTGAGCCGAAGTCGAAAAAAACGTCTAAGCGTGTCAAAAATTAAGGTTATATGATAATTTTATTCGCTTATCGAGGTGTGGTGCACTCAGAATTCCTCCGACTGGCCAAATTATCAACATTGTATACTATTTAAGTGTTATGCGTCGTTTGCGTGAAGTTATTTGTAAAAAGGGACGGAATAATGGGACGACAGCTCTGGGTCTTTGCACCACGATAATGCACCGTGGCATGCTGCGTTGATTTTTCGTGAGTTTTTCGGCAAATTTCGCACTAACATCATGCCGCAACCACCGTATTCGCCTGATTTGGTTCCATTTGACTTCTGAAGATATTAAATGCGAATCGCTACACGCATTGAAAGCTATCTTGCAAACTGACTTTATCAATTGTAAGTTTATTGAGATTTCTCTCTGAGAGGGGGGCGACATAGAGTTCGAATAAATTAAAAATTTTAAAATTATGAACAAAGTCTTACTATTTTTGCTCATAATAGTATTTATAACACCGACTGCTCTGCTGAAAATTCGACATTGGCATTGTAAAAAAGAAGATAGATTTGGAAAATCAGCTTTTTGAAATTTGTGCAGCGGAATTTTCAATTTTTTTAATTGTCATTCTGTAACATAAGTTCACGATGAAACGATAACCATTTTTGGTTTTTTTTTTTCAAAAGTGCCCAAAGAGGGAATTTTTTGTATGTGAACTAGAAGATTTTGTTGTAAATCCACGGTTGTTTCTAAATTAGTTCGCTCACAATAAAAATTAATTAATTTTATCAATTTAATTGTATAAACAATTTTAAACAAGCGGTAACTCTTATAAGCAATTTTTCAACTGTGAAGCATTCTAAACATTCAATTATTCTATCTCAATAATTTCATCTGAACATTTTTTGAAAATAGTACTTACAACATATAGCTTGTAGATTCCTTGAACATAAATTTTTGTTTAATTAAAATTTTCGGTTGGCTGGCAACGGTCCAACTAATGATTTAAGTATAATCATAAGTAGTATAAGTGATGACCTAAAAATGTGAATCATTAATAATAACTCGAGCGCGTTGAATGCAATAAAAAGTGTAGCTTACAAAAACAAGAAATATTTTAACAAAGTAAATTCAGTACTGTTAATGCGCCGATTTGGAAAAAAGAACGGTAATGACCTCCAGCAGAATTGGCCAACCGCTTAACGGTCTATAAAACGGCCAGCAATAATATTAGCTTTGGTGAAGACTTGTTTGCTGTCTTGTTTATGAGTAAAGAGAGACCCTGTAGAGCGTTAAATCTGTGAGCGTGTAATTGGCTGCGAAATTTATAATGTTACGATCCTTAGATTTTTTTACCACAAAGATATGTACAAGGTCTGTCGCAAAAGAAACAGGACTGTTAAAAAAACAACAAAAAGTTTATATTTTTCAAAAGTTATATTTTTTTTATTCAAAGTAGTTTCCTTGTGCTTCGATACAGCGTTTAGCCCGGTCAATTAGCATTTCAAATGAGTGTTTAAGGTCATTTTTCGGAATGCTCTTGAGAATATCGGTCGTCGCCTTTTGGATAGCTGAAATGTCCTGAAACCAGTGTCCTTTCATGGGCAAATGAAGTTTTCCAAATAGGTAAAAATCACAGGTGCCAGATCAGGTGAGTAGGGTGAGTGATTAATGGTTAATATGGAGTTTTTTGTCAAAAATCAGTGACAAGCGTCGACCGATGACACGGCGCATTATCGTGCAACAGGCGCCAGGACCCTGCCTCACGGTTTTGTGGTCGAGCACGACGAATGCGTGACAAAAGACGCTTCATAACACAAAGGTAAAACACAGCATTAATCGTTTGGCCAGGTGGGACGAACTCTCGGTGTACAATACCCTCGGAATCGTAAAAACAAATCAGCATTGTCTTTATTTTTGACTTCTGAAGACGACCGACTTCTGATCGTCACAGAGGTCCTCACGACCTTCTTGGAATCGCTTAAACCACTCATGCACATTACTACAAGATAGGCAGTGATCACCATAGACTTTTTTCATCATTTGAAATGTTTCCCAAGTTTAAAACTAAATTTAATATTTGCTCTTTGCATTTTACGACCGATGACCAAAAGCTGCTGTCACTTTTTGATCGATAACATCGATTGTAGTTATCCAATTGTCTTAAAATTTTTACGAAATGTCAACAAGAGATCAAACTTTTCATTTCATATACCCACCAATAGGTGGCGCCACCAGAAACAGTTATATTTAAAAAGTTCTGTTTCTTTTGCGACAGACCTTGTATACTTAAGAAATATTCCATATTTCCGAAGAGTTGGCAGCCTTTCAACTTGTTATATTTCAAAACACCCGAATATTACAAGGAGTAGCTCACAAAAACATGAATTTAAATTTTTAAAAATTGTTCGATTTAACGCTAAAAGCGTGACGAAATTTTGTTGCGCTACACTATTTTGTTGCAGTTGCCTGATTTTTTTAATACGTCTTTATTTCACTGCAAATGTTATTAGAGTCTCGAATCCACCGCCCAAAGGATTAAGCCTTTGGTTTTAAAATATATTTCCTACAGGGTATTAATACTTGCATAGATATTTAACCCAATGAGTTCTTGAAAATGCTTACTTAGTTGCTTAACTACATTTCAGTAAGGTGTAAAAGAAAAATCCGTAAAATTCAAGCAACTAATATGCCCTTAAACTTTTTTACCTGCCAACTGTAAACGTGTTTATGTTGTTGCTTCTGCTATTTATTGTTTTTGTAGTATAAAAATTATTCTCGTTGTTAGTTAATATAGTTGGTGTTACTGGCTAACCTTTTTCATTAGCTGTCTAAGCAGCTACTTGGCTGACAGTTTCCTCTTAAGACCATGCATGAGTGTTAAGATTATGGTAAATGAACAAAATGCAAAACAAGATATCATAAAAAAATGGAATTGGAAATTGCTTACGATTCACTACATCATATTATATATAAGTACATATGTATGTATGTATGTAACAAAATATCTTTAGCTTTCGCTCTTACACCTTAAAATATTTCCCTGGTTTTGCTTCTTGAAAGTTGCAAGAGTATAAAATGTTCGATTGCATCCGAACTTAGCCCTTCCTTACTTATTTAGTTCTACTTTGGTACGTGAAGTCGATTTTTTCGGCTTAGATTCCAGTTCTTCCATGGGGTTGATATTGGTGCATTGTGGTGGAGACTTTAGCTGCTTTGGAGCATTAAAAAGTAACCATTCTTTAACTATCATTACTGTATGTTTTGGATCCTTGTTTTGTTGAAACCAAAACACTGGCAGAAGCTTTGTTTTCTCCATAATTGAACGTAAATTATACTTCAATATATTCAAATAAATCTCCTTGATCATGTTGCATTCAATAAATTGAATGGTGCCCACTCCAAGAGCTCCATTTCTCCATACAATTTGCGATCCTTCAGATCCCCAAATGTTGATCTTTGTCAGTGAACTTCATTTAAAGACTTATCAATCAGTTTTTTCTTTCCTTTTTGAGTAGCACTGGTGTCATTTAAGAAAAATAACATGAATTACTCTTATATCCCTAATCGTCAGCTGATACAGGGTTGCATTTTCTGATTCACAGAATTAATTCTACTTAGACAAATAAATAAAATGAAAATTGCACCGCGGCCTAAGGTCTATCGTGCCTTAATATTATATAAGTACCTATATACATAAATATATTTAATATAAAAGTTTATTAATATTTCAGTGATAATTTATTTAAATGAAAATAGTGATAAACTCTGAAAAGAGAGGTTAATTAAATACATCTGGGTATCAAGATTACTTTCCACAGCACAAAGACGATTTATAATTTCCTCTTGTCGAAATTCCATTCGCCAACGCATACGTCCGTAGAAATGAGTAGAGCGTTGCAGGTGCTCTCAGTAAATTCTGTGAAGCCGACGCTCTGTTAAAGTTAACGAAAGTACGGTAGTCCACAGAAACAAAATCAGGAGGT
This sequence comes from Bactrocera neohumeralis, assembly GCF_024586455.1. Classification (NCBI taxonomy): domain Eukaryota; kingdom Metazoa; phylum Arthropoda; class Insecta; order Diptera; family Tephritidae; genus Bactrocera; species Bactrocera neohumeralis. Next base: position 64,228,473 of record NC_065922.1, read on the forward strand.
TTCTCGATCGAGATAATTATGGGCAGATGGTCTGATGCGAGAGTAAGCATAGGTCGCCAGGATGTGCTACTTATCAGACCACCACTAGCAATGGTAATATCGGGCGAGCTATTACAGGTGCCCATAACTCTGGTGGGGGCTTCGTCATTCATTGTGCAGAATGTCGAATCGTCAATCTGTTCCGCCAGCTCCATCCCCCTACGATCGTTTGACAGGCAAGACAGGCAAGCCAAAGATCATGGTGCGCGTTAAAGTCGTCTGGTACCAGACGGTTTTCACCACGAAGTTGCGCGCCTATATTCGGGTGATATCCTGTAGGGCAACATGTAACTGGGGGGATGTATATATTAAATATTTCGAGCTCGAAATCGCCTGACCGGATAGCTATACCCTGACATTCTAGGGTAGTATCCCTGCGGTCGATGTCTTCATCGATTAGACGATACTGCACGGTGTTGTGCAATATGAAGGCTAGGCTACCACCATTATCTCGCTCGCGATCTTTACGTATTACGTTGAAACCGGCACAACTCAGAACTCCTGAGCGGCTGTTTAGTTTGGTTTCTTGGACCGCAGCTATCGATACGCGTTCCCGATTCATTATATATCTCCTCGATCTTACTCTGGAATCCGTTGCAGTAAAATTGAAGAACGCGGGCTTGTCGCGGGTGTCCGTGGGTGATCCTGGGGGTGAGGAAGTGGCGTTTAGGTGGTGTTTGTTGCCGCTGCAGAACCCTCAAGGGCGGTTATCGCACTGGGGTGTTGGTTGGCGACGTCACTGTTGTGTTTTGCGGGGGCAGACTCCTGCAGCATGGGGCAACGTACGACACACTACACTCACGTGTGGTGCGCATGCCGGAACAGGCCGGGAAATGACACCAGCCGGTGCAGGAATTGCACTTAACTGATGTGACGTTCCGACGTATGACGGTCTGACACACGGAACGGACTGTTGCTGATAGGTTCTCGCACGAGGATTGGAGCGGGATGAAGATTACGGGGGTGGACAAGTCAGAGTAGGAGCTATGTTGCCTGTTTGAGCTCCTGGGGATCATGGAGGTCCTCTGTTGGTCACTCCCCAGATTGCACAGCCGTAGAGAGGTTAGTGTCGCAGTATTGCGTAGGCAACATGGGGCCACGTAATTCGTGGTCCACTCCCTGTGAGTCTTAAGGCAGTGCAGCAGGTCTTAAAATGACTCCATACATTGCATGTATTACACTTGACCGAGGTGGAGTTTGGATGGAACCTTTTTGCGCAAAGAGGATACGGAGCAACCCTGTTCCAAGGCATTGCTCCAATGACGACAAACAAAAATTAACACTTACGGATCCAAACTGGGTACAATCGTGGAAAAAACAGCCCTTGGTCGGATGAAATCCGAGTCAATTCCGGTGTGTAGAACCAGCTGTGGTGGGAATTGCATAGAACCATAAGTTCCTTGAATTCGGTGCTTCATTAATGCAAAGTTTGAATACATAACACTCTATTTCTGGTTCTTTCGTTAAGTGTCCAACTCTATACTTTGAGAGTTTAGAAATATCTTTATTTAGTGAGACCTTTAAAAGCATCAATTGCCTTAAATAAATCTCACATCAATTTATAAGAAGATCTTGTTCCATGCGGAATATATGGCCTTACAAAGTTGAAAGAGAACATATTGGACTGGTTCAGACCTTTAGTTCTTATTCGAGCCTGAAAAATCCGTAAAGTGATACTTCCATTTGCTCAGACAATTTTGATTGCTATGGAGGAAATTTGAACTTCACTCTCAATAACCAAAAAATTTTCTCTATCATTTGCAGCATGTCAAAGAAGCTCTTCATTCTCGTTTTAACGGTTGCGCTGGTGGCAACAATATTTGTTAATAGTGTTAGGAGCTCCGCAGTGTTGATCTCTGATAACGCCATGTCGGTAATGGTAGAGCTTTCCTCGCGGCATCCATTCTGCAAAATGCATACTGATCGGTAAGTTACTTTACTTGAAGTAATGAATCTTAATTCCATACTTATGTATAAACTATTTGCTAGTGGTGATATCCAACGTATGCTGCTGCAATCGGATCCCAGACGCATCCGACAGGTACCGCGCGAATCGGTTATGGAGCTAGAGGAAGTTTGCTTAAAATCCGGCTCGTATGGGCGCGAGTTTCGTGGAGGCTTGGGTTTTATCTATCCCGGCACGAAATGGTGTGGACCAGGTGAGTTCTGGCATTACTAACTTACATACAGATGATGTTGAACTACAATATGTACACACCGCAGGCACCACCGCTGACGATTATAATGACTTGGGTCCGCATGCCGCCGAAGATCGCTGCTGTCGCGAACACGATCACTGTCCGAATGTATTGAATGTGGGCGAGTGCCGTCGCGGCCTCTGCAATACCGGCACTTTCACGCGTTCGCATTGCGACTGTGATGCACGTTTGCGCAAATGCTTACAATCGCTCAATACAGGTAGTTGGATGGTAGTTTTTAAGTTAATAGCGTAAAAATTTTCATACTTTCTCATTTACTCTGCAGAAACGGCTAACACGCTCGGCGCGATATTCTACAACGTGGTCCAGGTGACTTGCTTCCAAGAGCGCAGTCCATGCTCGGCGCACCAAAGGTTTGAAGATTTCTTTTATCGCACAAATCGCTGTGATATTACATTCCGTCAGGCGGATCTCTATGTGCCGCCCAATGCAGGCAATGTTATAGAGAAAATTCTATCACACCCCTATGGCTTGCCGCCAAAGCCTTACTCTTATCCGGGACCCGCTCACGGCAATGAATACTACGGTCGCGCGCTGCGCCCTGACAGCGTTCCGTCTGTAAGACAAAATTTCAATTCGCTCACCAAGCGTTTGGGCGTAAAAGTCGCTTCGGTGGGTTTGGCCGCAGTGAATATTTTGCGCGAGATCGTGCAGCGGCCGAGCGTACTGTGGGACACTTTCAATTCCCGCGTTAGCTCCGAACTGCCCACAGGCAATGGTAATGGCCGCTCAGCAGAGGAGCGTGGTTATTATTATGATCGTCCGAATTCAGGTTCCAGTTATTTTTACAATCAAAGAAATAATGTATCGCCAAATAATTTTTGGAATTATTGAAGAGACACTGAAAGACTGACTTAAGTTGCGCAATTAACATTTACTTTGTTTATTTGCAGAAGTTTATGAGTTCTTCATTAAGCAGCTTTTGTAAATATTCATAATTTCTAATTTCTAATTTTATATTTTTAGTTTAAGACTTCTACTTTTAGTTTCACATGAAAGCAGTATTAAAGATTTTGTGTTAACTTTATGTAAACATTATTATTTAATAAAAGTTTGTAACTTACTCTTTTGGTTCGTGATTTTTCTATCTTACTGGACAGTGCTCTTTTCGCGTCATCAGCGAACAGTTCTAGATATCCAGGCTTAAATAGCTGTCTCTCTCATCTAGGCTTTCGGACACTAGAACATGGAAGAGAAAGTGACAGTAAACAATTGGTAAGAAAGAAGGTGACTGTTGACGCATCTGAGGAAGGAATACTGAGATAAACACGAGAATAAATCAGTATACATTTTCACAGGCAATTGCTAGCGTTAGAAAAAGTTAAATGTCCAGATTCTGATGTACACAGCTTGTCATGAACAATAGAACTACTTACAAGTTCAAGTTTAGATTTTTTAACTGATAGCAGCTATGCCGTTGAAGAATCGGATCATACAAGATGGATTCACTTACAAAAGAAAGTCCTCCACCTGTTTCGAAGATAATAGTGAGCAAACGATGAAACACTTTTTCCCTGACTGTTCAGGTATTTTTTTTTTGTTTTTTAGGCCATAAAGAGGGTCTAAAATGCCTTCGCACCATATAGGGATCGTCAACCTACCTGAGTGGTGTACCCACTAATACACTCCTCCCCTCCACCGTGGACTATTCCTTGCCCGGAACCTGTTTCGCATTACTTCAGGGCAAGGTTTCCAGGATGGACCCAATTGTGTGGCAGTTTCTACTCTTATTTCGTCCATGAATGCTTACTATTATGTAGTCAACAACAAGATATTTGGCTCACTTTCTATTGGCTCGAATATAAGAGTAAGGACTGTGTGGCGTCCATGAGCAGCTTTCTTGTGCTTACGAAGCGATCTCCGGTATTTGCCATAAGTCTGATAGCGACATGGTTATATTTACTGACTTTACAGCAGTGTGCTGAATTTGAGCCTACTACCATCCTACCTCTTATCCATTCTTATACCGAGTTATTTGAGGATTTTCGTCGTTTGGATAGTTTCTGGGTGAACTTGTATGTTTCCTTCCAGCTGTAAATGCTTTCTAGTGAGTTAGATCAGCTCAGTTTTTTCGCGACTAGGCTAAGGCCGTGTGATTCCAACCATATCCGTGTTGGCAGCATAACTTGTTTGAGTTTGCGTCTGGCTATTTCAGTATTTTGCACTGTTATGACGATGGCCATGTCGTCTGCATAGCCAACAAGAGAGCAATCGTCTGGCATTTTGACGTTTAAAATTCCGTAGTAGCTGGCATTCCATAGGTTTGGTCCAAGTATAGATATCTGTGCTACTCCAGACGTGATTTCCTCTCCTTGAGGCCCATTTCCGCAGACGGATTTTTGTTGATATCATTTCGTATCTGTTCCCATTTATGCTTTTTACTACTTTTTATTGCTGCTTTCAGCTCAGTTTCAGCAGCTTTATATTCTTTGTGTTCTACTGTTCTGTTCATTTCAATTTTTTAGCCCACCGCCTTTTAGGCAAGCAGCTCTCTCTCAGATTTCAGAGACTGAGCAATTGGAAAAGTTTGAGTTGAAATAACCGCACGATGAGGTGGGGTAGATTACAGCTGTTGTAGCTTTTATTTTATAACTTCTGGTCTTGCCTTAAGCAAAGCCAACGTTCAAAAGTCTTTTTCTCAGGAATAACCCATTAGTAAACCATATTTATTTACAAAGATCAGAGTTTCGACGTGGTTCTCATGTACAAAATTTTTAGAACTCAATTACATAACAATTTTTACTTCCAACTTTGGTAACTTATAAATTTGAATGTTAAACACCAGAAACTTTCAGCAACTTTAATAGACTATCAGGTGAAATCTATATGAAAATTCCTTTTAAAATGATAATCCCACGTTGGCCTTTGAGTTTGTTGAAGTTGCGCTGAGCCAAGTCAAGTGAATTAATCCCCTCGTTGCGGAACGATGTGAGTCAATATTTTAGCAGACGCGAAGAATCAATGCAGTGTGACGTGTTGCATCAGCTAAAGCGGGTTTCAGCAAATGTTTTCCCTCTTTTCGCTAGGATTGCGAGACCATTAGATAGGAACTGTCTGTATGCTTTATCGGGTAACGCTTCTATTTGCAGTTGTTAGTTGCGATATCAAAACCCAACAAGATTTGTAGTCACACTTTGACTTTTCAGGCATATAAATTCCCGCACCTTATCTCGTATTTAGGAAGTAATCGTTAATCTTCTAGGAACGGTAATTGAACTTACGTAACATTTTACTCGCTAGTAAAAAATACGAGTTCCGTATTCGAGTTAAATGTTTCCAACGTAAACTTTACACGTTAAACAAGATATTACGTGGTATTCTGTCCTTGACGAGCCCACTGTCAAATAATTGTTAATATAAGCATATGAACACTCTAAATTATTATTTGGTGTTATACGTTCTTTCGTTTCTTCTAGGGCCGGTTATAATAAAACGGAACAAGATACTATTTGCGCTCAGTGGCAATATCAACCATCCGAAAAATATGTACCCAGTGCACCAGGACGCACTTAAAACATTTATACAGAGCAAAATAATGAAGATGACCGATATCGAAGGAGCAACAGAACAACAGAACAACGAAACTTTCAGCAATTATCTCAACTTATTTACTAAAATTATATAAGTACCTAATTATACATACATACAATATACCTGATTACAAGTGAATGCAAATTTCTTAAAGCAAACAAACAAGTAGAAAATTACGCCAAATGATGTCGTGAAGGAAACGAGACGAGAGAAAGTATTATTAAATCTTATTAATATAAAAATATTAATTTTTATTTGTAAGCTGGTGGCAACGCTAAATATTTTAATAGTACGTATTAAAATTATTTGTAATTTTTTATTTAATTAGTAATAATAATAATATATATTTTTTAATAGTTTTATTAGTGCGCATATATAATTTCATAATATTTTTTTTTTTTTTTCAAGAAATCTTTTTACATAATCGCATTTGCTGTTCGTTTTTTAATTTAACCATATTTTAGAATTTAAGAAAAGTGGCAACACCGTTCAAAAATATAACTGAGTTCTTTACAAAACAGCTTTGCTTTTAGAATTAATTGCGAATGAAAATTTGCAAATAATAATTTATTTACATTTGATATCAAGTGGCAACGTCATAATTTCATACTACTAAAACTTTCTCAAGAAATCTCGTTACATAATCACGGAATAACGAAGAGAATTTTTTTCATTTATCCATGTTTTGGAATTTAAGAAAAGTGGCAACACCGTTCAAAAATATAACTGAGTTATTTACAAAACAGCTTTGCTTTTAGAATTATTTGCGAATGAAAATTTGCAAATAATAATTTATTTACGTTTGAAAACAGATGGCAACGTCATAATTTCATAGTACTAAAACTTTCTCAAGAAATCTCGGAATAACGGAGAGAATTTTTTTCATTTATCCATGTTTTGGAATTCACGAAAAGTGGCAACACCGTTCAAAAATACAACTGAGTTCTTTACAAAACAGCATTGATTTTAGAATCAATTGCGAATGAAAATTTGCAAATAATAATTTATTTACGTTTGAAAACATATGGCAACGTCATAATTTCATACTACTAAAACTTTCTCAAGAAATCTCGTTACATAATCACGGAATAACGGAGAGATTTTTTTTCATTTATCCAAGTTTTGGAATTCACGAAAAGTGGCAACACCGTTCAAAAATATAACTGAGCTCTTTACAAAACAGCTTTGATTTTAGAATTAATTGCGAATGAAAATTTGCAAATAATAATTTATTTATATTTAAAATCAAGTGGCAACGTCATATATAATTTTTCATATTCAGTTGCGGTAAAGAGCTTTGCAAGTCGATACAGCTTATATTTCAATTAAAGTTAAGAAGGTCAGATGGCAACCATATCAAAAATAGTGTGCATTTTTTAAAAACTCTTCAATAAATATTTTATTGACTGGCCATACTTTTGTGTACCCTAAACCACTCATATTGAAACAAAATTTGAGCTTTGGTTATAAAAATAGTGTTATAACCAATATATGTATAACTGACAGCGATTTTGGATTTTTTTTTGATGACACGTTGTTTTGCATTTTAGATGACATTTATACATGACGGGCTGAGCCGATTCAGCCATGTCCGTCTATATATACGCGATCTGTCAGCTTTTGAGTTATAAGTCTAAAATTATGCAACCTGCCGATCTCGGGCCACTATAGCATATAGCTGCCACATTAACTAACAGTTCCAAATCATTTTATACTACAAAAAAGTATCTGTGAAAGATATTAATGCTTCGGTGCAGCCGAAGTTAACTTTTTTCTTCTTTCAAACTTCATATATAACGCAATCTTTTCCCTTTATTTACGTTTTCAAATTTCATTAATATGGCGAACTTTTTTTTTTTTAATTTTTCTTGTTTTTAAAGTTGCATCAGCTAAAAAATTTACAAAGAAAGCAAAAAATTATATCAGATTAGTACAAAAAGTAACGGAAATGCGTGCGGCAGGCGTAAATATCTTTAGATATCTTATATGAGTATATAAAGATGTATTACAAACACTAGAATAATGTGGTTATCTAAAAAGAGAAATTGAAATATATTTATGTTACATATCAATTGTAAATCAGTATCAATTAGCACTTAACTTATGTACAAATAAATCAAATATTCTATGCTCAAAGAATACAAAGCTTCCATATCATCGGTTTACTTGCTCTTGCGCTGCAACCTGAGCTGAAGGAAATACTATTGTATACATGTATATTAGAGGGGGTCGATTTTTTTTTATATAAAATGTGACGTGTGTAATATATGTGATTTAGTTGCCCGATCTGACGACTCCGACAAATAAATGATCAATAGAATATTCGGAACTGACGAAAAAATTTTGATGATCTCTAAACAACTTCACCTTAAAAATCACTGACTCAAAACCGGTTTTATGCCCATAATCATAGCCCAAATTTGTTCAGAATAACAACAACAAAACATTTCTCGCATAGGCTATTTTTCCATTTTTTTGCTCCCTGTAATTCGACCCATTTCGACGCATTTGCAGACAAAAAGCGAGAGAAGCTGAAATGCGTGAGTACAAAGAGCTTGAGAAACTGGCCGACAGGGGTCATGATAGAAAATTCTACAAAAGATGCGGCTAGTAACAGATGATTTCAGGTTCGGAGCATACTCTTGTAGAACCGCCAGAAGAGATCTAGTTACTGATGCCCAGAGCATACTGAAATTATGGAAGGAACACTTTGCAGCCTGCTGAGTGGCAGTGAAAGCATAAAACCAGGAGATGGTGTACCCGATACCCCAATCGATGATGGCGGAGCGGACGTTCCATTCCCCGATCATGAAGAAGTTCGAATAGGCATGAGATAAGCCTTCTCAAAATCGCATATAAGGTTCTATCGACCGTACGGTGCGAAAGATTAAAGCCGCCGGTAAACAAACTGGTTGGACCTTATCAGTGTGGCTTTACGCCTGGAAAATCAATAACTGACCAGATATTCAGCATGCGCCACATCTTGGAAAAGATCTATGAAAAGAGGATCGACAAACTGCAACACAGAGTCTAATGAATTATCGGCTGAGCTGTTTAAAGCCGGCAGTGAAATGCTGGAAAGGCGCATGTTCCAGCTGCAAAGGATGATTTGGTCGAATTAATACATGCCCAATGATTAGAATAAGAGTGTACTCTGTCCTATCCACAATAAAGCAGATCACACAGTCTGCGGTGAGCTAACTATCGTCTTCAGTCTTCTTAATATCGTAGGCCTTAATAACAGGTCCGTTAGCGCAGAACTTTTAAGTCTAGAAAAAGAAACGAAAGGGGTTTGGCTTGTGGGAACATGGGCAAGACAAAGTACCAGGAGGTCACATACAAAGATAGCTTCTAGATTTTTGAAAAAGTTATTTGAAAGATTTGCAATTATTAAGGACATTATATCTCGGAACCAGCACAAATGCCAAAGAAGCCTGTAAAATGGCGAATAAAATATTTTAATTTTGCATTTAAAAAGATATAATACAAGTTTAAGATATGGAAATATGTTTGTCAGGGGAAAATACATTGTTGTTTATTTGACAAAAACGATTCCTTGAAACAAAATCTTTGAATTTTTAGGAGTTGTGATGCTTGACTCAGTTATTTATGATACAGAATGCCTAAAAGTAAAGTTTCAAGATTTTCTGCGGAAGAAAAAAATTGAGATCCAACAGCATATATTGTGGTGCAGATAAAATGGGCTTCCTCAACGTTTTCGATCAATTTATTGGCCTTACCGTTTGTAAAGCTTGGTTTGTTGGAGTATAAAGTGGATTGTGAAATTAATCATATTGCATCAAAAAAAGTGACATTCCGCTATGATATCGCAGATGGACTTTTAGCACGATCAGCCCAGAAAATGCAGCATGGCGCGGTCGTCCCAAAACAACTCTTGAAGAGGAGAATGAATGAAATATGTCGGCGGCAAATGCTCTAACGATCTGTTTCTTTACGTTATGATGGATTCCAATATTGAAAAAGCACACTAATTGTTAAGGAATCGAGTACTCTTTCCACTAAATCAAGTCAGATATCATGAATATCAAGTTTATTATTGACTTCTAAAGCTTGAAGAGAGTCTAGTTTAATGCCAAAGGCTAATGACTGCTTACAACCCCACAAGAAGGAGTCAAATGGCGTTAAAGCACAACTTTTTGAAGGTCATTCAATGTTACATTTTTTTTTAAATAATCAAATCTCCAAACCTTTCTCGCAATAATTTATGGCCTTGTGGAACGTAGCCACGTCTTGTTGGAACCAGCTGTTGTCAAGATCAACTTCATCCCATTGCGGCCATAAAAAGTAGGTTATCTTGATCTATACCGCTCTCCAATGACAATAATGGTGTCACCTATTTCATTTCGATAGAAGTATGGACCGGTCATTTCACCAGACCAAAAAGCACAACAAACTGTCAATTTAGATGAATGTAACGTTTGTTCATGAATAAATTGTGGACTTTCTTCGCACCAGAATCGACAGTTTTGTTTATTTACCGTCCCACTCAGATGAACTGAACTGAACCTCATAGGAGAAGATGAATTTCTTAAAAAAAAAAATATCGTTTTCAAGTTGTTCCACGGCAAAATCAGCAAGTTCACGACACCTTTATAGTGGTTCAAAGGCTTCAGTTCTTGAGTGAGAACAATTTTATACGGACGCAAGCCCAAATCCTTTCTAATTCGCCTGGCTGTTGCTGGCATACACTTTGCTTTCCAAATAACCACACAAAAGGAAGTATGCTGTGGTATACATTTTATATTATTCAATACAGTGAAAATTTTATTTACGAATAAAGGCGAAATGTTTTTGTCGGTATAAGAATCCAAGGGTACAATTGTACTCTAGTTTTGAATATGTTTATACAAATAAATTTGATTGGAAATGATAACGAATTTAAGGCTGCTTTCTCAATGTCTGGTTACCAGCGTTTCTGACCAGTTAATAGAGTTGTCTGCTTAATAGATTGTACTTAATATACATCAACAATGTCCATGGTTAATGGTGATGTCCGCTTAATAGGGCGTCCATTTAAGAGAGCTTTTACTGTATTCTTTATTTACGAACTGTCTTAACTATCCTTTCTTTTAAGTTGGTACGAACTGGACACAGTGTGCTAAATTTTACTAAAATCGGTACAGTAGTTTAGGAGTCCATCGCGGACAAACAACGTGACACGTACTTTTTATATATAAAAATATTATATAATTTTTCAACTGTCATTTTTTAATCATATTGATATCGTCGGTCGGCCGTTAGTTCTACTTTCTCCAGGCTGGATAAGGGAGCAAAGCAAATGGGTCTGGCAGTGAACGTGGGCAAGACGAAATATCTGCTGTCATCAAACAAACAGTCGTCGCACTCGCGACTTGGCTCTCACGTCACTGTTGACAGAAGACAATGTGTTGTTACGTGAATACCTGTCTTCGAAGACTCAATTCCACGGTGCTTTCTATTGCTAGAAACACATAGATCAATACAAAGCGTCGATCAGCGCCCCAAAGCATGAGTGCGTGCACCCGCATCATACTCCGGAGAACCAAAGCATGAGTGCTGGCACACACACTTACACTTTGGTTCCAATTGGTAGGGTGGGACTCCCTTTCCACCTTGGCCGGGTTCGAGGCCCATCTAAAACCTCTGCCGTACTCTGGGTCCGACACCCGGCCGCAGTGCGACTCCACATTGGACAAATGCCCTTCCTGCATTTAGGTACAAACCACAGCCACCACGAATCTCCCCAAAGGGCCAAACCCAATGAGCAGACTGGAGCGAACTCCAGGGGCTACTGCTCCCCGTGGTACCAGGTTAAAGTCTTTGGTATTGACCTTGTAGCCGAGCCGAGTTGAGCTGCATACAGCCCTGGACTGGTGGCCAGGATCTTAGTCGCCTCTTACGACAGGCATGCCTTACCGCGGGTATATTCGGTTTCCCCTCGAACCCGGAGGGGTCCCCCCGTACCCGCAGGAGGAAGTCACTGTTGACAGTCATAACTTTGAAGTCGTAGATAATTTCGTCTATCTTGGAACCAGCGTAAACACCACCAACAATGTCAGCCTAGAAATCCAACGCCGGATAACTCTTGCCAACAGGTGTTACTTCGGACTGAGTAGGCAATTGAGAAGTAAAGTCCTCTCTCGACGAACAAAAACCAAACTCTATAAGTCACTCATAATTCCCGTCCTGCTATACGGTGCAGAGGCTTAGACGATGACAACAACTGATGAGTCGACGTTGCGAGTTTTCGAGAGAAAAGTTCTGCGAAAGATTTATGGTACGAATATCGACATTGACATAGTTCAGCGAATTAAAAGACAGCTGCTGCGCTGGCTAGGTCATGTTGTCCGGATGGACGAAAACACTCCAGCTCTGGAAGTATTCGATGCCGTACCCGCCGGGGAAAGCAGAGGAAGAGGAAGACCTCCACCTGTGAATTATTTGCAGGCTCTTTGAAATAGGCTGCGTCCAATACCAAACGAACTGTTCGGCCGTGGAGCTCGCTCGTTATTTTCGTGTTCTATTTCTGGCGTGTGTCTATCACCGGATTAATACCGTTAACAAGAGCAAGCTGAAGTAAACTACAATTATTTTATGCTGCTTATTTTACAATTTATTAGAATACTTATTTTGAGAAACATTGAATGTGAGAAGATTGAAGATAATCTTTTATAAAATACATATTTAAAATACTTAGAAATCGTTTTTCATCGTTGGCGGGTTCCTTTTCATTGCACTGTGTCGGACATTCATTGTGAATTTGTTTTGGCGTCTACGGAGCTTTCTTCTTTAAGTCATGCCCAAATACCCCTTCTTCGTTTCTCTCCATGTTTCTCTGCCTTTTTCTCTTCGTCATCGTTCCTGCCTTTACCTCTACCCTTTCCAGGCTTGCCACATTTTATTTCTTCCTTCGGTTTACCCAATCCAGTCCATACAAATGAAAAAAATCCTCCTTTTCCATTACCACGTCCACATCCTTTGCCAACTTCTTCACTAGCTGATGAGTCAACTGTTGCGTTAACGGGCCTGCTGTATTACCAGCGGGTTTATCGTCAGCTGTTGCGTTAACGGGGCCAGCTGGTTTATTGTCATTTGTTGCGTTAACGGGGCCTGTTGAATTACAAGCGGGTGCATTGACAACTGTTACGTTAACGGGGCCTGCTGTATTACCAGCGGGTTTCGCGTTACCCAATACAGTCAATACAAGTGGAATAATTCCTCCTTTTCCATTACCACGTCCACATCCTTTGCCAACTTCATCACTAGCTGATGGGTCAACTGTTGCGTTAACGGGGCCTGCTGTATTACCAGCGGGTTTATCGTCAGCTGTTGCGTTAACGGGGCCGGCGGGTTTACTGTCATCTGTTGCGTTAACGGGGCCTGTTATATTACCAGCGGGTTTATTGTCAGCTGTTGCGTTAACGGGGCCTGTTGAATTACAAGCGGGTGCATTGACAACTGTTACGTTGACGGGGCCTGCTGTATTACCAGCGGGTTTATCGTCAGCTGTTGCGTTAACGGGGCCAGCGGGTTTATCGTCAGCTGTTGCGTTAACGGGGCCAGCGGGTTTATTGCCATCTGTTGCGTTAACGGGGCCTGTTGAATTACAAGCGGGTGCATTGACAACTGTTACGTTAACGGGGCCTGCTGTATTACCAGCGGGTTTATCGTCAGCTGTTGCGTTAACGGGGCCAGCGGGTTTATTGTCATCTGTTGCGTTAACGGGCCCTGTTATATTACCAGTGGGTTTATTGTCAACTGTTACGTTAACAGAGGCCTGGTCCTGTTGGTCAGACACTTCTTTATTATTTTGACTCGAATCCTGATCATTATTTTCGTCTTGATCGTTTTCAGTACAGTTAACTACAGCAAAAAATGCCATGGCCAAAATGGCAATATACAGGAATGTAGATAGCTTCGCCATGTCGTTATTAATATGGTATACCCAGATATATGTATGATCCCTAGGAACTCGTAGATGAGTGTGAATTTGATTTCAATGTACAGTGCTTTTATACCCAATTTCTTCCGAAAAATTTCTTCAATTCAGACATATTCTGTAAATATTTGAAAATGCGCACACCTGTGTAATTGAATTTTGCAAATAACTCTTTAGAACAGTATATTGAAAAAAAAAATTGTTTAAAATATATGTATGTCAGTTTCACCTCAAAGCAAAAAATATAACGCACATTATGTCGTTATAATGTCGAACTGGCATATTTTAAATTAATTTAATTATGAAAATTTGATTTAAATTAAAATTTAACATTTGAACGGACCAAATTTCAGAATAACTCTGAAAAAGATGAGTTTGTCCACCCTATTAGTATACCCTTGACAGAGTGTGTTAAGTTTGCCAGAAGTTTGTAAGACCTAGAACGAAACACCAGAGACCCTATAAAATATATAATATATATAAATTAGCAACATGACGGGCTGTATTGATTTAGCTATGTACTTTTGTCTGTCAGTTTTTGAGGTATCGATCGGAAATTTTGCAAACGTCCTTTTCTCCTCAAAAAGCTACTCTTTCTCATTTTAAGAGATATCTTCACAAAATTTGGCATAAATATTACTCGACTTTACAGTTACCAATTTTCAACTCAACTGTATTTTAGTTATAGTTTTTGAAAGCTGCATGCCTTGCATTAATCTTCCTAGCATTGGGACAGTATGCTTGCTGAAGCAACATTGTACTGCACAGGAACACAAATTCCTCTATATTTTTTTTGCTATACCATAGTATTGTCGACATGTTTTTTCACGCTTTGGAGCGAAATTACTGTCGATTGGACTTCGGAGTGAAATGATGGAGCACTGTTTCATCCAATGTCACATATCAGTTTTATTACGCTTGAACATATCCAAACACCGCAACGAATCATCAAAAGCGTCGTTGTTTTTGGTCAATATTGGGGGCATCCACTGTGCACAAAGCTTTCTCTTAGCCAAATATTCGTGAAAGATATGAACTACTATAAACGTTCAGTTGATATCTTTAGAGTGTCTGCTAGCTCAAACAACTTCACTTTACGGTCATCTAAAATTATTTTGTGAACTTTTTATGTCTTTGTCGATAACAACCATTTTTGGGTTGGGTGTTTGTTCTAGAAGATTAAGTTCATATGAATAATAAAAGATAGATCTTATGGCATGATACGTTCAAAGTCTGGAAAAATTCAGGGAAATCATAACATCCAGGCATAAATTCGGGCTTTAAAATCTGGCAAATCCGGAAAAACTGGCAGTGAATTACTGCACCAATTCTTTTGAAATTTTGATCACATGTTCTGTACAAAATTTATAAGGTGTGGTCAAAGAGTTACTTTCAAATTTTTTATGTTTTTTTTTTTACAGTAAAAAAGTAGCCGATTTTTTCGCTAATGATCGAGTTTTGTCATTTCCCTTTCCCACATTCCACAGTGGATTCGCTTCTATGGAACAGCGGCCAAAAATACTTTTCTTGATATAGCGGGTTGAAATTCTTTCCAAAAATAAAGATAAGAAATAATAAAAAAATTTGACAAATCAAACGACTATATCCAATAGCATAGGAATGATCGAAACAAACTTAATAATTTTTTTTTTTTAATAAAATTGAAATTATTTTATTTTATCTACATTGCAGTTATATTTTTAGAAAAATGTTGTTTTACATATACATACATATCATCAAAAATCCAATATATAAAAACAATAAAAGAAAAATTAAGGAAACTAAAATTATATAGAATCATCTAGTAATTCATAAACAGATTTCAACAAAGTCGACTTGTCTTTTTTTGGAAGTTGTCTCTGTCCTGTTATAAAGGGATCTGAGCGCAATAATAGTGCATTAATGACATCTGTGTTTGTTAAAGTACGTGACACTTTCCGACTGTGCTGAAGTCTACATTTTTTTATTTCCTTGTTATTGGACTCTGCAGCTTCCTCCGAAAGCTCTCCAATCGACACTAATGCATGCTCTATCACAGCAGAACCATGTATTAAAACCTTGTGAACGGTTGCCGGCAAATAGTACCATGGATATGCAGTTATCAGATCTTTAGCTGTATCCAGCGCGTAGAGTTTAAATTTCTCCGCATTAATTTTATACCCCGATGCCATGGCTTGCAATAATGTTGCACACCTATGAATCAAACATTCATCAATTCCTGTGATTTCGGAACTCAAGGTTGCATTAGAAAAGAATTTTTCCATCGTTGGACGATCCTCTACCTCCATCTCTAGGTTTGTCCACTATTATACCCATTTTTTCGCGAAATTCCGTCTGAATTTTGTTTTTTCTCTCCAATACTTTACTTTTCTTCTCTGTGTCTCTTACTTGCCACATTTTGACCTCTAGTTTATATGAAACATGTAAAAAGTATTCAAAGAAGCATATGTATGAATGCAGTGGAGATAAGCCGAATTCATAAAATGTTGTGCGAACTTCTTTACTCAAACATTTTTGAACATCGTTCATTTCTGTTGGCCGTGCTGAACATATATAACAATTTTCAGTGGAAGATTCGCTGATCGCGTTGCACACTTTTCCATCTACCATAGTAAGGTGCAAGCTATGTGTAATAACTATTTTTATACTCTCGCAACAAAGTTGCTAAGGAGAGTATTATAGTTTTGTTCACATAACGGTTGTTTGTAAGTCCTAAAACTACGTCCGTCTGTCCGTGTCCGTCCGTCCGTGCAAGCTGTAACTTGAGTAAAAATTGAGATATCTTGATGAAACTTGGTACACGTATTTCTTGGCTCCATAAGAAGGTTAAGTTCGAAGATGGGCAAAATCGGCCAACTGCCACGCCCACAAAATGGCGGAAACCGAAAACCTATAAAGTGTCATAACTAAGCCATAAATAAAGATATTAAAGTAAAATTTAGCACAAAGGATCGCATTAGGGAGGGGCATATTTGGACGTAATTTTTTTGGAAAAGTGGGCGTGGCCCCGCCCCCTACTAAGTTTTTTGTACATATCTCGGAAACTACTATAGCTATGTCAACCAAACTCTACAGAGTCGTTTTCTTCAGGCATTTCCATATACAGTTCAAAAATGAAAGAAATCGGATAATAACCACGCCCACCTCCCATACAAAGGTTATGTTGAAAATCACTAAAAGTGCGTTAACGGACTAACAAAAAACGTCAGAAACACAAAATTTTACGGAAAAAATTGCAGAAGGAAGCTGCACCTAGGCGTTTTTTAAAAATTGAAAATGGGCGTGGCCTCGCCCACTTATGGACCAAAAACCATATCTCAGGAACTACTCCACCGATTTCAATGAAATTCGGTACATAATATTTTCTTAACACCCTGATGACATGTACAAAATATAGGTGAAATCGGTTCACAACCACGCCTTCTTCCAATATAACAATATTTTGAATTCCATCTGATGCCTTTTCTGTATAATACGAGTACATACATTAGGAACCAATGATGATAGCGGAATAAAACTTTACAAAAATACGGTATTTGAAAAATACGTAAATGACGTATAATGAAATCTCGATTATCACTTTATCATGCGAGAGTATAAAATGTTCGGTGACACCCGAACTTAGCCCTTCCTTACTTGTTCTATTAGATGCGGTTAATTGTGTTGACTTCAAAAGGCTAATTTTTTCCTTAAAATACTTCTCTTCTTTAATCGATAGTTCGGTTGTCTCTTTCTTGAATTGAAATCTGATCGGTCTACAGTAACGAGTCGATGATGGTCGGAGTTTTTCCAAATTATTTGATCATCTATTTGCGAAACTAGTTGGAGAGGTACGTATGATGTTACAAATAAGCTTCTATCGTTCAAATCACTGGATGAAAACTTTTGCTTATACTCGCTATGCCCCGTACTTCCGTCAAAGCCCCATTTTCCAATTAAAGTTAGATTGCTAACTGCATTCTCAGGAATAGTTTCAATTAAGTTGGTCTGAAGCTCTATTATACTAGATGCTGTACTGTTAAGTAAGCTCTGCAATTCGACTTCCGCATGAGATTCGTCTACAAAAATATTGTCTGGGTATCTACTTTTTTTTGAATTTTGTATTTTTTGATAGCTTGGAAACAAATCAAAGGAAATTTTCTGTTCACAAAATTTCTTATCACCAAATATTGGTGTTTCGACATAGAGGTCTCCATTAAGAGTGAAATAACTTCAATGGGATCTGCTGGCAGAATCTTTTGGTTCTGATGTTCATTGCGTAGAGCAGAAACAGCGGATTCATCTATTTCACTCAGTTGAGCTATACGACGTCGCTTAGTTCTCGTTGAAGAGTCAGCAAAATCCAGTTGAGGACGGCCACGATGAGTACTTTCCTCCATCTGCTGCGATTTACACTGCGTGCGTTTTGACAAAATCGATTCCTCTTTATTCAGCCAACCAGATTGGTATTGAAGAACTGAAGATTTTTTGCGTTTATATTTCTTCCAAAAAGTTGAAATTGTTTTACAGATGTTCTCAACTTTTTTCGACAGATCGCTCAACTCTGTAATGTAGCCGTTGTTTTGAATATTCCCCTGCACAACTGAAATCAATTTCGTCAGTTTTTCTGCTTTGGTTCCGTGTTCTGTGCACCATATATTAAAAATATGCAGGCGTGTAAACACACACTTATGGGAAGAACCTACATCAAAAATTATTCAAAGGAAACATAAACAAAATTTAGAAATTTAGATATTTACAAAAGACGAAGACGGACCAACACAGCACAATAGACAAAAGGACAACTTAAACGGCCTTAGTATTTTTACGATTATACAGACATCTGCACATTTCTGCAGATAAGTTTAACACATTCAAACCTTAAAAGTAAGACAAACACAATGACATACAAACCAATTTCTGGATTTTCTTGGAACACAACTAAAACTTCAACTAAACATAAAAAAGACGTTCACAAAATACACAAAATAGATACTATCGATAAAATTAGTTTTTCATGAAATACTTTACAAGGATGTTAATTATTAACATCTCGATTTAAAGTTAATACCTTCAACTTCAAAATGAATTTTAAATAATCCAATTCCGAGCACTCTGGCAAACGTTTGATCTCTTTGAAGTTCGATTTTAATTTGACAAAATCACTCTGCGCGCAGCTGCGTTGCGAAAATGAACACGTGTTCACGCTTTCAATGCTGTTTTTAGAAAGTCCCGTTAGATTTTCAGAAAAATGCGGTATGGTTTAAAGAAGATTGGACATTTAAGAGACAATTGGTTTACATTTTGTTTCAATCATGTGTGGTTGATTTTTTTGATTTTTGGCCTCTGACGG
Source organism: Bactrocera neohumeralis (assembly GCF_024586455.1). Classification (NCBI taxonomy): domain Eukaryota; kingdom Metazoa; phylum Arthropoda; class Insecta; order Diptera; family Tephritidae; genus Bactrocera; species Bactrocera neohumeralis. The sequence goes on from NC_065922.1 coordinate 64,247,533, forward strand.
ATCCACTGTGCATTCCCTTTCTATTAAAAGAAAGTACGAAACTTCGAAAAAGATCGATTTATATACGCAAACTAGTCTCTTAGTTTGTGATATATCGACCTGCAATTTTGCACACGTCATTTTTCACAAAGAACTCGCTAATTTTGCGACCACCGATATTGGACGAATATGTACAAGTAGTACAGTAGTGTATGTCTGCAGTATAGTCATACAAACAGACCTATGAAAGTCAAGTCCTTGTATGGAGAACTTTTTTATTTGACAAAGTTATTATTTAAAACCTCGCTACTGACCGAATAAATTATTCAGATAGGACCACTATCAGCCACCATCAAATAAAGATGAAAGTACATCAAACCAAAACGAAGACAATTGATACACATAAAATTGCAAAGCTTAAACATATTGGAAAGACCTTGAATACTCGTAGATACGTACAATGACCGTAAGTCGTTAAAATTAATAATGCCATTTTTTCGCCGATTTTTATAAAAATTCATATTTAAAACAACTGTTTTCATTTCAAATATTGACGATTACAGCTAAAATGTTCGAGTCTCGTCAAACAAAGCGAAATATCATAGGCGCTGAAGTTGCAAACGGCGTTGAGTGTTCTCACCTTCGCCAAGTTGACATAAGAGTGGAGTTTGTATTAAAGCCGCTACACAATATGTTATGCGAATCAAACGTCGCTTCCACTTTACTACGAAAAACACTGGTGTACTCACTTAGGTTAGGTTAGGTTAGGACGCCTGTACGCTGTGTTACCTTAAACTGCTATATAAAGGATCACAAGACCCCTTCAAATCGACAAAACGTTTTAAGCCGGTCACAATTTGTTGAGTTAGCTTCGACTATTTCTCCTGGTTCGCCAAAGTTAAGACGGTCGAGACTTTAGTAACACTCCACCATACAACTTTGACAACTTGCGTCCGACAATAGTTCAGTAGGTCTAGTCTAGGCCAAAAGGATCGCGCCGCCACACAGGAGCGGGTCGGAAATCCCACCATACATATGTATGTATAAATGTATGCAATTTATTCGGGCTGTTTCCTAACAGAAATATACCATAATAACACTGTCTGTCTTCCACACTTGCCGAGTCGATTAAATTGAGTAATTAAGGGGGTACTATAGTCTAGAAACCTGATTGCAGACAATTGCAATAAACTTTTTAATATTTGTTTCTTTATATTTAAATAGTACACAAATATAATTTAAAAAAAAAAAAAAAAAAAATGTCCTTGAAGTCTCTTCTTTTTCTTTACTGACGTAGACACCGCTTACGCGATTATAGCCGATTTAACAACAGCGCGCCAGTCGTTTCTTCTGTTTGCAATGTGGAGCCAATTTGATATTCCAACCGAAGCCAGGTCCTTCTCCACCTAGTCTTTCCAACGGAGTGGAGGTCGTTCTCTTCCTCTGTTTAGTCCGGCGGGTATTGCGTCGAATACTTTCAGAGCTGGAGTGTTTTCGTCCATACGTACGACTGAGGGAAATCGCTGTCTTTTAATTCGCTGGACGTCGTATATCTCATACAGCTCATCGTTCTATCGATTGCGATATTCGCCTTGGCCAACGCGCAAAGTACCATAAATCCTTCGCAGAAAGTGGCACTTGTTGGCAAGAGTTATCCTGTTTTGGGTTTCGAGGCTGACATTGTTGTTGCTGTTAATGCTGGTTCCACGATAGACGAAATTATCTAGAACTTTGAAGTTATGACTGTCTACAGTGACGTGGGAGCCAAGTCGCGTGTTCGACGACTGTTTGTTTGATGACAGGAGATATTTTGCCTTGCCCTCGTTCACTGTCAGACCCATCTGCTTCATTTCCTTATCCAGTTTGGAGAAAGCAGAACTAACGGCGCGGGTGTTGAGGACTTGAAGCGGGCACAATCTTCTATTTATAAGAGTGTACCTGCTCGATTAAGTTCTGCAGCTTGAATTATTTTCTCCAATAGCAGATTGAAGAAGTCGCACGAAAGGGAGTCGCCTTGTCTGAAACCTCGTTTGGTATCGAACGGCTCGGAGAGGTCCTTTCCAATCCTGACTTAGCTATTGGTATTGCTCAACGTCAGTTTACACAGCCGTATTTTTTTTTTTTTGCGGAGATACCAAATTCAGACATCGCGGCAAAAATGCAGCTCCTTTTCATGCTGTCAAAAGCAGTTTTGAAATCGACGAAAAGGCGATGAGTTTCGATTCTTTTTTCACGGGTCTTTTCCAAGATTTGGCGCATGGTGAATATCTGGTTACTGATTTTCTAGGTCTAAAGCCACACTGATAAGGTTCAATCAGTTTCTTGACGGTGAGCTTTAATCTTTCACACTATACGCTCGATAGAATCTTATATACGATGTTTAGGAGACTTAACCCGCGGTAGTTGGCGCAGATTGTGGGGTCTCCCTTTTTGTGGATTGGGCAGAGCACACTTAAATTCCAATCGTTGGGCATGCTTTCGTCCGACCATATTTTACACAGAAGCTGATGCATGCTCCTTATTAGTTCTTCGGCGCCGTGTTTGAATAGCTCGACCGGCATAAAATATCTCATCTCAGAATAAAGTTGTTCGGACTCACAAGGATTACTCCAAAATATCCCCTGTCGCTAATGCCAATGAAGGAGGAAGTTGGTATTGCAAAAGTTCACCCTCAAATTTTTAGGAACTTATTGGTTTCACCTAATTTGCAAGCGTAAACCCCAGTAAACAAGCCACACTTATCGAAGAGAAATATTTCGAAATGTTATCCAAAGAGTATATCGTCAGTGATAACGAATTTTGATATTCTTTTTATAAATGAGTCCAAATTTAATTTTTTTTGGATTGATGGTTATCGATTTGCATTGCGTAAGGAAGTCTAAGGATGGAGCCATATGTAGAAGTCCGCCATTCATTTGGGAGTGGCCAGAAACGATTCTTTAACATATGACCCAAGTGGCTAACAACTTCCGGTATTAGACCAGGATCCTCTGGGTAGCCAGAAAACAACCGTTTAGTGGCGAGAAGGTGCATCATTCCTCTCTAGGACTGAACGCTGGGTTTCGGACCCGCCACGTAAAAAACACCCGCCCTGAAAAGGAGAAAACAGCCTTGGATGAGAGACCCCTTTTTAAATGACGAACACTATAAAGGCTAACGTCACCGGCGTTCAAGAAGTGTGATGGAAAGGACAAGGACTGAAGCGTATAGGTGCTTGTGGTATTTCCTACATTGGCTATGTACAGGAACGCAAATTCGGTGTGCGATTTGTGGTGGAAAATGGCCGAGTCCTGGCATTCACCCCGAGGGATGAACGGCTAGCCAAAATCCGTTTTAAAGCGAAGTTCTTCAACATATCACTGATTTGCGCCCACGCCCCGACTGAAGAAAAGGACGATGCGACCGTTTGCTTTCTCCAGGTTGGACATAGAAGCGAAGCAAATCGGTCTGGTAGTGAATGTGGGAAAGACGAAATATCTCCTGTCATCAAACAAACAGTCGTCGCATTCGCGACTTGGTTTCCACGTCACTGTTGACAGTCATAACTTTGAAGTCTTTGATAAATTTGTCTTGGAACCATCATTAACAGAAATAGCAACATCAGCGTCTAAACCCAACGCAGAATAACTCTTGCCAACAGGTGCTACTTCGGACTGAGTAGACAATTGAGAAGTAAAGTCTTACGACGACATTGACATAGTTCAAATAATTAAGAGACAGCAACTATGCTGGCTAGGTCATGCCGTCCGAATGGATGAAAACACTCCAGCTGGGAAGATTTCCGATTCAGTACCCGCTGGTCGAAGCAGACAAAGACCTCTACTCCGACTGACGACGCTAGGAATCTCCAATTGGGGCCAAACAGCGAAAAGGAGGAACAACTGCCGTGCGGTTGTAACGTCGGCTGTAACCGCTGACCGCGTAGACACCACGCCAATAAAGAAGAAGATAAAGAAGAAAAAGAAGGAAATCTAAGCGCCGTAGGATAAAAATTTAAACAATACTGCTAACCAATGGAGACTGCATTATGGTGTGCGGAGCAATAGGAGCATATCGGGTGCAATGGTAGCAAATTACGTCGGTACAATTGTTTTCATCAACGGATTTATGAGAAGAATGAACTTCTTGGCAATATTAAAAAGATTTACGACTCCGTCAGCAGCTAACCATACTATGTTGAGAATAATCGACCCTTTTTGCTATACCGTGAAGATGCATCCGCCATTTTCTCACTTTGCCAACTTCAAAAAGTTTTGTCACTTGGGTTTCCTCGGGTAAAAAACAGCCTTTTTTCAAAAATTTTTTTCTCATATAAAAAATTAAATATTTTATTAGAATTTTCTATTGTTACAAACAATAAAAAAAACCTTAGTCCAAGTCTTAGTTTCGAGAAAAACGCATTTAATGATTTGAATGACACAAGTCGGATCAACTTGAAAATTTTGGACAATATTCCAGAGGTGTTCTAGACTTTAATAAGACAATAAAATAGTCGATTTTTTGAAACCCGTTAACCCATGTAACCCTTTAATCGTTTAGAAGATAAGTCAATTCGAAGTCAAAACAACTCCATGTACAAGTTTTTTTGGCTCACTGTATATACATATGAATATTCTCGATCAAAGCCGATCGCAGCCATGTCATCAAATATGGTAGGTCTATTTGATCAAGCGATTGCTATAAATAATGACATTTTTTTGAAGAATAAACTTTTTAAGCAGCTGCAATCATTTCAAATATTGATTCATTTATTTACGGGGTCAAGTCTATCGGAGCGAAACACGTGCCAGAAATTCAGGAGAAAATATTTTTTGAAACAGCAACATTTTACGAAAAGTTACACGGGGCTACTCAGCTACGTTAGGGCTACTTCGTCAAAAGAATTGTATGGGCTCATATATGTATGTCCTCAGCCCAGATCGCTTGGCGAACTCCTCTCTCTTTAACCTCTATTGGTATGAAACGACTTACGAGATTCTACTACTTTTTATTAAAAAATATAGTTTGTATTGTTATCAAATGCAGACTTAATAGATCGGATACGTCACCTTTTAGTTAGAAGCTTTTAAGCGATAATTGGTAAGCTCAGTCCACTTAGTTTCTAAAAGTTTGGTTGAATGATTCTGTTAGTGGTTTGGGTAAGTTACAGAAAAGTTCAAATTCCAGCATTAAAAGCAAATATCGTGAAAGAGTCAGTAAGCATCACACGAAGTCTTTGATGGTTTGGATATCTTTTACAGAAGTAGCCTTGAAAGGTATGGAATAACCCATCAAAACCCAATAGTTCAAGATATGTATATGTATATTATTTCTTATATTATCAACTTTCTACTATTTTATTCCCTTCCAATATTAATTGGCTCCTTCGAAAACTCGGTCTCGGTCTGGCGTCGGATCAAATCCCAATATATTTTGAAAGATGCTTTCGAGTTTAGATACCTTTGACCAGATATAATATAAATCGCCGGTTCTTTTGAGGTCAAAAGCATCTTATAGTTGCACAAGAGCAGTGCCGCAAGATGTATTGGTAGATTGCTGGAACGTAAGATGCTAATGGAGTTCCAACCCATTCCATTCAAATGTGTGCGGGGCAAGGGTTCATCCTCTTGTTAGTTCGCAGTTGCTCTCGATTCCGCTATGACAATTGAAAGATTGAAAATATTTCGAGTGAGGACCGACACTCCTTGACTAGTTAGCAGGCTCAGCACTGGTATTGTCGCTCAGCTATCGAAATGAATTTTCATCTCCTTGAAAAACTAGTACGTCGACCAACACTTTAATGGCAGCAACTTCTGCTTAAAAAAGACCGCAATGGTAGGTTAAAGCTAGGATTGACGGAGCGCTGCTTACAGAAAATTCCCCCTAAAACCTGCAGCCCTAGCTTCGACCCATCCGTGAAAAATGCAGTTGACGCAGTCCGCAGTGCATCCGAGATGCCTATTAGAGCCGCCCATTAGATACGCTCAAACTTTGTGGCCTTTTCGAGTGCACTTCACCAGATGAATTATTAATTATTGGCTTCGTATATGTTTACTAACTCTTTCACGATATTGCGACCTCCGTACAGCGCCTCAACAGCAACATAAAGCAACCGATTCCTTTCTTACTTTCTCTCCAATATTTGGTCTACATGAAAGCTCTCTATCCAGGATAAGCCCTATGTATTTCAGGTGAAACAGCAAAAAAAAGGGAGAGTTGCGCATGTGATTTTATACTTCCAGGTAAATAAAATTATGGCTACGACCGTTCTGTATATATGAGGTGCATGAGGTTTGATTCAACCTCAAAAGATTTTAGTACTTTAACCAGCGCCTCCTACCCCGCAGTGTTAAGAGCCCTCTCGATATCGAGAAGGGTCCTTCAGTTAAATTTCTTATGCATAAAGGCTCTCGCAAGTCATGACACTACAGCCTGCAGAGCAGGTTCAACGGACCCGATATTGCTGTACAGTTGTTCTTAATTGTAAACTTGAAAAGATTTCCTTTTCCCTTGGCTATGAGAACTATCAACAATGACTTTCAAATTACTAAAGCTTGTGAAAGTTGGCTCAATAGTGGACTTACCTTACGTGCGTGAAAGCTTCAAAGCTGTGAATATCCCTTTCATAGCGCCTTGTGGGAGAGCTTTCTGCAGTTTAACTCTAATTATTCACTTAGTGAGTATAAGTACTATATATGTCTACGTATGTAGAGATCGGCTGTAACATCGGAGCGATATCTACGTCAGTAAAGTAGAAGAAGATGTGGAGATTCATAATATTCGACATGTGTATGATATTTGAGAAATTTTTGCACAGCTGTTTTCGTTTCCAAATATTTGATGACATCTGTCAATAAAAACAGCATTTGAGCCGCAAAGTGCAAATATTAACATTGCAAAATGTTCACATAGAAGGCAAAAGATTTTGTATATAAAGCTCGTAATTTTGATAATCTTCATCGAGTTTACAACGACAGCATAACGGAGTTATAGCAATCAAAAACAGAAATGGAGAAATCATTTTCTTTCCTTTACATTTTTCTTTTAGCCTCAGGTTTATTCACCATGGCAGTAGCTGATTCTTCAGGAACCAGTACTAATAGCACAGCAACAACTTCTGCTCCAGCAATAACTTCTGCTCCAACAACAACTGCTGCTCCAGCAATAACTTCTGCTCCAACAACAACTGCTGCTCCAACAACAACTGCTGCTCCAACAATAACTGCTGCTCCAACAACAACTGCTGCTCCAGCAATAACTTCTGCTCCAACAACAACTGCTGCTCCAACAATAACTGCTGCTCCAACAACAACTGCTGCTCCAGCAATAACTTCTGCTCCAACAACAACTGCTGCTCCAACAACAACTGCTGCTCCAACAATAACTGCTGCTCCAACAACAACTGCTGCTCCAGCAATAACTTCTGCTCCAACAACAACTGCTGCTCCAACAACAACTGCTGCTCCAACAACAATAACTGCTGCTCCAACAACAACTGCTGCTCCAGCAATAACTTCTGCTCCAACAACAACTGCTGCTCCAACAATAACTGCTGCTCCAACAACAACTGCTGCTCCAACAACAACTGCTGCTCCAACAATAACTGCTGCTCCAACAACAACTGCTGCTCCAGCAATAACTTCTGCTCCAACAACAACTGCTGCTCCAACAATAACTGCTGCTCCAACAACAACTGCTGCTCCAACAACAACTGCTGCTCCAGCAATAACTTCTGCTCCAACAACAACTGCTGCTCCAGCAATAACTTCTGCTCCAACAACAACTGCTGCTCCAGCAATAACTGCTGCTCCAACAACAACTGCTGCTCCAACAACAACTGCTGCTCCAGCAATAACTGCTGCTCCAACAACAACTGCTGCTCCAACAACAACTGCTGCTCCAACAATAACTGCTGCTCCAACAACAACTGCTGCTCCAACAACAACTGCTGCTCCAGCAATAACTTCTGCTCCAACAACAACTGCTGCTCCAGCAATAACTTCTGCTCCAACAACAACTGCTGCTCCAACAACAACTGCTGCTCCAACAATAACTGCTGCTAACTGCTGCTCCAACAACAACTGCTGCTCCAACAACAACTGCTGCTCCAACAATAACTGCTGCTCCAACAACAACTGCAACAACTTCTGCTCCAACAACAACTGCTGCTCCAACAACAACTGCTGCTCCAGCAATAACTTCTGCTCCAACAACAACTGCTGCTCCAACAACAACTGCTGCTCCAGCAATAACTTCTGCTCCAACAACAACTGCTGCTCCAACAATAACTGCTGCTCCAACAACAACTGCTGCTCCAGCAATAACTTCTGCTCCAACAACAACTGCTGCTCCAGCAATAACTTCTGCTCCAACAACAACTGCTGCTCCAACAATAACTGCTGCTCCAACAACAACTGCTGCTCCAGCAATAACTTCTGCTCCAGCAATAACTTCTGCTCCAACAACAACTGCTGCTCCAACAATAACTGCTGCTCCAACAACAACTGCTGCTCCAGCAATAACTTCTGCTCCAGCAATAACTTCTGCTCCAACAACAACTGCTGCTCCAACAATAACTTCTGCTCCAACAACAACTGCTGCTCCAGCAATAACTGCTGCTCCAACAATAACTGCTGCTCCAACAACAACTGCTGCTCCAGCAATAACTGCTGCTCCGGCAAAGTCTGCTGCTATATTACCAACAACAAAACCAGCTATTCCATCAACAACAACTGCGGCAACTACAACAACGAAAAAAACAACAACTACTTCAGTAAAGATTGCTGCTTCTCCATCACCAACAACAACGAAAAAAACAACAACAACGAAAAAAACAACAACAACGAAAAAAACAACAACAACGAAAAAAACAACAACAACGAAAAAAACAACAAGAAAAAAACAACAACAAAGCAACAACTGTTGCTGCACTAGTAATGAAAGGTCCAAATGTTCTTCCTCCTCCTACTCCAGCAAAAAAACCAACGGATAAAGAAAGACCACCACGTGGCAGGAAACCAGCGGATAATCAAGGACCACCACATGGCAGGAATCCTGAGCCTAAAGGTTTTGGTTTTGGTGGGCCTTTCCGCTTCGCTATATTTGCTCCACGTAGAGGATAAGTTCGAATAAATTTGTTGTTGGTTGGATTAGTAAAAAGTTTAACAACTACAACAGTCGATAGAAAACCACAACGATTACATTTTACTTTGCTACCAACAATGTTTTAAATAATGAATTTATTTATCAAGAATTTTGCGAAGTGCAGGTGAAAAGATAACGGATACGAAATGTCAATTTTAGTTTTAAGCATTCAATTTGTAAAGTCAAACATGTTTTTGCGAAATAAATACTTCATATTCTCTTTTTTGGAAAATGTATTAAAGTGTCTTTCACATAATAAATAGGAATTTAAAAAAAAAAACGCTAAATTACTCCAGATACAGCTAATACATAGTTGCGAAGAGGTCCCCGAAATTGAAATTGCCTGCGCCAAGTATCTCCGAACTAGTAACCTTATTAGAGAGAGATACTCTCACAATGTTACACAAAGTCATGTAATAGTTTGTTCAACTAACGTTTGTTTGTAACATCTTAAACTAAACGATATAGAAAACTGTTAAATATTCTAAGTAAGTATATAAAATTTAACAGGATGGAGATTGATGAATTAAATTCAATTAACTTTACTAAAGAGGACGAGGTCCAGTCTCCTTACGCAGTGTAAAGATGGTCAAAGTCGGTTCACAACTTTTCAAGCTTCCAGGCAGCGAATATGTGAACATACACTTAACCACAAAAGTGAACATACGATGACAATTTTTCGCTTTTCTAACAAAATTAAGTTAAAAGTTTAAATTTTTTTATGCAGTTTTATTTAATTTATTATTTAAAAGTTGGAAAAAACATACATAACAATTCATTGAAAATAAAACGATAAACAAAAGCGAAAATTCAAAAATCATTAAAAGGAATTGTCACATAAGTGTACATACGGTGTTAGGAAAAAACTTTAAAAATAGGTAGTTAATATTTCGTATGGCCTCCTTTGGCTTTAACAACTTCGAATAGACGAGACGGCATAGACAAGGCTAAAGTTCGAGTAGTTTCCGGCGATATTTTATTCCATTCATCAACTATAATAGCCTTCAGATCCGATTTTGATGTTGCACGCCTTTTCTTAATCTGTTTCTTCAAATGATCCCATAAATGCTCAATAACATTTAAGTCAGGAGATTGTGGCGGATGTTCCATCTTCGATTTCACGTTGTACAACAACCATTCCTTCACTAATACAGAAGTGTGCTTCGGATCATTGTCTTGAAGCATGATAGGCTCACCTGGCAAATCAAGTTTCTCGAGACTTGGGATGTAGGTGTCCTTAAGAATATCAATTTACATATGTTTATCCATTATTCCATCGATAAATCTTATGTGTCCGACACCACTAGCCGCCATACAACCATACACCATCACAGATCCTGCACCATGCTTAACGGTGGGAACAATATTTTTTCGTTGCAGCGAAGACTTTGGTGTGACCATCGTTGGAGAAAACATTAAATTTACACTCATCAGTGAAAATGACACGTTCCCAAAAGGTTGGATCAGTTTGGTGGATGTTTTCGTATTTTTTTGCGTATTTATATCGAAGACATTTTCGAATCTAATTATATACTTGAGAAATCTCAAAAATTAAGGGAATTAGGTGAGACCTTTCCCCTAACCCTGAAATATCCGCTATTGTGATTTCTAACCGTCCAGCTGTTTTTAGCCATGAATATGAATGAAATCTGTTCGAAAGCCTTAACCGACCACTATAGCCGAAAGCATTTATTACATTTTCCAAATGGATTAGTTCATGAAAAAATGTACACTAGTACGCCAAAATTGTATAGACGAAAGATTTAAATTCGGTTCATTGCATTCAGCTCACTCTCGGATGATTATAGATTGGACTTCGGAGTAAATCTCAAGCAAGTACAGTGACATGCTACATATAAGTAATAAAAGAAGGTGCAGTACTGTGACAAAGGTTCGTTGCTAGAAGCTTCTACCTAACCCATAACACCAAGCATTTATATCAAAGACGTAAAATTTTATGAGAAATTGGTCGAACTATATTCTTAGAATTAAAGAGGGAGAATCGTTTTGAATTGCATTTTCATATTCCGATATTCAGAGATTATAAATCGATTAGTTTAAGCAAATTAATAAAAAAATAAAACAAACCAGAATCTAAAACTAAGGTCTACTTATAAAAATCAGAAACACAATTACTTTCCATACAAGAAAAGACTAATTCTTATGGTACAGTCCACTTAATCTCATATTTACTTGTATAAGACAATTATACGTAATACTATGTTAAGACCGACACTTAATCACACGATTTCGGCTGTTGAGTGGTTTATCCCACTAATCTTATAAATTTATCAAGATTTCGCCATACAAAAATGACAGTTCAAAATCACTTCATCGGAGTGATTTGAAACTGATCCACGCTTAATCTCTCTGTGCGACTCTGATTTTGCGCCATCTACTTGGCAGCATTGGAAATCTTTAACATTATCACAGCTGATTTAGACACTACAAAAAGGAAAAAATGTAAACAAACCAATTTTTATTAGAGCAATGAATCTAATTTCGGCTGAAAATCGACTTCCCAAATGAAAAAATGCGTCCATTATTTCTATTATATGGAAAATATTAAAAAAAAAACCGTATTTTTATTTCAAAATACTATATGACAATGTTTTCTTTTGATAAATATTGAGCGATGTAAATTCTTGAATGGCAAAAACAGCTGTTTTTAATCTTTTCAACGGCAGTAAGAACACTGGTGGGTTATGAAATGCTTAAATGTAATCTAATCTTTTAAATTTTCGGTCTGAACATGGTATAACACAACACAATATTGAGCCAAAATGTATATAACGGTATTCCCTATATTCTTCTAAACTTGCGAAACGGCCTTCGGGAAACTACGAACCTCAAAAGAACCGCTGATTTATATTTGATGTAGGACTCGACAGTATCTTTCAAAATATATGGTGATTGTATCCGACACTACCATAACAGGAGTATGGCTTGAGTTTACGAACGAGTGAGTCAAGTTTGGAAGTAATTAGGAATATAATATATTTATCTATGGAAGTATTTGGTGGAGTATACCTTGAATTATTGTAATTGATGGGTTATTCCAAACCTTTGAAGACTTTTTTTTATAACAGACAACCAAATCGTCAAAGTCTTCTGATGATGATTGCTAGCTCTTTCACAATATTTGCTTTAATAGTATCAGGGTTTTTTGCTGGCAACGGTCATAAATATCACCAACGCTTTTTATACCATACAAATTGAACATTTGAATTCGATAAGTTTTTGCTTTTAAAGCTGAAATTTGCACTTTTCTGTAAATTACCCAAACTACTAACAGAATAGTTCAACCAAACTGTTTGAAACTAAGTGGACTAAGCTTGCCAATTATCACTTTAAAGATTATATTTATCGACAACGAAAGAATGAACTTTACCGAACATTCAACAATCATTAAAATATGAAAAATTAGGGAAAAGAATGAAAACGCTTCAACTACAAAGTGCGTTCCAAAGTAAACAGTACTTTTTGAATCTAGCGCCCCCTGGTGGCGCCATCCTTATATCGACTGGTGCGTTAGAATCTGCTATCTTTATCGATAGTGCAGTGAGAATTTCATGACATTTCATAAATTGGAAGTGAAGTTATTGCCTTTTAGGTGTCAGTATGTTTGTGTTATCGGTGCGAAAATAAGCTTCGAACAAAGAGCCAACATTAAATTTTGTTTTAAAAGGGGTAAAACTTTTACCGAAACGTTTCAATTGATGAAACAAGTTTATGGCGTTGGTTGCCTATCCCGTAGCAGAAGGCACGAGTGGTTTCAACGTTTTCAAAGTGGTCGTGAGGACATAAATGACAATTAACATGTGGGCCAATCAAAATCCGTGATCACCGGAAATTCCATCGGAACTGTACGTGGATTCAACAAAAATCAGCCGAAATCATCATTGAAATTCATGGAAATGGAATTGAACATCTCAAAAACATCGATTTATCGCATTTTGACCGAAAATTTGGGCTTACGAAAGGTGTGTGCACGGTTTATTCCGCACAAATTGACTGATGACCAAAAATTGCTCAGCATCCAACATTCGAAGGACGATTATTTGACTAAAAATCACATTTTAACCTTTAACCACTCCCAGTATTCACCTGATCTGGCACCGTGCGACTTGATTCTTTTCGGAAAAATGCATTTGCCGAATGCAGACGTAGAGGCCATTCAAAAGGCTTGCACCGGCATACTGGCGGCCATACCGGCCAACGAGCTAAAACACTCGTTCGACATGCTTTTGGACCGTGCAAAAAGCTATATTGAAGCAGAAGGAAACGATTTTGAATAAAATAAATTGATTTTGCCGAAAAACACCATTTGTTCTGTTTTTTTAAGTCCTGTTTACTTTGGAACATACCTTGTATTTGCTGATTTGAAAGCAACCATTTTGACAGCATAGAAAGGAGGCGTATCTGACGCGTTAAGTCTGAATTTGGTAACTCTACAAACTATATTTTAAATAAAACATAAGAGAATCTCTAAGTCGGTTCATACCAATAGCGGATAAAGAGAGAGGAGTTCCCTGTCAAGCGATCTGGGCTGAGGAAGTATATGAGCCCATACTATTCTTTTGACGAACAAGTAGCCCTAACGTAGCTGAGTAGCCTCGTGTAACTTTTTATAAAATGCAGTTGTTTCAAAAAACATTTTCTCCTGAATTTCTGGCACGTGTTTCGCTCCGATAGACTTGACCTCGTAAATAAATGAATCAATATTTGAAATGATTGCAGCTGTTTAAAAAGTTTATTCTTCAAAAAATTTCAATATTTATAAGAAAGTCGTTTAGTCAAATAGACCTATATTTGACATGGCTGCGTTCAGCTTTGATCGAGAATATACTTACATACATTCATATATGTATGTAGTATGTAACAAAACTTCAATACTTATACCCTAGCATGGCAATTCTCTTTATGAATGCAATTTCAAAAAAAACGCAGAACCTAGGTATGCTCCTAGCTTTCATCTATGACACATTTATGTCACAGCCGACTTTTTTGAAGTAGTAAAGATATACTGAACCGATGAAGACTCGAATTCGTGTTGCAAGAATGAAATTCATTTGAGATAATGAAATGATAATGAAATTCTTTCAAAAAATTTTAAGAATGTCATAGATTTTAAAATTATTCATTTTTTTACTAAGATCATTTATCTCATTCATTTTCAATCTTTTCGTTCGATTACATGTGAAATGAAATGAGAGCATAAACAAAAATTAGTAAGTCATTTCGACATTTCGTTAAGCTACTAGGGTTAATGTCGTTATCGTTTACATATGCATGTGTACGTACGTTGGGAAATATATGCGTTGATCATGCGCACTTTCCATACAGCATACTTTTAGGCAAAATATTTCGAAGCGCGCTGGAATTGACAGAATTGCCAGAAGAGAATGTTGAATCAGAGAACATAACTAAATTTCTGGACACGAAATGTGCGAGTCTTCATACAATTTATAGAACAATTTTGTGGACAATTTGTCGAAGACTTATCTTACCAGTTTCCGCTTGAAATGTGAATTTGTTATATTTAAATTTGAGATTTAGCATATTGGGCTGTTGATGGCTCGTACTAAGAAATTACACCGAAGATAGGTTGTTGACCATTCCGCAAATGTGGCTAATCTGATACCTTACTTACTCACTTAATTAGCTACAAAAACACAACTTAAATTTCGGAAGAAAACTGATCCTTCTCTCAATTTGCCTATTCTAAACGGCATTTAATCGAATTATCTATGGTAATAAAAAGAGCCGAAGTGGAATAAATATTTACAAGGTCTGTCGCAAAAGAAACAGAACTTTTTAAATATAACTGTTTCTGGTGGCGCCACCTATTGGTGGATATATGAAATAAAAAGTTTGATCTCTTGTTGACATTTCGTAAAAATTTTAAGACAATTGGATAACTACAATCGATGTTATCGATCAAAAAGTGACAGCAGCTTTTGGTCATCGATCGTAAAATGCATTTTGAACAAAGAGCAAATATTAAATTTTGTTTTAAACTTGGGAAACATTTCAAATGATGAAAAAGTCTATGGTGATCAGTGCCTATCTTGTAGTAATGTGCATGAGTGGTTTAAGCGATTCCAAGAAGGTCGTGAGGACCTTTGTGACGATCAGAAGTCGGTCGTCTTCAGAAGTCAAAAATAAAGACAATGCTGATTTGTTTTTACGATTCCGAGGGTATTGTACACCGAGAGTTCGTCCCACCTGGCCAAACGATTAATGCTGTGTTTTACCTTGGTGTTATGAAGCGTCTTTTGTCACGCATTCCTCGTGCTCGACCACAATACCGTGAGGCAGGGTCCTGGCGCCTGTTGCACGATAATGCGCCGTGTCATCGGTCGACGCTTGTCACTGATTTTTTGACAAAAAAACTCCATATTAACCATTAATCACTCACCCTACTCACCTGATCTGGCACCCTGTGATTTTTACCTATTTGGAAAACTTCATTTGCCCATGAAAAGACACTGGTTTCAGGACATTTCAGCTATCCAAAAGGCGACGACCGATATTCTCAAGAGCATTACGAAAAATGACCTTAAACACTCATTTGAAATGCTAATTGACCGGGCTAAACGCTGTATCGAAGCACAAGGAAACTACTTTGAATAAAAAAATATAACTTTTGAAAAATATTAATTTTTTGTTGTTTTTTTTAACAGTCCTGTTCCTTTTGCGACAGACCTTGTATAATTAGTTCTGATGCATAATAAATAAATAAATAATTCTTACATAACTGTAATATTTTACAGCAACGTAATATTTTGCCCACTTTGAGTAAAATTTCAGCTGCAAAACTCACTTTTCTGGTTCTGTACACTTTTATTTTGGGAGCAGGCATTCTTTTAGTAGATTTGGTACTTCTTGGAGGTCTTTTTGGATTCGTTCTTTTGATAGTTTTGGTAATGTAGAGCTTTCATGTGATAGTTTTTGGCTTGCAAGCACAACCAAAGCGTGTTCTTTTGGAAGTTTGTATACTTTTTGTCGTGTTAAGTCTTCTTGCAGTCCATTTTATTTTAGGAGCTGGCGTTCTCCTGGTAGCTTTCGTATTTCTTATGGTGTATATCCTTCTTGTAGGCCATTTTATTTTAGGAGCTGGCGTTCTTTTTGTAATTTTGATACTTCCTGTGTTGTGTAGACTTTTTGGAACCGTTTTTGTAGTAGTGTTATATTTAGCAGCTTCTATTGTAGGTTTCTTTCTTGCAGTTGTTGTCCATTCTGTGGTATTTGTTGTGAGGGTCTTTCTTGTAGTGGTTGTTGCGGTGCGTGTCGAACTTTCGGCACTTTGATGAGCTTTTGTTGTGAGGTTCTTTCTTCTAGTTGTTGCTGTGGTGCCTGTCCATCTTGTGGTATTTGTTGTGGGGGTCATTCTTGTAGTCGACGATACGAAGCGTGTAAAACTTTTGGTAGATTGGGGAGCTTTTGTTGTGGGGTTCTTTCTTGTAGTCTTTGTTGAGTTGTGTGTCGATCTTGTGGTATTTTTGGAAGCTTTTGTTGTGCGAGTCATTCTTGGAGTAGTTTTTGTGGTGCGGGACTCTTTTGGAGTAGTTCTTGTGGAGCGAATCTTTCTTATAGTCGTTTTGGCAGTGCTTGTGCTCGTTGTAGTCGTAGTTGTTGTCATCGGCCGCCTCTTAGAACTGAACTTAGGACATCTTTTTCTTTAATAGCAGCAACAGCATGTTCTCCAGCGGCAACGAGGAAAGCGTCTGCGTTTGAAAAGTTCAAGGTTCACCCCCCTGCGGCGAGGTGCTTTCATAGAACGTTTCAGCATAGAATGTGTCGGCTTTTCAATATTATTAAATCCACCCGATGCTTGGATCAAGTCTGTTTCACCACTTTCACCAGATTTTGTAGGTGTTTTCAGCTTTTCGTATAGTAATTGTGTTGTAGTAACACTAAAAGCTCTAAACTTGTCATCTTGTTTTTTCACGACCTGATTATTGCACTGTACTATGACAAGAATTGCCGCTACCAAAGTAGCAACTCCTAGAATGGACGAAGTCTGCATTATTTTCGTGGCGCCGACAACTTCGCTAAGACACGCGAGTGCAGAACGCTAAAACAAACCTGTGAAACTCGACAGTGTCTTGTGATTTTATAGAAAATTTTGTTTAAATTTCCATCAGATGTTTTAGTTATTTGGGAAAGAAAACATATGTGATTTTTACTAATTAACAAAAATATTAATTTAGTTTTTAGGGCTTTGTGCATACCGTTTGTATAATTGTTTCTACACTCAGAGAAAAATTTTCAAGTCAATCTTACCATGCAACCAATCCATAATAAAGTCACCATCCATTTCTTTAATACTAGACGTTTTTTATTAATCTACTTGGCTTTCTAATCTTACAACTTCAGTCGTACAACTCGTTTTCAGGTCCATTATTTATATATGACACTTCTTTTCTGGACACGCACATGTGCAAATCCAAACACATACACAACAACACCCGCATGTTTTTGCTGGAGTAGTATTCTCTTCATTGCCTGTCACACTTGTGCTTTCCGTTGGGCTGGTTCTTTTTGAAATAGTGTTTGTGGTACTTGTTCTTTTTGTAGTCGATTTTGTTGAGCGAGTTCTTCTTGGGGTAGTTTTTGAGGTGCTTGTTCTTTTTGTAGTGAATTTTGTTTTGTTGGAGTAGTATCCATGGTGCTGCCCCTCCATTTCGTAGTGGATGTTGTTGAGTCGCTTCTTCTTGGAGTAGTTTTTGTGGTGCCTGTTGATTTTCTAGTGGGTTTTGTTGTGATGGTTCTTCTTGGAGTCGTTTCTGTAGTACCCGTCCATTTCGTGCCTGTTGATTTTCTAGTAATACCCTATAAAAGTTCAGATTCAAGCTTGCTAAAGTACAAACTTAGATATTATGCCAACATGGATCGAGTTGGCAAGCTTCAAAGACTACATACTATCGACTCAATCAACTCTGTCAACGATGCAAAAATAAGCGATGTAATTATTTTTGAGAAAGTTTATTAAACACAGATGTTTTCTTGTGCACATAACTGAAACTCATGTGGTTTTAGGAAAATTTCTTAAAATTCTAATTTGAATAATTCCTTTAAAATAGCGGCATTTCGTAAAAATCTGTAGTTTGTTAACCGGGTTTACGCCCGAAAGTTTTGACGACGATGCCGGCGAAGTTCTCGTGCTATTTAGTTATTTTCGTTATGACCATTGCGGTTTTACATAGTTCAATCGTCGGCAGAGGATGAGGACAAAATAACAAAAGGTACTACGGAAGCCTCATTAGATCCCGTAAAACGAAACGGTTGTGCACAACCAACAGCTCCTATTGAAAAAAGGATTGCTACATTAGATCCTGTAAAAGGAATTGATTGTGAACAATCAGCAGTGCCTGTTGAAAAAAGGACTGCTCAACAAAAGCCTAGCATTCGTGACAATGATTCACTGCAATATGTTACTCTTGAAGGGACTGTCTACTTTATATAGAAACGTTCCTTGCTGGAACGATTCACCGATATCGGTCGTTCTACACTTCTCAACTTCCCATCATTTTTTCTGTGGGACAACTTTCTTTTTAATCGCGGAAAGAGGTCAATTACGAATAAATGTATATTCAGAAAGACTTTATCCACCCTAAAAGCCACAACCCGTTAAAGACCACAGACAATTATCAAAACCATTGGTACTACAAAAGGGTCTGAAACTCAATCAGATTCTGCACCTGCTAGAACAGCGCTGCCACCAAAAATCACTGTTAACTTCGATTTCCTATTTTCAACAAAAAGTACTATTGCAAGCCAGTCGGATTCTGCACCCGCACGAACAGCTAATCCTCCAGATGTTTCTACACCTACGTTTACAAACGAAATGGTATCCCGACATACAATAACGTCCAAAAAAGCGTGGGACTCTACAGCAATTGACTTTATAACCAACACGTCCTAGAAAACAACAATTAGATCAGAGCCTCCAATTTTACACATAAGAAAAAAACATCCAAAACATTGTACGATTTTAATGTAATTACATTTATTGATTTTCTCGTATGTTCCAAGAAGTATAGAAACATAGTTCGATAAGCAAGGGGTTAGTGGATATAATACATAGACCACATACCCGCATGCTTTATTTGGGAGAGAAGATTTCAAGTCACGCTAAAAGAGGGTGTACGGCGTAGGAACATACAACATCTACAAAGATGGATCAAAAATGTCTATTGGAGTGTGCGCCGGAATCTATTGCTCTGAGCTGCGATCAGGAAAGCGACTGAGTTAGGTAATAACTCAAGAAAAATATAAAGAGTATCAATAAGTATATACACACATCGATAGCCAGCCGTCTATGCTTTATCTAGAACTCGTCTAAGATATATGTATTCGCAGTTCAACGGACTAGATGAAGTATCAAAATTAGATGTCAAGTCGTATGTAAAGTTCGTAAAAAGAGTCGACAGATGACGAATAATTCAGCTCGAAGTAAACAGAAACTTTATCTGGCATTACTAAGGACCCATCCTAACCTAACATTTTCGTTCTTTTTGTTTATGACGTCTCCACTTAATGTATTTCAAACCCTCAAAAGGAAGTAAAGTGACAAAGCCGTTGCAATCTTTACTACTTTTCAATCGTGCTTCGAGCGTTCCCGCATGGAGCGTTCAAATTTTTGATGAAAAAAGGAAGTTTTGACAGTTTTATTGCAATTCTTGGGCATTTTAAATCTAAAAATTCTACTGCTTATGTTTACTAAACCGAAACTTATTCGACTTTTTAAACTTTTAGACCGATTATGAAATTTATAGTTATAAGTTCTGAGGAGAACATATTCTCCATCATGACTCAATTGAAAATAGGTTGTATCGATATGAAGCGCGACATAATATATAGTCAAAATCAGTGGTTTTTTGTTTAGTTGCATGCATTTTCTCTTTACATTTTTATGATTTTGTGCTAACAGAGTTTTCGAAAAGAGCGCATTCGATGCCATTATGTATGCAACTCGATTTATTTTGCATGGCCACCATGGTCACGCTTGCAGAAGTTCATATGCTGAACCCAATTTTCGACGATTTTCAAACATAAATCGGCCGATACTGCTGCAATTTCACGTTCGATATTCATACGAAGTTCATCAATTGTCGCTGGCTTGTTGGCATAGACCATAGACTTGACGTAGCACCACAGGAAATAGTCTAACGGAGTCAAATCGCCTGAACGAGGCGGTCAATTGAGTGCACCATTTCGTGAGATAACACGTTCACCAAACTTGGTTTTCAATACATCGATTGTGACATTCGCTGTGTGGCTTGTGGCGCCGTCTTGTTGGAACCACATATTGTCCAAGTCCATATCATCCAATTCGGTCCCAAAATATGCGGTTATCATTGAGCGGTAGCGATTCCCATTCACAGTAACGTGCCGGTCTTCATCATCACGGTACAAGTACGGCCCAATGGCGCCGCCGGCCCATAAACCGCACCAAACCGTAATTTTTTCGGGATCCAATAACGCATATTTGTAGGTCAAGATCTTTTCGCAAAATTCGCCACAACAACGTCACAGAGATGCCAAACGTTTAAGACGTGTGAGAGACTGATTTGGGTCTTCCCTAATTGATGCGCTAGCGGCAGCAATCTTGACACTACGGGCACTTCTTTGTCTCACTGACACGGTAGCATTTTATACTGTGCCTGTGGATTAAAATTTTTCCACTAGACGCTCAATTGTTGATCTGACAGGACGATTATGACAACTATAAATTGGACGTATCGCTCTTAAAGTTGAGGTCACTGACTCCGATTTTTGGTAGTAAATTTTAATAATTTCGACTCGTTGCACACATTTTCATTGGTAGAATATATTTGAAAATTTTATTTTTGAATCATAAAAAAAATAATAAAATCAAAACAACTGATTTTGACATTACGTTCGACAAATTGTTGTTTTTGTGTTATCGATATAAACTTATATATGTAATTGAATCTCGGTTCTCTGTTTTAATTTTCGTTCTTTACGAATTGTATTACAGTAGAGGTCCGCTAATTCGGATGTGATCCGGATTAGAGAATACGGATAGAGAATGTCGGGCCGGATTACAAGGGACATAATAGAAATTTTGAGTTTTTTAACCCTGTCCGGGCCATGTCCGGATTAGCGGGCCTCTACTGTATTTGTAAATTTTTCCAGAAAACAATATAATGAGAATGTCTAGGTTCGGCGGCGAACATTCGTAAAATTTCAACCGGGATTTCACCATACGACGAGGGAATTCAACTAACATTTGTATTTACATATAACAGTGGGAAATCTGTACAATTACACTTCGCCCAACCAGGGAATATTAAAGAGAAATCTCTTGATATATGTACCTTCTATTGAACTTTTATTTATTATTTTTTAAATTATTTTATGTTAAGTTATTTTTTTAAATTATTTTATGTTAATTTATTCTTATTTTATTATGAGTTATTAGCAATCTTTCAAAAATATGTTGATACATTATTTCTTTAAATAATTCATGTACGCGTATGTTCTCTGATCTCTCACTCTTCATTTCACCATACGACGAGGGAATTCAACTAACATTTCTTGTATTTACATATAACAGTGGGAAATCTGTACAATTACACTTCGCCCAACCAGGGAATATTAAAGAGAAATCTCTTGATATACATATGTATGTACCTTCTATTGAACTTTTATTTATTATTTTTTAAATTATTTTATGTTAAGTTATTTTTTTTAAATTATTTTATGTTAAGTTATTCCTATTTTATTATGAGTTAATAGCAATCTTTCAAAAATATGTATGTTGATATACATATTTCTTTAAGTAATTCATGTATGCATATTCTCTGATGTCTCACTCCTAGTTGATTCCCGCTAATTACCTACTTATTTCCAATTGCTACTCTCGAGCGAACACGGCAACACCGCGCGCAACATGTTGGCATGGAATTCTCCAAACACAAGCAACAAGTTCGCTTCAAACTGAAAGCACATGCTGCCACTTATTACTTAAAGTTATTAATTGTGGATACAAGCACTAATATAATTGAAATTAAGAGCAAAATTAATAACAAATACCTAAAATATTGAAATTTTAGCGTTTCATATTTATTTTTACCATCATACTACAAATCCACACATTTTGAGTCAAATATTTTAGAGTTGTAAAGACATACTTTCGTGTCATCCGGCAACTTCGTTGCTATTCATTTTGTTTTGCCGGCTTGCAACCGCATGTTAAAACATGTTTTAAGTTCTCTGGCGCAACACACCGCTGCGCAGCAAACGAACTTGTTCCGTATTCAATCCGAATCGAGCGCTTGAAGTAAACGAATGTGTTTTCGCGTGCGGTTGAGCGCGAATTTCCGAAACATAAACGGTGTGCGTGAGCGTGTGTGTGTATATTGTTGTGTAGGCCAGCTAGCAAACGGCCACCAATGCAGAAACAGAATACAAGTGTGCAAATGCATAGCCAGTTAACGCAAAGATTTTAAATAGTTAAAATAAGCGTAAGGTGCAGCAAAAATTTGGAAATATAATGAAGGCAATTTTGAAGTTGAAGTGCTGATTGGAATTATTTACTAAAATTTGTGGAAAACTGTGTGAAAAGTGCTCGTGCGCAGGCAAAACACACGTAAATTGTACGAAAGCAGTTAACAGTAGAAGCGTGGTGTACGAAGAAGCTGTAAAGAAATAGTGGAAAAGGTAAAAAGCAGAAAAGTGCAAGTGTGTAGCAATGTGAAACGTTTGGCAGTTTGTTTCAAGCAAAAGTGCATAACTAATAAAAGTCGAAAAGCTTTAGCTGGGCTTGTATATAATTAACAATATTTGGAGTGCAACAACAATAACAAAATCGCAGCAAACGAAGTGTTGAAATTGTAGCCGGTAAACTTCTGGCTGGTTTGGTGTAGCATCAAGTTCCACTTCTGCAGCTATCCGCTAGTCTACGCCAAACATATTTTAACAATATTAAAAATAACAATGCAATAAATAGCAAAAGTGCAAGCAGGAAAGCAGTTAACGGCCTGAAATATATTGTGAAAATATATTCGTGTACTTAGTGCGCTTTAATTTTGCTTAATTCCACTGCTAGTATCGCTAACGCTAATCCATTGAAACAACATGCCATTGGCTCCATTTTTCCTTCCAGCATAAATAAGTATAAAAGCGGCGCTGCGGCAAGCTTTACATTTCGAACAAATATTTTATGCAGTTTTACAAAAAATTCCAGTTTCTCTCGTTTTTTACTTGTGTGTAATTAAAAAAAAAATTAAATGTTTTTTCTAATTTGGCAAATAAATTTGGAGTCGCGCTCACAACACATAACATTCCATGTCACTGCTTCTATCCTTATCAGACGCGCCATATCAGCGCTACAAAATGATCGTCTGCAGCGACAGCCTTCTTTTTCGTGCTGTTTGTTGTACGTGTTTTGAGAGAACCCGTCCGCTAAGCGCTCCGCGGTATGGCAAATAATTTTCTGAGCTAGAATTTGTTCACTCAGATATTGTTGTTGTTCGTTTGTTTGTTCGCACTGACTTTGATAGATCGGTTTGAAAGCGTTTGTTTGCATTTTATTCCATGTTATTTATTGGCTATGCGCCTTTTCTGTGATCGATCGTTCGCTGGTAACAGTGTTTAATATTTTAGTATACCCCATCGGAGTAAATTTGCAAATATTTCTACAAAAAATGTTATATAAATTTTGGTGCTCAGAATCTGAGTAATGTTGCTAATGTTTCTACAAAAAGCGATTTACAATTGTTTTAGTTGAAATGTGTGATTAAAATGGCAAAGATAAATGATAAAAATATGAAATTATAATAAAATAATTTATATTATTTAATATACCAAAAAAAACAATATATTGTGGAAATGCTCTTAATATATAAATATGATCGAGATTTGAAAATTAACCTAAAAAGAATTGATGCAACATACATAACTTTGATATATGTATGTACATATGTATCTAAAAAAAATTATTTATTTATTTGAAATAATTTATATTACTAAATTAACACCAGTATTTTGGCTAAAATAGAAATGAGTGTGTTAAAATTTGAGCAAAATTGCTGTTCACTAATCTGAGAAATGTTGTAAATGTTTTTATAAAAGCAGTTTTATAATTGTTTAAGTGGAAATGTGTGACTAAATTTGATAAATCTACACATTATTTGAAAAACTTCAAGGTTCAGATTTTGAGCTGTTTAAAGGGTGTTCTTTGATTTATAATGAATTTTACATTTATAAGTTATATCTTGAATAAGACTTACTTTTGCACTATTTAATATAAAATAAATAAGCAGCAACGAATTAGTGAACTGTTAGTGGATAAAAAAATTAAAAATATAAGTGTAAAATTTATAAAAAACCGAAGAAACACGTATTTTAAGTAGTTGAATTTTAGAACTTTAAATGTAAAAATCTCAAAATATGGTCATCGACAACTACAGTTGTCCACAAAATAATAGGAGTGCCAATATGAAAAATGTGTTTGACTGCATAGCTTTTTTAAATCACATGTAAATGACAATATCGGTGCACATAACGGGATACTAGCATTAAAATACAAAACAAATTTTTATTGTGATGATTGCTATTCTACTTCTGCTTTGCTAGTTCTCTGAGACACTTGTTATTGCTTTTCACAAAATAAAAAGTGTTAGATATTTCGTTTTCAAAATAGTCTTTGATTTAAAAAAATATTTACAAAATTAGAAAAAAAACATATATTCCATAGCAGCAATTTAAATTAGTATTATTTTATTTAATCATTTAAAATTATACAAGGTAAAGAAAAAAAAAAAAAATTTAAAAAAATGAATCTCAGAAATATGGTAAAAGACTCCTCAAAAATGATTGCCAATATGAAAAATGTGTTAAATTATAGAAAATCCACTGCAACGCAAATCATGCAGATATCGCAATATAGTACGCTACTTCTGCTGCAAAATTAATCCTTTTGCTTCAGCTAGGAGCATCCATGGCGAATTAAATTTGTCAGTTAATACTGAAACTGTTCGTAGGAATTTGGAAGCAGAACAAATTATTTGCCAGAAGTCCACGAAAAGACCCCCATTAAAAAAACAAGGAAGACCGCATAAAATTTGCAAAAAGAGCATGGCTCCTGATGATCAAATCTAAATGTATATAAACATATTATGGTCCAACAAATCCAAAGTTGAGTTATTTGCTAGTACAGGCTCTAGGAACTTTGTCCGACGTCCCCCTAACTCAGAATATAATCCCTCGGTTTACCACAAAAACCGTTATACATAACGATGACCATGGTATGTGGTCGTTTTTGACATTGTGGTGTTGGTCTAATTCACTTAATTGAAGGCATCATGGACCAAAGGGCATATGTCAAAATATTAGATGAGGTAATGTTGACACATGCCTCATGGAATATGTCATTGAAATGGGTATATCAACAAGATAATGACCCTAAACATACTAGCAAGTGCGCAAACATACTAAAAGTGCGTTTAGGGCTAACTGTTTAGGTCCAACGGAGTTGAGGTTATGACCTGCTCAACCTCCTGACCTCAACCCCATTGAAAACCTGTGGACAGATATCAAGAAGAAAGTAGCTGAAGAGAAACCAACCAATTCGAGAGATTTATGGCAAGTAGTGAAAGAGGCTTGGAAAGGAATACCAATAAAACGTTGCCAGGATCTCATAGACTCCATGCCTCGGAGATGTGATGCTGTGTTAAAAAAATCGAGGTTATTCAAGGAAATATTAATTTTTTTAATATGCTGTGAAACCTTGGAAGCATTATATATTAAAATTATAGAACGGTCTCGTATTACATAAAATACTCCTATTTTTTTGTGGAACTCCTTTTTTAGTTTACTTGATATAAACTGCGATATAAAATTTTTTTATGTTTAATTGAAATAAAAAATCTGGAAATATTAATAGATCTTTAGCAAATTACATTGTGCAAAAATTTAAAAGCCGTACACAATAAGCCAGGCCAGGTGAGCAATGTTAGATTTTCCCTTGTTCCAGTCAGTTTTAGCGAGTGAAGATTTACTGTTCTCATAACAATTACAATAGGCTCCTACAACGACAACAACAACAACCATTTTACGTTATTGCAATGTGGGTTCAACGACAGTGTTTCTAAATAAAATATTCATTATTAAATTTTTGGTCAATAACTCTACAGAAAATGCTGATTATTTAGCTTTTGACCAATTTATTTCCCTTTTGTAGACCCTTGACAATTGAATTTAACTACTAGTTTAATTGGGTGATATGACCTTGATAAGGGTTATTTATTGTGTGACCTTGAAAAAGAATTATTAAGAATCCTGCATTATTCTGCTATTGCTGTCATTTTTACATAGCACTAACATGCTGTTAGTAACACGCTGTAACGAAATGTTGCGGCTGTTGCTTTCAGGAGGAAAGGTTTGACTCAAATATTCGTCGATCGAGGCAGATCGAGGATTCAAACAAGAATTTTTATGCGAAAGTTGCAACGAATTTGTGCTGAACTGGTTGGAAGCACAAAACATATTTACATTAACATTCCTCTACGTAAGGAGTTAGCAGTGGAAACGGCAAAAGTTGTGTTTTCAGGCGCCAAAAAATTGAAAATAGTGCTAAAATAAAATTTTAAATGCACAATAAACGAGAAAATTTATATTTATTTAGAGTGTGCAAAAATTATGCTACAGAAAACTTTGTGGCAGTGAACAAAAACAGGTTTCGCTGATTGCTTTCCTGCTTTCCACGCTGCAGCCGTAGATCCTTCCTAATTTCGTCAAATTTTTTACTTTATTTTCAGCTGACACTGTAAAACGCTGTACGCTTACTATATTTTACAGTATAAAACAATGAATACAGATTTTTTTATTTAAGTTTTTTCGTGTAAAAACAGTGCAACGAAAAGCCAAAAACCAACAACAAGTATTGTGTAAATGCCGCGGCAAAAAATTAATAAAATAATAATAAAAAAGCATTAAAAAATGAGTGATGAAACGAAATGCCAAAACAAGTTCGGAAAATCAAAGAATTCCACAGCGGCTGCGTGACGGTGAAGACGAAACGTGCGCGCAATAAAGACGAAGCGAGTGTGTCGCGAAGTGAACGTTGCGGTCTAAACGTGTGCGCGAGCGAGTGAACGAACGTGTGCGAGTAGCGGCGAGTTGCCAGCACAATTGCAATAAAAACAACAGTGCGAAGTAATTTCTGTGTGTGTGCGTGTGTCGTGTACGGAAAAGTGCAACGACAGTCGTTGCAGCAACAATAACAACGCATGCACAATAAGCAACGAGCAGCGCATTACAAAAACAAATTGGCGAGTTCGCTGCAAAGGAATGTGAAATAAAAGCAAAACACTAAGAATAAAGTGTAAATTGCAATAAAAAGGTTCGATAAACAAGAAAAATATATACGTAAGTACGTACCTACAACGGGTAAACGGCTGCAACAGGCATTGTGCAACTGTTTGTGTGAAAAGCGAAAAGTGCAGGAAAGCAGGTTTATAATGTAGCGAAAAGGCGAAAAGTGCGTGTTGTTGTTTTTTTATGTGCGAAACAAAGGCGAATTGCTCGTGAAGTTGCAGTGCTCGCTTAAAAAAAAAAATAAAAAACGGTGAAAATAAGTTTATAATACATTATGTACTTGCTTATTGTTTTTGTAAATATATATTTTTACAAATTAATTTCTTTTTAGTTTAAGTGCGCTAACTTTTCTTAACGCATTTTTGCCACTTTTTTGTTGTAAACATATTCGTTTTTGGTTTGCGTTACAAAAAGCTTGTAAATAGCTAAATTCCGTTTATTTTTTTCATTTCTTACCAAAGCAATGAAGATGAATTGATCAGCAACATTATTATTTTTCATTTTGTGCTTTAAAAACCGTTAATTTCAATAAAATAAATCACGTTCTTTCAATTTCAATCCCTGCTTGAAATTATGAAGAATAATCAAACAAAAAACGCCAACAACAATAACACCATTAATAATAACAATAACAACAACAATAAGAATCTAAATTACCTAAATAATATCAATAAGAAATTCAACAACAATAACAACAAAACAACAACAACGACAACAATCACTAATAGCAACAACGCAAAACTGCACAATAATAACAACAATAATAATAATAATAAAAATAATAAGAAGAAGAATAGCAATAAGCGTACTCTACGATTGGGTCGTAATAAAATGGGCGGCCGCAAGGATGTGCGTCGCGGCCTCGAGCCACTCGAATTCGAGGAATGCATTGTGGATAGTCCAGAGTTTCGTGATAATTTGAATCGCCACGAAAAGGAACTGGATCACACTAGTCATCAAATCAAGCGTATCATTAAGGAGGTGAAAGATTTGATGAGTGCCGCTAAAGGTGAGTAAGAAGCGTTAAAAATATAATTATAATGTTTGTATATTTCTTTACTTAATTAGTTTAAAATATTTTTTAAAGTTATTTTTATAATTATTAATGTTTTTTTAAATTTATATTTACATTTTTTTATACATTTGAAATTTTTCTTTTTTTAAGTTTTTATTTAAGTTTTTTTTTTATACATTTAAATTTTATCTGCAATTTAAATTATTTAGATATTTTAATATGTTTAATCTTGTACGATATATTTTTAAAAATATAATTTTTTGTTAATTTACATAAGTTATTTATAATAATTTTAATTATATATACACAGCTCCAAAGATACATATTTATACCCTGAACAGGATATATTAAGTTTGTCACGAAGTTTGTAACACCCAGAAGGAAGCGTCGGAGACCCTATAAAGTATATACATATATAAATGATCAGTATGTTGAGCTGAGTCGATTTAGCTATGTCCGTCTGTCCGTCTGTCTGTCTGTCTGTATATATACGAACTAGTCCCTCAGTTTTTAAGATATCGTTTTGAAATTGTGCAAACGTCATTTTCTCTTCAAGAAGCTGCTTATTTGTCGGAACTGCCGATATCGGACCACTATAACATATAGCTGCCATATAAACTGAACCATCGGAATCAAGTTCTCGTATGGAAAACTTTCACATTTGACAATGTATCTTCACCAAATTTGGTATAGATTATTTTCTAAGGCAACAATGTAATCTCCGAAGAAATTGTGCAGATCGGTTAACTATAACATATAGCTGCCATACAATCTGAATGGTCGATATCAAATTCTTGTATGGAAAAGTTTCACATTTGACAAGATATATTCATGAAATTTGGTATAGATTATTTTCTAAGGCAAAAATGTAATATCAGAAGAAATTGGGCAGATCGGCTCAATATAGCATATAGCTGCCATACAAACCGAGCGTTCGGAATGAAGGGCTTGTTTTGGAAAACTTTCGCATTTGACGTGGCATCTTCAAAAAAGTTG
The DNA here is from genome assembly GCF_024586455.1 of Bactrocera neohumeralis. Classification (NCBI taxonomy): domain Eukaryota; kingdom Metazoa; phylum Arthropoda; class Insecta; order Diptera; family Tephritidae; genus Bactrocera; species Bactrocera neohumeralis. The sequence continues at coordinate 64,277,000 of NC_065922.1, forward strand.
GCACAGGTTATTTTCTAAGATAATTATGTAATATACGAAGAAATTGTTCAGATCGGACCAATTTAGCATAGAGCTGCCATACAAACTGAAGGATATTATAGCTCAGTGCAACCGCAGTTAACGTTTTTTCTTGTTTCTGTGAAGTTTTATACTTACATACATATATAAAATAACAGCTTAAATAGTGTTTTATTTGTTGCACTATGCCACAAAGTACGCTGCTGCATGCAACATAACCTCAAAATTAATTTCAACGCAGTAAAATCTTATAATTGACTAAATATAAGCAACCGGTATTCAAATAAATTTACTTAAGCTAACCGCAGAATAATGCTATTGAAACAAAAATAAGAAAAATAAACAACAACAACAACAAAGTGTGTAGAAAAATAGCACTTTGGCATTAGTCACAAGCCGACTTTGTATGTATGTATGTAGGCAGTTACCTAAATGAACTTGCGAAATATTGAATTACGAAATCTTACACACCAAAGCAACAACAATAGAACATACATACATACATATGTATATGCATATCAACACAACCACAGGCAAGTGGTTTAACAACAACTACAAGCGATATTTACTTACTGCAACTGTGGTTAAATAACAACAACAAACACGCGGCGGTATTTACTTACTGCAACTGTTGTTGTTGTTCTTGTTGTTAATTATTTTCCTTTGCCATTGCAGTGCACAGTGATTTCTTAGCATGTCTTGTTGTTGTTTATTTTTCCTTTGCATTTTCGCCCAAACAATTGTTTGCTTTTAGCATGCGAACCTCGTACAATTACAATTGGCGTGTTAAGCTACAATAACAAAAACAACAGCAACAAAGTATGTTGTATTTAAAAAACAGTTGGCACGTATCGCATGCAACAACTTTTGTTTGCAATGCGAACGCAGCAACAATAACCAATGCATCAAACTGTAAGCAAATACATACTTACATACATATATACTTATCTGTGTACATATTCATATGTACTATATTTATAGTATATAATTATTTTCGGTGCACAAGTATATTATCTGTTTTTTGTATATATTTTATTTCTTGTTGTTTCAAAGGTAATCCGCTTTAGGCATCACTCGAGTCTGTTTGTTGCTCGCCTGCAACAAGTGGTTGACTTTGAGAATTTAACTCAGCCGCGTTTGTTGTTGTATTGCTACTACCGTTGTGATAATTAAGCACAGCTGACGTTACAATAAGTGGCAGTGTCGCTACAACATACACAATTGCCGCCGCACATTGCCTTCTTTACCTACAGACAAACAGTAAGGTGATTCGAATTTATCCCACTTGGGTTAAAAAAACGCTTAACAAACATGAGTTCTACTGCTCAACTCTAGGGAGCCGCTATTTTTATTTCGGTTTCTCATATATGTAATTAACATGATCAAATCTATTTTTTTAACAAAATTGGATTCACATAATCTTTACTAATTTCCTGAAGTAAAATATGGATATATTTACAGGAAGAGTTGTTGTTGTAGCGGCAGAATTCTGCCGAGTTGACAGTCCTTGGCCGGATAAAAATCCGGGTCCGTTCCGGTTACGTACACCCGACTGTCGCGGGAACGGCTTACAGGAAGAGTCGAGTAAAATGGTTTTTGGGAGTTTCTGAAACACCTTAATGTACATACCTCTGTATGTATGTAAGTTCATATGTATGTAGTATACAGTCATGTATATTGAATGTTCGTGTGTCAGTTTGGAAACCGGCTTGGCGCACTTGTCGTTTACGTCCGTTGTACCAAGAAGTCGTCTCGTGTCCGCTTTCCGTGCGTTAGTTTTAGTTGTTTCTTGTTTAAGTGGTAAACATATGCCCTTCAGACTAAGCTTGGTGATCTTTAGTGTTGCAAACTAAATAATAATAAATAAAAGAATAATACTTACAAGATGCTTACAATATACACACTAGGGTGGTGCTTAAAAATTTAACAATTTTTTCGCATTTCGCAACCGAAATAATTTATAAGTAGTTTCAAGTAATGCACATTTTGGGATGATTCTTAAAATTACTGGACTAACATTTTTCCAGATTGTTAATAAAATGCTGCAAATTTTCAAATTAATTTTTGGTATTCAGTGTAGACATATTAGGGGTGTTACGCCGTTAGGCTTTTTATTTATTTTTATTTTTTGTAAATCCTTTTATTTGAAATAAGTTTTAAGTACTACCCTAATATACCTTAAGCGGCTCAGTATACCAGATAATGTAAGCGAGTTCTGCAGCAGCGGCGTAAAACTGTTACACTATATGAGTTATTTCGTTAAAATACTCAATTAATTGTAAAATATTTAAATTTTTTGTTAAACTTTTTGATGTAAATGTTCTTTACAGGTTTTTTTTATTATTTTTTCCAATAATTTTTTTCTAATTATTTTTTTTTCTAATATTTTTTTTTATTTTCTAATATTTTTTTTTATTTTTATTTTCTAATATTTTTATTTTTATTTTCTAATATTTGTTTTTTTATTTTTATTTTCTAATATTTTTTTTTTTTTTTTTTTTTATTTTTTTTTTTTTTTTTTTTTTTTTTTATTTTTTTTTAAGTTTTTTTTAATTTTTTTTTTAAATTTTTTTTTTTTAATTTTTTTTTTAATTATTTTTTTTAATTATTTTTTCATTTTTGTTTCTACTAGCATTTTTTTTCTAATAGATTTTTTTCCTAATTTTTAATTTTTCTTGCATATTATCATTACATTTTGTACCACCCTAATGAACATTAAATGTTCATATACGCAACTGATAACAAATCCCAATTAAGGGACCGGACATTCTAGGTGCATGCCCTCAATTCGTAGTCCTTATTTCGTTTGCCATGGTCGTCATCAAAAGGGGGTCACTCATCCGAGGCTTGTTGTTCCTTTTCATTGGGGGTGTTTTTTTACGTGGCGGGTCCCAAACCCAGCGCACAACCCTATGTAGAGGATGTTTCGCTTTCTCACTTTAGCTCGCCTTCAAACGGATGTTCTTAGGCTGCCCAGAGGATACTTGGTCAAAGACCGGAAGTTGTGAGCTGCTTGAGCCATGTGTAAAAGAATCGTTTCTGGCCACTCCCAAGTGAATGGCGATCAGAGTACTTTCCTCACTTGCGTGAACTACTACACATGACTCCATCCTCCGTTTGTCCTTTGTTTACATAGCATCAGCTGATTCTTTCTCTACTCCTCCTTTACGATGGTTTGTCATACAGCGCGTCAGCCCGGTTTCCCTGACGATTGTCATTCCGCTAGTTCTTGCCCTGTGCCCTGTGTTGCTTTGTCGGGTGGGGGGTTGATATCTTCATGACTCACAGCTGTTTTTCCTAAGTACATAGTTAAAAGCAGGAACAGCTGGTGGACGATGAGCTAAGATATACATTGTTTCTGTTTCCAAGCAACGGTGCAAAACAAAATATAAATAAAAACTAAAATAAAAGTATATTTCGAATGGAAACAGAACCAACTTTGCAACTAGTTAGTTGTTATTATTTCGTGTAATGTATAGATGTTTGAAAGTTTAAGTATAGAAATAAACTATATACTATAGAATATCGTAATTGTCTCAATTACGCAAATTATTGGACAACAATGAGATATACATATGTACATATGTATGTAGCTGTCATACAAACTGTTCGATCAATCGCACGTCCTTGTATTGTAACCTTTTTTATTTGACGAGATATCTTCACAAAATTTGGTCCGAATCATTGCTTCAGGCAACGGTGCAATCTCTGAAGAAATGGTTCAAATCGGACCACTGTAGCATATAGCTGTCATATAAACTGATCGAAAAAAGTCTTGTCCTTGTAAGGAAAATCTTCTTATTTGAGAAGTAATTTTCGCAAAATTTGACATAGATTATTATCTAAGACATTGCTACAATCTTCGAAGAAATTGTTGAGGTCGGAGAACCATAACATATAGCTGTCATACAAACAAACTGATCAAACCCAAGTCCTTGTTTGTACTAATTGTTAATACGACGAGAAATCTTGTTCAAATTTGGCACAGATTATTCTCCGAGGCATCGCTACAATCTCCGAAAGAATTCTTGAGATCGAACAACTAACAAAATTGAGTGTGTGTGTGTGAATAACAAACTTAATTGCCATTCAATTTACAGCTTACAAGCTCAACAAGCTCAATTAATTGACGCATTTGACTATTCTTTAAGCATATTTACTGCTTTAAAATAAAAAAATATAAATCTTAATATTGAATTTTTTCTGGATTCAATAATTTACTTAGCACAAAAATATTTTATTTTATTTTTTATTTTTATTTCTTATTATTATGTACATTCGCATGTATAACTTGTCACTTACCAGCTACACTGCCAGTCAGCAACGAGCGCTTCCGTTTGCTTACAACAACTACACATATTTACATGTTTACAGAATTCTTATTTGTGTTATTGTTATTGATAGATGCTGACTGACGCTGGCGGCATTCTGTTGTCCAACAGTTGCATGCAACGGTGCCAACGCTGAGCGGTCGACTGGTTGGCTGGCAGCAGCGGCTGTTGTTGTTGTGTTGATGGTGGTTTTATCGACTGTGTTAATTATTGTTTTCGTTGTAAAGTTGTTGCTGTGGTTGTAGCAAGTCGTTTGCCTGCAGGTGGACGCATACAAAACTAAAACTCTGTGTGTGTGTGTGTGTGTGTGAGTTGTACCTTTTGTTATTTAAATTCGAAAAATCGCAGCAAAATAATCGGTGTTTTTCGCTGCCTGGCGACAACTTGTTTTTCTTGTTATTGCCGTTTTGCTTTTGGTTTGATTCACTCATTCGTTTTTAATATTGGTGGGAAAATCCTAAATGATCGATGGTGGCGATTAAATAAACGGTTGTGGTGTAATGCATGCAAAGGTAACAACAAATGTAAAGGTGTTTGTGGCATAAATGCAACAACAGTGGAATGCAGCGAAACAAATTAGCCAAAGGTTGCCAACTTGATTTTGATTTTTCAGTTTGTATGACAGCTATGTATATAATATAGTGGTCCGATATTTGCGTTTCCCATAAATGAGCAGCTCCTTGGGTAGAAAATATAGTGCGATTTTTCAGAAACTAAGGAACTGGTTGTTTTTTAACGAAATGTTTCAAAAAATGGAGTCCAAGAATATCGATAATAATTTATTTCAAAAAGAAATTAAAATTTACCATTTTAATTAAATATTCTTTTTAACCGCCAAATATTTTTTAAAACTAATTCGTCAACGTAATAATTTTAAGTAGCAATTAGCTTTTATAATGAAAATAAATACTAAAAATATTGATTTAAAATATGTAATTACAAATAATCGGAAAATTTCCATCGTAAAAAATTGCAAATAAAAATAAGAATTCTATGTATGTATCTAATTTAATTTTAATCAATAAAAAGTAATTTCAAATTATTGAACATTTTTATAAAAAAACGATAAGTTATCGATATTTGTAAGTTATCGATTAATTTGCAGCCAAAAATAATAATGACAAAATATCTAGTAATTTTATTTACAAGTTATCGTTTAATTTTTATCGGAACAATTTATAAATTATCGATTAATTCCCATAAAAAATAATTACAACATATCGATTAATTTTTCGTTAAGCAAATGTCATGAGAAGAAATAAAAAGTAACGCATTAATATACATAAAATTAATCTAATATTAAAGTTATCGATAAATTTTGTTCGTAAAAATTTATAAATTATCGATTAATTTGAATCCAAAAATAATAATTACAAAATATTTAGTAATTTTATGTACAAGTTATCGATAAATTTTTATCGGAAAAATTTATAAATTATCGATTAATTCCCATAGAAAAATAATAATTACAACATATCGATTAATTTTTCGTTAAAAAATTTCATGAGAAAAAATAAATATAATAATTTATAGGAAAACTTTATAAATTATCGATTAATTTGCATCCAAAAATAATAATTACAAAATATCTAGTAATTTTATTTACAAGTTATCGATTAATTTTTATGTGAAAATTTATAAATTATCGATTAATTCCCATAGAAAAATAATAATTACAACATATCGATTAATTTTTCGTTAAACAAATGTCATGAGAAAAAATAAAAAGTAACGCATTAATATACATAAAATTAATCTAATATTAAAATTATAAGTTATCGATAAATTTTGTTCGAAAAAATTTATAAATTATCGATTAATTTCATAGAAAAATAATAATTAAAAATATCTAGTAATTTTATTTACAAGTTATCGTTTAATTTTTATGGGAAATTTTTATAAATTATCGATTAATTCCCATAGAAAAATAATAATTACAACATATCGATTAATTTTTCGTTAAAAAAATTTCATGAGAAAAAATAAAAAGTAACGCATTAATATAAAATTAATCTAATATTAAACTGAAAGTTCCAAACCAAAAGATTATAAACTTTTTTTGTATATTCAGTTTGCGTGCTGGAAAGCATGCATACATACATACATACAAATATTTAGCATTCGTCTCAATGGAATTTGCGCCAGTGAAATTCCCCAGAGAACACCAGCCCAGCCTTGCAGCGGGTCGACGCAGGCATTCAATGTGAGGGTGCGAACGACGAGCAACAAGTGTTGCCGACCCATGGCATGCAACCAATAACAGAAAATTAATGCCAAGCACAAGCGATAAAGCCAAGCAAACATATGCTTGTGTGTGAGTGTGTGTTTGTATGTAAGTTTGCCTGCCAAAGGCGAATGAACAAATTATAAACGCATCGAATGTCATTTAACGCGCTCATAAATACTGACTGCTTTACGTATGTGTATTCCAACTAAGTATTTTATCAAATACAAAAACAAATACAAACATATACATACATACATATGTACATACATATGTGCATATAAAGAAATGTATATTATTCAGTCGGCGGCTACATTAGCAGCAATGAAATAAAATTTAATAGAGTGAAATGTGAAACTGTGCAGTTACAGTACAAACAACAACAACAAATAATAACAACAATTGCATTTCATATATAAATTTATTGATTATCGTTTCGGTTGCTTGGCAGAATCGATTCGTCGCGTTTTGAAGGCGAAGGCGAAGGCGAAGGCAAAGACGTCAATAGATAAATTCTAACGGGCACTTAAATACACACACATACCTATGTACCTTCATACTCAAATACACATAAATACATATTGTACATATGTACATATGTATGTAAGTGTTTATTTACAGACGTTCACTTGCAACAACCTAATAAATTAAGTAAATCTATGCGTTTGTATGTATGTATGTATGTGTGTCCATATCAATACATCTAAATACATATCTCCCTATTTAAACACGCGTTTGTTTATTCATTTGCACACTAGCTATTGAATTAATTTTTTCATTTGTTTTCCACCCTTCACGCCCGTCCGTCTGTGCACCACTTTCATACCCAATCCCTTGCATGCCAACACGTCTTTATGTCGAGTCGACGCATTTGTGGTCTTATCAACCGCAAAATTGCTCACTTTGTTTTTAATCAGACACACATACATATGTATGTACATATATTTATTTTCTTACATAGATACATACATATGTATGTATGTACTTATTATATGAAAATATATGTATGTACATATACATACATATAAATACATACTATGTATGTCTATAGTATATAAATTTGTGTTCGTTCTGACTTTTCTCCTTTTTTAGTTGTTAGAACTAATCTCAATTGCTCAAGGCGCTTACTAATTGTGTTGCGTTAAAAATTATCTGCGCACAGTGGGCTATGATGCATTAAAAAGTGAATTTTTTTTAACAATTTTGATAAAAATTTACTAAATATTTGAAACAGTCTAAGTGTACGTGTTGCGATAAAAATTAGCTGCGAACAGTGGGCTATTATACGTAAAAAAGTAAATTTTTTTTAACAATACCATTGAAAATTCATCAAATTTCTTAAATTTAAATTCTGTAAGCGCTGCGATAAAAATTATCTGCGCACAGTGGGCTATGATGCATTAAAAAGTAAATTTTTTTTTAACAATTTTGATAAAAATTTACTAAATATTTGAAACAGTCTATGTGTACGTGTTGCGATAAAAATTAGCTGCGTACAGTGGGCTATGATGCATTAAAAAGTAATTTTTGTTTTAACAATTTTGATAAAAATTGACTAAATTTTTGAAACAGTCTATGTGTACATGTTGCGATAAAAATTTGCTGCGTACAGTGGGCTATGATACATTAAAAAAGTAAATTTTTTTAACAATACCATTGAAAATTCACAAGAATTTTTAAACTAAAATTCTGTAAGCGCTGCGATAAAAATTATCTGCGCACAGTGGGCTATAATGAATTAAAAAGTAAATAAGTTTTAACAATGTTGATAAAAATTTACTAAATTTTTGAAACAGTCTATGTGTACATGTTGCAATAAAAATTAGCTGCGCACAGTGGGCTATGATACATTAAAAAAGTAAATTTTTTTTAACAATTATGATAAAAATTTACTAAATATTTGAAACAGTCTATGTATACATGTTGCGATAAAAATTAGCTGCGTACAGTGGGCTATGATACATGAAAAAAGAGAACAAATTTTAACAATATTAATGAAAATTCACTCAATATTTTAAATTATCAATTTTTTATGCATTGACTTAAAAAGTACTTGCGAACAGTGGGCTATGATGTATGAAAAACTGAAAAAATTTTAACAATATTAATAAAAAATCAACAAAATTTTTATAGTAATGTATTTCTTAATTATACATAATGGCAAGAACTTAGAAAAATACTTTTTAAAAAGACATTCTAAAGTTTCTTAGCTAATTTAAAAAAATCGTATATTGAAAATAATGTACATACATACATATGTACGTTGGGAATAATATACACGAATCTACAAAAAATATATATATATGTATCTACTATTTTTTAAACGTTTATACCATTTTAATAAAGAAAACCTATTGAACAAACTTTTAATTACTAGTAAATTACTAAGTCGATTTATGTGATTTTAAACTGCGTAATATTTGAAAATTTTAAAAATTTAATTAAATAAAAAAATATTTTTATTATTAAATAAACATGCCTTTTTAACAAAAAAAATTTTAAATCATTTTTCAAAAGCACATTAACTATAAAAGCGCTTAAGTCGATTGATACTAATTTTAAAAAAATGTTAATTGTTTTGAAAATTTAATAAAAAAACAATAAAAGTAAGTTTACACCAAGTTTTGTGAAAGAAAATCTGTTTTTGAAAGATAACTATAAAAAAACCCAAAAACTTCAATATTTGAATTTTTCACTTAAATTTTGAGGTTATGTGAAAAAGCTGTATATACAAAAGTTGTGGAACTTTTCATTACAAGTAACTTGTACACACATATAACTTTTTTTCTATAGTACTCGTCATTTTACCGAAAATGAGTTAAACCATTTTAAACCTTAAAAAAATTACCCACGCCTCTCCCCTTTTTCTTAATGACCTCAGAGGCCGTAAATTATTTTTCCTGCATTTTTTATCTTTTGTTTTCAGTGAGTTTCATCCTACTGTGTTTATTCTTGTTAAAATTTTAAGTCTTTTGTCCTCGCGACCTGTTTTGAGCAAATCTAATATAAGGTCATACGAATTTCAACCGTATACATATACATATGTATTTAATTTATTATTTTTTATTTAGAAAGTTGTAAATAAAGACGTTAGTTTTCTGGAAAAAATTATCTTAACTTAAGTTCTTATCATAAGCCCCAACTTCTAAGTCAAACCAACCAATTCCAGTAGTATTTACTGCCTTACCAATTTCGCCTCCACCCCACTCACCACCCCTTATTAATGCCGGAAAGTCAAGTACACACTCAAACACTTTATTTGGTTAAACACTTGTCACACGCAATAAATAACTGTGCTTATAAGGTATTCAGCTATCAGGTTCTGTGCGATCGATCGATTTTTCGTTGACAGAGTTTAAGTGGGCAGAGGAAAAATGGGCTTTCTACATTCTCTACAGCTTAATACCTTAGAATTGTTGAATGTTTGATTAAATTTTTGTATAATACATATATGTACATAAGTATATGTTATATCAGTATATAGATAGCGGTAAATGCATTCGTAGTAGTCAGTATCAATGTTTTTTATTCTCAACCCCTAAGTGTCACCACGGTACTCATTTATTTCGTGTTCGTTTGGAAATATCTACCTTAAAAGATGGAGTAGACTATATAATTGTAGGATATCAATATAATCTAAGTAAAATAAAAATAACACAGAAATGAAACAATATATACACAAATTTTTCGACGATCTAAAATGTTTCTATAATAGATCATAAAAGTATTTATGAAACTAACGGCAAAAAATAAATAAAAAAAAAACAAGGAAAAATGTTAACTTCGGTTGCACCCTCCAAAAATCAAATACAAGCTTCCATTCAAAGGTTTGTTTTTTGATCGGCGTGTCAGTATGGCAGCTACATGCTATGGTGGTCCGATCGAATGTTGTGGCTATGCTTTAACACATTCCTGAAGTAATTTCGATGAATGGTTCTGACAGTTCTTGGCCGGAGAAAATCTGGGTCCCGACTGTCCTGGGAACGGGGGCCACCAGATCATCTACGGCAGTGAGTTCCTGTTGGTCATTAGCCTGTTTAGTTGGCAGGTGATTTTCGCTACCTTTCAACCGACGTGCTGGATGTGTACCCAAACAGTTAATCTTGGGTATGGTCTTACGCCTCGGTGCTTTTTGTGGCTTTAGAATCTCCCTTTAACAGTTTTTTTCGTACCAAGCTGGTGAAGCCATGCCTCATATCCAATTAAATACGTTTCGTCTGATATTTCTAGTTTAAGTATTTATAAAATAAACCTTGGTGCTGCTCCTAACGGAACCGCTATCTGCCGTTATCTTCTCTAGTCTGGTACAACAGTTTGCTATTATTAAGATAGCGTCGCACCGCAGTCTTGAGATAATTGCGAATTCTAAAGGTTTTTTGATATTAAATGATTCACGTGACGTGGCGAATCGATTTTGTCATGTCCGAAGAAACAGTGTAGATCGGACTACTATATGATATAAACTGAACGAACGGCATCAAGTTTTTGTGTGGAAAACTGTTTTATTTCTCAAGTTATCTTCACGAAATTCGGCATATATTATTATCAATGGTAACGCTACAATCTCCTCAGAAATTGCTCAGATCGTACTATTATAACACATACTTAGCTGCTATACAAATTGAAATGAATCAAAATCAGAGTAAATATTATGTTCTTTTACAAAGTGCTTTCCAAAGTAAACAGGACCTTAAAAAAAAACAGAACATATAAGTTTTTCGGCAAAATCAATTTATTTTATTCAAAATAGTATCCTTCTGCTTCAATACAGCTTTTTGCACGGTCTAAAAGCATGTCGAACGAGTGTTTTAGCTCGTTGGCCGGTATGGCCGCCAGTATGCCGGTACAAGCCTTTTGAATGGGCTCTACGTCTGCATAACGCTTTCCTTTCATGGGCAAATGCATTTTTCCGAAAAGGAAGAAGTCGCACGGTGCCATATCAGGTGAATACGGGGAGTGGTTAATGGTTAAAATGTGATTTTTGGTCAAATAATCGTCCTTCGAATGTTGGATTCTGAGCAATTTTTGGTCGTCAGTCTATTTGTGCGGAACAAACCGTGCACACACCTTTCATAAGCCCAAATGTTCGGTCAAAATGCGATAAATCGATGTTTTGGAGATGTTCCATTCCATTTCCATGAATTTCAATGATGATTTCGGCTGATTTTTGATGAATTCACGCACAGTTTCGATGGAATTTCCGGTGATCACGGATTTTGATTGGCCCACATGTTGATCGTCATTTATGTCCACACGACCACTTTGAAAACGTTGAAACCACTCGCTCACTCTGCTACGGCATACGCAATCATCGCCATAAACTTGTTTCATCAGTTCAAACGTTTCGGTAAAAGTTTTACCAATTTTAAAACAAAATTTAATGTTGGCTCTTTGTTGGAAGCTCATTTTCGCACCGATAACTAAAACATACTGACACTTAAAACGCAATAACTTCACTGCCAATCAATGAAATTCTCACTGGACAGTCGATAAAGATAGCGGATTCTAACGCACCAGTCGATATATAGATGGCGCCACCAGGGGGCGCTGGATACAAAAAGTCCTGTTTACTTTGGAAAGCACCTTGTATGCTATAAAGGCACCTCTGAAGGGTGTTATAGCTTCAGTTAAATTTTTTTTGTTCTTATTTTTTAATTAATATAAAATTTTTTAGTCTATATTTATTATTATTTTTTTCTTACGAAAATATATGTGAAAAAAGTATAATTTATTTTCATATAGCAAAACGAAAATATTAAAAAATGCTGCTTGCCAATTTTACTTCATTACAACATATACACATATGTATGTATGCATATACTTACATATGTACGTACCTTACCAGTCATTCGCAAGTCGTTTTCATTTTCATTTACCGCTTCAAAACAGGTTTAAGGTCATGAGATTAACATTTAAGAAAACGTAAATACATACACACACATACATACATGCCATATACATATATTGTATTTACATATATACATACATATGTACATACATATATATATATACTTTGCTTGATAAATACTCAATACTCGGCACACCTGTATGCTCTTATAGGCACACACATACAAACACACATCGAATTATACACCCTGTACTTAAGCAAGTCAATACAACAACAGCAACAATCGCTTTGTGCGCATGATTTGGAGAATTAATTGCAAATAAAACTTACTAAATGCGTTATATTATCGGTTGTACCTTGGCTTTTAGTATATTACCCGTTGACTCGCTGATTAAACACACACACATGCAAACAAGTGCTTCATGGAGCAAACAAATAAATAACGCAGATAAAAATAATACGGCAAAAAAGCGTAAGTAAAACCAGATAATATGTAAACAGCAGCTACAGAGTAAACAGCAAAGGGCAGAGGAAGATATGGCGTCGGCAACAACAAGTGTGAAATTGGCGAGCAAATGCGGCAGAGCCATTAGTTTGTAATATTTATAAAGCCACTCATATGCGGCTATCAAAGGCAAACACTGTGACACACAAATATATGTGTGTATGTGTGTACATAAAGCCGTTGCGTTGATAAAAAGGGCGTACGAAGCTGCTGTGTGCTTGCTGTTGTTGTTTTTCACGGCTGATAACCGATTTCTCCACAATACACTGACTCACAACAACTTTTACCCTGTTTCGCATTTTTTGTTGTTTTTTTTTGTTTTGCTACAACAAACACTACAAATTATTACTGCCAGTTGAAAGCTTGCGGAAAATTTATAATCGATAGTTTTTCACATCCGATTGCGAATTTTAGTCAAACACATACATATGGATGGGTGTGTGTGTGGCCACTTTTATGATGACTATCCGTTGTGGAAAATTACGGCAATTATTTTGACAGTGTGTGTAAAATGAGTTTGGGTGCGAAAAAGTATTGTTTAGCATATAAAAATCGATGTTATATGCTGCCTAACGATTCAAGTCCTTTAAAAGAAGTATAGGAAGAAGTACTTCTTTAAAAGAAGTTTAAAAAGAAGTACTTCTTTAAAAGAAGTATAAGAAGAAGTACTTCTTTAAAAGGCCACCTTTATTATTCATAATCATACCCTGAACAGGCTGTGTTATCTTTGCCAACAACGCTTGTAACACTGTTCACGAAAATACCAATATTTCTCTTGTTTAGAAATATTATTGGATACTATGAATATGAGAAACTGTGCCCAAAAAATAAGGTGACATTGTATTTATTTTGAAAATTCTTTATTTATTCTTCCAAATCAATTTCATCCCCTTCAAAGTAATCCTCTCCCGATGCAATGCACTTATGCCAACGGATTTTCCAATCTTCGAAACACTGGTTGTAGTCGCTTTTCGGGATGGCCTTTAGTTCCGTCTTCGCTGCGGCTTGAATCTCCTCTATCGTATAAAAAACGGTGTCCCCGGAGCGGTCTTTTGAGCTTGGTGAACAGCCAGAAGTCGCACGGCGCCAGATCAGGTGAATACGGTGGTTGCGGAACGATATGGGTTGAGTTTTTGGCGAAATGATCACGAATTACGAGGGCAGTATGGGATGGTGCATTATCGTGTTGTAAAAACCAAGAATTATTTTTCCACAATTCCGGCCTTTTTAGGCGGATAGCGTTACGCAAACGACGCATAACGTTCAAATAATATTCCTTGTTGACTGTTTGACCGGTTGGAAGGAATTCATAATGCACAACACCACGATAATCGAAGAAAACAGTCAACATGACCTCGATTTTTGAGCGACTTTGGCGCGATTTTTTTGGTCTCGGCTCTCTTTTGGCACGATATTCGCTCGATTGATCGGTTGTTTCGGGGTCGTAAGCATAGATCCAAGTCTCATCGCCAGTTATAATGCGTTTCATGACACCCTGGTAGTCGGAAAGCATCGTTTCACACACTTCAACGCGACGCCTTTTTTCCAAAAAATTCAATGTTTTCGGTACCAGTCGAGATTTGAACCGCGCTTGAGGCCCAAAACATCCTTCAAAATGGTATTGGCTGAGCCTTTCGATATGCCAACTTCATCAGCAGGGTCTCTAATTGTTAATCGACGGTTTTTCAACACCAAATCTTTGATTTGTTGAACGTGAGCTTCGTCGGTTGAGGTTGATGGTCGCCCTGGACGCTCTTCGTCTTCGACACGTTCACGGCCGGCTTGGAACTCACTATACCACTTCTAAACATTTTTTTAGACATAGCCTCATCACCAAAGGCTTTCTGCACCATCCTCAACGTATCCGCAGCAGAAAATTGATTCCGTAAACAAAATTTAATGCAAATTCTTTGCTCAACAAATTTCGACATCGCAAAAAAACGAAAAACTCACTTTTAACAGCTCACTAAACGACACGTATCTCAAACACTAATGAATATTTTGACATGGAATTTGACATAAATGTGACTGACAGTACTACCAACCTAAAAAAAAAATAATTCTCCAAATCCTTCGACGCGCGCAGTTTAAATTCAAATGTCACCTTATTTTTTGGGCACAGTAGTACATTGCCTATCCCAAAGCCACGTTTTGGTAATATTTACGGCGTTATTTATGTTTCAGATTGTTATTCCGCATTAAAATATCTCCTTATCCTCGTTCGAGTTCGATTACATCCCGACATGAAAGATATCAGTCCCCCAGAACACCAATATAATCTGTGGCACGCATTAAACCATCGATCTGCCGAAGTACACCCAACACATTTCTGGGAAAACAGCTCAAAGGCTTCAGTGATGCAGCTCCAAATCTCTTTAATTGGCATATGTTGCTATCCTTTGCACCAACCGGTTTGTCAGCCCATATCCATGAGAGCCCATCTGATCCCATTCAATTAACTTTGGTTTTATCGCACCAATTAACTTCGCGAAATGTTAATATTTTTAGCGAACTATAAGCGAGCCTTACATTGCCATCAATTTTATCATCGTTCATGCCTTGGCACAATATTTTTCAGCCATCTTCATACGCCTTGTTACAGAAACTCCATGAACCTCTCTAATGACTATTATTTTCCACAGCGGTATTTTTATTGCTCCTACAACAATAAAGCATCATCGTTCATGCCTTGAGCACATTATTTTTCAGGCATCTTTATACTCCTTGTTACTGAAACTCCATGAACCTCTCTAATGACTATTATTTTCCACAGCGGTATTTTTATTGCTCCTACAACAATAAAGCGCCTAGTGACAATTCGTGCAACCTTTGAGGAAACTTATGCGGATTGCCTCTATTATTGTCTAAAGTAACAATGGAATGCCGTATTAGTTACAGGCTAGAAGAGTGCAAAGTTCTTACATCATATAGGGCTTGTCCGGAAAGATCTTCCGCCACGACTGTACTTCGGAGCTTGCGCGCATCGACTGGATTCTGTGTGAAAATCGGTAAATCTGCGACGGAGACGTTTGATTTAATCAAGCAGGCTTACCCAAATGTTGCTTTACCAAGAAGTGGTGTGTTTCGGTGGCACCATGGCTTTTTGGAGGGCCGGGAAGAGGTCGCTAATGTTTGTTTTGACATCAAAGGCATCGTCCACCATGAATTTGTTCTTCCTGGACAAACCGTCAAAGCCAAGTTTTACGGAGAAGTCCCCAAAAGACTCAAACGAAGTGTCAATCGGGTCCGACAAGATATTGCAGCTGATTGGAAGTTGCACCACGACAACGCCCCGGCTCACACCGACTTTCTAGTGAACAGCTACCTAACCAAGGCCAGTATCCCAACGCTTCCGCAACCGCCCTACAGCCCAGATGTGCCCCCCGAACTTTTTTGTTTCCTTGCCTGAAAAGGCCGACGGAAGGGGATCCAAGCAGCATGCACCTCGGCTCTCAAGGCTACTCCGGAGAATGCCTTCCGTGACGCCTTCAATGCTTGGAAATCGCGCTAGCAGCGCTACATCGATGCAGAAGGAGCCTATTTGGAAAGTTTTTAAAGAATTGTAACGATTGGTTCAATAAATTTTTTTAAATCGACTCAGTCCTATTACTTTCGGGACAAACCCTGTAGCTTATGTGGACCATTTATAAACTCCAAAATGAATAAAATTTCACATAAAAACTGTAGTTAGCGCTCTTTGCCACAGATCTCATGGTAACGATCAGAGATCTTATGGCTCTAGTGTGAATTGCATTGAATATATTCCGAGCTCCGACTGTGTTAACCAAAAATATATCAATACCTTTGAATCTCACGCTTCTTTCTTTATTGTCGCAGACACCGTTTACGCGGTTATAGCCGTCCGAGGCTTGAATAGTTTCATTGCTAGTTTTTTTTTGCGTGGCGGGTTCCAAACCCAGCGCACAACTTTTCATTATACAACATCGCCTTCAAGCCGATGTTTTTTGGCTACCCAGAGTATACTTGGTTTAAGGCCGAAAGTCGTGAGCTGCTTAAGCGATACGATTCTTTTAATTTCTGGCCACTCCCAAGTGAGTGGCGCTCAGACAAATTTTTGCTTTATCAAACGCCGTTATATTTTGGTGTTAGATCTCGGTTGGTTAAATTTTAAATATTACGCAAATTAAATTTTTGCCAGCAAAATTGGCGCATTGTCAAAAATGTGTGCTCTTTTTGTCAGCGCCGGTAATTGTAATCTGTTTTGGCGACGTTTTAATGAGTCTGGCAACTTTTACGTCTTTTATTTACTAATTTTTCGTTAAGCTATGTATGTACATATGTATGCGGCGATCCACACATTTTGTGGCGTTTTTCCATTTCCGAAATGTTAAGTGACCAAACGCAACCAATTGACCGACTAATTCAAGGTTCGCCGAAAATTCAAAACGCCACTACAACAAAAATTTAATGCTTCTAAATTTGAAATTGACGCTAAAACAGTTAAGCAAAAAGTGGTAATGAATCATAGCTCGTTAATGACTCGTCAGCAGCCGAGCGCACATGCTGCGCAGCGAGTTGACTGGACACGGCGTCGGCCGAAACAAGTTTGAGACAGCGAGTAAGCCGTAGGTGCGTATGTGTGTGCGGCAGTCGGTAGTGTTTTTTGTTAAATATTTTTTTTTAGTTTTCTGTAAAATTCAACGAGTTCCAGTGCAGGCTTGTATTGCTTCGCTCAACTGCCGTAGGGTGTACCTGCCCAGCGCTGCAACGAAAGATCGCTTACCAAAATAAACACGCTGACAAACCGCGCAGCAAACGAAAAATATCTGACAAAGAAACAAACAAAAGCAATTTTTTTCGAAAAAAGATAAAAATAAATAAATAAATTAGCCATATAAAGAAGAATGCGCAAACATTAGCATTAGCATGCCAGAACCGGATTTTCTAGCGCTGTAAAATGCTGAACGCACTTGTGCTGCGCGCTGATCGATCGCTGTCTTATGAGTTCGATGTTTGGATTATCGCTGACGTTTAGTTGTTGCTGTTGTTGACGTTATTGTAGCGTAGCCGCCTCGACTTGAGCTATTTGTTTTTGCATTATGTTGTCATTTAGTTCCATATTTTGCTATCTGTTTACTTTTTTGTTTGGCTGACATATTTATTTCCATATTTACTTTTATTTGTGAGATCAGGCGTCGTTGCTGCTAATCAGCTTCATTACCACACGTACGACGCGCTCCGTTCATGCTACGCTCGTGATTAGCCGTTAAGGCAGACGCGGCGCTCACTCATGTGTGTTATCGCTCGCTGGTAGGCCAAGAATAACCTCGCCATATTTCACATTAACAAACGCATGAGCAGATAAGCGCGTAGCGGAATGCTTGAGGAGACCGTTTTTTGCTTCTACTGTATGGTGTTCATTGATGATCAGCCAATGGCTAGCCATAAATAGCTGCTAATCTTTAGTTGCTTAAAATTGGAAAGAAATTGTATGTTTTTTTTTTGTTTTTATGTACATACATATGTATGTATGTATGTATGTATGTTTATAAAATAAAAAACTCAACCGAAAATGTGCATTTAACAGTTGCGCGTTTGACGGTTATATTTCCGTTATCAAATGTGGGTTTAGCGCGTTTGTATGACAGCTATGTACTTAAGTATATGCTATAGTGATTCGATCTGAACAATTTCCTCGGAGATTGCGGCGTTGCCTTGAACAATAATCTATATTCATGAAGATATCTCGTCAAATGAAAAAGTTTTCATACAAGCACTTAACTCCGATCGTTCAGTTTATATGACAGCTATATGCTGTAGTGTTGATATCTCAAAAACTGAGAGGCTAGTTCGAGTATACACAAGCAGATGGACAGCCAGACGCCCAGACGGCCAGACCAGCGGTTATGGCTAAATCAGCTTAGCTAGTCATGCTGATCATTTATGTATATACAAGGTCTGTCACAAAAGAAACAGAACTTTTTAAATATAACTGTTTCTGGTGGCGCCACCTATTGGTGGGTAAATGAAATAAAAAGTTTGATCTCTTGTTGACATTTCGTAAAAATTTTAAGACAATTGGATAACTACAATCGATGTTATCGATCAAAAAGTGACAGCAGCTTTTGGTCATCGGTCGTGAAATGCAAAGAGCAAATCTTAAATTTTGTTTTAAACTTGGGCAAACGTTTACTGAAACATTTCAAATGATGAAAAATGTCTATGGTAATCAGTGCCTATCCCGTAGTAATGTGCATGAGTGGTTTAAGCGATTCCAAGAAGGTCGTGAAGACCTCTGTGACGATCAGAAGTGGTCATCTTCAGAGTCAAGAATAAAGACACTGCTGATTTGTTCTTTACGATTCCGAGGTATTGTACACCGAGAGTTCGTCCAACCTGGCCAAACGATTAATGCTGTATTTTACCTTGGTGCTATGAAGCGTCTTTTGTCACGCATTCGTCGTGCTGATCTTGTTTAAACGTCCATGGTTTGCAACCGAAACGCTCAAAAACTCCATATTAACCATTAATCACTCACCCTACCCACCTGATATGTCGCTGTGATTTTTACCTTTGACAGCCCATGAAAAATCGGACATAAGCTATCAAAAGGCGATTTTGTTTGCATTCCGAAAAATCCTTAAATCATTTGAAATGCTAATTGACCGGGCTAAACTTTTGAAGCAAAACGCTTTTGAATAAAAAATATAACTTTTGAAAAAAAATTTTTTTTTTTTTTTTTTTTTTTTTTTTTTTTGTTTTTTTTTTTTTTTTTTTGTTTTTTTTTTAACAGTCCTGTTTCTTTTGCGACAGACCTTGTACATATGTATACAAGTATACGAATATTTCATTGAATATCCGACATTTCTGGCTTGGTGTTACCATTTTCGCGGCAAACTTAAGACACCCTGTTATATTAAAAATTAATTTTGAATTTCAAACGAAAAATTCCAAAAACGATTTTTTAGGTGGAATTAGAACCAATCTTTTTTTTTATTTTTGAAGTTCATAAGTTTTGAAGCCGCTCTTATCAATCCTTTCTAATGAAAGCAGAAAGAGTTACCCTGGAGATGAGTATTCTTAAGGTTTTCTAAAACCCAAGTAACTTTTAACTTACACTGTAACCGGAAAGCGTGACTTCTGCTACTTCTATACTTCAACACAGACAAATTGTTTTTCCAAGCATTAAGTCCACTCTTTGCTAAAGACTTACATTTGTGTTGTGAGCCCACAATTTCGAGGACTTAGAAATTTTAAGTCGTCTCTGGACAGCTAATTGAGGTTTGCCATTACTTACCGAGAGTGGACCATTATGAGCACAAACTTCTTGATAAAAGCGCGAATCGGGACAGAATACGATCTCTGCGCGGTAATCGTGCTCAGCTTTGTAGAAGGTTTGGCAGCTTTTTACACCTACTCGGTAATGTGTTGATTGAAATAGTTTATGAATAGCACATCATACCGTGGATCTTGAGATACATATATGTGAGTCATTATACTCTGCGCCTTCATAGACTTTTCCTGTCATTCTAGGCCATATTTCAGCTTTGAAGAAGGTGTTGATTGAAATAGTTCATCTAGGTACCGAAGATCTTGATAGATAAATCCATTTTACTATGCGCCTTCATAGAGTTATATTTTCTTTCAAGCTCATCTTTCGACTTAGAACAAAAGTCTGCAGATAGAGTTCACTGAAGGTGCAGTCATTAAGCGCTCTTTTTAGAGTTTTTTTTTGTGTTGCCATAGCGTGCTACTGTCCTTCCAGCTCACGTTTCATCTTAGAACGAGGTGTTGATTGAAATAGCTCATCTAGGATCCGAGGGTCTTGAGTGATAAATCCATTCTAGTGTGTACTTCATAGAGTTATACTTTCTTTCTAGCTCACTTTTAGTTTTAAAACGTGGGTCTGCATATAGAGTTCACTGAAGGTGCAGGCATTAAAAGCTTGTTTTAGATTTTAGTTTTCTTGCCACAGAGTTCTGCTATCTTTCGAGCTCACCTTTCGTCTTAGAACGAGGGCTACAAATAAAGTTAATTGTAGTGGGAGGTATTAGCAGCTCTGTTTTGATTTTAATATATTTCAGTTGTTAAACTACCCAGCAGTCATAATTCTGTGGCTTAAGTGAGATGATTACGCCCCAATCTAGAGCCATTGGTAGTTGTACGTAAATCGAATATAAATTAGAGCAATGCTTGTTATTGCAACCGCATTCCCACAAAACGATTACGAAAAAGATTTTAATAGAGATCTCGAATCAGAAGACTTGCTTATCGCGAAAATTGGTTCAAAACCAAAATCACTTCACCAAAATAGGTCTGACATTTTCTGTATATTGTGATGTATGTATTTATAACATTCTTTTCTATTGCCATTTTTAGTCTTCTAAATTTCTTTGCGCGAATTGGCGCAGTGCCATATTCTCATTGAAGTTTCTGTGAAGTTTATGTTTACACTATTTTTAGATTTGCGTTGTATAAAATAGCTCTGGGAGTGTATACTTTGAAGAGCAAATGTAAAATTGTTGTGCAAAAATAGATCAAAGCAGAAGTGTACAAAAACTTAAGTGCTAGACGATAGTATTGCTTAATTCGAATTCGAAAGTTTGACAGAATTTAGTGGAGTTCCACAATTGCCTTGGTTGCCGCTCTTTACTAGGATTTCCTACTTAAAGGGCCTTTCAAAGGTTTGTAGCTCTTTACATTCTTCTTCTTTACGCGCTTTGTCAACTTTATATATTTTATTTCTCCAATTTTCTAGCCTCAAACCTACAGAAATCGTGCCTTCTTGGGACTCAAAGTCATTTTCATGTTAGAAATTCGAATTTTTTTCTGCCTTCAACTAGGCGTTAGTGGTTTCTTTGTTATGAATCAAGCCTGCTTGAATGGTACTTAATTTGTTAATAGTTGGCGTTGTTTCTTCAAGTTATCGCTAGTTTCTCATCCACGCATATCTAGCATTTTCTCGCTTGCCATACCATAAAGTATGTTTTGAAAATTTTACCCATATTCAGCAGTTCGTTACCCTTCTTCCTAAAAGTAAATCTCTTTCACAAATAATTTGTGGTTTACCATGCTCTTCTAAAATCTTTTGAATAGTTTTTTTTTTTGTGAAATAAATTTGTTTTGAATATTTGTTTTTTTGTTAAATAAATGCAAATACTTAAAAGTAAGTGAAGCAAGTAAATCTTCTATCACCAAAGACACGTCTTTTTAACGCTTACAATGACTTATCTGCAGACATTGATTCTCTATACATCGCACGCTCTTTTCTGTATTTTGCTGTATCGAAACTTTGCTTCTACTTTATTTTGACCTAATTCTCTATTTAGTCTCAGCATTTTGCATAAACGCTCAAATTTTCAAAACGTTCGCATTAATTTTCACTTCGTCTCCGCCTCAAGTTCTTGCTTTGAAAATCAATCAGCGAATATTAATTTGCAACCCTGAGAAAGTTGCTTATAGTCCACAGCTAATTTAAATTCATTAGCGATATCTGCAAGCAATAATGCCAAGCAAACAAAAATATAATCTGAATTTGTTTGTTGTTGCTAGAGCTCGGATTACAGCTTAAAAATGAAATACAACAAAAATTAGTGAAAGTTGCCAAAAGTGGCAAATTTATTCTTGGCGGAGATAAAAACAAATACCAAAGCAAAATGAAGATGCCATATCTGGTTATTAGCTATTGACATTAGGGTGCTTCAAAATGCAAATCAACGATTTTTACTCTCATTTCTAAACAGGAACACCATATAGAAAAGTATGACTGGAGTCCGATTGTAAAAGATTTTTTAATCTAATACATAAATCGATACTTTCATTGGTCGAAGAAATCTCATAATAATTGCAATAACATTCAGAGAGGTATTAATTGGAATTACACGTTTCTTTTATTCCCGTAAAATACACGTCGTAACCGTCTCTAATCGGGAACAATATATATACTTAATTCTTAGTTTATTGTTCAAAATCTATGTCGTTTCCCTCAATGTAATCTTCCTTGACACTAATAAACTTGTGTCAATTCTCGAAACAGTTGTTAAAGTCAATTTTCGGAACAGCCTTCAATACGACATTAAACATGAATCGCTGTTTAATGCCTGCAATTGACTGAAAACGGTTATCCGGAGCGGTCGTTTGAGCTTGCTGAATAGCCAGAAGTCACACGGAGCTAAATCAAGCGATTACGGTAGTTGTGACACGATATCGGTAGGAAATTTGCCGAAAAGCTCATGAAGAATCGACGCATAACACTCAAATAGTATTCCTTTTGGACAGTTTGGACGGTCGGTGGGAATTCGGAGTGCACCACACCTCGCTAATCGAAGAAAACTGTCAACATTACCTTGATTGTTCGACCGATTGGTCGTCGGTTTCCGTGTCATAAGCATAGCGGACTCGTCGCCAGTAATAATACGTTGCATGACATCGTGGTAGTCGGAAAGCATTATATCACAGACGTTAACGCGCCGCTGTGTTTCGAAAAAATTGAGTGATTTTGGAACTAATCGTGCTTTCATTTTTCTTAGGTCCAAATGATCTTTCAACATGGTTTTCACTAATTCTTCCGATATTCCAACGATGCCAGTAAGTTTCTCACTGTTATTCGTCGATTCTCAAGCATGAATACCTTTATTTTATGGAGCTATTGATCATCAGTTGATGTTGATGACCGTTCTGGACATATTATTATATAAAATGTGATTCTAGTTTTCGCGCAGACAGTATGTACTGTCCTTGATCGACGAATTATCGATTTCGAAGCGTTTGTTTCTATTTTGATACCTAGATTATATTCTTTATTGTTCATTTTTCACTTTTCAGGAACGTTGGAACATTTTTTTCCACTCTCCATGACCGACCTAATGCTCATTCAAATATAAACCGTAATAAATACAAATATTTAGCCTTAAGCCAACGGCAACTCAAGTTGTGCAGTTTTTTACAGTTAGTGTAAAGGAAATTTTATGACAAATTAGTGTATCTAATGTTAGACAACTGTTCAATAATTACAAATCATAAAATGCAGGTTTAAAAAAAAATACTCAAATTAAGTGAATATGGGTATATAAGTTTAAATTTTTTTACTAAGTCACGCTGTAATAGGAAATATGTCAATTTGGCACAAAATACCGTGAAAATTGCTAAGTAAGGAGAAGAATTCAGTTTTAGAGCTCGAAAATAAATAAATAAAAATAACGACATACGATTTGTAGGCGATTATAGCCGACCAATCGTTTCAGAAAAAAAAACTTCGAGCACCGGAGTTCAACTTAGCTTTCTAAGGAAATAGAATTTTCATTTTGACAACGTTTTAGTTATCTCTTTGTATTATTGCTATAATTAAAAACTTACTGGTCTCTTTTCCGATGAACTCTGTAGCTAAAAATATGTTTATTTGTATGTCATGCAGAGTCTCGCACTGCTTCGTTGTCAACCCACCTATAGAATGTATTTCTATTCTTCATCTTCTTCCGCTCACGCGGTTTTGGCCGAGTTTACAACAGCACGACAGTCGTTCTTTGTTTTTGGCTGTTTGGCGCCAGTTCCAAGTGTAGCCAGGTCCTTCTTCTCCTGGTCTTTTCAATGGAGTGGAGGTTTTCCTCTTCCTCTACTTCCCCCGGCGTCGAATACATATAGCAGGATGGAGATGATGAGTGACATGTAGAATTTGGCCTTTGTTCGACGAGAGAGAACGTTAATATTTCTTTAGGAAACTAAAATTGATCTGAAAGACTATAGAGATCGAGTATTGATTATGTTGTCAAGATGGGGATGATGAGTGACTTGTAGAATTATTTGGCCTTTGTTCGACGAGAGAGGACTTTAATATTTCTTTAGGAAACTAAAATTGATCTGATGGACTATAGAGATCGAGTATTGATTATGTTGTCAAGATGGGGATGATGAGTGACTTGTAGAATTTGGCCTTTGTTCGACGAGAGAGAACGTTAATATTTCTTTAGGAAACTAAAATTGATCTGATGGACTATAGAGTTCGAGTATTGATTATGTTGTCAAGATGGGGATGATGAGTGACTTGTAGAATTTGGCCTTTGTTCGACGAGAGAGGACTTTAATATTTCTTTAGGAAACTAAAATTGATCTGATGGACTATAGAGATCGAGTATTGATTATGTTGTCATAACTGTGGACATTATTCTTACTAGGAACTTTAGTTTGATCTTTATATGTCTTCATGATCTGGCAGGGTTTTGGTATTTGAGTGGGTTCACTTGTATGAGTTGGCTTGGAAGAGAATACCAAGCGGATAATTTCATTAAATCAGTTCCGGTCTGTCTACATATTATGGCTCAATAGATGTCTTTGGACTTGGCGCATAGCGGAATAAATTATTTTAGTGTTAAGCATTTAGGACGCTTAGTTTTAAATGGGATTAGGCTGAGTATATAGGGAACTGAATAGTTTTAAATGAAAAATGTATTAAATTTTCTGTGGACTTAGTAAAAATTACAGCTGTTAGTTAGCTTTAAACAGAAAACCTAAATTCTCGATCGATTACCAAACACGTTTTGAGCCAAAGGTTAAATAGCTAATCGAACAAGCGAAAACGAAACGCAATGAAAACGAAAGCAACGAGCAGCCGAGTTCATATGGAGTAGAGAGGGAAGTACGCACAGCACGCAAACATTTCAGTAACATTTAATTACAAACAAATGCAACAACAACACCAATTTGGCGTTTGTTACTTTTTGGCCAATTTAACTTTCGATTGTTGAAACGTGTGCGCGTGCGCAACACCTCCAATCGAATAGATATCTATCGACATGCCTGCACTAATGTCTACACGCATAACCATATATGTAGCTATGTATATTTGTTTGTGGTGGTGTATCACTTGCAGCGCATTCGTATCAAAACTGCGAGTCAAGTGCACAGCGGCGCATGCGCAACTGTTATTTGCACCGCTGCGCTGCGGAATCTAGGTCAATGCGCAAAGGTTGATTGGCGCTGCAGGTCGCAAGCACACGCGATAACACCGAAACACATTTACCCGTGCACAGCTGGAGCAAAAGCCTAGCTCTTGAGCGGCGTACGACGTGCAGCCGACACTACATGTCACCGGCTGTTTGCATTTCAAGTCTGCAGCGCGCAAATCAGCTGTTCACAGTTCATTTGCTTGTGCTTTTTACTGTTTTTGTGCCACTTTGTAATCGCATTCGCTTTGATTGCTGATTTGAACCGATCACCGGCTGTCCAGTGCGCGGCATAAATTTCTCTAGTTGCTAATTCATACAGCGGCGCTGTGCAGATCGCACCTTGCCTAAGCATCTAAGCAAATGCGGGTGAAAAAAAACAATATTAAAAAATATAAGGAGGGTTTAAAGTGCCTTCGCAACATATAGGAATCGTCGACTACGTGAATGGTGTACCCACTAAAACACTCCCCCTTCTATGGTGGACTTTGCCCTTACCCGGTCGCGGGACCGCTTTCGTATTACTCTAAGGCAATGTTTCCAAAATGTATATATTAGCATGTTAGTTTCTACTCCCCCTGCGCCCAGAGATGCCTTCAATTTTTTAGCCACCAAATGGCTCACTTTCTATTGACTCGAATTCTCCGGCAACGGGAGTTTCGCGTCAAGTACTTTCCGTCTATGTTCCTCGTAAGAGACAATTTGTGTCTAGTTTTCGCCTTAATTAACAGTTTTTCTATTCGAGTTTCCGTTTTTATTTATCCCAGCTTGTTTTCTAATGTTCTCCGTGTTCTTCTTTCCATCGGTGGCACCGAAAAGAAGTATGGTTTGTACATAATTTGTCTCTCTTCTAAATATATTGTTATCTTCTCTGTTTTGCAGCAGGTCTATTGGATCACCGGCACTGCGGATTCGGATACAGTGCGGTACGCCGAGGGGGCTCTTAGGGCTGCCGTTCGCTGCATCTCATCAAGCACTTTGTGGCTATGTTTAATGTATCGTTCCATATTTCGTTACCATATAATAAAACTGACTGTGTTGTGTCCATGAACATGGCTGACTGTCCATGGCTGACTTTTGAGCAGCATGCTGATATTGAGCCCACTACGTTCCTATACCAAAGTATTTTAGGGTTTACGTCGTTGGGATAGTTTCTGAGTGAACTTGCATGTTCTCCTCAGCGGAAAGTGCTTCCTAGTGAGCAAGATCAGCTTAGTTTTTTCCGCGGCAAGACTAAGCCCTGTGAGTCTAATCAACTCTGTGTAAGCAGCATAACTTGTGTTACTTTGCGTCTGAATAGCCAACGAGGTAAGACTCGACTGGCATTGCGACGTTTAGAATTCTGTCATAGCTGGTATCCCACAGATCTGGTCCAAGTATGGATCCCTGTGCTGCTCCAAGGGTGACTTCTTTTCGTTGACAGCCATTAGCATCTCCCATAGCCTGTATTTAAGATAGCTTCGTATTACTTTCATCAAGTAGAGGTTCGGTTTGAAATGACTTTGTAGAGCGTCGGTCATATCGGTCCATTTTGCGCTATTGAATCCGTCATTTGTGGCGAAGAGGACCATTGGTATCGAGTAGTTTTGCTTTCGACGAGCTTTCTCCACGCTACGTACGACGGTTTTAACGGCTCCGGTGGTGGATTTGCCTAGTCCGAAACCATCTTGTCGCTCTGATGGGCCTACATAAATGTTAATGGCTGCAATGTTGCTAGGTTTTAACGGTCCTTCTAGTCGCTTACCTGCTGTATCTAGCATGTATAGAGGTCGGTATGCTGATGGTGTTTCTGGGTGTCTTTTGCCTTTTGTTATCTGGATCACATGTTGTCTCTTCTATACTTCTGGGAAACTCCCTCGCTGAGACAAGCATTATGGATACAGGATAATCAATACATGGATACAGAGTTAGTTAAAAATAAATAAATTATGGTAACTAATATTGAACAAATAAAAATTTATTCAAAACTTCAACATAAAATTAAATTGAATATTAAAAATTAAAATAGAAAATAATAAAAAATATGAAAGTAAAATATCAAAACAAAATTCAAGAATAAATCATAAAATAAAACATAATGTATGTATACCTCATAAAAAATTATAAAAAAAAAAAATATTTTTTATTTAATTTTTAAAATTAAAAGAAAAATAAACTAACAAAAGTAAATAAAATATTAAATATTAAAAAATAATAAAATAACAAAAATTTTAAATAATAAAAATACATGAAATATTGAAGAAATGAATTAAAATAAAAAATTATAAATTAAATAAAACATAGAAAAGTTTAATAAAAAAAGTTCATTAAATTTAAAACAAATTAAAATAAAAATATTTAAAATTAAATAAAAAAGAAAAAAATAATAATTAAATTATTTAATAATTAATTAATTAAAAAAATATAAATTAAAAAATGGTTCATTAAATATTTAAGCATATTAAAATAATAACAAAACAATCGCATATTGAAATAAATATAAAGAAAATTTAATAAAAAAATATATAAATAAAATATAAAATTCTTAAATATTAAAAAAATTAAAGTAGTGAAAAAAGAAATTAGAAAAACCAAATAGAAGTAAATATTTGTTAAATGAATTAAAAAAATTAAATCGAAATAAAAATTTAATAACAAAAAAAAAATTGGAAAAAATTCATTAAATATTGAAAAAAATAATATCAAAATAAAAATAAAAAAAATCTTAAATATTGAAAAAAAAATAAAGTAATAAAAAAATAATTGATATAGTTAGGGGGATTCTTGTCTAGGATTTTGAAAAAATAAATATTGAAGAAAAAAATTAAAGGAATAAAAAAAACTAATTGACATAGTTAAGGGGGTATTTTTGTCTAGGATTTTGAAAAAAATCGTTTTTTTTGCATATCTTGAAAGTTTAGACTTTCAAAAAATTAGAAAAACCAATTCGACTTAGAAGTATTTGTTAAATGAACTTTTTCCGAAAAAACGAATAAATAAATAACAAAAATATAAATAAACAAATTTTTTTTATTATTTTTAAAAATAAAAAAAATTAAGTCGCCATTTTCAAATAAAAATTTAATCCTTAGTTCCGGCCATAACAAAAATTCTAGATTAAAATCTTTTTTTTTGTTTTCAGACAAAAAGAAACATTAAATAGACCCCCACTTGTCAGCTCATAAAAAAATTAATATAAATATAATAAAAATGAAATAAAAAAATCTTAAATATTGAAGAAAAAAATTAAAGTAATAAAAAAAACTAATAAAAATAAAATATTAAAAAATATATTATTAAATAAAAAAAACGTATTCGTCACTTCTAAAATTTACAGCTTTTCTATTTTGAATATTTTAGCTTGCATTTATTGATTTTTCCCCAAAATTATATTTTTCAATATTTTTGCCGCACTGTCATTCATTCCAAGTGTCAACCGTCACCTGCAAAGTGCTAAATGGGTAAAGAAAATGCAGAGAAAAGTGTGAAACCAAACAAACTGACATACATACATATACCTGCATACAAATATTTGTATATTTTCTTTTTAGATTTATGCAGAAATAAGCGCAAGCGCAGTAAAAGTGTCAAGTGCCAGTGAAAATCATACGCTTGCATGAAAATTAAATGAAATGATTTGTCGGCGATTTACATGCTCGGCATTTGTGCATTTCTTCTTCAACGTTTAATTGCGAACAGCGGTGAAAATCGCAAGTAGTTACATACGTATGTATGTATGTGTGTATATCTCTATGTATTTTTTCATATGTTATACATATATGTATGTGTTTGTGCCAGAATTGCCTTTGCCAACGCTGCGCATGCGCGATTTACCTTTCTTCAGCCAAAGTTCGTGCTAGAAATATTTTTATGCGCATGCTTATATACACTGTATATACATATGTATGTACGTACGTATGAAAGTATATAAAAAAATATGCCAGCCACGTTCGCGCCGCGCTACAAAGAAGGTGAAATTGTCTGTTTTTCACAATTCAACATTTGTTATTTGTTTTTTAGTGCCGCGAAGGTGCTAATGCCTGCCGCTGGGTCGTTCGATCGGCCTCCCCGCCGCTACTCGTCTGCGCGCTGTCGTCTGCTGTCTGCTGTCAGCAGTTAGAATTCGAATTTATGCGCTTAGCATTTCTTATAAATAACGCTGTGCTCACCTTTCGCTTTCAGCGTTTCTTTTTTTGCACGTGATTTTGCTTTCTGCTTTTCTCTTATTTGTTCATGGCGCACACATGCACACACAAACACAACACATGTATGGTAACTTGTGAGTTTCAACACGTAAATGAAAATTTTGCGTTTCAAAACGACCACTGATGGCTAATAAATGAGCGAGTGAGTGTTGTTGTGTTTTGCATGGCTTTGTGACATTTTTGCTGTTTATTTCAGTTTTACGCATTTGTTGTAATACTCAGTATATAAATAAACACTAGTAAATAAAAACACTTTTTTGTTGTTTTTTTTTTAAATTATTTTTTACAGAATTGTTTCTACTTTTTTAAAATTATTTTTTTATATATTTTTAATTAATCGTGTTATTTTTTAAATTATTATTTTAATTTTTTTTGTGATTTTTTTTTTAATTTCAATTTTTTATTTTTAACGATTCTTTCTATTATTCGTTTAATTGTTTTAAAGATAGCTTTTATTTTTTTATATTTTTTTATGATGATTATAATTTTTTAATTATTATTTTAGTTTATTTTTAACTATTTTTTTATTTTTTGTTAATGATTTCTTATTAATTTTTAATGTTTGTTGTCGTTTTGTAATGATTGTTTGTATTTTTTAATTAATTATTTTAATTTTTATTTATTTTTAATACTAAATTAAATTAAATTTACTTTAATTTTTATTTATTTTTAATATTTGCTTTTATTTGTTAATGATTATTTCTTTTTATTTTTTATTTTTTGTTTATATTTTAACTATTTTTTATATTTTATTAATTATTTTTTATATATTTTAATTATTTTGTAAGGCTGTTTTTATTTTATAATGATTCTTTGTATTATTTAATATTTTTTTTTTTTTATTTTTTTTTTAATGATTAGTGATTACTTTTGTTTCTTTAATCACTATTTTTGTCATTTTAAAAAGATGTTTATATTTTTTTAATGGTTATTAGGTTTTAGTAATTATTTATTATTTTTTAAGATTATTTTTTTGTTTTTATAAATATATTTATTTTTTTTATAACTGTTTACTCTTTAAATCTTTACTTCTATGTTTTTGTATTGATTATTTATTTATTTTTTAACTAACTATTTTTATTTTTTAATGCTTATTATGTTTTTTTAATTTTTTGTTTATTTTTTGATGATTATTATTATTATTATTTTTTCAAAATTATTTTATTTATTGGATCTGCTTTTTCTTAAAGCCTAACAATAAATTATAAATTATTATGTTTTTTATTATACTGGTTTAATGATCATTTATATTTTTTAACGTTGATTTTTTTAATATACGTATATATTTCTGTAATGGTATTTATATTTTTTTTTGTAATATTTTAATTTTAATGATTATGTTTTTAGTCTTTTATTTCTATTCTTCGTTATTTTTTAATGATAATTTTTATTATCTTTAATTATTTTTGTGTAATTTTTTAATGAGTATTTTTATTTTTCTAAGGACTATTATTTTTAAATTGATATTTTATTTAAATTATTTTTGTTTTAAGAATTGTTTACTTTATAAATGATTACCTACTTTTCTTTTTTATTATTTTTAATTTCATTTATTTATATTTCAACGTTGAGTTTAATTTTTTAATAATTTTGTTAATGATTATTTATAGTTTTTGTAACTATTTTACTTTGTAATGATTTTTAATTATTATTAATTTTTCAATAGTTTGTTTTTTAATTATTATTATATTTTATTTGTAAAATTATTTATAATTTTTTTTATTTATAAATTAAATTTTTAATAATATTTTTATTTTGTTTTTTTTCTTATTATTATTTTTATTTCTTTTTTTTATTCATTTTATTTCGTTTTTTTTTATTAATTTTATTTATTTATGGTAGATGTTCTTCTAATCTCTCAACATTTTGTCACACTTGGTTCAAAAGTTTATGAAATCGCTTATTTTTTGTTTTTGCTTGTCTTGCTTCCACTGCCATAAAATGTGTGAACTACAATTTATTAATTCTTTGAAACTGCGACAAATGCTTGATAAGATAAGCTTTGTTATTGTAATACACATATATGTATTTGTCATCTATGCTTGATATTGATGCCTTCAAGGTCGTTGTGGCAACTTAATCTCTCACAACTTGAGTGCAGCAGTCATAAATCTTATCGTAACGGTATAGTTTCTGATCAATCAACAATTTTGTTTATTTATTTATTTTTCTTCGGAAAATAAAATTTACCGTAAAAAATATTTGTGCTTTTAGAAATGACATTAAGGTAAATAAAAACATTTGAACTTACAGAAAACTACAGTTATGGAAGATATGAAAGCTTCTAGAGCTAAGAAAATATTAAAATAAGCACAAAACCGTGACTATGGAATTCCTTACTAAAATTTGTAGCTATTTTTTTTTTCAACGATCAGCTTAATAACTAAGCATGGGTAGATCGTGATGATTTTCTGGAAGATCAAAAAAAAATTCGTTAAAAAGTCCTCATCAAGCAAAGTTGAATCGCCCTCAGAGGCGGTCTAATACGTGCAGTTTAACATCAAAATCCGGCACGCAAGACCTTCAGTTAGGGCTCTGCATTCGCCGCAAGTCATTGCTTGGCAGTTATTTTTAGGTTTGGTTCATCATAAATTCCTTTAACAGTAGCCACAATTCTCAAAAGGGCTAGCGCCACAGTCTATTAAAAGTTTTTATTGGACAGCAAATCCCTTATCCCTTATATTCTTATGCTTTAGTGTATATGTACTTTTACGATACATTATATTATTCTAAGAATATATCGAACTATTTGGTTGAAGAGAAGTCTAAATTACATTTGAAAGGAGATTGTGTGAGTTTTAAGCATTCGTTTGGCCATATAGAAAATAATTCATAAACTTGTCGAGAATTAGTTGTAGTGCCTAAACAATGAACGAAATGGTAAGTGAAATATACTTGTAGCCTAATAATACCAAATTATTTGCCAGAATTAAATTCTGAATAGGGTTTGCCATGAAGTTTGTAACGCCCCAAAAGAAATGTCAGAGACCCAATTAACTGTATACATACATACATACATATATAATGATCAGCATGATGAGCTTTGTCAATTTAGCCATATCCGTCTAGTCTAGTACCACAGTTCTTCAGATACATATCAATCTGAAATTTTACATACGTCCATCTCTTCCCAAAAAGCAACCTATTTATCGGAATCGCCGATATCGGACCATTATAGCATATAGCTGTCATACAAACTGAACGATCGAAACCAAATCCTTGTTTTTTTTAATTTTTTATATTACGATATTTCATCCCGAATGTTTTCGTAAATTATTGTCTTAAACAACGATTCAATCTCCAAAGAATTGGTTCTTATCGGACCATTATACCATGTACTTAGCTGAAGTTCAAACTGATCGATCAAAATCAAAGTACAGACCTTTTTATACTGTAAGGCTGAGCTCAGACTACTACCGGGGTCACAGTTGGCGGATATTGCACGGCCTATGCTAAGTAGGTTAGCTACGAATAGTAATCCGCAGCGCCCGACCAAGAGCTGCAGGAGAGGAGGGCTTGGCTCAAAATGCCTCAAGCGCCCAACGAACCTCCGGCGAAGAGGCGAACATGCGAACAGCTGCCGCCTTTATGGTAAATAGGCGTCCACAACCCCCACCGGAGTTGCACCAAAGAAGAACCTATCCACGAGTTACCGATCATTTTGTACCATTTTATGCTATAAGAAATGTAGCTCTGAAGGGTATTTCAACAAACCGTTATGAGATCTGAGCAATATTCGCCGTTAAAACTCTTGTCAACGAACCCACGAATACCATCACTTTTTATTTTATTATTATTATTATTATCTTATTGATTATGTGTTTTTTAAGACCACAGTCACATAATATCGTGCAATAATATTTTTTTTATATCGAGCCATATCAACGCCTAGCTGTAACAGTCATAAACAATATTACATGACAGCCGGTGAGTTTGGTTAAAAGTTTCGACGCGACAGACATATTTTCAATGACAGCGGAAAGAAAATCCTCAGTGATAAAAACCAATTAAATGATATTGAAGAAAATGGGAAAAGTGCAATCAAATATACGGTCGGCTGTTTGACTGCCGTTGCCGATGAGGAAACGAGCGAATGGTGAAATTGTGAAGAGGATGATGACAGCGAATTGGTGAATGTGAGGCGATGATGAGCAGTTAATAGCCAGCGCAAATGATGACAGGGACAGGCACACAACAACAGCGGGCTGTGCGGGGTGTTAAACCGTAAGAGTAGACTGTTGAAGCGCGCGCTCTTCGGTAGTGGCGGTTTGAGGCGGCATAAAATGATTAACGTGAAAGTGACAAATGCCAATAGACTGAGAAACATAAAAAACAGCAACAACTAGTTAATGGAATTTAAAGCTAAGAGCCGCGTTGAATTGGCCACAAAACATAAAAAACAAAATAAAATGAAAAACTCACAGAGAAAATAAAAGAAAAATACCACAAAACTACAGCCGCCACAACGTAACTGTATGACAGACAATTTCTGTCGGAACGAAAAAAAATAATGCTGAACTTAACCCCAACGCGCATCAGCAGCATCACGCGCAAGTCGCAAGTGGCAGCCACGTAGAGTACCGTTAAAGCGCAAAGCTTCAGCGCGGCAGCGACGAGTGAAATTAGTAATCACAGGTTCTGCGAAAGCAGCATGTTACCGACAGTCGCAAGCGACGCGCTTAAGCAGCGTTGCAATAAAGATTACCTACGCTTTACACTTCTTATACACGTGAACCGAGGCGCGCCATAAACTTGCGAAATCTATTGTGCGCTTTAAGAAAAGTGTGAGATCTCATTGACAACCGCCATGGAGTTTAGAGCAGTGTGTGGTTTTTATAAAAATTACTAATAAAATAACGGGTTTTTTTAATTAGTTTTGATAAGATTTGCGTGCTTCCTTGGAAACGTGGACTTTTTTAAAATGCTTGACTGAGGGTTCGAAGTACTATGTACATACATATATGGGTCTTAAAACTGGAAGGCAGCCGTTAGGTGAGCGTTTGAGCATTAGCCCACGTGATTAACCTTTAAATGTCTAGGAACCTATTTTTCCGAGTACCAAACGAAATTTTTTTTTTTTTTTTGAATCACTCTAATGTACATATCTTCGGCAAATCGGATCAATTCGCTGAAACCGTTGTAAAAGTTTATTTTGTTGGAAGTTTTGGTCATCACGAAGACAGGTGTTTCAAGCGGGATACCCGTGAGATCTGTCGTACGAATCAGCGCTGAAAACTAACTTAACCTACCTTTATTAAAAATTGTCTGTTCTGTCGGTAAAACAGTATACAAGTTTTTAGCATCTTTAGTAAGTTAGCGCGCCCTTTGAAACGACTTTAGCTGCAGAATAAGTGACAGGTTATTATGCCGGTACTGCAGCAAAATTATTTTTAGGTTAACTGTGGCTTGTTGAACGAGTTACATTCTTTGTCTTTAAACCAAATGAATATTTTAAGATATTCACTATATACTACTGTGCCCAAAAAATAAGGTGACATTGTATTTATTTTGAAAATTCTTTATTTATTCTTCCAAATCAATTTCATCCCTTCAAAGTAATGCCCTCCCGATGCAATGCACTTATGCCAACGAATTTTCCAATCTTCGAAACACTGGTTGTAGTCACTTTCCGGGATGGCCTTCAGTTCCGTCTTCGCTGCGGCTTGAATCTCCTCTATCGTATAAAAACGGTGTCCCGGAGCGGTCTTTTGAGCTTGGTGAACAGCCAGAAGTCGCACGGCGCCAGATCAGGTGAATACGGTGGTTGCGGAACGATATGGGTTGAGTTTTTGGCGAAATGATCACGAATTACGAGGGCAGTATGGGATGGTGCATTATCGTGGTGTAAAAACCAAGAATTGTCTTTCCACAATTCCGGCCTTTTTAGGCGGATAGCGTTACGCATAACGTTCAAATAATATTCCTTGTTGACTGTTTGACCGGTTGGAAGGAATTCATAATGCACAACACCACGATAATCGAAGAAAACAGTCAACATGACCTTGATTTTTGAGCGACTTTGGCGCGATTTTTTTGGTCTCGGCTCTCTTTTGGCACGATATTCGCTCGATTGATCGGTTGTTTCGGGGTCGTAAGCATAGATCCAAGTCTCATCGCCAGTTATAATGCGTTTCATGACACCCTGGTAGTCGGAAAGCATCGTTTCACACACTTCAACGCGACGCCTTTTTCCAAAAAATTCAATGTTTTCGGTACCAGTCGAGATTTGACGCGCTTGAGGCCCAAAACATCCTTCAAAATGGTATTAGCTGAGCCTTTCGATATGCCAACTTCATCAGCAAGGTCTCTAATTGTTAATCGACGGTTTTTCAACACCAAATCTTTGATTTGTACATACAAATATTACCGACAGACGTGAACTTTTAAACTTTATGACAAAAAATTTTAAGACAATTTCTGATTTACATTGATACAAAAAAGTACCCGGAAATTGTAATTAAAACGCAAAGTATTTAATTATTCATCAATATTTTTTTGTCAGCTTCAAAGTAGTCCCCACCAGATAATGATACACTTATGCCAACGATTTTTTCAGTCCTCGAAACATTTTTCATAAGCACTTTTTGGGTTGGCCTTCAGCTCTTTCAGCGAATTTTGTTTTATCCCTTCGATCGACTGAAAACGGGTGCCACAGAGCGCAATTTCAGTTTGGTTAACGAGAAAAAATTTACGGAGCCAAATCTGGTGAATACGGTTGTTGATCGATGGTATACCCAACGTTTTTGGCTTTAAATTCGGTCAGAATCGTGGCTCGATGCGATGGTACATTAGTGATGCAGTGTAAAATCCATGAATTGTTGTTCCATATACATATTTCGTTTTCGACGGATGTTCTCACGCAAACGCAGAACTCCTTATTGACCGTTTGTCCCTCCGGAACAAATTCATCACCTCGAATTTTGAGCAGTTTTGGCGTGATCATAAACACATGTCTCATCGGCATTTACAATGTTCTCCATGAATGTGAGATCGGATACGCACGATCAAGCATGTCCAAAGAGACGTGTTTGCGATACTCTTTTTGAGATAATTTCATCTTTATCGGAAGAGTCAAGCGGAACAACGCGTTTCAACAAAATATCTCGACCGTCTTTGAAAATTATTCGAACGTGACAACGATTCGAGAGATTTGGCTCGAAATACATAATTTCAGACAAATCCTTTGTTCGCCATATTCGGAATAGTAACACTACCAACTTTACAAAACGATTTTTTTGAAATATCATTTAGCACCGGGTAATTTTAACAATTTCACTTTTAAATATTTTTCTCGTAACTCATGAAGAGCATTTATTGAAATCTTGGCCTGTTGAACGCGATCATGAAAAACGCTTCTAACATTTCAAAGGTCTTCCAATATTAACCGAAAACCAGTCTTTGTACTAAACACAATTTTCTTCCTTGTTCTTCGCAAAAATTTTGTTTCTAAATATTGAGTTCCATTAAGGTTTGAACAGCTTGAAGGAAGTATTCCATGATATTCTTAGATGTTGCGCTGTCAAAATTTTCCTTGACGGATATTCTTTTTCGTCTTTCTTTACCGTTACGACGTGTTGGAAATGCTTTTTTCATTTTTATAATTTTTTAGTGAATGACTGCGGTTAGAAGGGTTACTAAAACTAGGAGGGTTTTGTATGAAGGCGCCATACCATATTTTTCAAACCTCTCGCTTAGATAAATACATAAATGTTTGCAAACTTTTGCAACTTCCAAGTAACAGAAATATATTGTCTGTCGAACCAAAAATTGAAGGTTATGAGTTTGGAAGGGTTACTAAAACTGGAATAACCATTCCAGTATGAGGCGCCACACGAATATTTTCATAATGTGATCTCTTTGAATTCACGTCTTCCCACTTACGTTTCTTTGAAATACCTTTCTTTTACACTGTGCTCCCACATTCACACAAACACTCATCTTCCACCCAAATTACTGCCGTGAGCCATCACCTTACTCATCGAGTGCCGCTTATTGAGACTGTGGCCACCACTGTAACTGACGCGCTGCTCTTTGGCCATAAATAAAATCAACAATTGCGGCGGCTTCAAATGCAAATACAACAAAAACAACGCATGAAGTTTGCTGTGATTTCGGTTTTGCTGAATTGGAAGATGGTAACGAGGGTTTCTTTTTTGTCGCTGTTGTTGTGTGTTTTTATCGGCTTGAAGAGGCGCTACAAGCAAGGCAAATGACAACCGCAACCGCAAACAACAACAATGACAGTAAAAAGCACAAACGTCAATGGCCGATTGGCGCAATCACATCAAAAACCAAGCATACCGACCACAACAACAGCAATAAAGTAGAGTGACAAGCACAAACAATACAGCTGGCATCGGCTACAAGCGCTCTGGCAGCTTGCTTACCTTGAGTGGCCGTCTGTGCATGTCAAGCTGGCCGACGGGCGAAGCGAATAAATTAATAAGCAAATGAAAGATATGACAACGAGAAAAAAAATCGAGAGAAAGAAAGAAATGTCACGAAAAATAGCTAAAGTGAAAAAGTGCGCTTGAGGCTACAGAAAAAGTTCACACACGCTTACACAAAGCGGGAAAAAATAAACGCGCATGCGCACTTTACAGCCATATGCCTTGTGGCGCCTAATAAGCATTCCTTCCACGTTGAGCAGCGATAGCGCGTTGGTGCGTCTGAAGGTCGATCGCCACTTGAGCAACATGGAGCATTTACAACAATCAGGCGGCGTTACGCGCGAAACAAAAACAAATAGCGTCGCAGAGTTAAATTTTTATAGTAAGAAATTGAAATGTGAAAAAATACAAATTGGTAAAAGCTCAATTTAGCAGCGCGCAGACACCTGACGCACGCGCGATGTGGCGCGGCACAGCGCGTTCACCGATACAAACGCGCGCGACTCGCATACGCACAGTCCAACCGACTGTGCGCGCCGAAGATCGATGGTTGCATTTGCTGTGAGTAAGCGCCAATTGATAAGCGCACTGCGTGGCTATTTGATTAGGCTTTAAGATTTTTGCGCTCGTAGCAATGTTATTGATGGCGGTTTCTAAGTACACACGGGTGTGGCTTTACGAGCAATTAGCTTTGATACAGTTCGAATAAGACACTAAGCGTTTCAAAGAAAAGTAAAAAGGTTCTTAAGCTGCCGCAGTATTTAATAAATTATAACCGATAAGCTTTTCAAGTTAATGAATGAGTGCAGGGAAATGTGTAGCGATAGCATTGAGTGTTATACAGAGCTTGCCGCAGAGTCGGGGAAACGCAGGGAGAACTATTATTTGTTCTATAAGAAGAACTTAACTTATAGAACTTATCGTACAGGAAATAGAGAGGCGCGTAAGGGGAGGCTTTTGGACTCGCCAATAAGGCATAAAGTATACTATATACTCAACGTATAACCAAGAAACCAAAGAGGAGATGGAAGGAAAAGTTGTGTGGAAAAGAAGAACAATTCAATTTTAATATATAACATCAAAATTATCCAGTAAAGCTCAGATATAATGTTATACTTGTTACAAATTATTGAAAGAGAGATATGCTATACTTGTAACAAAGAGGAAAATTTTTAATGCAAGACACAAAATCTGCACCTAAAATAATATTTATGTAAATCATTTTTAGTTAAAATGTTTTTAAAGGCCTTCGCTGAGTATTTATCTAGCTTTCACTCTATGAACAGTTTTGTTTTGACAAGAACGACCAAAAAGTTTAGGGATTGCTGATTGATTGTTTGTTCCTTGATAGAAATAAGTCTAGATTCGTATCGATTACATGCCCAAATGTGGAAGGAATGTATATTAGATGTGACGATGTTATTACCAACATACTCTGGCCATCGCATATTTCCACCTTATAGCGTTGACGCCGATGGGCCAATGGCCACCACAACAAGACGGAGACTAGCTTTACTAAAGGCAAAGAGCTAAATCGACCGATCTTGCGCCAAAGAATTTTGAAAAGCACAAGAACCGTTGGTAGCCCAGCTAACCAGTAGTAGAATACACGACGAGAGGGGATCACTAACCCGTTCCCATTCTACTGATAGTGAAGCTAGGGTATTTTTCTTTGTCTACTAATCCACAGAACAGTTACCTGCTATTCCACTTTGGCCTGTGACCCATAACAGCCTTGTCGCAAAGTGTCTCAATGGCATTAATAACGAAGTTAGGCATTTCTTAACGCACGGATCGTGAGCTTAAAGCCAGTATTGCCGCCCTGCTATCAAAGTGATGATCATTTCTCTAAAGGGATCTGCACTCTGGCTTCCCCAGAACCTTATTGGCAGCAACGTTGGCTTGAAAACTCCCACAAGTAGCAGTCGAATATGGTTTGAGAACTTAGATCATTCTTGAAGTTTATTGTTTTTTTTTGGTTTTTAGCTCAAATGGTTTGAATTAACACAGGGAATAACTTTCGGTGGTAGATCTATCGAGAAGTCTTGGCGAAATTCGATTGGTGCACACGTATGTGATTCAAAATTTTTTTTTTTTTTTTTTCAATTGGTACTCGTAAAAATAGATTCCTAGACACCTCTAAGAGCCTCTCCAAATTATATTATTGTAATCGTTTTGCATTGTTTTTTTTCTTATTATAGAAAGTACGAAAAATATCTTGTTAATTTTGTAGGAAAATTAAAATATGGTCTCTTTATTAAAACTTTGCCGTTTAAAAGCTTCTGCAAAACGTTTTATTTTGGAAAAATTCTTTATTTCTTATTAATTTCAGAACTCGAAAAAAATTAATGAATGATGAAAACAGGAAATTTACTGCTCTATAAAAATGTACAAAATTTCATTAAAGCGTTTTGAGATAAGTCAAGCATCAATGCATATTTTTCAAAAAAAAAATTTTTTTTATTCTGAAAAGCCAGGTTTGACACCTTAAAAAGTCATTTCTCCAAAAATCTCTAATTTTTTTCATTTATTTTTGAAAAATTTTCCCAAAATTTTATTGAAATGGAATTTTGGTTGGATCTAATTAACAAGATATTTTTCAAAGAGTTGCATAAATTTTTAATTTGATAATAAGAAAAAAGCGTTATCAGAGGAATAAAAATAAAACGCGCATGCGATGTATATAAATTAAAATATAGTAAATGCGATATATATTATATTATTACCGTTTCCTGTTATTTTCCGTACGTCTGGGAGTTGATGTGGATCCATGTAATTACAATAATTTGTAAGAACTCTAAGCTCTGCAAAACCTCATCGTTAATATTTTGGAAATTCCGAAAAGAGGTTTGTGAATAAAATTTTGGAAACCCTGTTCAAAAACGCAGTCAACAAGAAAGCATTACAAAAACTTTATTTTAAAAATTTTCTAGATATTATTTTTATTTTTTTATTAAATGGAATTGCTTGGATCTCTTCAAACTTGCAACTAAGCTTTGAGCATCGCAATCGCGCAATGTGAGAGATGCCAAATGCGAAACGATCCACTAAAAGCCACTGTTATCATTACTAATCTTTGTACATTTGAATGTTTTGTTTTAGGCAAATCGAAGGCTGGAACTATGTTAGGTCTAAAAAATGTTTTATTAGATTTTTTAAGTTGAAAAATTTGTTTAAGTTTATCAAAAATCCCTCATTAAAATTACATAGAATTGTTATTTTATTGATACTAATATATAATTCATTTATTTTCTCTTTTCAGGTGAGTCAATTTGCATACATGATTCCTCGTATATTGTGTTCCCATGGAGTGGTAAGTCCTGATGTTACGAAGATTGTCTGTAAATTTAATGTAAAATCGATTCAGGTCGACAGAGTTTACTGTTAGTTAAAGGCTTCTCAGTGATTCTAAAATTATTTTTGGATTTCATGAAAGTTGTTTTGAGATAATTAGCTCAGTTATGTAACTGAAATATTATCTTTTGTTTACCTTTTTGTTTTAACCTTTTAAAACCCACTACACTCCAGCTGATTTGAATGTTTTACTGAAAGAAAGCGTTATTTTTTCTCTGGTTTGTGTTCTTATCTGTAAGAGAACTTCATTCGGGACCTTTCACTGTACATTTAGAGAAACTTTGAAAACTTAATGCCAATTTGTTGAAACAATTTTAGTTGTTACAACTTGAGCAGGGTATATTAAGTTTTCTGCGATATTTGCAGGGAAACGACCCTCTAGTCCCAAACTAACCGATCAAATTCAAGTCCTAGTATGGAAAAAATGCTTATTTAACAAGATATCTGCAAGAAACCTTGCATGGATTATTATTCAAGTCATCGCTACGACCTCCGAAGAAATTGTTCAGATCGGACTACTATAGCATATACATAGCTACCACACAAATCGAACGATTAAACTCAAGTCTTTGTAAGAAACACTTTTTAATTTGTGAAGGTGTTTTCGTTTCTATTTTCCATCATTAATGACAAAAATGTTTCATGTCAACTTCCACACAATTTCCCGTCATCAACTAAAAAGTCACCGTTAGCGTGTTTTTCGAGTTAAGTCACTTGTTGCGGTAGCTGCACTTGCGAAGCATACTTCATACATTTTTATGGCAATAAACGCTTTAGTTTTTTTTTTTTTTTTTTTACAACAAATTTTTGTTTAGTTTTTCCAACTACAACAACTATTGCGTATAATTTTTAAGTTCAACAAACGCATTTTGTGCGTGCATCGATTTTTTCGCGCGCAACTATACATACTTACAACGTACATACTATACATATGAAAGTGCAGCAAATTTACCGTTTTCTCGCTGATTTTTGATATTGCAAAGGAAAATGCGCATTTTCTGGACAAACTGCTTATAGTTTTCGAAAAATTTCGCATCAATTTAATAACCAGCTTGCAGCTTGCATCTGGTTTGTATATACTACATACATACATATATGTATGGTATATGCATTTCTTCCGATGGCTATAAATTTTTGCAATAAACTCAGGAGGAAGTTTCATGCGAGTTTTCCACAAGTTACGTAGGCACATACTCTAGGCTGCCGTATTTAGTAGCCGGTGCATTAACTGTTGTTTTGTAGCTATTTTGCAATTATATTTATATTTTTATTGTACAGTCAATTTTTATTGCCATGCTTTTATCGGTATTTATTGTAGTTTTTTATGACATTGCTTACCTACCCAACAAGCAATTTGGTTTTGAGCTCAATTTTATTTGAAATGGAGTACCAACAGTATGTTCGAATCTTACTCAAGTGTAGTTTGAAATAAGCTCACGTTTCAGAATTGAGTCATTTTTTAAATCACTCAAATCAGAAAATCTCAAGTTTGAAAATTGAGTGATTTAGTAATAATCTCAAGAATAAGAATTGAGTGTTTTAAAAAGATCCCAAGTCTGAGAATTGAGGGATTTAAAAAAATGTCAAGTTCAAAATTGAGTGATTGAAAAATTATATCAAGTTTGAGGATTGAGTGATATTTAAATTAAAAAAGTCTAAAGTTTAAGAACTGTGTAATTTAAAAAAATTGCATGTTTGAGAATTGAGTGATTTAAAAAAATCTCAAGTTTGTTAATTGAGTGGTTCAGAAAATCAAAAGTTTGAAAATTCAGTCATTTGAAGAAAATCTCAAGTTTGAAAATTGAGTGATTCAATAATAATCTCAAGTTTAAGAATTGAGTGATTTAAAAAATTTCAAATTTGAGAACTGAGTGATTTAAAAAAATCTTCAAATTTGAGAACTGAGGGATTTAAAAAAGTCTAAAGTTGAAGAATTGAGTGATTTAAAAAAATCTCAAGTTTGTTAATTGAGTGGTTCAGAAATAAACTCAAGTTTGAAAATTGAGTGATCAAAAAAATTCTAAATTTTAAAATTTAGTGATTTAAAAATATGTAATATCAAGTTCAAAATTGACTGAATGGTTTGAAGACTCTTTTTTTTTTGCTCAAATTTATGCAACTTAGTTTATCTAGACTCAATAGCTGGTTACACGCAAGAAATTTATCGGACATTTTTTGGAGTTTTGAGGTAAATTATACAACTCAACATTTTTGTTTATGTTTTGTTATGAGTTAAATATTTATAATTTAAGAACACAACATTTGATTGAGTGAAATTTAGAACAAACCTTAGTTACCATAATGAGCATCAAAAACTACTCAATGAGTACTGTTTAGATTAAGAAATATAGATGTATTGTCTCTTTGCTTTACTCAAATTATTCAATATTGTTTGAGCATAATACGAATTACAATATTTATATTTTAGCAGCACTCAATAATTTGAGTTAAATCTAAGTTAGTCAGAATATTTTTGAATTACTCAAATATTACAATATTTATATTTTAGCAGCACTCAATAATTTGAGTTAAATTTAGGTTAGCCAGAATATATCTGAATTATTCAAATAATTGAGTGATGTTTGAGCACGATTAAATTCTTCATTGATTTAAGCTTACATGTTTGAGAGAAAAATTGAGTATAATTGTTGTTTTGCAGCATTTTAATTTCGGCATACGTTTTTGAAAACTCACTCAAACGTTTGAGTAAAACTTGAGTGAAATTTTTGTGTTCAGTTAATTTTTGGAATTCTCGTTTTTGGCAAATCGCTCAAACGTTCGAATGAAAATTGGGTATAAAACTCCTGTAATATTCGATTGATTTTTACATATGTAAGTTGTGAATACCTTTAGATAAGCATATTTGGAATTTTAATTTTTGTGCTATTGTAAAATTCTAAAGTTCGAGTGTAAATTGAGTAGAAAGCTAGTATTCGGCTTAAAACTAAAAATTTCTCAAACATTCGAGTGAAAATTGAGTAAAATTGTTGTTTAAAAGGTATTTTTCCAGCAAAAGATCTTCAAACGTTTGAGTGAAAAATGA
Organism: Bactrocera neohumeralis; assembly: GCF_024586455.1. Lineage (NCBI taxonomy): Eukaryota > Metazoa > Arthropoda > Insecta > Diptera > Tephritidae > Bactrocera > Bactrocera neohumeralis. Next base: position 64,321,796 of record NC_065922.1, read on the forward strand.
GTCAAATACTGATTTTCGACGTAAATATTATAAATAAATATTTATTTTCGGAATATGAAACTGTATCTACATGTTTTTGAAAATATGTTGTTTGAGTTGAATATTATTAAATGTCGAATATTTTTTTATTTATTACCTGATTGTTGTTGAATGTAATCTAATATTACTCAGTCAACTTTTTGCTCATTGGGTATGTTTATTGCGTGCGTTAATTACTTTTCTACTTTTCTTTCAGTGAATAATTTATTTTTCATCAGTCGACTGATTTGCGTCTCTTAATTTGTTCTCTTATTAATTTATTTGCTATTTTTTATTTGAAACTGTTTTGCTTCATTTTTATATTTATTACTCACGTTGTTACAAAGCCTTATTTGCTGATTTTTTTCAACTGACTGCCTTTTTATCACAGTATTGTTTGGCTCGCATTTCGCGTAAAGTTTGCGTGTTGCTTCAATTTTGTTTTTGTTCAGTTCGTTTTTGTCTCACTTCGGTTTGAGTAAGTAATTTTGTTGTTTTCATGGCGTTGCCATTGCAAGTATTTTTCAGCTCTTACCTGACTCATTAACGTCTTTCAATCACTTTTCAATTGTTACATTGCCATTAAATTGGTATTTCTTCCGCCACACACCTCACTCGCTCAGCTGAGCAGCAATTTTGTTTGTGTCTTCTTTTTTTTGTTATTTTATTTTATTTATTGCTTTGCTCATTTCCTTCATCATTTGTAATTCGATTCAACGTCATCTCGTTCGCTCACATGACTCATTGCCACCAACATGCTCATTTTTTAGTCTCACTTTTTTGTACTTTTTTGCTCTGTCTTCTCCTTCTTATGCTTTGAGCAGCTTCCATTGTCTCAGCTGTGATTTGTTTCATTACGTTGGAAATATACGAGGTTTGAACGTTTATAAAACATTTTATTTAAAACGGTTTTTCATAGTTCTATTTATAACTCACTCTCTCTCTTCATCATTTCTCAAGCAAAACTCTTCTTTGTTTACTGGTTCGAGAGTGCCTTAGCTACAGATTACAGATGAAAAAAATGATTTTTCAACATTAGGTCACTGAAAAATCTTATTTATAAAATTAGTTGGTTAGAACTGGATGGGAACTCTATCCTGAGCGAGCTGTTGCATCAACTCACTGAATGGAGGATGACGAGGAGTAGGAGACGAGACGGCGAGCGCGACGGATCGAGCATTAAAAAGAAGCCTTGTTACTTTTGAATTTTTCGTTCACTTCTAATTAAAATACAGTTTCTTGTTCAAATAAACTAAAATCTACATATATGTAGACCCAACTCTGTCCTCTTCATCTTCAAGATATGAATATTTACGCTTTTCCAACAATAATGGTACACTTTTACGAAGAAATTGTCTAAATATTGCTTTCTCCTTTCTGAGGACCCACCATCTGTCACGCCACAAATAACAAAAGGAAGCGCGACACGAATTGGAAAGCGTTTTGATGTTTTAGTTGTCTCGACGTACCGTTGAACCTAGCAAGTTGTTGCAAACTGTCAAAGAATGTGAGTTGGAAACATCCAGTCATTTTCTCTTTTATTAACAAGCCTTTGAAAGACTGAGGTTGAAACATGTCGACAGTCATACCAGACTTTAGCCGCCTCAATAAATTTGTGATCGACTCAAAGCGCTTTGGCCCTCTTATGATCAATTTTATAGGGGTTCTTGGCACTACAACAGACCGACGTTAAAAGCTGTCCAAGTGAGATGGATCTCTTAACCTAATCTAAACTGACTTGGCGTTGTTTTGAATCATTCAGCCTTATAAATGCTCAAGTCTTTCATTCGCATTTATCACTGAATCGAGAAGAGCTCAAAGCAAAACATTCCACAGTGATTCGTTCAGAACTTTAACAGATCTTTTCAAGATCGGACAGGTCACCGTTGAGGATGGATTGCAATTGTTAATAAATTTTCTTAAAAGGAGCATACTTTGTCTACGATTATTTCCCATACTTGCATCCTCCTTTAGCGCTGAATGTCCACGATGAGCTCATACTTCAAAATATTCTGTCATATTTCGTTCAGAACTTTAACAGATCTTTTCAAGATCGGACAGGTCACCGTTGAGGATGAATTGCAGCGCTAAATGTCCACGATGAGCTCATACTTCAAAATATTCTGTCATATTTCGATCAGAACTACTTTCTGAGACCTAACTAAAAAACTTTGGTATAACTGAAGGTAGAACCAAATTGAAAACTTCCTAATATATGTATATCAATGAACACTACCTCCAGGTAAAAACTTTAGATTGGTTTAGTCTACCCATGTAGTCATACTCTGTCATTGGATTAGAGTTTTTTGTTTTGAGTTCTGCGAAAGGTAGAGGCAGTTCTACAAGCGATGTGCAAGTTTTCTTTAATGGTTTTGTCGGAATTACTGTTTCGTCGATGAACTTATGCCTGTTTGCGTCGGGTTGTAGACCGAAATCAACTGAGTTGCTAAAGACGAGGTCTTTTCTTTAGTTAGGTCGCATATAAAACACTACCAGCCAAAGGATAAATTATCATTAGAGAAACACATGAGATTCGAGCAGGGCAGTAGAGAGAAAACCGGGACGCGGGGGTTATTATAGTGAATTGTCGGAAAAAAAGATTTTGCAAATTATTATTGCAGAGCACCGAGCCGCCCGTTTCCCCTCTTTCTCTGCATTCGAACCCAAGATTATATGCGTGAAAGAAGTTACACCAGCAGTCTTTCGGTTGGCTCCTAACCACTCGCAATTATTAAATGTTGCTCTATTCCCTTTTCACTCAAATCCGACCATTTAAATTTTTTAAAACCTCATATGACAACAGTTTACTACTCCCTCCAAAGAAGCCGCCGTGTAACTGAAGCTCTCCTCCTAACCGCAATTTCACTTTTGGCCAAACGATCGACCAACAATTAGCCGGCTACGTGAAAAGTGGATATCATGCAGCGGCGCCTCAAATGTCAGTCTCAATGCTTACATACTTACATACAGCTTTACCGTCAATGAACGCTTTAAATGCGCTGACGTTGACATTTCATTACTTCAGCTTCGTTTAATTATGTCATTAACCCTATCGCACTTCATATTTTCATGCAAATCCGCATGCGACACCATTGTGCGGTGTCAGGGGTTGATCATTGTTGTTGTAGTTGTTGTTGGCGCCACAAGCTATAACTGAAATCTTAACGCGCGAGCTTATAAGCTTCGATTTCTAATAAAATGAATAACTTAATAAATTTTAATCACGTTTTTCCATTAACGTAAATAACGCGCAGCCGCAGCGCAGTGCCGACTAAATGGACCGGCACGCAGCTTGCATGAGTAGTGGCTGGCTGACAGCCTTTGTGTATGCGCGGCTCAATGCGAGCGGTATGCACATACGGATGAAACGTGGAATTATGCGCAGAGTTGTCATATGCAAATGCCAATGTTGATATATTAATAGCTGCTTAAATAAGTTGTTGGAGAGATAAAGCAATTGTTTTTACGTAAATGCGTATAAGTGTAACTGTATGTTTTCGCAAATTCACAACACTTTTTCAACCTTTGTATTAAAATCCCACTGAAAAAAGTTAGCGAGAAAAGCTCTGATGGCATACCAAAAAAAGCTCGCTGCTTAGTTTTGTGCGAACTTTCGACGTGGGATAAACGAAAATTCGCAAAATGATAAAAGCCGTACATAAAAGCTTAAAATAATTTTAAAGACTTTTAAAGACGCAACTAACGTTCTGTGAAGAGGCCTTCTAATCGAGTAAAAATACAACAACTCTTGTAAAAAGCTCCATGGCATATCAAGGGAACTCATGGGTCAGTTATGTAAGAACTACCGACTGGAGTAATCAAAAATTTGCCAAATGATGAGTAAAGAAAGGCTTTTAAAACGAAAAACAATATCAAAGCTACAAAAGCATACCAACAAAGCTCACTAGTGAATATTTCAAGAGCTTACCGAGTCGGTAATCGAAAATTTGCCAAAAGATCAGTTGCTTTACAAATAACACTAAGAAAGTACCTTAACTACTACTTTACTGTCAGTTTTGTAATCGAAAAATCTTGACATGATAAAAGCTCTGCAGAAAAGCTTAAAAAAGCTTTAAAGAGTTTTTAGAAATTCATGAAAAAGGTGTTAATTTTCGCATTATTGTTATAGCTCCGCACGTATTATAAGGCAACATTTCTATAAAAATGTCCAGGTCCTGTTATCATCTTACTCTCTCTTATTTAGTACTCATAAATTAAAATGAACAGTGAGCTGGAATTGAGTTATATTTGATCTAACTGACTTTTCATATTGTTTCAAGAGCCTTAAAGTAGCTACCAGAAAGTCACTCGCGTCCAACCTAACCTTCTCTTCGTCGTCAAAAATCCAATATCATATAAAATCATATGGAATTACCAGCGTGTAGCTCGCTTCGCTACTGCTGGAAAACAGAACTTTTTTGTCATTCTCACATCCATCAAGGCTTCAAAGATCCAGCGCTTGCTTAGTAAATAATCTCAATTGAAATCTGTGAAACAAACTTTCGAGTTCTTTTTAAGCACTGATTCTAACTTCCATTTTCGTTTCGGCTTAATTTTGTGCAGTTTCGAAATAATTTTCTTTTTGCTTGACCTGTCTTCACATATTAGTTGGACAATTAGTTTCCTTCTCTAGTGTGTTAACCTGGTATGTTAGATAATTCTACTATCAAATTCGTTCCTTGAATACCTGTTATGATTTTTAGGTGGCTGTGAGAACTCTCACGATCCCCAATATTCTGTGCACTCACAGTGTGAAGAGCTTAACCCAAATACTGTTTAAGTGTTGCCGGGTGTAATGTTTCTGCCATATTAAATGCTTATGAAAGATTATTTGCGATTCAGCTACGCTATCAAAGCATTAAATAAAACACTGGTATTCTCAATTTCTGGTTAATTTTTATATAGTATGTGCCACTAATCTTGTACTACTATTCTCAAATATACATATGTATGAAAATATTTCGTTTAGAGTTATTGATATGCTTTGATAGAATAAAAAATTTAAACTCAATCATAATGCTGGATTCGTCAAAGCTTTTGTTCATGAGAAAATTTGAAAATCTTTTTAATTTTCTCCATCGCGATTAACTGTGTAACAGCTCAGCGAATTCGCGAATTTTATGTAATTTGTACATTCAAGGGAAGGTAAGAAGAGGAACCTCTTGTAAGGAGCTGTCCGTCAAGCTTTAGATTATCGGACTACTGTAATGTTCTTCCAGGGGGATGAGCATTCACAGCAGAGTGGCGATACTGGAGTTGAGTTCGCAAACTATGCGCTTAAATTTAGTCTCTAGAAATAGCATCAATCTACTTGTACTTTATCATCAGATCATGCTCTTAGCAGGGCGATCTCGATATTCGGCTGACCTCGAGTTGAATGTAGAAGATCTACTTAACTGCTTGCCATTAGCAAACTTTACTTGCTGTAATCGCAAGTTGTATGGAAAAAGGTTTTGTGGAAACAACGAAGTTGATACTTGGTCTATAGGATAGCCGAGGGAGGATAGCATCTTCACTGATGAACGTATAGTAAATAACTTAAGGCGAGTTATGCTTTATGTCACGCATAATAAAGTTTAGTTTCCGCGAAGTTAATAGAACTTAGCGACGAGTGTGTTTGGATTACAAAAAAACTGAGCAAAATGTACTGTCTGAACTTGGTTGGCTGATTGAAAAGGGCGGCTCAGAAGCGCCAGACCGCAGATAGCCACATTTAGGTCTTCATAAGGCGCAATGTGCTCTCGGATGTTAACCATATTAAGCCTTATCCAGCAACTCAGTAGATTTAGTAAAAAACCAATTTTTCTCTTCTCTTCTCAGTCTCTTTAAGTCGAAGTATTGGGAGCCATGGAAGATATTCTGTTTCAGCCGACTGAACATTCGGAAAGATAAGGTTCCAACGTCTCATCCTTCCGCCCAATTCACCTTACGAATTTGCTGAAGGTGGAATCTTAAGGGTAGGTGACCTGTCATGTTCCTCCACGTCCTTTGCATCAAACCAGCCTTAAGGGATCAGAATGGTCCGGGGCAGCGTAAAAAAATTAATTTTCGGAGCGGGCTAACTCGTCTACCTTTTCGTTTCCTTTTATTCCTATATCACGCATTTGATATTAACCGAGTTACCAGCTGAGAGTCTACTTATGGCTAGCTACGGACAGCCTTAATTGCCGCAGAAGCCCGTTCCATTTCCTATTTCACCCTTTGATCCGTCTGAGGTTATGTTCTCAGGCTTTTTGAACCGAAGCCGTTTTGTGTGAGTGCATCGTAAAAATAGATCAAATTGAAGTGTGGAAAGTTCTCAGCACATTCTGTCTTGGGTTCATGCCTTCAACTGAGACAAGAGCTGTGATTTCTGCGAGCTAAATCGTTTCATTGATATTTGCTTGGAAAATATTTGTTATAAACAATGGCAATGATTTACTAATAGCCTTCTATAATATCAAAGCGCAGATATCAAGAAGAGGTAGACACGCAGCCAAAAATTTGTAGGTCCATATTATTTATTAAATGAAGCTTTAGGTGATGCCCGTGCCTGTTCAGTGCTATAAACTTGTTTATTCCAATTTATTTGTTTTTTTCTAAACGGATCAAGTGGCATTCTTTAAGCGAATCTCACGCGAGTGCAAGAAAACGAAATACAAAGCTCGAAAATCCCAAGCTGAATTGGGTTAAATGCGCGACTAACCTAGTAACAAGTATTTATATTGACTCTATCTCTGCCTCTACAGTTGTGCCTTTGCTGCTTTGCAGTTTGCAGCTTTTTTTTTTGGAATTTTTACTTTATTTTTTTTTCGGGCGCTTGTCAGCCTGTTGACTTGTGAACTACTTCTACTTCAGTTTAATTAATTTAAATCGTTGCACTATGCTTTAGTGACCCGCATTAGTTTGCTATGTGTGTTTGAATATGTGTGTGGACTTGGTCTTTGGACTTTGTCGGTGCTTAATTGCTTATCAACAGGTTCGCAGGTAGAACCATTAGTAGCCGCAAATTTAATTGAAAAGTAAGCCACCGCCAGCAGCAAGAACCAGCTAGTGCCACTGCCAATAAGTCTTTCATTACTTAACCGCTAAGTCGGCCGACAAAGTTAGTTAAGTCACCGCGCTTACTTACTTATGCACAGCCACAGCAACACAGCGACATTTGGCGAGCGACCGTGTCTTTTCGCGCTGTGCTTAACGCCGTCAATGTTAGTCCACGCGTTAACCTGTCTAAATACTGCTTTGTAGTTCGTACATACATATCTACTTTTTCTTAATGTCTTGTGCCACAGAACCGAACGTCCTTGGTACTAATTTTAGGCGCGATCAGCGTGCAAACCGCCGATTTGACTTCGGTCGACAGCTCACAACTGGCGGACTTGGCTTGCGCGCTAATCAAGCGTCTAACCAGCGACTAGTCGCGCTCCGCGCCGTCGCGCAATCAGCCGCCGGTGTGCTATGCAATAAGCCATGTTTATTGCGTTAAGCTACTTTCGGTTGTATTAAATTTAAATGAAATGCGTTCGCGCTGCCAAAGTCAACTTGAGCGTGTGTTCTTGGTGTGGTTTTTCCCAGCCGTCGGCTTAGTGTGACTTACGACCCTGTTAGAGGCTAGCAGTGCACATAAAATGCACTAAATATTTTAGCTTATAAAGTGCATAGTTAATGGCTTCAGTTAGGTGCATAGGCTGGTGGACGTGTGTTACTTCTAAGGTGTGGGGGGTTTCATATAAGACGCGGTTAGAAGCGTGCTGTGGGTTTCAAGATGGTTATGCTAATTTATTGGTGACAATTGTCAGCACGATGGTGAGATTATGCGTAGAAAGTGGCACAAGTCTTCCTTTCCTTGCCATATATGTGGCATGCCATTTAAGCTTTTATTTATTAGCGGTAAAAGTTTGTGATCATAGAAACTTGAGTAATATTTGTCTCATACAAAATATATGAAAAACTTAGATCAGCCGCATAACTACTACACAGCTGAGTAGTTCAACTAATCTGTGTCATTTAGCTAATCTATCGTCACAAACATAATAAGCTTCCAGCACTGAAACCCGGTTTAGACTAGACAGTGGTATTTGGAACTCAGCATACAGAATAGAGAAAATTGACTCGAGCTTCTAGTATTAGGAACGTATTTGACTAGGCTAAAAGCAGTGAAAAGCTCTAGGATCATGCTGAAATCCATTTACACAGTGGTATCTGGATCTCAAACCACAGATCACCATAAATTGAATCGAAACAAGTAATTATTTTCCAACACCAGCAAGCTTCAAGTGTTGGGAACGTATTTGGCCGGGTTAGAGGTACTGAAAGACTCTACATCATCTCGAAACCCATTTACACAGCGGTATTTGGAACTCAAACCACATAGAACCAGAAATTGAATCGAAACAAGTTCTTATATTCCAACTCCAGCAAGCTTCTAGTATTAGAATCGTATTGAACTAGGCTAAAAACAGCAAAAGCTCTAGATAAGCTCGAAATCCATTTACGCAGCGATATCTGGATCTCAAACCACAGATCACCATAAATTGAATCGAAACATGTTATTATATTCCAACTCCAGTAAGCTTCTAGTTAGTGTTAGGAACTTATTCGACTAGGCTAGAGGCAGTGAAAGACTCTAGTTCATCTCGAATTGTGTCATTCTCAATCATCCGAACATACGAAAGACTTCTCTTAGTTAAAACGTCAGTCTTGTTGAAAGCTTTGCACACGTGGTAAAGTTCAACTGTTCTGCATACCTCTTCTGACTGTCGAGAGTTTACACTTTTTAAAGCATAAAAAATGCGATATTTAACATTGTACTGTACAGTTATATAATATGTTACATAATTTGTATAAACTTGAATTATGTCAACATTTTTGTATTCCATGTCAGTACATCTCATTCTCCAGTTGCTAGTTTAGTTCTCTATTGTTTATTTCAAAAATATTTGTAAAGTATTTCGATTTGTCCCGAACAATTCGGGCAGCATTCGCTATAACTGTGCGGTGTTTCGTGGTAATAGTACTATAGTTGGTGAGCTGAGAATATCGTTGCTTTCTATACTTTCTTTAATTCTTTCTTCCCTCACTGTTCCTACTAGACAAGTAGAAACATAATATTTCCTCATGGACGTTGGCCGAGTACGAAAGTTACGTGGATTGGGTGAGAAATGTGGAGAACTTTGCTAAAACCTTCATTTTACAACGCTCTTAAACGAGCGAATTCCAATCTTCAATTCTTTAAACTCTTTAGGAGCCAAACTTCGGAGGCTCTATAATAAATGCTTTGCTATTTGTATATTAGCGAACTAGTCCCCCAGTTTTTGAGATTTCAATCAGAAATTTTGTACATGTTCTTTTCTCTTCAAGAAGCTTTTCATTTGTCGCAACAGTCGATATCAGAACACTATACCATATAGCTGCCATACCAACTGAACGTTCCAACTAAGTCCTTGTTTGGAAAACATATTTTATTTGTCAAGGTATCTAAACGAAATTCGGCATAGATTGTTATACAAGGCGCCGCTATGATTTCCTAACAAATTGTTGAGACCGCTGCTGTAAATATTGAGTTTAGCTATCAAGGGCGTACTTCGCTCATAACGCTCCAAACAAATACCTATAAATTGACAGATTCACATGAGGACTATATAATTTAATTGAAATTTGTTTCGTTCCAGTAATTTTCATTGTTGTTATCGCAAAAACACAGAAATAATAAACATATAGTAGTAAGGGCAATAACAATTGAAATAACAGCATTGATAGCGAAGTGTGGTGAGCGAGCGTGTAAACAATCCAACGCCGGAAATCATAAATGAGCTGTGCAATATAATGAAAATCACCAAATTAAAAACAGTAAAATGAAAAATATAGCACATAGAAAAACCATATGTAAGTTGTATGTAAACCAAAGCAAAAGCAAGTCCATTGCCATTAACAAAATAAAAGAAATAAAAAGAAAAAGTCAACGTTCGAATGCCGAAACTAGTGCAGCCGAATTTCTCTACGATTCGACAGAACAGTTTGATATAATAAACTGTGACAGAATCCGCTGTTGCTCTCATTTCCCTTTAATTAATATTCTGCTTGTTGAAACTGGAAAGCTTAGATGATTTGTAATAACTCAATCAAGAAAAATCTTTCTGAGAAATTTTATCCTGTCAATCAGTAGGCTAGAAATGGATTTAAACAAGCACGAGTGAAGTTCAACGGACTGCCAGTTCGCCCACAAAGAATATCACATCAGAAATTCTTAATGAAAAGCTAGAAAATGATGTAGAAAATAGTGTGCCAAAGATAATTTGGTCGTTAATAAAATGGGGGTTTACAGTATTTAAAAAAAATATGGATGCTTCGTAAAATTGGATTATACACAAGAGAACAAACAACGATTAAAGTGGTAAGCTTCAGAACTAGATCATCAAAATATATCAGTTCGAAAGGTAGTCGGACATCATGAAAAAAGTTCAGTTCGAAAGGTAGCTGGCTTTTCGACCGTTTTGCGATAGTAATACTCCGTGTATCCATAAAATGCCTCCGAGCTTGAAATTTTTCGAGTAAAAAAGACCTAAAACAACTAATATTTTCATACGGGCAGCTTATTGAATTGCAGGCAGTTTAAACGGATGACGATGAAAGGATAAATAAATGTTACAAAATACTTTGTGAACACTTCAACGAGATAAACTGAGTACGAGTCTAACTAGCAGGTTTTTCTAGCTAAGCTTTGTTTAAATTATGGCAAAACTGGTGCGTGGGTAGTGCAGAGAGTAATTTTGTATTTGAATACCAACCTGACTATCGCAAAGCCTTTAAAAACTAGTTAAAGCTTGCACCATTTTAAAAATGTTGACGAAATACCACTTCAACCTAGTAGTCAAGGCAATAGTTCTATGGTGGAGGGCGCTCAAAAACTTCAACGCATTTACCGATACACAATTCACACGTGGACACTGCCCGCAATTGCAAGGCGCTCTAAGGCTCAGTGAAGCTATGTATATGAAGGATTTCCAATAAAGAACATATACCCACGAAGGATATGTGCATGGGAAGCAGTCCCTGGGGAAGAGGCCCATTGAGCTGGTTGGGTTTTCATGGTTGGGTCAAAACTAGAGGGGAAGGCTGGAGTGGGTGTTTTCAGTACTGACATTGCCATCAGCCTTAGCTTTAAGCTACCGGGCCACTGTAGTGTTTTTCAGGCAGAAGCGGTTGCTATTAATCTCCTTCATCAGCAGACTCGTTTGGGTGTCCGGCCATAGCAGAATCGCTGGCAACTGCAAAGCCGATGAGCTAGCAAGTAGCAGATTCCTTACCCCGCTCTTATCCGTTGGATCTCCATTGTCATCTTGCGTTCTAACGTTCTTGAATCGGACGCAAGTTGTCAAAATTGTATAGAGGGGAGTGAGATGGAAACAGCCAGGCACTTTTTGCTTCATTGGCCAGCCTTTCCAAGACTGAGGTTGAAACATCTCAGCAGTCCTACCTTCGGCAAACCAGAAGACATAGCCAAAACTGATATTGACTCTCAAGAAATGTATGCACTTTGTCGATTTGTGAGGGTCTTGTGATTAACTATTTAGGAGTTTAAGGTACCACAACGGACCGGTGTTCCAAGCCGTCCAAGTGAGATCTCTGTCAACAACGATCCTTAACCTAACCTGAGCGCTTCAAACAACATGTTCTCGTAGTTGGCATTTTATAATCACGATAAGATCTCGTTGAAATCCAAATAATTTTCGTACTTTTTGACTATGAATTTATATCAATTGTGTCTGTTTTCTGTAACGAAACTGGTGTTGTGGCTGGTTATAAGAGCATAATCCGATAAAGGAAACGTCTCTGGAGCAAGTATCAGTTCTAGAGTTTTCTTTTTGGATAATAACAAATTTTGAGACTCTTTCCAGAAAAACTTGCTTGATGCTGGCACCAGTATGCCAAACCGTTCTCTTGAGAGAAATTTAGTGAAACATCAGAGGAAAATTGTATGTCACTGCTGCTCTTTCATCTTTATTTTTTGAACGGAGTACCGTTATACAACGTAAGGTGGTTAAAAGTTTGGCCGCAGACAACAGTTACCCCCCTTGAAGTTTGTTTTTCGTTTTTTTTTGCCGAAAACTACTGTTTTGTTTGCTAAATTAAAGAAAAAACAATCAAATAACTGCCGTGCGCCCAAGAAGGTCATACGTGGGTGCCCATATGCGAGATTAATGTTGCAGCGGCTGTGGCAATCACACAGTTATCTCTCTCTGTGCGCCACCCCCGCGCAACAGCGTGTCTAAATATTTATACACACACCTTTTCAAGTAGTCTTCCAGTTGAGTAACATAAATATGCCACACTAATATTGTATAACTGTTATATAGTCAAAAAGCGAGGCAACAACCCTGCCGGTCGACAGTAATCGCTTTATGAACGCCTTAACGCTTCTACTCGCAAACACTCGGGCTGCGTGTCATCTTGCCACGCTGTGGACTTAAGCGCGCCACCAACGTCGTTCCATACTTCTGCGGCGTACGCTCGAGACGCGGTGGCGGTGCCGGTGGCACAAAAAGGTCGCCATGCCATTTGTGGCCACTTTTTTCGTTGCATTTGCCACTTCTGCCGTCTGCCAACATTTAAAAATTGTTTTACGGCATTTTTGCTGACTGCGACTGTTTGTTGTAATATACCGTTGTCGTCTGGAGCGTGCTGCTGCACATTAATCACAGCTGTGGTTGCTGCGCTTCCTCATCATCAGCACTGCCGCCGCTCATTGTGTCGCCCAGAGTCTGGTGTTGCATGCAATTTGCTGATTATTCGCATGAATCGTTTTTAGTTGTGCTTTTGGTGCACACGAACTTATGTTTCACCTTTTTTGTAACATTTCAAATTTATGATCATTGTTATTGTTATTGTTTATTTAGTACTTTTACACCTCACCAAAATGTTGTTTGTTTGTAAATTAGCTGGCTGCGGCACAATAGACATCCTGTTGGAGTAAAATTGAAAATTTTCTATAACTGTGGGAATTATTTTCACAGTCAATTGGCTGCGAAAGCATTTTTAAAGTTAGAAGGAGCGAATATTAAAATTTTTACTACAAGTTTTGGCAATAGAAAGTTTTTATAGAACTTAATTATTTTAAGGGTCATATTAGAGCCCCTATGGTTTCTACGGCGCCGAATGTTCCAAGTGGAGAGATTGTCAAGCTGGTGTGGAAAAAATCAGGTTTCAACCAACAATCAAGATTATTTATAATTTTCTAACCCTTCAAATCTAATTGTATAATATTCCTGTTAGAATTCTTTTTCCAACATAATTTTTAGACATTTTTGCCCTTTGCTAAACCTCATTTGACTTAACCTGTGTTTGACTTATGTTAAGTTTCTAGCAGTCGCGAGTTGTAGATTTCTCTTTCTTCTAAAAACTTTAAAGTTTAATCTTCTACCAACAAAATTTTAACGGCACACCGACTTCGTTTACATCGGAACTTGTTTATTATTATTCTCGAAATAACATTCTTTCATATGTGACCTGCACTTATTGGGAAAAGCTGTTAAAAATAATTTTTCGAAGATTGTTCTCTTTCTAATGTTTGGCCAGGTCAGCATCTATTTTTTTACGAAGTCTCTAATTGGTCCATCCACTGAGTTCAATTTTCGATGACTTCGAGCATTTTGACTGGTAACTGGCGAATGACACGAGTGATGCTTCGATCCCAGCCTGTATCGAAGCGGCGAAGATTTTAGAATATACATATACGCACAGGAAAAAGTTTAACGGTGTGATATCACACGATCTTGGTGGCCAATCGACCGGCCCAAAACGTCAAATTATCTGCGCACCGAAGTGTCCTCTCAATAAATCCATTGATTGTTGCGATGTGTGGGAAGTGGTGCCGTCTTGTTGAAATCAAATATTGTCGAGATCACGAGCTTCAATTTCAGTATTAGATTCAGACGGTTATCATGGCGACATTGAATCCACCGGCGCACAAAGCACACTAAACCGTTGTTTTTTCTGTATAAAAGGGCAGCTCTTGAATCTCTTTAGGTTGCTCTTCGTCGCAAATGCGACAATTTTTTGTTTACATAACTATTGAGCCAGAAATTAGCCTAATCGTTGAACAAAATTTGGCTCGAAAACGTCGGATCTTCTTGGAACCTTGCAAGAGCCCATAGAGCGAAGCGTTGTCGCTTGGGAATGTCGAGCGACTTCAGTTCTTGCACAAGCTGTATTTTCAAGATCGCGACGTAAAATGTGATTCACGCGTGATTTGTCAAAAAAGACTATTGAAAAAAATATCTTTACTTGGATCACCCGTTATATTTTATATAAAGGTGTATTGGCCACTAAGCGTTTTGTTAACTTATAAGATCGAACACTGGAGTTCTACTTTTCTTTGACTTCGCAAAGGAATATACTTGGATATAGCAGTTCAAGTGCAATTTCTCTGGATGCCATCCTAACCTCACCTAACATATAAAGGGTGTTTTTTTTTTAGATATGTGAGTTTAAAGAAGAAATAAATTCAAACGATAAGAACGACAAGAGTTTGCTTTCAAAATTATCTTGGGCGATTTACTGTTCCGGCTGGCTTGTATAAATTCTAACCCAGAGGACCACTTTTTGCAGCAATTGGCGCCGTATGCCAGCAATAACGCGCCGAATATTCTTTTCCCAGGCGTGAATCGTCTCGGACTTTTCGTCCTTGCCTTAGATCCATTAGATATTTGTTCCAAGCGCGCTAAGCAGGTTCTACTTCTCACTCACGAAGTAGTCGCTGGAATGAAAAGAGTAAAATTTGCGTTTAGCTTGTCAAACGGTACGCTCTCTGTTTTGCTAATTAAGGTAGTTTATGTGGGCGCTTCACATACTCAAATCTCTACTCTGTTCATTATTTTTTACACAGATTGTTCGCTACAAACTCTCCGAAATATACTGTTTTGTTTAATGACGCCATAATCGCGCCAATTTCGGTCTCCCAACCGCCAAAAAAGGCTTGCCATTACAAAGCCACACAAATTTCAACGTTTTCGCTTTCGCATGTCGTGCCTTTATTGTAAACCTTAGTTAACTTCTGATCTTTTCCCATTTTGGAAGAATCTTGTCGACACTTTCGTACACACATATTTTTATTTGCTCACCGTTACGTTTAACTAAGGCCCACAATAGCAGCGTTGTGACATCATTATTTGAATTTGAGATGGAGACGTCAACCGTCAAGCGCCAAATAATTACTTGTTTTGCGCCCACAGACCCAAAAGCAAGGAAGGCAGCGCAGAGAAAACGGTAACATGTCTTACTTTGTTTCTGCCTTTTTTTTCGCTGCGAAAACAGTTTTCGGCGAAGTAACCGATGAAGAAGACTGTTTTCAAACTTTTGGTTGACGCTTTTTTCTGTGACTTAATAACGCCTTTTTGCTGTTGTTGCTGTTATGACAGTTAATATGTACAAGATTCTTTGTGTCTTCTGTGTATGTTTGGCGTCTTTTATTTATTTTCTCTACAACCAAATGTGTTGTTTTAGTTGTTTTTCTTAGTTAGCTGCCTAAGTAAACATTGGAAATCTGTTTGTAGAGTGCGAGTACAACGATCTCGTATGGGTTAGGTGAGCAGTGAACAGGCAGACGCGCCTCAAAGTTGTCGAATGTGTGTGTGTGTGCAAGCATACTAATTTTTAGCCATTTTACAGTAGCTCTCAAGTGATATCGAACATGCCACAAAGCAACTTTATGAGAAAAATGGATTAAAGCTGCGTCTAGCGCGAACTCAAGCTCTCTTTTTAGACAATTTTCGTGAAGATTTCGAAGAAAAATAATAAACAAACAAAATAAAAGTGCTATGTTCGAAATCAGCCGACAGAGAACCATCCGGATAAAATGTCCGGTTTTTGTTTCCGTCTATTGTTTTTTTTTTTTTAGAGATTTTATAAAAACCATTTATGTTCAGATCTTCGCCTTTTCTTTGAAGAAACTGAAATAAAACCGCTAATTTCGGTTTCTTTTCGTTATTTCACTATGACGGCCAATTCGAGTTGGAAAGTGTAGCCAGCTGCTTCCCCATCGGAGTGGAGATCTTCCTCTACCTCTGCTTGCACCAGCGGGTACTGAATCGAAAACCTTCAAAGCTGGAGTGTTTTCTGCCATCCGGACAACATGACCTAGTCAGCGCAGCTGCTGTCTCTTGATTCGCTGAACTATGTCAATGTCGCCGTTTATCTCATACAGCTCAACGTTTCTTCGACTGCAGTACTTGCCGTTGCCAATGCGCAGAGAACCATAAATCTTTCGCAGAACTTTTCTCTCGAAAACTCGACCCGTCGACTCATCAGTTGTTGTCATCGTCCATGCCTCTGCAACATATAGAAGGACGGGGATAATGAGTCACTTGTGGAATTTGGTCTTTGTTCGCCTTTTCAATTTAATCAGCGAAGAAGACACCTGTTGGCGAGTTATTCTCGTTTTTAAGACGGACGAAATTATCTCGACTTCAAAGTTATAACTGTCAACAGTGACGTGCGAGCCAAGGGGCGAATGTGATTACTGTTTGTTTGATGACAGCAGAGATTTCACAACCTCATATACCATCGTAGTCAAAAGTTTGGTGAAAAGCTTAGTTGTGTCATAGCGAGTCTACCACAACGCTGGGTTCGTCAAAAACGTAATGCTGTCTTATTTGTGGAAGCGGAGATTAACATCGAGAATCTTCCGGTTCTTTTCCCAGTTTGTCGGACTTTCGGCTCGAATGTAATGTAGTTCTTGATGCTGAAAGGCCTGCTGAATTTATAAAAAAAGAGAAGCTTGTGGGACAGTAAAGAAGCAACGTTGCTTTTAAAAAAACTTATTTTAAATTTATCCATAATCTTAAAAGGCATATTTGGGTTTTACTTACATATTATTATTATTTTTGGCTAGTAACTTAAAGTCAGGTTAGATTAATATAAAAAGTTTAATTTTTTTTAGTTATTCAAATCAACATTTTTACTATTTTATCCAAAGCCTTTCGCGTAAAAATTTTAGAGAATCAAATCTAAGCTCTCGAGATTGCATTTCTTAATTTTAACTTTCTATAAAAATCAAATTTAGTTTTCCAAAATTTTAAAGCATTTTTATAAGTTAAAGGAATACACCTCACCCGAGTCCCACTGCTTTAGCAACCCACTGTATCTGAATATCCGCTGATCTCACACTGCAGTGCTAGCTGTCTTGTTTCTCGTGTGTGTTGAAAGGTGAACTTTTAGTTCGGCCGAAGCGGTGCGTTGTTGATTTGTTTAATATTTTCTAAAATAAAGCATTGGAGGAAACTATCAGCGGCCAAATGAGCACCACAAAAGTATGGTCCATTATCAAATTCAGCGTAAAATGTAAACATTAATTTAAAAAAATCACTACTTGTTTTTTGCTTTCCACTTTTGATATTTTTGTTTTCCTTTTTTTTGTGTTTTTCGTTTTAGCGGCTACCGGTGTTCACCATTTACTAAATTAGGTGCTAATAGTTGGCACTTGTGAAAAAGCTTAACATTTCCGCAGCTAAACGCCTTGGCCGCTTTAGATTGCTACTAAAATTACACTTTTCTATTTTTTTTTTTTTTTTTTTTATTTTTTTTATTTTTTTTATTTTTTTTTATTTTTTTTTTTTTTTTTTTTTTGTCGATTGCTCTTTTTTTTCGGGCTCATACGCATATATCCATGATTCGCCACCTGTGACGATCTTATAAACGTCTTTTGAAGCACCGCGATCGTGTTTTTTCAGCATTTCTTTACACCAATCCACACGAGTCTTTTTTTGAGCGATTGTCAAACTGTGCGGGATCCAACGAGAACAAACCTTTTTTACGGCCAGGTGTTCATGAAATATCGAATGTATGCTGGTTGAGAAATGCATAGGCATGCTTCTATCTGAAGGTATGTTACATGACGGTCTTGCATTATCAGTTCACGTACGGCATCGATGTTTTCTGGTACAACGGCTGTTTTTGGACGACCTTCACGGAATTGGTCTTTGAGCGAGCGTCGGCCACGATTGAATTCGTTGTACCAGTTTTTCACAGTGCTATAGGATGGTGCTTCGTACCCGTACAAAGATTTTAGTTCATCGATGCACTCTTGTCGTGATAATCCACGTCGAAAGTTGTGAAAAATGATCGCACGAAAATGTTCACGAGTTAATTCCATTTTTTGGCCGAGATAAATTTTGTAATTCCCTGTAAATAAAACTATTCACGATTAAATGACAAAACGTTCTGAGTGATGTTATGCTAAAAAATGTCAAACTTTCCAATGGAAATGTCAGATTGCACCTGGCAACACTTAGTGTTGCCCTAGGCCAGAATATATATAGCAGCCTTCGTATTAAATGAGGATATCTTGGTCTCAAATTATCTGGTTATCCATTTTTTGGGAATTTATGGCTAGCTCAAAGCACCAACAGCTGTTCAAGCGAGATCCATCGTTTAGAATCAGCACAAAGACCTAATTTTGCCTAGCCTGTTCTTAAAATATGATTGGCTGTGCGATTTTGAGTGAGACGTTCATTTAATTTCCGCTAAATCCAACAAACACTAAGGCTTGGAACAAACTTAAGAACTCAAGGGCGAACCAACACAATCCAACCCCCCAAAGAGCATCTCAACTGCAGAAATATAATATAAAAAGTGAAGCTGAATTTTCAAGTAGCGCCTGGAAATACCATTCATATAGTATGTACAACCATTTTATATTTCTGTGGTGAACTCTTACCTATCCGTATCTGGTGCCGTTATACCCAACTTAAACTAAAGTGTGGGAGCTTGATCTTAATCACTCTTTCGTATTTCTATTAAAATTTAGAGGTAGTGACAGAGCTGGTATCTTTACGGTTTTCGGAGTATTCTGCTGATGCAACAGGTTCCTTGGTTTTATCTTTCGAGAACCACTTTCAGCGATTTCGGAACAGTAATGCCGTTTAGTATAGGAAAAAATACTTTTAAAAGTATTTTAAGGAATTTTTCGTAAATAATAATGGTGTGATTTTCGCGCTTGTACCTTATATTATCAGTGAAAATTGTTTGCTTTTTTTTGTTTTCAGATTCTCAAGCTTTGCTGTTTTTAAAAAGGCTACGCTCCAGAGTTGCTTTTTATCAGCTTACTTTGAATTAAATAAATCTTTCGACTTTATCGTTATATATGTATATCATTATATTCTCGGCGAAGAAATAGGCTTCGGAAGCATCACAATCAATATAATAATATAATGGAAAATAATGTCTTGTCTGATATTTATTTTAAAAATTAAATTATAGGAGTCTTGTACCTTTATTGCTTAAGTGGGTTTCGTGATTGATTTAGTCTCAATTACTCCCAAAGGTAGAAAGAGAAAATAATGTATGATAAAAAGTTGATCCGTTTCGAGGTTCATCCCTTAAGTCCAAGTTTCGAAGACTCGTTCGAGCATTTCGACTGGTAACTGGCGAATGACACGCGTGATGTTTTGCTCCTAAGCCTGAATCGAAGCGGGATTGTCCACATAGACTTTAGACTTTACATATCCCCACAGGAATGTTTATTATCATTCGAAAGAATTTTCTTTGGCATTTATTGTTTAAGGATTGTCTCTTTCAAATGTTGGTCGCGGCTACGTCTCAGATGATCTGTCATCCGTTGAGTCTAATTTTCGATGACTCGTTCGAGCACTTCGACTGGTAACTGTCGAATCTTGGCCCAAAACGTGAAATTATCTGCTCACCCTAGTGTTCTCTCAATAAATTCATAGATTGATGCGATATGTGGGAAGTGGCGCCGTCTTGTTGAAACCAAATGTCGCCGAGATCACGAGCTTCAATTTCAGGCACCAAATATTCGGTTATCATGGCGCGATACGGTAACGATGACGCTTTTACCAGCATCATTTTTGAAGAAAAATGGACCGATGACTTCACCAGCTCAAAGACCACACCAAACTGTTGTTTTTTCTGAATGCAATGACAGCTCTTGAATCTCTTAAGGTTGCTCTTCATCCCAAATGTGGCAATTTTATTTTTTACACACCCATTGAGCCAGAAATGGGCTTCATCGGTGAACAAAATTTGGCTGGAAAATGTCGGATCTTCATGGAACTTTTCGGGAGCCCATAGAGCGAAACAATGTCGCTTTGAGATGTCGAGCGGTTTCAGTTTTTACACAAGCTGTATTTTTTCGCTTTTAATTAAAGATCTGGTTCCATACGTCGGTCCGTTGGACGGCAATGAATTGACTCTCCATGGTCTTTGTGTACACTCTTAGCTGCGGCTGCTTTGTTTTCTTCACTGCGTGCTGGATGTGGTCTATTTGGTCGAATATTATCCTATAATGAATGCTGGGTCTCAAGATCGGTGATGGTGTTGCAGATAGTACGCTCATTAGGCTGATTATGTTGACCATAAGTTGAGCGAAGCGCGCGAAACACATTCTTTACAGAACGTGCTTTATCGTAATTAAGTTGAACGATTTGTAATCAGATTGTTCGGACGTAAGTCTTTCCATGGTCAATTGTCAAACAATACTGAACAAAAATTACACGACAGCTTGTCACGACTTACGCGTGATCTGTCACAAAAAACTAAAAAAAGTGCCTCTATCATCCGTTATACATATATTTGGCTTAATTTTGTCAAGGTGGAGATTAATGATAGTATAATAGTATATAATCTTTCTGCTAATGTTACACCCAATGTGGTCTCAACTTTAACTCTAAATATGATTTTTTCAATTTTCTAAAAGTGTCTACAGCATCTAAAAGTTGTATGAAATTGCGTTTCAAGTATGAAATGTCCATTTAGCTGAGGTTCCAGCTCTTTTTATTACACATAACCTCAAGCGTTCAACAGCAACACAAAAATTAACTCTTTCAACGAAATTATTGCGTCTGGCAACCCTTTTGACGTTTGCTCGCTCCAACTGACATTGAGTTCAAAACATTTTGTCACTTAATTGACTTCATTTTGTTTTTAATAGACAAATTTTCCGCTTTTCTTTTCACACTCTTGATTTCATTATACAACGAAAGCGTTTTTAATTTTATTTTCTACTTTTTTCTTCTACACAACCAAGCCATGACACTTTTACTTTTAAGTATTCTTTTTTCATAATTTTCTCATTTGACGTACATATAATTTTATGGTTGACAATTTTCACCTTACTGCTTTCTTTGGGGCGTGAATTACCGTGGTTCATATGAGTATTGTCTGACATTTTTTTTTGTTTATGTTTGAAGGTTTGTACCTAAATGTCAGCAAGTGTCAAATAAAGCCTTTAAGGTCTCTCATTGTTGTTGTTTGGTTTTTAATATTAAATTTTTCGTTTATGCTTAAGTTGTTTTTGTACTGTTTTTATACTTTCTCTTTAACTGCGGTGAGTTTTGAAATTATGCTGGTTGACATAATGCGCTGGCAGCGTCACTGAACTGTGACAAGATAAACAAATGTCACAGTTGTCTGCATAGAGAAGTGTGTGCTATATGTACGTATGTATATGTGTATTGACATATTGGCAACCTTAGTGCAAATGAAAGTTATTCAATTAGAGTTGTATAAAAGTATTAACTTACTATGGTAGAAAAGTTCATGCACCAAGAGTTCTCATTGATTTGAAAAGTGCAGATCTTATTGACAATTTTATGTTTGAAGTTAGGTTGAGTTAGATTTCATTCTACCCTCCTCCTGTTTGAAGTTAGGTTAAGTTAGATTTCATTCTACCCCGATCCTGAGATGAGTATAGCTTAAGACAAGTAAGAAGTCAGAAATTTACCGTGCTAATGTAGTAAGTAGGCTGAAGATGTAAGACTCTGAACTGATCCCAGATTTCCCCAAGTAGAACAGCTACATTTAGCGACCCCAAACCTGTCTGAACTTCGCTCGTATTCAACTCAGATATTTTTAATACAAATTTTCCACAATTTTTTTTTTGAAAAATGCACTTAGTTGGCTGAAGTTGTAAGACCCTGGACTGGTTCCTGGTTTCCTGCATACACCCCAAACATGTCTGGGCTTCGCTCGCATTCAACTCCGAGACTTTATATGCATCTTCTCCCAATTTTTATGATAATCTTTAAGGTCTCAATATTCAAAAGGTTTGTATCTGATATAAAACAAATTGATTCCTAACTAGTTTAGTCACGAAGACGATACAAATCCAATTTAAAGTGCTTACAGTTGTTATAATTATTAAGACCTATAAATAATTTAAATTTTTGCTGAAATATTAGAGTTCTCTTATAATCAGTTATAACCAGATTTGGGTGCGAAAACTGTCTTCAACGTCATTACGACATTAAAATATAAAAAATAAAAACTCAAATTTTTGAAAATTTGACAATTTTTTTTTAATAAATAAAAAAAATATAAAAACAAATCGGCCAAATCCGGGATTAGCAGGGATAGTTGTCAAATTAATTGAGGTTTTTTTTTTTGGAAAAAAAAATGGCGAACTTTCAAAAAATGGCAAACTTCCGAAAAATGGCGATTTTACTAAAAAAAAACCGATTATTTTATATAATTGATCGTGTTAAATTTTTTTCGTGTATTTTTTCGAAAAGTTCATTCAAAAACAAAAATTTAAAAAAAAGGTCCCCAAAAGTCAATTTTTACAAAAGTTATAGCTATTTGAAAATAAAAAAGCCATTTTTTTGAAAAATTCATAACATTTTTTGAAGTTGGACAAAAAATTTTGACAAAATTCTCAAAAATGTTTTTCAAAGGGTAGAAAAGGATGGCTAAGTTTCAGCAAAATCTAAAGGGTCGGGTTCAAAAGTGGTCGATTTGGTATGGAATACCCCATATGTATTCAATAATTTGAGTCGAATTCCCAGTGGTACTGCTTATCGGGACAAAAAAAGAACAAAGGTGGTGAAAAAGGTAGAGCAAGACCCTAAAACATTTCGTCCATTTCCAAAAATCAATTTAAAATTTTTTATCCTCCGATGTAGGATCTATCAGATGTTAAGCTGATAAAAACAACTAGTACACTTTGAATTTAACCATGAGCCGAGAAGCGACGCCAATAGCGAAAAGAAGGAAGGAAGGAATCAGTGCCTTAACTGTCTGTAGTCAGATTTTTAGCTTTATTTGAATAAAGTAAGCTCCAAATTGACTTTCAGTTTGAAAAACATTCGTGAAAGCTAAAAAAATTGTGTATTTCACTTCAGCAGCTTATCACGCGTTGGGGTGCAACCGCCAAAACCAAAACAAAAGCGTTGACGCCCACCTACTGACACACACTTATAGGTGTACTGGGAAAAATTTAATTTTTGCCATACCTGGCTTTGCAGTGCATAAACTTTTATATATATGTACATATATTAGGCGGTTTTCATTATACCCTCAACAGGGAATATTAAGTGTGCCACGAAGTTCATAATAGGTACTCAGAAGTAAAAGTCGGAGAGCATATAAAATATAAACTGATTAGCATGATGAACTGAGCCAATTTAACCATTTCCAATTTTCGTAATATACAAGGTCTGTCGCAAAAGAAACAGAACTTTTTAAATATAACTGTTTCTGATGGCGCCACCTATTGGTGGGTATATGAAATAAAAAGTTTGATCTCTTGTTGACATTTCGTAAAAATGTTAAGACATTTGGATAACTACAATCGATGTTATCGATCAAAAAGGTCGTAAAATGCAAAGAGCAAATATTAAATTTTGTTTTAAACCTGGGAAAGCGTTTACTGAAACATTTCAAATGATGAAAAAAGTCTATGGTGATCAGTGACTATCTCGTAGTAATGTGCATGAGTGGTTTAAGCGATTCCAAGAAGGTCGTGAGGACCTCTGTGACGATCAGAATTCGGTCGTCTTCAGAGGTCAAAAATAAAGGCAATGTTGATTTGTTTTTACGATTCCGAGAGTATTGTACACCGAGAGTTCGTCCCACCTGGCCAAACGATTAATGCTGTGTTTTACCTTGGTGTTATGAAGCGTCTTTTGTCACGCATTCGTCGTGCTCGACCACAATACCGTGAGGCAGGGTCCTGGCGCCTGTTGCACGATAATGCGCCGTGTCATCGGTCGACGCTTGTCACTGATTTTTTGACAAAAAACTCCATATTAACCATTAATCACTCACCCTACTCACCTGATCTGGCACCCTGTGATTTTTACCTATTTGGAAAACTTCATTTGCCCATGAAAGGACAATGGTTTCAGGACATTTCAGCTATCCAAAAGGCGACGACCGATATTCTCAAGAGCATTCCAAAAAATTACCTTAAACACTCATTTCAAATGCTTTGAATAAAAAAATATAACTTTTGAAAAACATCATTTCAAATGCTTTGAATATCTGAAATAAATATAACTTTTTTTTTGAAAAATATCAATATTTTTTTTTTTATTTGATGAGATCTTTACGAAATTTGGCATGGATTATGTATCAGAACAACGCTACAGTAACTGAAAACTTTTTCCGGTTTAAACTGCTATAGTCCGTAACTGACATACAAATTGTTGGAACAAAATCAAGTTTTTGTATGGAAAACTTTATTATCTATATTATTCAAGGCAATCCTGCAATCTCTGCAATCTGTTTTTTTTTCAGATCGAACCATTATAGCGTAGCTGTCTCATCAAAATTAAGTTCTTTTGAGATAACTTCCTTATTTTTATAGGGTATTCAAGCTTCGTTGCAACCGAAACTAACGTTTTTTCTTGTTTTTCATTTTACTTTGCGTTTCTTGTTTTATTTTTGGTTTTATTTTGGTTTTGCTTGTAATTTTCAATTAGTACAGTCGATAATAAAATTTTACGTCCCACGTTGACCTCTGACTTTGAAATTAAACGCTGACGCATCAAAAATTTATATGCATATATATTATGTGTATATGTTTGAATATATATTTATATGTAAATGCCAGCATTGTTCAACAGCTAGCTTCCAGTGAGCGCTGCTCATCCGCTAACCGTTAAACGTTTTGGCTCACCTTGGAAAGCATTTAAATAGGAAATCATCGATGACGCGGTTTAATGTTTATTTGTTTTTGTGATTTTTTAATGCTTTATTTTTTCATATTTTTTTTTTGTTTATTTCTTTATCACTTATTTATTACTATTTTTGTTTTTGCAAACTCTCTTTTCGGTTTACCGCATATTATTGTGTGTTTTCTTTAGCCAAGCATGTGTACATTTGCTTTGTGTTTATTTTTCGCATTTGCGAATTTGAGTTTTTGGCTCTTTCGTTTTTGTTTTTTTTTTTACAAAAATTTGCTTTATGTTGATCGAGTTTCCTTATCAATTTATTTATACTGCGAAATTTGCGCGCTTTCGTTGTTTGTTTTCTCAGTAATTTCGTAGTATTTATTGGTTTTACTAGGCATTCCTTACGGTATTTTTAAAATATTTTTAACAAGCTTCATTTATTTAAACGTACACGGTAAATCTTGGTTTCTGATCTGTTATTTCTTTTTTATCTTTGCAGGTGAGTCCGCCAAAAAATATTACATAATTTGGATAAAAGACAGGCAACAACGATTCTTACAGTGAGTAGTATGAGCAGTGATCCCAAATTGACCGCCATATTTTCTTAACTAAGTATAATATTAACTCCACT
Source organism: Bactrocera neohumeralis (assembly GCF_024586455.1). Lineage (NCBI taxonomy): Eukaryota > Metazoa > Arthropoda > Insecta > Diptera > Tephritidae > Bactrocera > Bactrocera neohumeralis. The sequence continues at coordinate 64,347,329 of NC_065922.1, forward strand.
TCGTTCTACAAAAACACACACACTCTTCTTGGAACTGATCCAGAAGAGTGTGTCACACTAATATGGATTATAAATCTGGAATCTAAGCCTCCCATAACTCATCTTATTGTAACACCTACATACCTTTCTTGTTAATTCTTACAATTTGTGGTAGTCTTTAAGTAAATCTACGCCACATTTCTAAGTCTCTGAATTCAAAAACTTTTTTTTTAAGTTTTTCTTGTTTGTATATAGTTTGATAAATGTAAATATTGACTTCTAGTTTTTACTAAAGTGTGTCTATTCGAGCAGCATCAACTTTTCCCGATATAAATAATTCTCAACGAAAGGTTCGACAACGAAAGTCGAAGTTTAGGAAATTATATGCTTGACTTTTCAGCTAATTTTTTAAACACCAAAATATTTTCACCAATATAAAATGCATACCTATTACACAATTTGCCAAATCTCACCTGAATTCCAAAAACTAACTCCATGTGCGGCTTAGCCTAATTATAAATTATTGGATTTCAGAAGGCCTGCCTGACTTGAAAACATTAACTGCGCTTTTAGACAAACGTCATTGTTAACTTTTTAAAATGCTTCTTTCGAAATTTCTGCAAAAACGGTTAAAGGCGTTTCGTACTATAAGGAGTTGAGAGCGTGTTTGATACACCAACTGGCGTGTGTTGAAGTAGTAAAAGTGACCTACACCTGAAACTTGTAATGTCATCTATTGTTTATCCAGGTAATTTCAAACTTAAGGGTATATTTCTGACATAAATGATCTGTTTTTGGTTTCAAGAGTAGTGAATCTTTTGAAAACAAGCGGTTTAAAACATTTGGAAACCTCCATTGGCAGAATAACCTCCACATTTTAACCATTAACCACTCTCCGTATTCACCAGATATGGAACTTCTTCCTTTTGAAAAACACAAGCGGCGTTTGCAAAACATTCAAAAACCTCCATTGGCACCGGACGATAGAAACCGTTCAACAGATAATAGTTTGAAGCAGAAGGAGACTATTTTGAACAAAATAAAATCATCTATGGTTTTCAGAACAAAACTCCAGCTTTTCATAAAAAGGAAAATTTCTCTGTAGTTCCAATTGGCGCCACATTGCAAAAAGAAGAAATGACTAGCCTACTGTTGTTAACTCGGCTATAACCACGTAAGCGGCGTCTACGCCAGTAAAGAAGAAGATATGTAAATAAGCAACGTGACTTCTTCTTAATTTGTGTCTCAGTTTTTGAAATATCGACTTGAAAATTTTCAAATGTCTTTTTCTGCCTAACAAGCTGTTGATTCGTCGGAATCGCCGTTGTCGAATTACTATAATATACAGTGGACCAATAAAGTTTAAATACACCTAGTTCTATTAAATTTCGACACGTTTATTTGTTTCAAAATGGATAAATTTTGTGGTTTTTTTCTATCCATTTCATGATATGTATATTTAGATGAACATATCAAAATATTTTTTTTTTTTTAAAACTGGAAAATGAGCATAATTTATAGTTACGTACAGGTTTTGTGTTTACATAAAACAAAAGTAATTTTTATACTTTTAACGGGTTTTGGCCTACATTTTGTTGTTATTAGTGTCCCTAGACATCGTTGTTAAGTTTACCAATTTCTAGTATCCGGATGTTTTGACCCATTAAGTCCAACACCCATGAAGAAAACGTCGGAGATATTATATATATAAAATATATGAGATAATATGTACATACCATATGTAATAATGTCCGAATGGACGAAAACACTCCAGCTCTGCAAGTATTCGACGGGAGAAGCAGAGGAAGAGCAAAATCTCCACTCCGTTGGAAGGACCAAGTGGAGAAGAACCTGGCTTCGCTGGGAATCTCCAATTGGCGCCACATTGCAAAAAGAAGAAACGACTGAAGCGCTGTTGTTAACTCGCCTATAACCACGTAAGCGGTGTCTACGACAGTAAAGAAGAAGATATGTAAATAAGCAACGTGACGTCTATCTGTACATACGCCAACTGGTGTCTCTTCTTCTTCTTAATTTGTGTCTCAGTTTTTGAAATACCGACTTGAAATTTTTCAAATGTCTTTTTCTGCCTAAGAAGCTGTTGATTCGACAGAATCGCCGTTGTCGAATTACTATAGCATATAGCCGTAATGCAAACTGATAGATCCAACTCAAGGCCTAGTATGGAAGACGGTTTAATTTGTCAAGATATCTTTCCGAAATTTGGCAGAGATTATTAGCAAAGGCATTCTTTAGATCGGACTACTATAGCATGTAGCTGACTGATCTATCTCAAGTCCTTGTATGGAAAACTTTTGTATTTGACGAGATATCGACACGAAATTGGATGTGGATTATTGTCTAAGGCAACGATGCAAGCTGCTTATAAAATGTTTAGATCGGACCAATATAGCATAAAGCTGCCATACAAACTATTGATCAAAATCAAGATAATTCTCTTCTTATACCTTTTTGGTTGTTATGGCTTCGGTGCAGCAGAATACCGAATTCCGTTAGTAAAAATTGGTCTAACAAAGTCGCAGTTGGAGCCCAAATACTCATGAAGTACATGCCAAGTATGTACATACAGACGTACGTTCATATATGCATTCATACGTACATTCATACATAAGTTTATATATATATTCATACATATGTACTTACATGCAACTGCAATTGCAGTCAAATAGCCAGCAACAAGTCAATTAAACTGTTGCGCTACTCCACCAGCGCGCACGCCTCTGTTTGCATTGTTGTTACTAAATCGATGCACTTACACACCTATACATATGTATGTATGTGCGAGGTGTATGTATGTAAGTTTTGCCTCGAAAAATAGCACACGGTTCGTAATTTGCACATTTCTCAAGCTAAGCTGGAGTTTTTTGTTTCCACGCTGCTTTGTAAAGGTAAAAAATTAGAAAAAAAATAATGCAAAAACAACAAAAACTATAAACAACAACAATTACTGCCACCGTTTTTCGAAATGAAGTACTTTACTCCTTTGCAGTTGAATCGCAAGCATTGCTATTGTTGTTGCGCACGGTTGTCACTTTTTTGCCATGTCAAATGGAGGAAGCAAAATGTCACAGACAATAAAATTAACCCACAAAAACAAAAACAAAGCGAAAAGTGCACAAAGCATTCGCAAAAAGTACGTAAAAAAGCTAAATTAGCCGAAAGAGCTGAATAGATGCGAATGTGTAAGTGAACGAAGTGAGTTTTGTTGCGGCAAATGCACGTAAAATTACCCAAAGGCGGGAGAAAAACACAAAAAATAAAATAAAACAAAATAAAAAAATGGCAACGTGCAACTCTGAGACCCAACATAAACAAACCACATTTATATATTTGTGTGCAAAAACAATGCGATGTGGCATCTCTCTGCGAAATAATGTCAAATTAACTGCTTTGGTTATTTCGTAATGAGCCTTAAAACTGTTTTTCCGCCATGACGCTTTGCGCACTTGCTGCCTTTACACAGTTGTGCGCAAAAAAATAGTAGTGTGAGGCACACACTTGAAGATGTTTTGGGGTATAAACTGCGTTTAAGAGACAAGAGCAGTGCAGAAGCCTTTAAAAATGGCAAAACGTGAAAAAATATAATTCATATTAGGTTGGAAACCCATTGGAGTTCCAACGAAAGACAGAATAACAAAACTGAAAGGAAAAATAATATACAGACGATTTGAGGTTGGGAAGTGGAAGATGGAACCAGTAGTTGGTGGTTTGTAAGGGTTAAAACCGTTAATCTCGATTTCTACAAAACTATGTGTCGTATAGAAAAAGTTATATGGCAAAGTTGTAGGTACTGAAAAGATTTAAGGGGTATTCTGGTCCAGAAGCATGAATTTCAGGTAATTTTTAAAGTGTCGTAAAAAAAGACAATTAATTTTTTTACTATCCATTTTTTTATTAGTTATTTGTTAATTTTAGAAGAGTACAGAAAAAAATTAAAAACTGAAAAAAAGTAAAAAATTTCCAAAATTATGAGCTGACGAAGTGGGGGGTCTCTAAAAATTTCCACGTGACCATACCCATGATTTCAACCCTCCTAGTTATCTGAAACCAAAAAAAAAAAAGATTATTAATCTAGAATAATGTCGAAATGGCCGGAACTACGGAAAAGTGGGAAAATTTTTTTTCACAAAATGGCGACTGCCTGAAAAAAAAGTTTTTTTGGATCACTTTTTCCGACTATTTCGAATTTTTTAAAAATAATTAAAATAAAAATTTGGGAATGGGGCTAGTTCCAACCATAGACAAGCCTATAAAGAAGACTCTATAAAAATTTTTCAAGTAAAGTAAAGTTTCGCGTAAAGTCTTTTGTTCGATTAGTTCCGGCCGAACCAGTTTGGATGCCGGGTCAGAAAAATGCCTATATCTACGAAAATAATTTGAATTTTGAAAAATCCTCTTGTACACATATTCTTGAATAGTTAAACTTTATATATTATTAATAAAAAAAATCGATTTTTTTTAAATTTCTAGACCAGAATACCCCTTAAAACTTTTATATGAACAACATTTTCACAAAACCAGAAAACTTTAGTGAAAAATTACAATAATCAAATTTCTGGCTTACTTATTTTTCTTTGTAAACTTACCTTTTTTGTTTTAAACACACTGTAAGTTTTTATTTAAAATATTAAAGAGGAAAACTTATTTTGACTTAAAATGTTTTTTTCATAATACTGTAAAAATTTCGAATATGAATTTATCAAAAAATCCATCTCAAACACCAATTTTCACAACGAGTTATGAAAAGATTTTTTACACCACTTTGAGGATGGTCGAGATGTTTTGTATCTTCGAATTATTTTTGAAAAAAGTGAAAATTTAACACTCGTTATTATTTATCAAAAGAGTGATTAAGTTACAGAAACTCCAAGCCTTTTACAACGAAAAATGGCAAAATAAAAAATCCCGAAGCTTCATATCGCCGAAGATCGTCGAAAAAAGTCATTAACTTACTGTTAACCATTAGCCAGAAATATTATTTCTTTATAAATCTTAACTGTACAGACATAAACTTATTGGGGAACTGTCTTAACAGGGAAACCAAAGTTACTTTAGCTCACATTTTTATAGATAACTAGAGGACCCGCCCACGTTTTACTGTGGCTGATACATAGCTAGTACTATTAATACTATCTATATGATTTTTATTAGTTAGATTATAAGTATTAGTTAAGGAATAATCGCATTTTTGCTGAAGCAACTTGTGTTAGTTTACAAAAAAATGAATCAAAAAGCATTTCGTGCGTTAAGAAAGAATTGGTTTTTGGGGTAAAAATACTATTGAATTTGGGCTGTCCATCAGTGAAATCAATCAGGGTTCAATCGATTGTCAGCCTAGTGGACTGCATATTAAGAAACGGTTCTCAAGCGTGGAAAGACAAAAAAATCGGCTGGCAAGGTTATGGCAACAGTCTTTTGGGATGCCCGTGGTATATATTATTCATCGAATGATAAATGAGCCAGTTTTAATTCATTGCACTGTGTATTTGATTGCAGTTCTATTCTACCATTCCCAATATTTAGCAATTTTATTATTTTTCAGGAAGGATCAGTTTGAAATTGTACGCATATATGTATGTATGTACTTCATCGTTCCCGTTTAAATATTGCATTGCTCTGTGCAATGCTTCGAAAAGATTTCTGTTCAAATTTTAATAGACCTTTTTATCAACACTTCAGTTATGCCGCCATTTTTTTATGCCACATCTTTTGCAATTTTAAATTGCCTGTCAAGATAACCCCTCCAATAGTTAGCAGGTATGAAAAAAATGTTATAGCTACCCATAGATGTATTGAATCACCCAATTTATTACTTAGGAACGAACAACTCTGTCCACATTATGAAAACTTGTCTACAAATGTCGCCTTTTACTTTGGCATCGTTTTGTTTATTGCACGTTTACGCCAATTTAAGGTTTGAATATTGGATACTGCGATGGTAGCGCAATCTATCGGATCCAATGTAAAACATTCTAAAATTAGCAATTAATTACAAATGAAAAATTAATTTAAAAAAACATTTTCCAGTGGACCAAATTGTGAATCTAAACCATCCTCGAATCTCCTTGAACACACACAAAAAATTTCATCAAAATCGGTCCAGCCGTTTAGGAGCAGTTCACTTACAAACACCCTGTCTGAAGATTTATATATATAAAGATAACAAAAATAAACTATTTACCAAATATAGTACTTAGATAGTGGGAGTCATTGTCCGCTTGTATTCTAGAGTCTATAGCTGAAATTAAGTATATTATTTGCTGTCACTGTTTACTTTGATTTTCGAATGTTGGTTTCTTGCATCTTTTCTGTAAACTTATTTATGCTTTTCTTTTAGTCATCACTGTACTGTAGATGTACACTTGCGCGCAATTAAAAAATTTATCTAGAGTACGAGATTCCATTGATTTTTTATGCCACATTTCTAAGAATTTCTTAATAAACTAAAACTTATTTCAAATATAAGAGAGAAAAAGAGCAATTTGAAGAAAATTTTTAAAAATTTACTCAGAATTCTCCAAATAATACCTACATACTGCTTTTTTTTAGGAATTCTTACGAATGAAATTAATTTTAATTGATAAAGAACATTAAACGAAAGCAAAATTATATTATACAAAAACCGAATATATAAGTATAAATGTATATTTTTTATAAACTTTTTTATAGTAAAAATAAATATATTACTTTTAATAATATTATTAAAATTTTTAAGATCTAATATTTTTGATGACATAAAAAATTAAATTAAAAATATCTTTAGCAAGCCTTCTGTTAGTCCTTTACCACTTGGCCTTAATCTTCCACTGCTTTTCCCGGCGGGTACTGCGTCTAATACTCTGAGAGCTGGAGTGTTTTTCTTCATTTGGACAACATGATCGAGCCAGCGTAGTCGCTGTCTTTTAATTCGCTGAACTATTTCTATGTCGTCGTATATCTCATACAGCTCATTTCATCTATTGAGATCATGAACATTCCTAAGGCCGATTCATCAGACTTTGTCATCGCTTATTCCTTTTCACCCTTTTCAACATATGTATAACAGAACGGGGATATTGCGGGACTTATGGAATTGGATCTTTGTTCGTCGAGAGAGGACTTTACTTTTCAATTGTCCACTCAGTCCAAAGTAGCACTTGTTGGCGAGAGTGGTTCTGTGTTTACACAGCCGTATTAGTTTGGCGTCATAAAGGCTGCACCTTTTCGTGCTGTCAAAACCAGCTCTGAAATCGACGAAGTGGTGGTGTGTTGATCCTCTTTTCTCGGGTCTTTTCCAAGATTTGGCGCATGGTGAATATCGGGTCAGTTGTTGATTTTCCAGGCCTAAAGCCACACTGATAAGGTCCAATCAATTTAATGCATTTCGAGCTCTCAGATAAGCATGTTTCGGACCACGGCGAAGTCGTTTAGCCTCAACCCATTTGGAGATATTTCATCGTGAGGGGAAAAAATTAAATGTTTTTTTCATTTTACTTTATTATAGAACATATTGAAGACTAAATTAAATTAAAAAAATTCAAAAAGTTCTGAAATAATTTTATGAAATAAAAGTAATTTAAATAACCTAAAAATAATTTTTTTAAATAAAAATTTAATTTAATTAATTTAAATTTACTAAAAATTAATTTTTTTTAAATTTTTAAATTTATTAAAAATTAATTTAATTTAAATAATTTAATAATTTAACCTAAAAATAAATATTTTAAAATTAAAATTTAATTTAAATTTATTAAAAATTTATTTTTTTAAATTTTTAAATTTATTAAAAATTCATTTTTTTTAATTTTTAAATTTATTAAAAATTCATTTAATTTAAATAATTTAATAATTTAACCTAAAAATAAATTTTTTAAATTAAAATAATTAAAAAAAAATTAAATTTTTTAAATTAAAATAATAAAAAAAATTAATTTTTAATAAATTTAAAATAAATTTTAATTTTAAAAAATTTATTAAATTTATTAAAACAATTAAAAAAAAATTAATTTTTAATAAATTTAAATTAAATTTTAATTTTAAAAAATTTATTTTTAGGTTAAATTATTTAAATTAAATTAATTTTTAATAAATTTAATTTAATTTAATTAAATTATTTTAAAAACGTTATTATTATTTTAAAATAAAAATTTATTTAAAAAAAATTCATTTCAATATAAATATAGTTTCAAATTTGAATGAATCGGAAAATAATTATAATTTTTTTGTTTAAAATAAAATTTAAAATATTTGAAAATATTAAAAACAAAAAAATAATAAAATTTAGTATAAAATAATAATAAAATTTTCTCATTTAAATAAGTAATTTTGTGTAAAATATTTGAAGCATTTTTTAATTTTTTTGTAAATATCGTTTTTGTTTATTAATTATTATCTTTTTTTTGTTTATTAATTATTATCGTTTTTGTTTTTTGTTTGTTTATTAATTATTATTGTTTTTGTTTTTTTTTGTTTATTAATTATTATTTTTTTATATAATTTGCTTCTGTGAATTCTTAGTTCTACGTTTCTAAAGCGCTTTAGTTCTTTTCAGCATTTTATGCTCTTACAGTTTTCCAATTTTTTCCCGCTCATTTTCACCTTACGCCAAACACTCTCAACTGCTCTCCATTACTCGAATGTTTTGCCACACTTTATGTGTTTATTTCGTAAATACTTGTAGCGATTACGTGTTGCTATTGCATTATAGGCACTTATGTAAGCATACATACATATATATTGCGCATACTGTACGCCAATTTGATTGATTGGCTGATTGATGAAGTGCTCATCGCACGGAATGGGTAATTTTGCGCATCGTCGATTATTGCAGTTGAAGTGGAAAAACTTGTCGATAACATCGGCGAATGCGAGCATATGGAACGCCCATTGTCAATAGTGTTGCCAACGAGTTTTGATAACGAAAAGTAGTTAAGTAGTGTACAGACGCTATATGGCAAATATAGAGAATAGGAGTTTAGGAGTTTATGTGAAGTTGGCAGTGGAAGGGGAAGCGATCGATGCATATGTCTGTTACCTTATTTCGAATCACGCTTAAGTATTTTTTTTTTAAGTTTTTGAGAAAGGTTGCATTTAGGTACATATATCCGACACAAATTTACTGGCACTCAAAATATTATTCTAGTTTGCCCAAGCACAAGCTGGACCACGACTCGACGACCAGCCGCATTTGTTTTAAAGGTAAACTTATTTATTGGCTAATAATTATTATGAATATCCGTCGAGCTTTTAGGGCGATTCACTATCGACCCAGTATAGGCTCGGTATAATCAGCAATCACTCGTTTTGATGTAGTCACAAAGTATTCAAGTTAACTACCGCGCGTATTTCATTCTATTTTAAGACCTATCTTCAACGAGGTTACGTGTTTAACTAGCATAACGTGAATTATAGTTCCGTTTGTGTTTCAGTCACTAGATTTAATGGATATCTTTGGATACACTTAATCTTTACCGAAGGCGTTTCAAACATTGATTTAACATAATAGAAAAGTGTTTGGCCTCGAGGTTCACCAGATCGTTTTTATCTAACCTGACAAAACGGTTCTCTGTTAGTTTGATCTATGACCTTTCACGTTGAATCCAACTAGCTCCACCAGATTGTTAATTGCAGCTGAGTTTGTCCTTCATTCAGACTTTTTCGAGCAAATTTTTTCATAGCTATGACCTCGACACTTCAAGTTAATATCAGTTGCACTGCAGCTAACTAGATCAGGCGAAAATATTTAGCTCAGCGATAAGGAGTTGGTGTTGTACTTCAGATTCATTTTGAAGAAAAAAGTTTTCTTATCAGTAAACCCTGTAATTCCCCAGTTTGTGTGACACTTCTACAGTGTACTCGATATTAAGAAGTGTGGGTAACTTTTATAAATAAAATGTAATAAATAATTTGCACGGAAATAAATGAGTGAGTAACTGCACAACTTGCTGATCTTGCCAGCGTTATGGGCGCAGCTGTGACGTAAGAATTTGAGTTGAGTCTCTGTATAGAAAAATGACTTTATGAGAAGCGTGCGTTATCACTACAAACACAGCTCTGGGAATTGAGGCGTTGCCCGAATTCCAGCGCGCGTCGCTTTTGACGCTGACCGCGGCCCGCGTCTGACTGGGCGGAAGACCCATCGCCGCAGAACTTTAGTTGAATGCTGTCTGAGTCGCCAGCTACTGCCATGACTACATAAAGATGCCTGTAGGCAAAAGCTAAGTGCGTGTGAGTGTGCGCGGCATGGATAGTTATTGTCTGCGGCGAACAATGGACACATAATCAGCGCGACTTCTGCTCCAGATATAGCTAAATGCTAAGAAATCGGGCATACAAAGTACGCAATGCAAATGCGCTGACAAAACTGCCGCCGCACTTCCCTTCCACAGCGCCACATGAAGACTCATATCACTTTCTTTATTTTTTCGCTGCGCCGCGTCGCTGATATGAGTGCAGCGCGTCAATGCCCAAGGCGCGCGGCATCGTGTGCAATCACAAAAATTCCATTGCATTGTTTGTGATGGACATCTGAATACGCGTCGCAAGTACTTCCAATCCTATTTGTGTTTGTTGCTGGGCGTAAATTAGCCGAAAAAGTATTCATATGCTGTGCGGCTGCGAACAAAGAGCTTTTAGCAGCGAAAATTCTATGCAAAGCGTCTGATTTGGCAGTGGTATGCGCGTAGAAGCAACAGGAAATCCATCCGGTAGATTATTTGTGTGCTATTCAGCGGTCCACTGTCGCCACACGAAAGCCGGTGAACAAAGAAACATCACGACGGCTTCCGAAATATGCCAAAAATGCATAGAATGCGTCTTTATTCAGCAGTTTTTCATAGAATTCCTTAAGGAGCGTTGGTCATTTGCTAGGGAATTTATACACTCGTTTCTTAAAGAAATGTTTCTGCTTCGTAAAAATTTAAATATTCGTTTACAGCGGAAATTCTTGCATAAAGAAGTAAGAGGAATGTCAGTAAAATAAAAAATATGACAAAAACAAGCATTTTTCTTCACTGAAACTACGCTTAATACTTCGTTTGTGGATGAATATGAAACATCAGTTGAGCCAACCAAAAGCTAAACAGTTCTCAGAGGTCTCATGATGACAAAATTCCATGTCGACTTCCAAATAACTGAGGCCGCTTGAAACTCTGAAGTATTTATAAAGTTGATAACTCAGAATATAGTGCTTTTCTAATAAAACTCCCTAAAGAATGTTTGAATATATGGTATGTATTATAAGGTCCGAACTGACCAATAATTCTGGTTATTTTTTCAGCTCCTATAATATGTACTCAATTTATTTCAAACTGATGGGATCCGCCTTTCAGTTGAGTGTATTAAGCGAAGAATCAGCTCGTCGTTCTTACATTAATGATCTTTCAGATGCCGATTTCATTATAAATAGCTTGGATTAGTAGCTCTATGGTGGTTCAGTGAAAAACAGCCTCTAATATGTGAAACAATCATGGTCATAAATTCGTAGAGTCATATATTTACTGCGGACAGATTAAATGTGTATGTATCAGGTTAAACTCCAGGCAGATCGTTCATCATTGGAAGTGGACAACCTTTTGAAGGTTGTCAAAACCCGGGTCGGTAAGCACTGAACCTTTTCAAAGATGGCTCAGCGGAGGAATAGTCTTATTTGTCGGGAAATTTTAGCATATCAGATCAAATCAGATTTATTTCTCGATATTCTCTAGACAGATCGTTCTGGGTTTGAAGTGAAAAAGCTTTGGTAGGTTGCAAAAACTCTAATCTGTTAGTACTGAATCTTTTCAAATGTGGTTCAGCAAAAAAGTAGTCTGTTATGCCGGAGTTCAGCTTCCAGATTACAGACTCCAATTCCACTGTTATGTCTTCGACTTCTCAATATTTTATTGATATTAATGCGGCTTGAACGCTAAAGAGAGCTACAGAGACCATATAAAATTTATAGAAGACTTCCGATGATTATAGAAATTGTTGAGAATCTGACAGGTGACCGATATGATGAAGGTACGCTATGAACCTATTCTTATTTTTCAAATTATGATTTGAAACTGCTGATAGAAGACCTGCTTTTGAGTTGAAGACACAGTTTTCCTACATTTTACGACTCATAAGAGATTAAGTAATGTGTTGTCCACTCAAAAGTATCACCCAAAACATTTCAGGTCTTTTTGAAATCTATTTTGTTTTCTCATAAGGTGATTTTTTCTCAATTCAATCTACAAGGCTGGGTATAACCAAAACTAATGTTTGCTGAGTTAGTTGTTAATATTTCGCTTGCATTGTCTAAAGACCTGTAATTCTCAACTACTTTAAGAAAATAAAAAAAAGAGTACTTTTTCTATATTTATGATTAAGAAAATGGTTTTAAAACTGTATCTATATATATCATTTTATATGGGATTGGAAGGGAATCATGCACTATGAGGTCATTTTATGCGGCAAGTAATGTAAGCAGACTAGACTCAGTTGTTGAGATATCGATCTGAAACACACATCCTTTTTTATCCAAGAAGCTGCTCACTACTCGGAACCGCCGATATCGTTTTCCTATACCATATATGTAGCTGCCATGCATGCATCATTGTCTAAGGCAAGTGTAAAATTCGTGCAGAAATAGTTCAGTTGGAACCACTATAGCATTTAGTTGCCATATAAAGTGACTAACCAAACACAACCTATTATAAGAAAACTTGAACCTGTGTAGGGTATTATAACTTCGTTGCAGTTTTTCTTGTTTTATTTGCATTTATAGATGATCTCTCTTCAGGAGACGCTTAAGTCGTGTCTACATTAAGAAGAATCTTTCAGTTATTTATTTTAATGTCACCCTAATGCGCATACCTTTGTCTGTGTTTCGCATAAAAATCATAAAACAATGCTATATCACTGCCAGCATGCATACATATGCGCTTTTATGCATGTCACATGCGCATGCGCACGGCATGTCGAACCGATTAGTGACGACATGTCAACGCGCGACGCTGCTTGCCACTGCATTAAGCACCAAAAGACAAGGTAATAAAATAATATCATTTTTTCTGCTATTTTTTATATCTCCAACAATATTTTTGAATGAAAATGTGCATAAAAAATATGGCTAAGCACGTTCCTTGCGCATTTAACAAAGTATGCAGCGGCAAAACAAAAACAAGAGGAAGCAGCGGCAAACAAAACAAATTAAATTACTCTTAGCTTCAAGTGCACTTTTATGTACTTATGCGCATACTTTCTTGCACAAAAAAAGTCTAAAAACATTTTATTGCATATGCGTGGCAACCTCACTCCACTTCACTCCACTCCATTTACGTTTGTAATGTGAGCCATCAAGCATACAAATCAGCAACAAATAGCCTTAAGTGGGCAGCGCCCAACGCTCAGCGTAAATTGCCTCGTATTATATTGCTTTTATTTATCAATAATATTGTGCAATAACGCATGCCATCGTGCTTTACTTGATCCCGGGGATTACGTGTGTTGGAAAGTGGCGTTGCCGCTTAATTATGTCGCAATCTGAAAGAGGCGCGGCGGTTGATTTTAGACTGTGCGGCTGTAAACTTTCTTTTTAGCTCTTTGCTGTGGCATGTATTTCTTTAGTGGAGCTCAATCAAGCCAATATAATGGTTTCACAATATATTTGTGATCTTGCTCAATCCCCCGGGGACGGGGACCCCTTTAATTTTTTATATATTTATTAAATAATTATTCAGATCAGACCACTATAGCATATACAAATGTAGCTGTCATACAAACAGTTCGATCAAACTCAAGAACAAGATCTTTTTGTATCCTTTTATGCTATAAAAAATACACGTGTGAAGGGTATTACAGGGTTCGGCACTCGAAGTGTACCAATTAAAAAAGCCATAAATTTGGTTTGGAAAATTATTTTTATTTATTTTAAAGTACAAAATGTGTGAAAATAATCATAAATTCAGGACCAATTCACTTTTGCTCGATATGACCACCTTTTGCCTTAACTATGGCCTTGAGACGGTCAAAAAACGAATCGCAAGCTGCCCGAATGCGACTTGCCGGTATTTTGGCCCACTCACGGACAATGGCTTTCTTCAGCATCTCGAGACTGGTGTATTTTTTACTTCGGACCTTGCTCTCCAAAATGGCCCAGAGAGAATAATTCATTGGATTCGCATCTGGTGAATTTGAGAGCCATTGTGTGGTCGTAATGAAGTTCGGAACGTTGTTTTTCAGCTATTCTTGGTTCACTCGCACTTTGTGAGACGGTGCTGAGTCGATACAATCAAAGTTTATGTTTTTTCTTATTCTTACTTATTTTTTATTTAATTTTGTTTCATGTTTTCATGAATTTTTTAATTTAATTATTTTTTTATAATTTTCATTAATTATTATATTTTTCATTAATTATTTTTATTGAATTTTCGTGCATTCGCCCATTTAATAGTCCTACAGCAATTATTCGGTAAATGCCGTTTTTTATTTTTTCATTAACGTTTTTTTGCCACACACATTTATTTTTGAAGATAATTTCATTTAAATGTTGACTCATGTGGTTTCAACAAGATGGCGCTACATGCCACACAGCTCGCGATTCTTATTATTAATTCATCTCAAGAAATGGACCCGTAAGTTGGCCACCAAGATCATGCGATTTAACGCCTTTAGACTATTTTTTTTACGTGCATTCGCCCATTTAATAGTCCTACAGCAATTATTCGGTAAATGCCGTTATATTTCAGTTATCTAATCATTCGCTTGTTATTTCTAACTCGCAAGTCAAGTTCAATGCTCTAACGGTTCATCTATAAATTACCCGCTTTATCTTGTCCATTAAAAGTAATAAAAATCAAAGTTTTACTATTTTCGCTTTACATTGAGTTTTTCCACGCATTCAAAAGTTCAAGTGCTGAAAATTTTACGATCCAACACTAAACTTCTCCGAGCATGCCAACAGAAATATTTACAAAGCCAATATCAATATTTTTTCATTTAACTTTATATCTAAAAATAGTTGCACGTGCACGTGGCAATGACATTTATGTGAAAAACATAACAAGCGCCAAGAAAGTGGTGAATATAGTTTGTATTACAAAAATGGAAGTTATGGCAATAATAACATTGTAATAAAGCATAAGTGCGGCAATAAGTGTCATAACATATGGCTTTGGTTTGAATTTGCACTGTGCGCGTATATTAGGGTGTGCGCAAAACTTATATTTTCTTGTTTGTGACATTATTGCATTTAAGGGGGTATTCTGGTCTAGAAATTTAAGAAAATCGAAATTTTTTTTATTTATATATTCAAAGTTTAACTATTCAAGAATATGTGTTCTCAAAATTCAAATTATTTTTTCCTGAAAACTGGTTGTAACTAATCGAACTTTTTCGGAAACTTTAAACGATATCCACGATTTCTCACGGTTCTACGTGACCGATTTACTTGAAATTTTTATAGAGTCTTCTTTATGGGCTTGTCTATGGTTGGAGCCCCATCCCCAAATTGTTATTATTATTATTTTTAAAAAAATCGAAATAGTCCGAAAAAGTGATCCAAAAAAACTTTTTTTTCAGGCAGTCGCCATTTTGTGAAAAAATTTTTTCCCACTTTTCCGTAGTTCCGGCCATTGCGACATTATTCTAGATTAATTCTTTTTTTTTGGTTTCAGATAACTAGGAGGGTTGAAATCATGGGTAAGGTCACGTGGAAATTTTTAGAGACACCCCACTTCGTCAGCTCACAATTGTTGAAATTTTTTCCTTTTTTTAGTTTTTAATTTTTTCTGTACCCTTCTAAAATTAACAAATAACTAATAAAAAAATGGATAGTAAAAATATTAATTGCCTTTTTTTACGACACTTTAAAAATTACCTGAAATTCATGCTTCTAGACCAGAATACCACCTTATTTATTATTATATTAGCCTCAGTAAATAGAGGCACCCCAATTATTCTTACTTATGTTATTGATTCCTTAATTGAAGGCATACATGTACAATTTGACACGGCTTAGATATGAATAACCTGGTACTTTCATCACAAAATATATTGGAAGTAGGGTCACCCTAATAAAACATGTTTACTGAATGTAGTTCCAAGCTCC
This sequence comes from Bactrocera neohumeralis, assembly GCF_024586455.1. Taxonomy (NCBI): domain Eukaryota; kingdom Metazoa; phylum Arthropoda; class Insecta; order Diptera; family Tephritidae; genus Bactrocera; species Bactrocera neohumeralis. The sequence goes on from NC_065922.1 coordinate 64,363,380, forward strand.
TACGGGGAACAACGTGTATTATAATGTCAAAATATTTTCAAAGCATTCATTCCTAATAAAAATTTATGAAGCGAACCACCCTACTGAAAAACATACTGACAAAAACTTTAATTTTTGGTTAGTATCAAACACACAAATTATTTTGAATATTTTTTATTTATTTATTTCTGTAAATATGAGCACCCTAATGAATAAATTTTAACACTAAAAATTTTTTTGTGATGGTTCTCAGACCTAATATTAGTTTTCATAGCAGTTATATTCAAATAACTTGATATTTATATGATGACGTAAACTTTCTAAAAGTGGGGTTACCCTAATAAAAAGAAAAATGTACAAAATAACTTTTTGTTCATCGCTACTACTAATACTAATACTGCTATTTTGTTTCTTTTATATAAACGAAATCCGATGTCTTGGTATTTATAATCTAAGGCCATAAACAATTAAAACTGGACTACCCTAATGAACATTGTTTATATTAACTGATTGCTAACATAATGCAGGATTAAATCCAATTTTATGGAAGATAGAAGCTTGTACTTTTATAATTAGGGTCTCCCTAATGAAAAAAACGTCACATGCTTCATGTTGGTTTATACAGATTTATTCATAATTCGTCGAAAATATAGTTACCCTAATGCAATTATTTTAAAAGCATGCTATGTTAATATTAATTGATAGAATATAACATTTTATAGCATTGATCATTGTATTAATCATTTATAAATTCTATTTTGAACTTTGGCTAACCCTAATGGAAGAATATTAATACTGGTTTTGTCTTTTCCTATATTATCACGGTAGTGGTAGATTAAAAATAGTTTAGTGGAAAAAATACATATAATATTATATTTTACAGTTAGCACTACCCTAATGAAAAAAATTACCGATTTTTTTTTATCAAGTATAGACACAAACGTCATGTTTTTAAAAGATATTAACATTTTCATAATTTCCCAAAATAAGTACATTCTAAATATGTATACCACCCTAAAGAAAAAAAACGTACTGACTTTTTTTTTATCAAGTATAGATATAAATATCATGTTCTTAAAAAATAGAAAATTTTTCTTAACTTCCTTAAAATAGATTCACCCTAATATTTGCTATGAAACACATATTTTGTCTGAATTTTATTAAATTATAATTATAAAAATAATTTCTTAAAATATGTCTACCCTAATATTTACCGCTGAACATTTTTTTTTTTCAACTGAAACATTATCGTCTAAGAAATACGGAAATCAACGTATTCTCCTTCAACTCTTTATCCACAATTAATGCCTAAAGCCCTAACTCTTAAGTCAGTACCATTGTCTTCGCAGAAAGGCTGCAAATATTATTGTTGCCAACTCTTCCCATGCAGTTTTTTCACCACCCCAACAAAATCAACTCCGCTTCTAGCAACAAAAACAACTGCAACTTCAAACAATGCTGCGAAATTTGTAAATCTCCCAAGTTATGTAAATGCTGTGGAGAGTTAACGTTTTGTTTTATACTCTCCTCCCTTACAAATTGACACATGACAGATTGTTGTGCGGCATTCACTTGTCAACGTGACAATATCTGCTGCTTCCGCTTGCCATAGCAACCGTGTGTCGGCGCCTGATGCGCGAATCATTTGGTTTTGCACTCACAGAAACATATTTACATTTATACTTTACACACTCGTCAAACCCTTGAAATGGAAAGATTCTTTAATTGTCAGTGCAGGCATTTTAATTAAGAGTCACGTGCTCTGATTGCAGGCATGCATGCTTAGGTTACAGAGGGCGTGCATATTAATAACGATGAATATTCAAATGTTGTAATTTTTCTGTATTTTTTTTTTGTATAAACCCGCTCGAAAGTCGGATAGTGATGGCTTAAAAAACAAGAGTAGCGAATAATGAGTAGTAAAATGTAAAGGTTAAGATCTTAGACAGCTGTTTCAACGAACTTATGGTTTCCCTTCACTTAAGCTTCTCTTAACAAATCCGGCTCTCTGCCTTGGTGTGTTGATTTGTATAAGAAACAAGAAAAACGTTAATATAATACGCTACGCAAATTCAAAAGATTCACTTCAAGACCTTTATTTCAATCGGTCAGTTTGTAGGGTAGATATAAGCTATAATGTTCCGATCTGAACAACTTCCATGAAAATAGTAGTGTTGCCTTAAACAATAACTCGAGCCAAATTTCGTAAATATATCTCGTCAAATGAAAGGGTTTTTCATAGCATTTGATTCCGATCATATATTATAGTTTGTTTGTATGGCAGCTATGTGCTATAGTACTCCGATGTGGAAAATTTCTTCAGATATATAGCTTTAGACAATAATCCATGTAAAATTTCGTTTTGATATCTGGTATCCTGGTTCCGATTAAGGTAATGAAGAAGGATATGTGCGAAATTTCAGATCAAAGCCTCAAAAAATGAGGGTTTAGTTGGTATACCTGTATACACAGACGGTCAGACCGACTTGGGTAAATCGACTCAGCTCGGCACGCTTGATCATTTATTTTTTATAGGGCTGTTTCCTTTTGGGTGCTATAAACATCGTGGCAAACTCGATATGCCCTATTCTAGGTATAAAACACAAAGACGACTGGTGACACCGCTTACCGCTTATTTTGATCTCATACAACCCATATATCATACAACCCTCATTTACTTTATTTTCACTTAGATCGGGAAGTCGGTTTTAAAACATTCACTGTTGATGTCAGGAATCAGTTAAAATATGAGTTTTGACAGCTTTCATCTGTTAATTTTTTCTTCAAAGACTAACACCGAATATTGCTGAGTTGAATTTTATTATTTGGTCGCTTTTTTAGCCTGTTCTTCTGATTTTGCTGTTCTGTCGGAAAAAACTGAGAGGAACTCCAGTTGAAATTCATTTAGTAACTAGTTCCTTTCAGAGTGAAATCCTCGCAACATTTCGATACCATTTTTGTAGTACGATTTGTCCTTTGCTTCTAAATAGGTCTCAGTTTCGGTGATTACCTTTTCATGCGACAAAAAGTTATTCCCAGCGAGCATTCTTTTGAGATCTGATCACAAAATATAGTCGCTGTTTGATCCAGTTGATCTAGAGAATATCTAGAATCTAGAGGTGGATGCGGCAGCAATTCGATGCTCATTTCATGAATTTTAGCCATCGTTTTTACTGAATTGTGACACGGTGCATTGTTTTGTTGAAACAGCACTTTCTTTTTCTTACCGCCGTTTTTCAGCGATTCTTTCAAACGATCCAATAGTCGCTGTTGATAGTCCTCCATTCTTCAAAGTAGTCAATAAAAACTATTCCATGCGTATCCCAAAAGATCATAACCTTGTCAGCTGACTATTGCGTTTTTCCACGCTTTGGAGCGTGTTCATCGTGTGCAGTCCATTCGGATGACTGTTCATTGAACTTCGGAGTAAAGAGATGTTTTGTGCCTGCTATCTCGAACAACTTCACTTTGCGGCGAACTTTTTTGATGTTTCCATCGGCAACAATATCTTTTGCGTGCACTGCGTTCACCGTCTTCGGTGCTCATTTCACCACATTTAAACTTAGCATGCCAATCCTTGAATATTGTTTTCCTGGGCGAAACTCCTTTTTATCAATTTCTTCACAATAACGAAATTTGCTTCAATCAAAATGAAATAATTCACAAAATAATGATCCGACAGCTGTCCAATTTATACAAGCATCTTCTAAAGGTTACGGCTGACTTAAAATCATGTGGATTTAATTCTAGTAGTGCCATCTATGCGTCAGGCCGAGGGCTTTTTTTTGTTATATTTCAAGGTATAATAACGACTGAAATTTATTTAATTTGTAATGGAAAACATTTTGAAATAACTTGCTATTTTTGCTATACTAAAAACTAACTTCGGTCCGCCAAGCCTGCAAGCTTTAAATAGTGGCAAAACGAACAAACAACTGGCGAAAAACGAATTGACTGGCATAATCAGTTGATAATGGAGTAGCAAGCGTTTTTTCACTCTAAAATTTAATTGGAATTTGACTGCAAAAATTTGTGTTGTTTGCACCATGTGGAAGAGTGTCAGAGCTCACAGTGAGCAAAGAATGATTGCTTTTCTCTGTTTCCTACAGGGTCTTTCATTTGTGTTTTGCTTATCGCTTAGCAATGTTTGCGATATTTTTTGCTGTTTGCTCTGCGTCATACCAGATAATTACGTCAATTATAATTACAAGCATAATAAAAGTAATTTTTTTACCTTTTATTTTTGTATATACCCTGAACAGGGTATATTATGTTCGTCACGAAGTTTGTAACACCCAGAAGAAAGCGTCGGAGACCCTATAAAGAATATATATAAATGATCAGTATTTTGAGCTGAGTCGATTTAGCCATGTCCGTCTGTCTGTATATGTATATACGAATATCTGACCACTATAACATATAGCTGCCATACAAACTGAACGATCGGAATCAAGTTCGCGTATGGAACACTTTCACATTTGACGAGATATCTTTACGAAACTTGGTATAGATTATTTTCTAAGGCAACAATATAATCTCCGAAGAAATTGTTCAAATCGGTTAACTATAGCATATAGCTGCCATACAAACTGAATGATCGGAATCTAGTGCTTGCATGGAAAACTTTCACATTTGACGAGATATCTTCACGAAATTTGGTACAGATTATTTTCTAAGGCAACAATATAATCTCCGAAGAAATTGTTCAAATCGGTTAACTATAGCATATAGCTGCCATACAAACTGACAGATCGTAATCAAATGATTGCATGGGAAACTTCCTCATTTGACGAGATATCTTCACGAAATTTGGTATGACTTATTGTTCATAGAAATAATGTAGTCTCCGAAAAAATTGTTCAGATCGGTTAACTATAGCATATAGCTGCCATACAAACTAAACGATCGGAATCTAGTGCTTGCATGGAAAACTTTCACAGAAACATATTGTTCATAGAAATAATGTAGTCAAATCGGTTAACTATAGCATATAGCTGACGTATAAACTGAATGATCGGAATCAAATGATTGCATGGGAAACTTCCTCATTTGACGAGATATCTTCACGAAATTTGGTATGACTTATTGTTCATAGAAATAATGTAGTCTCCGAAAAAATTGTTCAGATCGGTTAACTATAGCATATAGCTGCCATACAAACTGAACACAGTTACTAAAAGAAATGAACCTGTGAAGGGTATAGTAGCTTCGGTGCAACCGAAGTTAACGTTTTTTCTTGTTTTTGGTTGTTGTTTTTATTTCTGGCTTGCAGTTTCTACACTGTTAGCACAGAAGTGCAAAATCTATAGAATGCGAGTATAGAGTGCACGGTAAAAATATCAAACAACTCTTCGTGTAAATTACATTACAATAACAATTTGTTTATTCTGCTGAGTAGCATGCAACTGATAAACAGCTGGCTGTAATGGGTGTGTGATTATATAGAAAGTAATGCAATTGATATATGTACATATATCTATGTTTTGAAGTATGCGACAAAATTATGGAAACCCCACGACATTTTTTACTAATCTTTAAATGTTTCTTCGAAGAGTTGAACAATTAAAAACTACACATACTATTATCTGCCTGCATAAATAAGCGTTCACTTGCGAAAACTCTTTAAATGAGAAGAGAAGAGAAGAGAAGAGAAGAGAAGAGAAGAGTAGAAACAAAATATTCTAACAGCAAGGCCACAATCCAAAAGTGATACAAAATTACAATCAAAATGGTGGACTGAAAACCACGCCACGAGCCAAAGTCACACGGAGCGAATACGGTGATTCCGGTACGATATTGGTTTAAAATTTCACGAAAAATTCACGCAGAATCAATGCAGTACTCGACGGTGCATTATCGTGGCGCCAAAAACAAGAGTCGTCGGCCAATAATTCAGGCCGCTTTTTACGAATAACTTCGCGCAAACCACGCTTAGCGCTCAAATAGTATTCATTGTTGACAGTTTGGTCAGTCGGAAGGAATTCGCAGTGCACCACACCTCGATACTATTCGCAGAAAACTGTCAACATAACCTTGATTTTTGATATTCTTGACGTGATTTTTTTGGCTACGACTCACCTTTGCAACAATATTCCCACTTATGTTCGTCTGAGGCTCACCGCCAGTAATACGTTTCATGAAATCCTGGTAGGTAGGTAGCTAGGAGTGCAGCCCTGTTGTCTATCGGGCTCAATTAGCACTGGATGTGTCATTTTGATACACTATTCGTAGAACCTTCTGTATCTGCTATCACGTTTCATCTTCTTTCTCAAACCATTTTGAGGTTTCGATGAAGCTACTTATGTCTGATATGCTTTTAGTAGAAATCCATTCAAGGTTTGGTGCTTGATGGATTCCAAGTGTTTTGTGTCGGATCTGTGCTAGGGCTGGGCACAGAGAAAGTGGAAAATTGTTCCCTGCTATTCCGCAGCCTCGGCAGATGTTATTGTAGGGCATACCCATTTTGGACGCATGTTCCCCAAATGGCCAGTGCCCTGTTGTGGTAGCTGTTACTCTGTAGATACTTTTTCTTGACCTATTTAATAAGTCGTTGGTTCTTTTCCTGTCATATGTTGGCCATAATTGTTTAGTTATGATCCATTTTGTAATGTTTTTCCACCGGTTATTTGCAACTTGTTGAAATTGTCTATTGATCTCTCTTTTGATCGATCCTAGCGGGCTTGGTATTAGCTCCGCCTCTGATTCGTTAAGGAAAGCTCCTGCCTTTACCAACTCGTCTGCTTTTTCGTTACCGAAAATGTTCCTGTGTCTGGGAACCCAGATCAAGTCTAGTTGGAGCTTGTCTTTTATTGAGCTGAGTGCTTTCCTGCACTTGTGAACTATACTGGAATTTGTCATGGGTGAAGACAAGGCCAGGAGCGCCGCCTGGCTAACCGAAAATATAGTTGCTTTATGTATGTATATTCTCGTGGTTTTCCAATAGAGCTTCGCAGGCTTTTTCTATGCCTAGTACATCTGCTTGAAAGATGCTAGATGATAGATAGAGAAAGAGATGCCTCGATCAGCTGAGAATACCCCCGTGCCTACTCCGCAGTCCATTTTGGACCCGTCGGTATAGACTAAGATGGTATCCTCCTCCCCTATTGAATGGATGGTATCCTCACCTGGAAGTGTCTATTGAAATCCAGCTTTGGGAGTATGTAATCTGATTTGTCAATGGTGAGCTTGTTTAGGATTACACTATGTCCGTAGTTCTGCTGATTCCAACCACCCAATTCTTTTATTCTTATAGCCGCAAAAGCTGCTGTTTTGTGAATAAATAAATCCTGGTTTTTTCACAAACGTTTACGCGTTGCTGAACGAGAACCCCGCTACAATGTTTAGATAAGAGAGATATGTTACAGTGCTGTTAGTGTAAGCTTACTCCCTTGCAGAGTAACAGGCGTTAGGTTTCGTGTCTGGCAGCTATATAATTCTCAAACGGGTAATAAAATGATAGTAATATAATAATAGCTTTTAAGCTTGTACCGTCTAAACGAATAGATAGCGCTCAATGTTTATTATTTTGTAAAGCAATCATGTGCTTTTTAACCCGAAATTATAGCCACCAACGTCTTCTGTACTTATTCTATTTAGAGAACTTCTCGAAGTATGGGGTGTTAATTTTTTTATTTATTTACTTTTCAACAAAGTAGAGATCTAATTACAGAGGAAATCATATCTTCGCACATTAACCAATGATTTTCTACGTTAGATATGCTCTTAAGCAGCAGTCTTCTGTCTGTTGCGAATGCCAAAAGTAATAAAAGCGCACATCCTTTAATCAAAGTGAGTAGTAATTTGGCAAGCGACGACGCGACAGCTTGAAATCAAAAGTAATTTCATATAAGTACAATATTGAAATTACCGTTGCAAGAAGAAAATTGTAATGAAGAAAGCAAATTTCGGCGCCTGGCCAAACTATGTACTTAAGTATATGTTTCCCGCCTTTTTCTTGGCGCAACAAATGCGAGCGCAAGCAGAGAGCAACCGAAATGTTTGAAATTATTTTCATTATATTATTCTATTTCTTTTTGTTTTCTTTTGTTTGTTTTCGGCCAATTTCGTGTCTGTGGTCATGGACACCATATGGCGGCGCTTGTTGCCAAGTCGAAGCAGGAAAGGAAACGAAATATTGTTATTTTTATAGGATATTTTGTGCAGCCAAACAGGCGTGTGTGCATATTGCTCGGTAACTAAGGATATTCCCGAAAGGACAGTCATGCTAGGTAATTGTGTGTATGCATGTTGATCTATTTTTAGTTTTTATTTTATTTCAGGCTCATTTATTTTCAGTTATGATTATTTTTATTAGCCAACATTTTGAAGTCATATTACTATACAAGTACATATGTATATACTCGTATATTATCAACATATTATTCTTTTCAAAGCATAAAATACGTCAAAAAACGTTAAATAAGAAAAAATGTTAACTTTGATTGTACCGAAGTTGTAATACCCTTCACAGGTGCATTTTTTATAGTAAGAAAGCGTACAAAAATATATTTTTGTTGATTTTGATCGGTCAGTTTGTATGACAGCTATAAGCTATAATGATCTGATCTGAAAAAATTATTCAGAGATTGTAGCGCTGCCTTGGGCAAGAAGTCAAATAAAAAGTTTTTCATACAAGGACTTGATTTTGATCGTTCAGTTTGTATGGCAGCTATATGTTATAGTGGTCCGATCTGAACAATTCCTTCGAAGATGGGAGGGTTGTCTTGAATAATAATCCATGCCAAATTTTGTGAAGATATTTTGTCGAATAAATAGGGTTTCCATACAATAACTTGATTTGGCTCAGTCGTTGGAGAAAAGGATGTAAGCAAAATTTCAGAGTGATATCTCAAAGATAAGGGACTAGTTAACGCGTATCTAGGCAGGCAGCCTTACTAAAAAAATATCCGACCGCAGCATTCGACGCATATTGAAAAATGAGCTCCAGGTCAAGCCTTACAAGTTCCAAAAGGCCCATGATCTCACACCAAAGCAGCAACAAGTTAAACTTGAGAGAGCGAAGCAGTTGCTTCGCTTGGCCGAAAGCGGTCAAATTCCGAACATTGTGTTTTCTGACGAAAAATGGATTATTCTCTCTGGGCCATTTTGGAGAGCAAGGTCCGAAGTAAAAAATACACCAGTCTCGAGATGCTGAAGAAAGCCATTGTCCGTGAGTGGGCCAAAATACCGGCAAGTCACATTCGGGCAGCTTGCGATTCGTTTTTTTGACCGTCTCAAGGCCATAGTTAAGGCAAAAGTTGGACATATCGCGCAAAAGTGAATTGGTACTGAATTTATGATCGTTTATTTATTTATATACACTTCGAGTGCCGGACCCTGTAAGATGACAGCTTGACAAGTCTCACGCGTGATCTGTCAAAAAAACGTTACTTTGTGAAACAAATTCACATTGGATTATTTCGATTTCCTAGGAGATTTTAACCATAGCGAGACACGACAAATATTATATATGCCATACTTCAGGGTTTCCACTTATAACTGATGACTCAGTTGCACATCTGTTATAACGGGTCATTACTCTGCAGTGCGCGTGGAACTGTCGAAACAATAAAAATGTGGTTCTTGCCTACTTGATAAAAGGCCAGCGTCAACAGACAGTAAATAGACTACTTTTAAGTGATAAAAAAGAATTTTAAAATTATGTTAACTCAAGTGAGTCTGCATGTGCGAAGCTAAATTTTGAAATATATAACTGCAGATAGTTCCATTATTTTCCAATCGCCTCTCTCGTCTCTCTACAGCGGGTCCGCTTTCCTCATTTGGCAGCGCTCAACGCTGGTGTCTCTAGAAAAAATCTGCTAATTTATTTAATTGCGAGTACTGATTATCACACAACTGAAAATATGACTGATTTAAGGGCGTTAAAACAGTAATTTCATATAAAATTACAGGCATTTATGCACAAATACACACACACACACATGCGCTTTATGGAAAGCTGATATCTGCTGCTTTACGCCCATGGTCACATGTCCATAAATGTACTAACTAAATGCCGGCCTTTTGTGTTTTAGCCTGTTTAATCGACTTTGAGCTGCGCATACACACATACAAACATACACTTGTACGTACATACATACAAAGATATTGCGGTTTCAGCAAGTGCAATGCAACGGCGGAGATAAGTAACAAAGCAAACAAACAAATGACATGAAAAATGCTAGACATATTCATACATACATATTATATATAATACATATGTATGTAGAAACGTACATGTATGGGTGTACTTGTATTGGAAAATATCACACAAACATTCCTCTGTGTTACTGTTGTTGTGCTGTCACAAAATCGCAAACAAATGCAGTCAGTGCTAATAATAATTATCGCGCTTGTGCAAATATATTTATATACATTAGGGTGGGGCTTAAAAAAATTAATTAAAAGTTAGTTTAATATCTCCAGTCTTTTTGGGAACTACAAAATCTTTCTCAATTAAACGAACTATTCCAAAACGGCGCTGAAGAAATGATAAGGAGCAGACAGCAGCTTCTTTTTAGAATATGGTCGGACGAAAGCATGCCCGACGTTTGGAATTCAAGTGTGCTGGGATGTGTGAAAGATTAAAGCCCCCCATCGTCAAACTGATTGTATCTCATCAGTGTGGCTTTAGGCCTGTAAAATCAGCAACTGAGTAGATATTCACCATGCGCCAAACCTTGGAAAAGACCTGTGAAAAGAGATTCGACGTACATTACCACTTCAACGGTTTTGAAACTACTTTTGAGAGCACGAAAAATTTGATATCACCGCAAAACTAATACGAAATACCAAAAGCTCCGTCAGGATCTTTAAGGACCTCTCCGAGCCGGTCGATACCAAACGAGGTTTCAGGTAAGGCAACTACCTATCGTGCAACTGCTTCAATATACTCCCGGAGAAAGTAATTCGAGCTGCGAAGCAAGTAGGTCTGTTAGTGAACGAGGGTAAGACAAAATAACTGCTCTCATTAAACAGTTGTTGCACTCGCGACTTAGCTGCCACGGCACTGTTGACAGTCATAACTTCGAAGTCGTAGATAATTTAGTCTATCCTGGAACCGCCATTAACGCCAACAACAACGTCAGCCTCCAAATCCAACGCAGAATAGCTCTTGCCAAACTCTAGAAGTCGCTCATCATCGCCGATCTGCTATATGGTGCAGAGGCATGGACTATGACTAACAGTTTTCAGGAGAAAGCTTCCGCGGAATATTTATAGTACCGCGGAATATACCGCAGTCGATGGAACGATGAGCTGTGCGAGATAATACGGCGATATTGACATAGTTCATCGAATTAAGAGACAGCGGCTTCGCTGAATAAGTCATGTCTTCCGAAAGGTTGAAAATACGCAAGCTCTGAGTGTATTCGACGCAGTACGCAGTCGGAGGAAGCAGACCAAGAGGAAGACAGCGAAAATGAACAACGACTGGCGCGCGTGTGTCACATTCTCACTCGCCTCCGACAATCTACCCATATTTATTTAATACAAAGCACTTGAAATATCGTTTCGCTGCATTTTAGTAGATTTTAAGTACACATCGAGTATACTTTACGGTGGAATTGATTTGAGAACTTTCATTTTATCACCACTTGACAATGTTTTGCAAATTGCTATTTACCTAAAAATACATACATACACATACTATATACGTGTAAATGCTTAATATATATAATTAAACGTGTGTGAGGATATAATCTATACATATACATATGCATATAGTTTTGCGCAACTTCTCGCGTTTTTGTTGTATTTGTATATTTATTATTGGCGAGGTATAACAACTTCAAATATCGCCGCATATCGATCAGTATACTCCCCGCATGCGTGTGTGTACAAATATGTGTAATTACTATGGTCGATTGTTTGTTTGATTGCGTTACTCGTCTAAACAGGGTGCCACGTAAAAATTATTTCAATGTTGTGCTAAATTTTATATTTTTTAAGGGGTTACATGGGTTTCCTCGGGCAAAAAAACGACCTTTTTCAATAATTTTCTTTACATATAAAAAATGAAATATTTTATTGAAATTTTTTTTTATTGAAAAGACTTTTATTTATTAAACATTTTGTAAAATTTTCAAAAAAAAAACATCAAAATGCCAGTCATTACGACGCCATTGCCGGCAGTCCCTCGGAAAAAAGGTGCATCGCGTTGTGAGCAGCACTTCTTTCAGGATCAACTGAAATAAAAATAAAAAATACGTGTTTTAGTAAAGACAATAAACTAGGTATTGGACGAAGGAAAAGAAAAAAAATTAAAATTGGATTTTTGACAGACGTTTTTATAAAAAAATGCAAATTTCGATGAAAATTTCTCGACATTTTTTTTTAAATAGTTGTAATTAAAAAAAAATCCTTCGTTCAAGACCTTGTAAATGATATTTCGAAGACCTGTGTAAAATTTCATCAAGATCGTTTGAGTAGTTCGCGAAAAATCTTGACAACCGACTTTGAAAACATAGTTTTGAGAAAAACGCGTTTAAAGACGGCGCACTTAGCCTATCTAACCTCGAACGCACAAGTTCTCAAGGCTGTATCTCCGAAACTATTAGTCGGATCAACTTGAAAATTTAGAACAATATTCTAGAGATGTTATAGAATTTAATAAGACAAAAAAAATTTTCGATTTTTTGAAACTGTGAAACCCATGTAACCGCTTAAGGCATCAACATGCCTTTGATTTCCCATAAAATCATGCTTAAAGTTGGATTAAAAATTTGCTTAACATCAAACGAAAACATAATCAAACTTTTTAACAATGACACGTCCCCGAAGCTGAGAAGATCCCGGATACACAAATAATATATTGCTTTCGTCGTGATTTAGTGCTTGCTTTCTCTGATATTTGAGGTTTTCACTGCTGAATTATGGGTTTAGAATAGAGTTTGGAGTATTTAACAAGCCAACTGTTTAGCGCTCACAGTATCTTTCAAGCGGAGAAGGTAGATGCTATTAACATTTCGAGGCTTTAAAAATAATATCAAAGTTAGTTTTTCGAAGGAGGCGGTATGTATGTATATCGAATGCTGTTCAGATTGCCTTGCACTGAAGAATCAGTTAAAAGAAAAGTTTCGGTGAAGGCGGCGGCTCCATTGGGTTTCTGTCACATCTTTAGTAACATTGTTTAGTTAAGGTAATCTAAAGCCATGTAACTTGTGGACAAACAGTGTTGATGGTAGTCTCTGTCGTTACTGTTATGACTCCGTTACTAAGCTATGACCCTGTCTTCTCCCTACTGCATTACAGGTATTTACCTCTTTTTATCTAGAATAGACGTCTACTAAAGCTTTGCATTATTTGCGGTTTATATTTTCGTCCGGCCAACCGTATTGGTTTCGAGGTTCTGCTCGCTGAGTACGCCCCTTGCGCTGCTGCGGTCTCCACTTGAACTGCTGCTCAGCAATGTGCCTGGCAATGGATGCTGGAATTGACATGTTACGAGCAAATATTGAAACTGAAATTCAATTGAGACGCAGTGAAGTTTGAATGTCACTTCAATTGTGTTGGAATGAAGCCGGTTTTTTGTTTTTGTTATGCAAGCAAATCAAATAGCTGCAATAAAAAGTTTTTATTTTCTATTTTATTTAAATACTAACAAGTGGATTTAGTTCAGTGAGTCGCTAGCTTTGATTTTGATTTGGGTTGAGGCACTCAGCTGTGTTTGTATGCGCAGGTACAACGGTTAATTGCTGTTATTTGGCATTGCAATGTCGTATTTGTAATTATTTCGTTCGCTTAATACACATATTTGAAATTCTTACCGGTTTTATGCAAGCAAATTGTTTGTTAACATTGGCATGTGATTGTTATGGACCCCTATTTAAACTCTGCTTTTTTAATCCATATTTCGTGATGATATCTCGTCAAATAAAAAAGTTCACTTAAAAAAATTTGATTTCGATCGTTCTGCTTATATAACGGCTGGGCTATAGTGATCGTATATTGCATGTTTCGAGAGATAAGTAGTCTCTTGAGCAGAAAAGACGTATGTAAAACTTCAGATCGATATCTCAAGAGCTCAGGAACTAGTATGCTATACACGCAAACGATTAGATGGACAGATGGATTAGACGAACTTCGCTGAATCGACTCGTGAACTTGCTGATCATTGAATTTGTTGTTGCATAGGTGGTAAAAGGCTCCATTTTTCTTTACAGCCCGAATCAGATCATAAGAAACCTCAGTTTATCGTACCAAATGTCATACGAAGATGTTTTGTGGAATATTGCACTTACTTTAAGGGGGTTTAGAGATCTAAAACACAAAAAACAAGAGGATTCTTCATTATTCAAAAACAAAAAAAAAGAAACAAAATGGCGTCGACTTGAAAATAAATTATTTTTTTTACCCGATTTTTTCGACTTTTTCGAATTTTTTACAAATACTTCAAAAAATTTTTGGAAATCCAAGGCAGACACGATAGAGCATTGTATAAAGAAGTTTCGAGAAAAACGCGTTTAAAGTTTAGGAGACAATTCTAGTGAACACGGACGCCACGTCACAAAATCGGCTGTATCTCCGAAAATAAGTCGAATTTTGAAAAATCCTTCCAAGGTCATATTTTTGAAAGTCTAAACTTTCAAAATATGCAAAAAAAAAATCGATTTTTTCAAAATCCTAGACCAGAATAGCCCCTTAAAGGTTTATGAGTAGCTTTGTTGAAATATCGTTGGTATAAATGCTATACATGTTAAGCAGTTCTCCTAGTTCTATTAGCAAGGTAGGCAAACTGAAATTAGTATATGGCTTCGAAAAATGCCAGCTATGCCAACTCATATGGACCACAGACATCATTGAAGTATAGAACTAAACTGACTCTTCAGTTCCTAAAAAAACATTAATATATTATATACATTAGTTATTAGTAAGATCCAGTCTCAGAGCATCAGACCCAATGGCTAAACTATTTTTTGAAATCATTTGAATTGGTATCAATAGTTTGCCATCGGTCTTACTCCGCAAGCTTTAGCTTTTCTTCACCTTTTCTGTTTAAAATTACAAGTAGATTTTAAAAGACTCAGAGGATACTGCTGTTCTTGGTACCTCCCAGATTTCATATAAACAATATTCATTTTTTAAACCGACTAACACAATTGTGTCCGGTGATTCAATAAATGTTTTTGTTTGTTCGGGTTTTGGTTGGCGTCTAATGGCACTAACTCTCTAAGGTATCTAGTTTTTCTACTTATTATTATATATTCTGATTTCATTTTCTCTATAGTTTTCTAAGTACTGTCGAGATGATGGACCGTGGCCGCATCAGCAATCAGAGTACTTTCTTTTTAAATATTTAAGAACTTCCGTAGAGAAATATATTTGTCGGCTTGCGTTTAAGAGGACAACATCTTACTGGCGGTTATGTTTCTCAGACTTAAGCTGATATGAAAGACAAGAAGGTTCTAACAAATATCTGTTACAAACCGCATTTCTTTCGCTCTAGATGTGAGATCTTATAGAACCATTCTGTCTAAATTTTCGATACTTTTTCAGTGCATTTTTCCATTGGTAGCATCTTCACATCGTTTGAGAACAACTTATCTAACACATTTGTTAACGATCCAACTCAATTATGGTACAATTCGTACTAAGAACCAATCCCTCTATACTTCTTATATTTTTCGGTGTGTCTTCGCATTGGTAGAAAATATCTTCACGTCAGTGTCTTACTCGTTTCTCAATTTAACCGTGCCTGGGTCACAATTTCAGAGAAGGTGTTGAATCAGCAAGTACGCACTCGCCATAACAATTGGCAATCACTATTCACTGGAAAACCGCGGCGTAATTGAATACTTATGATGCGGAGTGCTAACATTTTTATGAGCCCTTGTGCAATTTTTATTGGCCGCTATACAAACGCATAGCATCAACTTTCCGCTTAGTCCGCGAACTTGTGACCAAACATGGTGTTCTGCAGAGAGAAATCAAGAGAGCATGTGGCATGGAAAGCAAAACTCTGCTTTACCGGCTTTTGAGTGCGCGATTAATAAAAAGTGAATTGAAAATTTATGTGACATTGCGCTGGTGTTGCTAATACCTGTGCGACTAGAGCTCGAGAGCCAAGTTTTGTGGTTAGCGGCCACAAAAATAGCAATTGATTTCATTAACGGACCCAAATGACAGCGTAAATTGCGCTTGTTGTTGTCGGACGTATGTTTAGTATGGGTGCAGCGCATAAAGAGGTCCACAGAGCAGCCACTGTTGACGAGGGCAGTTTGAGTAGTACATGATACAAAACGTGATATTTTGAAAAAGAGAAAATTCATTTAGCGCCTTTTAAAGGCTCTAAAGAGCTGTTGTGAAAGACTCATTTACATAATCTTCGTGTGATATTTTTTTTTTAGCGTTAGCCGTTTTTTTTTGGAAAATTTTCACAACAGAAATCGTTGTGTAGCTGTGGTATGATTTTTCGTGAGATATTTGCAGCTAACTACCAAAATACACAGACATTTTTTTTTACAAAGTTCAATAGTTAGCTTCCTGTGAAAGAAGCAGCTCACTTTAAAAGGTCTTATCGGTAGTATTATCATCTACATAACATCTCAATGTGTATTTTTTAAAAGCTTGTGGAAAAACTGAAGCTGCTCTTGAAAAGTTCCAAGAATAATGGATTTATTGAGAGAACGTTTCGGTGAGCAAATAATTTCACGTTTTGGGCGACGATCGATTGATCAGCCAAGATCGTGTGATATCATACCGTTAGACTTTTTCAACGCGACGCCTTTTTTCCAAAAAATTCAATGTTTTGTGGGGATGTGTAACCCAAAACATCTAAAGTCTATGTGGACAATCAAGCTGCTATTCAGACCTTGGAGCAAACCATCACTCGTGTCATTCGCCAGTTACCAGTCGAAATGCGCGAACGAGTCATCGAAAATTGGACTCAAAGAATGGACCATCTGAAACGTAGCCACGGCCAACATTTGAAAGAGATAATCTTGAAAACATAAATACCCTAGAATGTTCTTTCGAATACGAGTAATAATAAGCATTCCCCATTAAATTTGATTTTTCTATGTTTTGTTTTTAAAAAGGTAAGAAAATTCGAAATGGATCATACTTTTGATCATACCGCAAGAGATATAATTTATTGAAGATTGTGAATTGATTTAAACCGGTTAACTTTCAAATGTAAATTTATCAAAGTTAGCGAGTGTAAACGGCGAAACGAACACAGCTTCTCTTATACTAAAATTACTATTTTTTAACAAAAAATATCTGTTATGTTGCAGTATTGTTGTCTCAAAAGGTGTTTGTAATAAGACAAGTTTGAGATAAATGTGGGTTGTAAGCTTTCAGCGAAAAAATCTTTTATGCTGAAAGTCACTGACTTATACGTCACACCTCGTGCTTACCCAAGCAAGCCAAAATCGTGCGAGCAGTGGAAGAACTTTGCACAAAACCATCCATGACCTTTGTTGAGAAAACCTGAAACAGCGGCTTTGCCACGCCTGAGCAGAACACACATACATACATACATACTGTATTTCAATAAAAATATCGCAACAATAAAATTATGTAAATTATGTCAAACAAAAGCGTCAAAGACAATGCGGATGATGACAATGAAAAAAAGTGAAATTACAAATACCGAATAATGAACAGAAATGCAAATAAGCGCAATAAAGAGAGAAAATGCCAAACGAAAAATTCCACAAAATGAAAATAAAACCGAGAAAAAAGCTAGAAATTAACTGCTGTGCAAACAATAGTGACGTTGCAAAGTAAGGGCGAGCGAGCGAAAAAAGAAGAAGAAGCAAGCAAAACAAATAGACGCATTATCGTCATATTGTTATTAAACACAACAACAACTGCGTTAAAAAGGGTGTTGTTGTGGTATTTTTGCTGCTAATAAAAATGTGGAAAGTGTTGACGTTTGTCAACAATAGCATGAACGCGCCGCGTCTGATTGCCACAAAGCCAAGCGCGGCCACTACGCGACGCGGCGCGGCACAACTGCGGTGTTTATGAGTCGCGCTGTGCATGCGCGTTGTTATATGTAGTCACATGTCACCCATGCCGGTACTGCAGCTGTAGCGCTGAAGAAAAGTGAAAACGCGCTTGCGCTGACATTTGACTGACTGTCATGATTTGAATGCCAACACCAGAGAAAATAAACTTAAATAAACTAAAATACCAACAAAGGCATTGCGGTCGCGCCAAGTGCCTGTAATTACACACGGCTGTTGGCGCACCTCATAAGTGAACTTATGTCTTCGCTGTATGCATGTGAACTTAGCAACTTATGCGACAGCTTCAAGTCGCTTGTGTTGCCGAAATAGCCGCATTGCTTACAAGCGCGCGCGTCGCTGTGCCTGCACAGCCTAAAGCCTGTCGTCCACACTTGTCGCGCTGTGAGACCT
This sequence comes from Bactrocera neohumeralis, assembly GCF_024586455.1. NCBI lineage: Eukaryota > Metazoa > Arthropoda > Insecta > Diptera > Tephritidae > Bactrocera > Bactrocera neohumeralis. The sequence continues at coordinate 64,381,724 of NC_065922.1, forward strand.
TGAAGTTGCTATTTTTTTTTTATACATATCGTGTGGCAACCTCACCTGCGCTGATGTCTGGTGCTGTGGCACGCCATTGTTAATGCCACTTTTCCACTCGATTGGCCTTTATGCATGGCCACCAACCCGCCCCGTCGACAATATTTTCATATACGCTATATCTATTGTTTGTTACCGCTGCTGTGGCGCATCTTCTTCTCGCGCTCGCCAATTAGCCGGCCTTTGGTAATTGGCACAAGGCACGACAGCTCTGCACAATAGCAGAAAAAGAAGAAGCAGATACTCAGCGCTACATTGCCTGCCACAAGCAGCGCTCACTTGCCACTGTCACAGCCATTATTTTTGTTCTTGTTAGTGTTTTATTTATTAATTTTTCATGCTTTTGCTTTTATTTTTGTTTCGCTTACACTCCTTGTTTTTAACGCGTGCTTAATTGCAAATGGAACGAAATTACAATTAAACAAGTTTTCGCAATTACAATTCGCTTTTCCAGTTGTTTGTGTTCACCGCGCACTCTACGTTTCGTTTCTTATTTGTTTGCTGTTCGTTTGTCGGCAAATGATAATGGCATAATGCAATCATAACTAATCGACTGATAAACAATACTTGTGGCAAAAAGTCGGTCTCATCCAATTATAATCAGCGTGATAATTCCAAAGCAGTTGCAGAGCAGTTGGAAACGTTCAGCCGGTCCGTTGAGGGTTGGGCGCCTAGTGGTGGGATCACTGTGTGTCTAGGGCGCACCTCACGAGAGCGCTGCCGAATTCTGTGTTTGGAATGGAATATTGCAGTATATCATATTTCAGTTTGGTTTTTCATCTTAAAGTAATGTTGACAGCCTCCAATATCTCATGTATCGTATTGATGCTTTTTTCTTAGTTGTATAATTGACTTTGTCCCGAAGTCTGCTATTTCTAGACAATCCAAAAACATCTAGAAACAGTCATCGATGTTTGGATCCATTAATTTTTCGATTTGTTCATGTATTCAATCCGAAAAATAGTATTTGGACTTTGAAATCCAAAAACATCTAGAAACAGTCATCGATGTTTGGATCCATTAATTTTTCGACTTGTTAATATATTCAATCCGAAAAATAGTATTTGGCCTTTGAAATAAGTTAATGTGTGGGATTTGTCTCAAAGACTACATTGTTAAACAATTCTGAACTAGCTGTAAGTCTGCTGTTGGCCTAATGATAGGTCACAACTTACTGGCATCACATTCGAGCTGGAACATCTCTAGCCTTATCTAGAACTCACCTTAGCTATCTAGAAGAGCTTCGCAGTTCAAGAGCCTAGATGTAGTATTAAAATTTTATATCTAATCTCTCTTAAAGTTCGAAAAAAACGTTGATGTCCGCGTTTGGCATTACTGAGGACCGATAGGTCTCAGGCATGACAGCCAGTATAATCCAATCTAACCTAACCCAATTGGCACGATAATGGATCGGTCACTTATTAACTTTGTCTCAAAGACAAGGCCGGTTATAAAATTTTTCCGGCTCAACGAGTTCATAAAATAACTTATTGAATAAATGAAATGAAAGGAACTAGGGTTAAGTACGGTTCGATAGCTGAATGAGGGATCGCACTTCGACTACTGTATTTTCTCCTTTGTGAAGCCATAAAAATGAAGCTCTCGTATACGCTCTTATAAGTCAGTGGTAAAGTATAAATTTGTAACTCCTAAAGAAATTTATGCTTATAAAATTTCTATTCTTACGAGTTCGTTGGGATATCTGAATATGTGAGTTCCAAGTATTTAAGCCACGATCTCGGAAACACGTAATAAGCAAGAAGAAAGTGGAGAGATGTTTCCAACTCGTTTTCTTTCGGCAGCTAGCAGCCGGTAAGATTCTCAACCTTACAGCGTAGACACCGGATTGTGCAACAGCTCGCACAAGCAGGGATGTCAAAGACTCGCTGAATCTCTTACGATCGTTATTGTGCCAAAAGAAATGGCAGCCCAGCTTTCCAGTGGTAGAACGCAAGAAAAGAGTTGAGCATCGTACCGTTTCTATTCATTTGGTAGCGGAGCTAAGGTGCCTTGCATTACAAGCTCGTTAGCTTTACAGTTATTTGCGATTCCGCTGGGGCCTGACACACAGACTAGTCTTATCAAAAAGTGACTCAATGCCATTAATAATGAGATAAGGTTCTTTAACCAGCCTTGAACGAATGGTTAGCGAGCGCAAGGCTAGTATCGCCGACCTGCTCTGCCAGAGTGGTTAGTCACTTCTCTAAAGGAGGCCGCACTCCGGAGAATGAACTCTGTTGTTACCTTAATGGCAGTAACCTCGGCTACAATATTCAGGAAGTCTAAAATTAACTGAGACAGAGATTCGCTGACAATAATATCAATATATACAAGGTCTGTCGCAAGAGAAACAGGACTGTTAAAAAAAAAACAACAAAAAATTAATATTTTTCAAAAGTTATATTTTTTTATTCAAAGTAGTTTCCTTGTGCTTCGATACAGCGTTTAGCCCGGTCAATTAGCATTTCAAATGAGAATATCGGAATATTGGGCGTCGCCTTTTGGAGAGCTGAAATGTCCTGAAACCAGTGACCTTTCATGGGCAAATGAAGTTCTCCAAATAGGTAAAAATCACAGGGTGCCAGATCAGGTGGGTAGGGTAAGTAATTAATGGTTAATATGGAGTTTTTTGTCAAAAAATCAGTGACAAGCGTCGACCGATGACACGGCGCATTATCGTGCAACAGGCGCCAGGACCCTGCCTCACGGTATTGTGGTCGAGCACGACGAATGCGTGACAAAAGACGCTTCATAACACCAAGGTAAAACACAGCATTAATCGTTTGGCCAGGTGGGACGAACTCTCGGTGTACAATACCCTCGGAATCGTAAAAACAAATCAGCATTGTCTTTATTTTTGACTTCTGAAGACGACCGACTTCTGATCGTCACAGAGGTCCTCACGACCTTCTTGGAATCGCTTAAACCACTCATGCACATTACTGCGAGATAGGCACTGATCACCATAAACTTTTTTCATCATTTGAAATGTTTCAGTAAACGTTTTCCCAAGTTTAAAACAAAATTTAATATTTGCTCTTTGTTCAAAATGCATTTTACGACCGATGACCAAAAGCTGCTGTCACTTTTTAATCGATAACATCGATTGTAGTTATCCAATTGTCTTAAAATTTTTACGAAATGTCAACAAGAGATCAAACTTTTTATTTCAAATACCCACCAATAGGTGGCGCCACCAGAAACAGTTATATTTAAAAAGTTCTGTTTCTTTTGCGACAGAGCTTGCATTCCCCAATCTTCCCATCAAATTTTAAGCTATTCATAAAGCAGTCCACTGTCCCTCTGCAACAACTGCTTCTACGCATCCATAACTCTCTCACAGTTATGCAGGCAGTGAAAATGCCACCAGAGTTTGGTTTAGCGACTCCATGGTCCATGAGGGTTTCCGGTTCATGGGCAAGAAAAAAGAAAGTATTTGAAAAAAAAAAAATGATAAACTGCTAATGGGGCTTGTTTCCTATGAAAATATATTTAAAATTAATGTTGTAATTTCTAAAATAATTTTATTTATTTATTTTTTTATTGTGAACTCAATTCCTTTACCGTTTTCAACACTTCCCCTTCACCTTTTACATTATATATATATAGGAATTTATAAGAAATTCTGAAAACAAATTTTTTTATTGCGCATTCATTTTATATTGCTACAATCGATAACAATAAATAGCGGCAATAAATTACTTTCAGTTAATCGATTATCTTTAATTGGCGTTGCATTTTACTCGCTTAAAAGACTCGAAAGGTAATTTTCTGCAAACAATAAATATGAGCATACCTTTTAAGCGCGCTTTAATTGCCACAATAAGAAAAAATTAAATGAAAAGTAATTTAGAAAGACTCAAAGAACGCTGCAAGTGCAGATACCTGTTCTACAATGGCGCCCAGTCTTTGCTTTTATGACAATTTGCATTATTACATAAGAAAATCGAAAGCAAAATAAGTTTTAATTTCATTCTGGACTACTTACACTCACACACACACGCATTTATTTTTAATATAAAACTGTTTAAGTCATGAGCCATAAAGAGACCACTTGTTGCGCATTTCGCTTTTCCGCTTTTGACAGCTAAGCGCTATTCGTGCGCCACAGAAGGCGTCTGGTAGCAAAATACATATGTATATATAAAGGGCGATCCATTTCGAGGTTCCGTACTTAAGAAAAACACAGAAACTTCAAATTTATTAGGGAAAAGTTATTATCATTCGAAAGAACATTATTTGGCCTTTAGTTTTTGAAGATTATGTCTTTCAAATGTTAACCGCGACTACGTCTCAGATGTTCAATCCGTTGAGTCCAATTTTCGATGACTCGTTCTAGTATTTCGACTGGTAACTGGCGAATGACACGAGTGTTGGTTTGCTCCAAGGCCTGAATAGAAGCTAGATTGGCCACATAGACTTTAGATTTTACATATCCCACAGAAAAAAGTCTAACGGTGTGATCGATCAATCGATCGTCGCCCAAAACGTGAAACTACATATCTGCACGCCGAAGTGTTCTCTCAATAAATCTATTGATTGAAGCGTTGTGTGGGAAGTGGCACCGTCATGTTGAAACCAAATGTCACGAGCTTCAACTTCAATCAAATAGTCGGTTGTCATGGCGTGAGAACGGTCGCCATTGACGGTTCTGTTCTCACCGGCATTCTTTTTGATGAAATATGGACCACCGGCACTACAACAAACCGTTGTCTTCTGGATGAAATGGCAGCTCTTGAATCGTTTCAGGTTGTTCTTCGTCCCAAATGTGGAAATTTTATTTGACATATCCATGGAGCCAGAAATGGCCCTCATCGAAAACGTCGGATCTTCTTGGAACTTTTCAAGAACCCATAGAGCAAAATGATGTCGCTTAGGAAGGCCGAGCGGCTTCAGTTCTTGCACAAGCTGTAGTTTCCATAAGTCAGTCTGAGTTGTTGCAAACGGCACCGAATCGGCTATCCACGGTCTTTGTGTACACTCTTAGCTACGGCTACTATATTTTCTTCACTGCGTGCTGAGGTGGCCTATTCGGTCGAATATTATCCGATAATGAATGCTGGGTCTCAAGATGAGTAGTATGCTCAGTAGGCCGATTATGTTGACCATAATTTGAGCGAAGCGCGCGAAACACATTCTGTACAGAACGTGAATTTTCGTAATAGAGTTGAACGATTTGTAAACGTTGTTCAGGCGTAAGTCTCTCCATGATGAAATACCAAACAATACTGAACAAAAATAGCATGACAGCTTGACACGACACGCGTTGTCTGTCTAAACAGGCTATTGAAAAATTACCTCTACACGGATCACCCGTTATATATATTCGTACACCTCTATCGGAAATGCCGCGTATTTCATAAAGTAGCTAATGGTATCATTTTATAACTTCATAAAGTTTTGTCTTAATAAAAATCAATTGTCAGAGGAAAATAATACGGGCTTAATAGAGTAAGAATCCGTTATAGGGAGGAAAGAATAAGGAAAACGTTCGTTCAAATTTCTTAAAAATCTCTCAAATTATTTTAGTGACTTCCCCTCTTATTTTGTTGTAAACTTGTTGAAGCGTTCTATGTTTATTTACACTCAAAATGTAAATTTTATTCATCCAAAATCGCTTTATTGTTTTTCAAAACATTCTCCATTAAGATCAATACACTTGTGTAGGTCCTTGAACCAATAGTCGAAACACTTTTGCCACTCTGGTTGAGGTATAGTATCTATCACCAAAACATGATTTTTGAACGCATCTTAAGGTGTTGAAAAATGTTGACCTCTTTTTTTATTTTTTACGAACTGGAATAAAAAGAAGTTTCGATTTTGGAAGACCTTCAAGAAATTCGTCTTGATCTAAGACCTCGATTGAGTTCACCATACCGTCGTTAAGCACTGGTCCTTGATGGAGCTTCATCGTCAAAAATTAAATTAAGTTCATCGATGCACTGTTGCTAAGTTAATCCATGTCGAGAGTTGTAAAAAATAATCGGGCTAAAATGTTCGCGATTTATTTCCATTTTTTGCTCGATAAGAATATTTTAAGTTACTGTAAACAATAGCACTGGTATGTCAAAACATACTGAGTATGCATACCATCAAAAATATCAAACTGATAAAAAAATTGTTAGTTTCGAGATTGGAACACTAGTGTTGCCAAATCCCGAAACATAAGATGAGATGTTCCAATATTCTGAACATGCGCTGGAAAGCTAGTGTGCTTGTGTGTCTTTCTCAGTCTATTTTTTTTGTGCGTCTTTCTCAGTATATGTATGCCATTTATTTGAATCATAAACAACAATAATTTACTCAAATACATAATTAGTCGAACTTGGTTATTTTTCATGACTTCAATATGAAGACTGGTGTTGAAAAACAGATTCATCGACATTTGGTAAAAACATCAAATGTGAACATGCTCAACAGCTAACCAGTCAAATCAACGGCAAAGGCGAATATGCATGACGCCTAAGTATTGCTTTGTTTTTTGGTCAGATCAGAAGGATGTACTTCGAAACCCGCTTTTTCCTTTAATAGGGAATGAAAAGGGAAAACAACTGATCAAATTGAAGTGAGCGAAAAACTCCCGGAATTTGCGACTAGGCACGAGGGAATAATTTTCCATCAGTTCAACGTTCGACGTCATGTTGTAAGATTGGTTAAAAATAATTTGAAAAACAGCAGCTGGGAGGTCTTGCTTCAACCACCTGATAGCCCAGATCTTGCCGCATTTTAACTACTATTGTTTCCGGTCTATGCAGTACGCACTCACCAGAATTGCTTTCCCATCAGAACTTGTTATCAAAAATTGACTTAGCCGAGTCATTTGTAATAGCTTTTTAAATAAACGTTCAAATTTTCGAGAAAAAATTACAAAAAACGTTTACTTCGGCTGCATCGAAGCTTCAATATTCTTCACAAATTAAAAAGTGGCCATGGAAGAACTGCATTTTGATCGGTCAGTTTGTAAAAGAAGCGACTTAAGCGAAATCCACGACTAAGTGCCAATCAAATGGCTAAAGAACTGAAAATATCCGATGCATATTGAAAAATGAGTTCAAGGTCAAGCCTTACAAGTTCCAAAAGGCCCATGATCTCACACCGAAGCAGCAAAAAGTAAGACTTGAGAGAGCGAAGCAGTTGCTTCGCTTGGCCGAAAGCGGTCAAATTCTGAACATTGTGTTTTCTGACAAAAAAATTTTTCCAATTGAGCAATTCGTTAACTCTCAAAACGATAGGGTTTACTTGACCGACCGTCCATACGAGAATCTAAGTCATCGGTTGGCCACCAGGAGGCAGCACCCGCCACAAATAATGGTTTGGGCCGCTGTCACCGCAGATGGGCGCTTTCCAATTGTTTTCATCGAGCCTGGCGTCAAAGTGTGACATATTATCGGGAAAGTGTTCTGGAGGCTGCTTTAAAGCCGTGGGCAAACAAACATTTCGGTCGCAAATCATGGACGTTTCAACCAGACTCAGTACCGTCTCATAAAGCGCGAGTGAACCAAGAATGGCTGAAAAACAACGTTCCGAACTTCATTACGACCACACAATGGCTCTCGAATTCACCAGATGCGAATCCAATGGATTATTCTCTCTGAGCCATTTTGGAGAGCAAGGTCCGAAGAAAAAAATACACCAGTCTCGAGATGCTGAAGAAAGCCATTGTCCGTGAGTGGGCCAAAATACCGGCAAGTTACATTCGGGCAGCTTGCAATTCGTTTTTTGACCGTCTCAAGGCCATAGTTAAGGCAAACGGTGGTCATATCGAACAAAAGTGAATTGGTCTTGAATTTATGATTATTTTCACATATTTTGTACTTTAAAATAAATAAAAATAATTTTCCAAACCGAATTTATGGCTTTTTTAATTGGACACTTCGAGTGCCGGAATCTGTAATTCTTGCCAAATTCTGTTAAGAAATCTCTTTAAATAAAATTTTTTTCAAACAAGAACTTCATTTTGATCGATCGGCTTGTATGGCAGTTATAGGCCATAGTTGTCTGATCTGAAAAATTTCTTTCAAGACTTTAGCAATGCCTTGGAAAATAATCTACGCTAAATTTCGTGAAGAAATCTCGTCAAGTAAAATAGTTCTCCTTACGAAGACTTGAGTTTGATCGATCAGTTTATATGTCAGCTATATGCGTTAGTGATCACATTTGAAAAATTTCTTCAGAGCTTATAGCGCTACCGCGTATAATGATTCTTGCCAAATTTCGTGAAGATATCTCGTCAAGTAAAAACTTTTACCATACAAACACTTTATTTTGATCGATTAGTTTGTATGGCAGCTATAAGTTATAGTGTCCGATATAATTCATTTAAACTATAATCGCTTATAATTATACTTTTTATGTTATCGCCTATGTTTGCTAAGAATACCTAACCTCACTTCATAAGCTCTGCCAATAGTTTTTATTAGCTTTTAATTTGTTGTTGCGCCCATCGCACTCCCAGGGCAATTCATTACATTTGGCATTTGTGTAACAACATTAATTTCCGCCGTTTATTGCAAATTACAAATGCTGTGTCGTTTTTCATTTCGATACTATTGACATTTCTATGCGCCGCATGTGTGTGTGGCATGCAACAGTTACAGCGTAGGTGACAGACGAGCGCGCCGCACTGGAGGAATCTAGGCTAGAAGCAGGAGAGAGAGGAGACAGCACTTTTAAATTTATTTGCAGCGCTAGGACCACACCTTTTCTTTGTTATATACATATGTAGTTATGTATGTATTATATATATACGTATGTATGCATGTGCTTTGTTTACGTAGGGTCGATGGGCAGTCATCGCTTGTGGTTGCCACCGCGCTGATCAGTAGGGAATTTTAATTCTGCGCGCTAATTGATTGAACGTCTGCTGGGTCAACTTCGGTTACAGCCACCGCCGCCGGCTCCGCGTCCGGGACACGCCGCTTGACGGTTGGCTGTTTGCTCAACTGTGAAGATATAGTAACTGCTTATTATATGGCCTTTTTCTAATTACTACTCTTTTTAATGCATGCAAATTCTTACTCGACTCATTGCGAATATGCAAATTAACGCTTTCTTTTTTCTCTCTTCTTCTCTTTTCTATTTGCAGGTAATAAATTGCAAACATGCAGACAGACATGGCAATAGTTTTAATGTGCACTGTGTGACATGGCGGAAAGGCTGGAAATTCCACACCACACACAACACTTTTTTACGCTTTTTTCTAGCTGTCGCCGACTGCCACAGGCGCTGAGCAGCTCGGCGACGCGGCAAAGACGCTTGCACTTTGAGCTTTGTGCGCAATTGCAACGCCTGACACGGGCACTGCCGGTGTGTCGCTGTGTGTCTTCACGCAGGCGAAAGTGTTAATGGATTTCTTTGCTTTGTGTAAACAATTAATTAAGCTTTATTTGTTTTGTTGTTGTGCGTTGTCTTGTTCGCTGCGCTTCCGCCGCGTTTTAGCTGATTATATTGATGACTGGTCAATATGCGATGCGGCGCAAATGTGGATGTAACCGTACCGTACAGATATCTGGTACATACAAATGTATGTACATAAATATGTATATACCTATTATGTACTTATGTATACAATATGTATATACATAAATATGTATATCCCTATCTCTCTATGTGCTGCAAGCATTGTTGAAAGTGGTGTACGATTTCTATTTAGAAATAGAGGAAATTGCATTTCTAGCATAAACAAACATTGGTGGTGGCCAGTACAGGGTGTTCTTTTGGACTTATGCTTTTCGAAAAGGAATAAAACGCATATAATTTTATGCAATGATCAACAATTTAGCTTTAATATAAAGATAAAGAGTTTAGCATTATATTTTAATAATGATTTTGGGCACCAACGCGGCTGGCTCGAATGAATTCCAGCCGAGCGGCACAATTTTCGATCACTTTTTACAGCTGTTGGAGCCGTATGTCAGTATTAACGCCGTATATTCGCTGCCAAGACGTCAGTGATCTCAGTCTTATCTGCGTAGACAAGCGACTTAACATAACCGCACAAAAAATAAATCTACGGTGTGAAATCATACGATCTTGCAGGTCTAGGATAATGGCACGATCTTGAAGATCTCGCTATTATCACCGAAAGACCGAAAGTTTCCTTCAAAAAATCGATTGTTTCGTTGGCTGTGTGGCATGTAGCGCCATTTTGTTGGAACCAAAGGTGGTCCACATCCTCCAAAGTCATTAATCATGGTCTTATGGCGTTCCGTATTGATTGTAACATTATGTTCGGCATAACTTTTGAAGAAATATGGCTCAATGATCCCTCAGCCCATAGTGTAATGGCGTGTTTAAAATGGCTTGTGTATGATCAAGGCGACAATTTCCTTTATTATGATCGATCCCATTCAGTCAAAAGTGCGCTTCGATGCTGAGCAAAATGTGCTTGTGAGAATCGGGATCGATTCTCCGAACGTGCGACGTGCTTATTCGTCGTGCGGCATCAGCTCTTGCTCGAGTCGGATTTTGTAAGCTCGTAAAGCAAAATCCTTGCCCAAAATCTTCCGTAAAGTGGACTTATCCGCTCCAATTGTTGCGCGCGTTGGCGGATGCACTCATTCTACTATTTTTCGATACTTTGCTCCACAGCAGCAATAGCGATTTCGAAGCCCAACCAAACAATTATTTTGGTAATAATCCGTTGCAAGTCTATTGATTGTGAAATGGCAAACCATCTTCTTCTTCTTAATTGGCGTAGACACCGCTTAGGCGATTATAGCCGAGTTAACAACAGCGCGCCAGTCGTTTCTTCTTTGCTACGTGGCGCCAATTGGATATTCCAAGCGAAGCCAGGTCCTTCTCCACTTGGTCCTTCCAACGGAGTGGAGGTCTTCCTCTTCCTCTGCTTCCCCCGGCGGGTACTGCGTCGAATACTTTCAGAGCTGGAGTGTTTTTATCCATCCAGACAACATGACCTAGACAGCGTAGCCGCTGAACTATGTCAATGTCGTCGTATATCTCGTACAGCTCATCGTTCCATCGAATGCGATATTCGCCGTGGCCAATGCGCAAAGGACCATAAATCTTTGGCAATGGCAAACCATACTAAATATAAATTACGAAAAAGCTGTGAAAAATATCAACTCCGAAAAAGTATTGCTTCATTGAAAACCACACGTCTAAAAGAACACCCGTTCAAACAACCATACCTACAATTGAATACACAGTTTAAAGCAGAAAAGCTAAGTCAACTATTTTTTAGAATGCTGATGAGTGAAGAAGCACATTAATGAATAAAACTTGTGGTGGCTGGCGGAAAACACGACACCAGACAATTTGTGATATCTTCAATCTATATATTATTTCGAAGCTAACTTTTGAATGTAATACCTCGCGCTTTTTTTTTCTGTACATCTATTGGCATCAGATGGCTTAGAACACTTAAAATTCTTCAAATCATTCCTGTGCAAGTAAATCATTTGATTAATCTTCAGGAAGAGCTTTCATACAAAATTCATTGCCATTAAACGCGCTTTCACTCATCTTCCGTACATTCGGTTGCTCAAAAGAGAGTTGAATCAGTCACAGTAAGGTCTTATAAGCAGAGAGTCACTATAGATATGTGTAAGGCTTGTCGTTATCCTTATGCAACACTATTACCCTAACTATTGGCCAAAGCTGATCGCTTCTAAGCCTTTGTTTCCTTTAGAATTCAGAGTTTAGTCGTAGTAATAGCAGACTATTTCTGTCACTCCAACAAAACGCACTTACAAAACCATTCCGATCGTCGGTTCTGGTTTTGCCACCGTTTACGCCTACTAATCGTGAATCGACCACGATCGTTTTCGCCCAATAGTATCGCTGGTTACCCACTTTTCATCATCAGTAACCATCCGCTTCAAAAATGGACCGATATTGTTGCGTTCAACAACGATTCGCAGATGAAAATTCGGTTCATGATTCGAACTCGACGATTTCCATTATATCATTAATATTTATTACAATTTGTCTTCCAGAACGTGGTGGATCTTTACCATCAAACCCGGAACGTATCAGAATCATAAATGAAAACAGCCACCTGACTTATTTTAGAAAAACTGTAAAATGTGGCGTATTTTCTCTATGCTGGTCTCCACCTGAGACAAATGCTCAAACAATACTGAGTATATTATCTGTACAACGCGAGATAACGATTAGTAAATTTTTAGTATCTTTAGAAACGATCTTAACTTGATCCATATAGTATCCTCAGTCTACTAACGATATGAAGGGTGAACTTTAGGCGGGCAACATAATTGTGGCATTTAGTGAATTCAAAGCCATTTAGCTTGATATAAATGAAATAAAGTATAACTTTGTGAATATCTCTATTAATGATTTCAAATCGATCAATATACAAACAAAAAAACTTCGTATTAACCGAAGTTGAAGCGGAACTGAGCATTGTTGACACTTTGCTTAAAGTTTATATCCAGCACATCGAATCGTCGGCCGATTTTATTATTTACTGATTCAAACAGGTTTGGACAATAAATAACAACCCTCAACAAACCCAGGCAACAGGGAGGAGACCCTTTCCCGCCACTGCTTAGCTTTTATATTTCGAAACTCACTCAACTCCCCGAAAGAATTTCCATTACTTCGTATCCTGATGATTGCATGATTTTAACGTCGGGCACTGCAATCGGTGACAAGAGTTCGTAAGTGCACGCCTATATCCGGACTTTTCTCACTGCAAGAAGCCTAAAAGTCCCCCCTGCTAAGCCCACATCAACCATATTTATGAATTGGGTGAAGGAAAATAAACCAGATCTCAAAAGTTTTGTCGAAGACGCGAAAATTCTGATAGTCAACAAAAGCCAAAGATTTGAGTGTGATAGGCTGTAGGTCTTCATTCCACATACGACCGCGATCATTACTGAAGATACGCCAGTCGGCAGCATCTGAAGCAAAGGCAAGGAAATGTCTCTGGCGACTTACCAGACGTAAGTAAGTCTTTGTTGGTAATAAATTACGCAGTTCCAATATGGTGGCCTGGATGTAGCAGGACGCAGCTGAAGACATGTCGGCACATCGAAATCCAGTCTACAACAGAATGTTTCCTATTGAATATCTACATAGTGCTGCCCGCATGCTTAATTAATGCATTCCTCTCCCTCTGTAATGTTTCCACATAAATCACCCTTGGAGTCACCTGCTTGAAGCGAAAACGCCTACAACGAACGTTTCTACAATAGGTCGACGAACTACAGCAACACAGCGACATAATTTGAGACATTACAGACTTCAGTCGTACACTAAACACTATTCACAGTAGAACTATTGACACTTTTATCGAAATACACCCATCGCAAGCCGTGAGCTCGAGTTGACGCGTAAAACCAGATTGACCCTTGCCCAGTTTTAGATATTGTAGCAGTTTAAACTCTTACTTATCCAGTATAGACTCTGACCTACCAAATACTTTTCTGCATGCAGGGGTCGCCGCATGAAACTAACCATCTCTTCGCATGTCTCAATAAACCCACTCACATATTACGCCTTCCTCATGGCCCGACAATATGACAGTTGATTTTAATTTTCCTGCAAACAGGTCCTAGGTACTCGCTGTAACATATAGCAACATGGCCCAACCTTTGATGACCGCAACTCTGCCGATCTCCAGTGGTTACCGAAACCAATAAAAAATTTTATATCGATTCTTGAAATCCTCTGTGTCTGTGTCATCGGGTTCTCCCGGCTTTAAATCCTTTGGCTTAATGCATGTGCCAAGCTTCTATTTATAGATATTTTCCTAAATACTGAAATGAATGTCAAAACCGTGACGGTAAGGAAATCGGAAAGTTTTGCACAAAAATGTTCTGCGTTAATGCTGAGAAATCATAAAATATCTAAAAACGAAAACAACAACTTCAGCAAAAATAAATGCAACCAAAATAATATCGAGAAGCGGAAGCAACAGCAGCCGGTTTTCGTGCGCCTCAACTTGACTTTGTCGCAAAGCAGCACGCTGCAACAATAAAAAAAATCAACAACAACAACCATTTAAACAAGACTTGCATTTAACACGCGCAGCTTGCAAACGGCTGTGAGCGAGCCACAGTTGCCGGCAGCGCCCACGCCACAATGGACCCGGCTACTTAGACTGCGTCGCAATGCAATTGTTGTTTTTGCTTTTTTTGTTACACCAGTTTGACCATTCGCCGCCATAACACGTCAGCAGGTAACTTTTGCTCGCGATCGGCCAGTGGTGTGGGTTCCGCCGCTACATAGTGCCTCCGCACTGCAAAGTGCTTTTTTGGGCCGGATCAACTGCTGTAACAACAACACAAACAAGTAGTTATGTCCATAACAACAAACTATTTAAAAAGTTGTATGCACTTTAATGGCAACAACACGATTTGTTATGCACACTGTAAAGGCGGTAGGTGTTGTTGTTTCGATTGTTATTGTTGCTTTTGGTGCCAAGTTGCCCGGCCGTTAGTAGGCCAATTTCATTCATGAAAACTATCAATGGCAGCTGCTTAATGAAGATTTTCACTAGCTTGACTCTAGCAAAGATAATGGCTGAGGAGAGTTGTTGTAAGTTTAAAAAGTCAACAATGGAAGACATGCTTTTGGCATAAGGTCGCTAAATCTAGCCAGCTTCTTCTTCTCCTTTAGTGGCGTAGACACCGTTTGGGTGGTTTTAGCTGAGTTTACAACAGCGCGCCAGTCGTTTCTTCTTTTTCGCTGTTTGGCGTCAATTGGAGATACCAAGTGTAGCGAGGTCCTTCTGCACCTGGTCTTTCCAATGGAGTGGAGGTCTTCCTCTTCCTCTGCTTCGACGGTTACTGCGTCGGATACTCTCAGAGCTGGATTGTTTTCATCATCATCATCATCATCATCATGCGGACGACGTGACTTTTTCAGCGAAGCCCTTGTCTCTTAATTCGATGAACTATGTCAATGTCAGTCGTATATCTTGTACAGCTCACCGTTCTATCGACTGCGGTATTCGCCGTTGCCAATGCGCAAAGGACCATAAATATTTCGTCATCAGATGTTGTCATCGTCAATGCCTCTGCACCATATAGCAGTAGGGGAATAATGAGAGGACTTTACTCCTCAATTGCCTACATACTTAGTCCGAAGTAGAGTTATTCTGCGTTGGATTTCTAGGCTGACATTGTTGGTGATGTTGTTACTGGTTCCAAGATAGACGAAATTATCTACGATTTCAAAGTTATGACTGTCAACAGAATCGAAGGATCCAAGTCGCGAGTGCGACGACAGTTTGTTTGAGGATATATTTCGTCTTGTCCTCGTTCACAAGCAGACCCATACGCTTCCTTATCTTGTCTGGAGAAAGCAGAACTAACGACGACGGCCAATGAAATCAATATCTTCGACTTACGCCAGCAGCTGTACAATCTTATAGAAGATCGTATCTTCTGTATGTAGCTTTGCAGCTCGTATAATTGTCTCCAACAACATATTGAAGAAGTCATACGATAGGCAATCTCCTTGTTTGAAACCTCGCTTGGTATCGAACGGCACGGACAGGTCCTTCCCGATACTGACGGAGGTTTTGTTGTTGCTCAACGTCAGCTTACAACGTATTAGCTCCATGGGAATTTTTTTTATTATGGTGTTTCTTACATGGCGGGCCCCAAACCCATCGCGCCACCTTAGGGAGAGAGGACTCTATTTAGTCCGCCTGCAAACGGATGTTTTTTGGCTTCTTAGAGGATACTTGGTCTAAGATCGGAAGTCGTGAGCTGTTTGAGCCATATGTAAAGGAATGGTTTCTGGCCACTCCCAAGTAAATGGCGCTCAAAGAATTTTCGTCACTTGCGTGAACTTCTACACATGGCTCCATCCTCCAAAATCTAGGCCTTAGTGTCTGCAAATTGATTGGTTTGAAATAATAGACTGAAGTTAAGCCATATACCTTTGTACAATATATGAGCTCATGACCGATCAGTTCTCGTCCTGAGATAATGTAATGCGTATCATATTAAAACTAGAGCTCAGATATATTCCTTTTTATAAGACTTGTCGACTCCGAATTCAAAGGCCCTGATTGTGGGAATAATTATTCTATATAGACAACTGTTGGGGGTAGCGATAGATACAGAATTTGTAAACAAAAAAATCTGCATCCGAGGTTTTCAGTGTTCAACTAGTCATTGAGCCATAATCCCAGATCACTAAAAAATGGATCTATCTATTATAACTCTATTATTATTATTACGCAATGATGATTCATGCAACTCAAGCATTTAATTGGAAAAATGCCAAAAGTCACACATTTGATGGAATGACGAAACGAATGCCCACCTGTAAGCCGCAGTTAATGCAACAGCCAAACAACTGTGCCTGCTGTTCTGTTATTTGATGGGAACTCAGCATCATCGCTGTGCCATCTAATCGGAAAATCGCTTATTTGCCAAACAAATCGCCGAAAAACACGTGTGGCAGTGGCACCAGCTAACTGACTGACAGCTTGACAGCCTGACGCCTGACGTTCCGACGCAGTGACCGAGTAAGCTGACTTCACGCGTCAACAGACGGAACTGTAACTCAACGGTTCAAGCTTAGTGCGTGTATTAGTCGTTGTAGCGCACAAAAACTGCAAACTATTCTTGAACATTGAACTCTTGTTCTGTTTTTGCGGGGCGCATAAGCTTGCGTCGAGCATTCGCGCTGTATTTGGGCGTGAATGACACACTGCTCTTTGGTTTTGGAGCTTGATGGAGTCGCCACTGAAGGAACATATTATGTTGGCAGCACAGAAGTGAGTGTGTGAAGCGCTGGATGAATGAGTTGCTGACTGTCTGGCGGATTTACTAGTTGGTTGGTTGGCTGTTTAAGCGAGCGCATGAATGAATGACTGTCGGACTCGTTAGTAGGCTGGCTGAATACAGCTCAGCCTCTTTCTTGTCTAAATGACGTATTCAGAGCTCAGCTTCGCTGCCCGCGCGGGCTGGATGATCACTGATGAGGCGCGCTCGCATATAGTATAAGCTGCTTGGCTCAAAGCCTTTGCTGGCTGGTTGACTAACTGACATTTGAAGTAACTAGCTGTCTGTCTGTCTGTCGACCGTATGCTTTGTTGACTGCTTTGTGTTTCCGCTGAAATGAAAGCAACTGTGACGGCAATGACAGCAGAAATGATGTACGTACCATACTTACGCGGCTTGCTGCTGCCTATTGCCCTTCAGCCGGCGTGCCGTCGAGTTCAGCTGCCAGTAGAGCTTCTAACTGACGTACGGTAAATGGCGTGACGACATGGTAATTGGTTATTAGGTCATTCCGGAGGTGGTCCAACTGATAAATATGTACCACGCGGTACATACTATATGTGCCACAGAACTCCGGTGGGCGTTTGCATGTGCAATTTATTTCACGTCTCTGTTTTATTATCATTCCGTTTTCGCAGTGTGTATATGTAGAACGGTAAAAGTGTCACATGACAGTTTAAAATTAATTAACTGTTTGCTTAAGTGGGAATTTATGGAGCGTGTGGCAATCGTAAATTAACGGAATGCAGTTATAATTTAAATTTAAATTAAATTTCTTTAAATTAAGGAAACAATAATTTCTATAAAAGTAATTAAAGTAATAAAAATCAGCGATATTTATTAAAAATAATTGAAATCATTTTAACAGTTCCAAATTTGGGTTCATTCTCTAAGATTCGTAATTGACTGCGTGGATGACTTAAGAAATTTTATTCGTCGAAAAATTGCAAATGCATTCGAAATTAATTTTTATTAATATTCAATCAAGTACTTAGCGGAAATTTATAATTTTTAATAATATTAATTTAACTGAATTCTGACTGAAGCCAAATTGAAACTAATTTAGTTGAATAACTAATTACTTTTTTAATCATTTTTAATTAATTAAATTAAATTATTTAAAAAAAATATTTCATTATATATAAATAAATAATTATTAAAATAATTAGTAAATTTATAATTAATTAAAATTATAATTAATTTAACTTTTATATAATTTGAATAAATAATTATTATTCACCGAAGAACTCTAATTGTAATTAAATTAATTAATTTAAATTCAAAATAAAATTCATATACAGTAATTATTTGTAATTAATTAAATTAAATTATTTAAAAAATTTTATTTTTTAACTTATATAATTAAATCATCATATAAGTTATACAGAAAAAAATTTAAAAAAAATTTACTAAATTTATAATTAATTTAACTTTTATATAATTTGAATAAATAATTATTATTTACCGAAAAATTCTAATTACCATTAAATTAATTAATTCAAATTCGAAATAATTCGCATATAAAGTAATTTAATTTCAATCCTTATTTTCGGTAATTATACCTAGTTATTAGTTTAAAATATTATCAGTATTATATTTGTAATTAATTAAATAAAATTATTTTAAAAAATTGTGTTTAGCTTATATTAGTGCATAATAAGTTAATTATTACGAATATTTTCGTTAAATAATTAATAATTACTTTTTATATTTGATTAAATTTGTAATTAATTTAATTAATTCAAATTCAAAATAATTTCCAAATTAATTAAATTGCAGTGTACATTATTTAATTATTTTGACTTTTTGTTACGTAAATAATAGTTGCTTCTAATTAATTAAATTTGGAATTAATTTAATTTGTAATTAATTTTGATTTAAATATTTAAAAATGTTAATTTGCAATTCAAATTAAATTAATTTAATTTGTAACAAAAAATGTAATTAATTTAACTTGTAATTAATTAATTAAACTTGTACTTAATTTAATTCGTAATTAATTATTAATTTGTAATGAAATTAATTTAATGAATAATTTAATTGCGTAGTTAATTATTAATTTGTTATTAAATTATTTTAATAAATTTATAATAAATAATTATAAATAATTTAATTTCGTAATTAATTATTAATTTGTAATTAATTAATTAAATAAATAATTTAATTCGTAATTAATTATTAATTTGTAATTAAACTAATTTAATAAATTTAATTTAAATTAATTAAATTGCAATGCACATTATTTAAAAATTTTGAATTTTTTGTTAAGTAAATAATAGTTACTTCTATTATAATATATGTAATTCAAATTACATAAATTTAATTTGTAATGAAAAATGTAATTAATTTAACTTGTAATTATTTAATTAAATTTGAACTTAATTTAATTCGTAATTAATTATTAATTTGTAATTAAATTAATTTAATAAATAATTTAATTTATTTGTAATTAAATTAATTTAATAAATAATTTAATTTAGTAATTAATTATTAATTTGTAATTAATTAATTAAGTAAATAATTTAATTCGTAATTAATTATTAATTTGTAATTAAATTAATTTAATAAATAATTTAATTTAAATTAATTAAATTGCAATGCACATTTTTTAAAAATTTTGAATTTCTTGTTAAGTAAATAGTAGTTACTTCTAATTAATTAAATTTGGAATTAATTTAATTTGTAATAAAAAATGTAATTAGTGTAATAGGAAAGCTGATTTCGGTTATTTTAATTTTAGTTATAAATTAATTAAAGTTATATATGTATATTTATGTCGTATATTCTCAAAACTTAGTTTTCTAGCATTGTTCTAACACTCTCCTTATTAATTAACCGTTGAAATTGATTTTTTCAAAATCTTCATTTTGTTATATTTATTACTCGATTTTGGTCGCCTTTCGTTATTTGCTGGACGTTTGCTGCCACAAAGCGTAAATTTTTATTTTTATTTTAATATTTTTATTTTTGTCTTAAAAACTTGTTAATTTGGTATTTGCCTGCAAATATTGACAGCTACGTGCCATAGCCTCAAATTAATGCGATTTGCTAATTTGCTGGATAAACAAGCAAATTGAAAGAACCAAATATGTATGTAAAGAGGGAATGAAAATTAACCCAGAACGGCAAATTCATACACTCTTTTAATATTTTGTCTTAAATTAGTAATACCAGCAACGCCCCTCTTACATTACGATTAGTTTTGCCCGAAACTTTCGACACAGTTTCACAAGCAGCTGACGGCAGAAGACAAATCGCTTGCTATAAAAAGCCAGCAGTTGAAATCAACAACGCTTAAATAAAAAATAAATGCCAAAATAAGTTAATAAAAACGCCCACTTAATTACAGAGTGTTCGTAAACAGTAAATAAACATAAGTGAAAAGCCAAACAGCGATTAAATTAAGCACGGAAAACATGAAACATAAATAAGTTAATGTTAAAACGCCATTTCAGTATTTTTGTATTTTCCAGTAACCCAATTTCATGTGATTTTTAACTGTCAGCAATCGGCAGAAGAACGGGTGTTGGGGGTGAGCCAACTACTTATCATTTGTTTATGCGGTTTCTGTGTCAATATTTCTTATTTGCCAAACGTTGTGGGCAGCGTTGAGGCGACGGGCTTTCGCGGCATGTTGTTGCTCTCACTCGGTCTGATATCATCAGCTGTTCCCCATCGGCTCTCTGCCACACCACGGGCACTGTATTTACATATTAGCGCCTCTTGACGTTTGTTTACCTCGCCGTCGTGTAAAATCAATTTGATGCACAAGTTCCATTGAACTCGTTCGGTGTGATCGGCAGATGAGTCGGGTTGCCGGCGTGCCCCAATTTATGCAGTAAACACGAAAAGTCGACAAAATGCTTTCTTTTGTTATTTGCTTGCCACAAATTTACTGTTGTTTGACGTTTCGTCGAATTGTGTGATTTAATTAATTTGCAATTCGTTTTGAGCAGTTTCTTAGTGTTCTTACAGCTCTCATTTTGTAAGAACATAGTAATAGAACGGATTCTCATACGATATTTTCCGCTATCATAAGTATATAGAAACTAATTGAAGTTTTGCACTTATGTACTTATGTCCATTGTGCCCTCTTCATACATCACATGGTCACATAGGTCCAGTACTCTCAATAATTCCAGGAGCTTGCTGGGCGCGACTGAATTGATATGATCCCTGTCTACGTAGATGGAACCTAGGGCTTTAAACCTGGTTCTACAAATTGCTGGGCAGTCTAGTTCAGTTATTCTGGAGTTTCCTGTTCCAAGTGATGTGATCCCTGTCTACTTAGATGGAACTTAGGGCCTTGAACCTGGTTCTACAAATTGCTGGGCAGTCTAGTTCAGTTATTCTGGAGTTTCCTGTTCCAAGTGATGTGATCCCTGTCTACTTAGATGGAACTTGGGGCCTTAAACCTGGTTCTACAAATTGCTGGGCAGTCTAGTTCAGTTATTCTGGAGTTTCCTGTTCCAAGTGATGTGATCCCAGTCTACATAGATGGAACCTAGGGCCTCGAACCTGGTTCTACAAATTGCTGGGCAGTCTAGTTCAGTTGTTCTGGAGTTTCCATGTCGCAAAACCGGCAGTTTGCGCACGAGACTATGACCAAGTGTGCAAGTGCTTCCTGAGCCGGCAGTGCCCTGTTTAGAGCGCGACAAGGAGCCGAAATTCGTCTCGGGAGAGGTTGATTATATCTCTAAACCTTGAAGGTTGTAGAGTAGCCTCCCGGTAGTAGCTTGGCATTCTTGCTGTCAGTGCCGTTCTCTCCCCATTCTCTTCTTCGGGCGAAGCAACTCCGGTGTGAGGCTCCACCGCACTGCATAGTTCTGACCCCATTATCCTAAAAGCTGCCAGTTAGTCGGCCAGCTCATAGCCGGGTACCCTTTTATGCCTCGGCAAACAGATAAAGTGTACACAGTTGCAAACTGATAAGCGGTTCAGCCTTTTATACACTCCTCCACTAATAGCAATTGGAACTCATAAGCTGAGGTCGCTGTTAGTGCCGATCGATACGCTGGCTGTGATAAAGATTGATTTCAGCACACTGACTTATAGCAAATCCGCTATCATACCCCATCTTGCTACAGAACCCGGCCTAGATTGGGAATGCGACCATGAAAAGGAGATATCTCTGCGTACCCGCTCTGTACTGCTTTTTATTACCACTTGAGGGCTTAGATGTAGTCAGTTCTCCTTGTGAGTTTTGACCCGCTGCACATGTGACCTCCCAGTTTTGTATGCCAAGCTTCTTCATGTCTTCCTAGAGTTCGTCAATCGAGTTGGTGCTTTATTGGTGGATGCTGTGGCCCTCTATTATTTTCTGCTGCGCTCTCTTGTCGTTACTTGGCCGCGCCATCTTACTTGCTGCGCTTTGATAAAGCGATCATATTTTCACCTATTATAAGTTAGTCTAGCTTATGATTTCACTTTATTCGCCACTCGTGATTATCGTTTATTGCGACAAAGATTTTTCTTAAGTCCGGGCTCCCTTTCTAAGATTTGCAGTTTGGCTTTGTTCGTTTCTAGTACGTCCATAATTCAGCTCTTTAGCAGAATACTGGTCGAATAATGGTTTGGGATAGTGCCAGTTTATATTGGCCACTAGTAGTTTTGATTTGAAAACTTTGATTAGGGACGCGTATGACCTATTGGCTGCTTGTATTCTCTCTTCGATACGCAGGCTAATTGAGTTATCGCCACTGAGTTCTAAGCCCAAAGGCTAGTAGCATAGTGACGCAATTATAAAACCTCTTCTATTGAACCATCATTCTCACCTACGCGTCGATGCACCCTCTCGATAACAAAAGAGGCTCTGACGAACGGTAACAAAAAGGCTCTGAAAAACGCAGTAAACAGCTGTTTGTGGGCGGCATAACCCTATTAGCCAGCATCTATGTTGTAATGGCAACCACACAGTTCGTTGCGTAGCTACCACGTGGCTGGAGTTCGGCCTTGCCGACGTAGGGCCGACAACCTACTCGAGAATAATCAATTGACATGCGAGCAACAAAAGCTAGCTTGCTTTTATTTTTAAAATTTGATTGATATTTTTTCAGTTCTTTGAACTTCGAACAGCATCAAGCACCCGCTTTCAACCATTTCAACTTTTTAATTGACAAAAAAGCTGCCTTAATTGAATTGTTCTTAAAATTAATTGTCCTTGACTGTGAAGTATTTTTGTTGTACTACATACTCGAGCATAAAACAGATGCCTTAGCGGTGCGTAAATAAACTTTTATGCTTACGAAAACAGCTGTCTCTCTAGAGATGTATGCGGCAAGCAGCTACCACTTAAGTGAACACTAAAGCGCGCAGGCCTGCAAAGTACAGCAGAGAACATTAGTAAGCGAGCACTTGCAGAACGCACTAAGTTATCGCGCTTTCTTCACACTTTTCTCCGCCCGTAAAAAGCGAATAAGTAAACACGACTATCGCAGCCATTTAATACACGCGTGTTAATTGACACCAATTCGAGCGGAGCGCCGTCGTCAGCCTGAAATCAAGCCACTACTCTGACGTAGAATATTTCCGAAACTCTGTTAATCGCTTATTGTCGCTTGTTTCAGCAGCAAGCCAAGTTTTGTCAACTGTTTTTTATAGTTTTTTGCTTTTCAGATTTTGCCCGCAATCGCCTAATTGCCCCCATTTTTAAACTGCTCGATTTAGCGGCACCACGACTTAGCGCCGTAAACTCTGTGTTTTCACGCAAGTTTAAAGTTATTTAATAAAATTTATTTTTTTTATTTTACTATTTGTTTTTTTTTTTTTTTAATCTTTTCCTCAATGTTTTCTTTTCGTTGACTTATTAGTGCTCACACGATCGCGCTTTGTTTTAATTGGCTTAGGCGCTGTCGTTCGATTACTAGTTTCGAGGCTAATTGAGTGCGCGCTCGCGGCTAATTAAATCAAATTGAAATTCCGTTTCTGTCGATTTGTTAGGCAGGCTTTACATTCACGCATTCACTTATTTAATTATTTTGGTTTCTTTTTTTTCTTGATTTGCTGTTCATTAGCGTTGTTAAGTGCATTTAATGGCGATTTCTGCGGGCAAACTGCATTTGACGTTGATTGCTTTCCAAATTGTACAATTTGTTACGAAAGCGGTGAAGGCGAGCCAGAAAAAAATTGAACAATCAAAGTAGCTAAATATTTCAAGATCACACTTGGAGACATAGACACGTGTCTAAAGACAAAGAAATTACTGGAGTAAGGTTTTCTCTTTTGGCGTTTGTCTCTCAGCAGTTTAAAGCGTTTTCCAGCCCACAGGGGCTTATAAAGGTGATCCATTTCGGGGTTCCCCACTTTTTTAAAGAAAAAAGACATAAACTTCAAATTTTAGGGAAATGTCACGAACTTGGTGGCCAATCGAACGGTCCAAAACGTGAAATTATGTGCTCATCGAAGGGTTCTCTCAATAAATCCATTAAGGTTGCTCTTCGTCCCGAATGCGAAAATTTTGCTTGTTTGCATATTCATAGAGCCAGAAACGGGCCTCATCGCTGAACAAAATTTGGCTCGAAAGAACTTTTCAAGAACACATAGAGTGAAGCGATGTCGCTTGGTAAGATGGAGCGGTTTCAGTTCTTGCACAAGCTTTATTTGGATCGCTTTCAATGTCGACGTAAAATGCGCCAAGTCGTTCCATACGTCAGTCCGAGTTGCTGTGAACGGCGTCGAATCGACTCTCCACGGTCTTCGTGAATACTCTCAGCTACGGCTGCTATATTTTCTTCACTGCGTGCTGGACGCGGTCTATTTGGTCGATATTTTTTTTTATTGTGGGAGGAAGCATCGAAAGCCCGAGTACGGGACTTCAATCCGCTAAACCTAACCTACTCTCAACTCAAGACTCTCCCATGGAACCACCAGATAAGGTATTACTTCATGGGAGTGACAAGACATTTTACGTCTACTCTATAGCACGGACGGACTGGCGCTTATTCTGCTGTAGCTGTCTTAATATTGTCGTGATGGAAGTTGCCGCTTCGCGCACAGCTTTCAAAGGACTAACACATACTACTGTGCCCAAAATATAAGGTAATATTTGAATTTAAACTGCGCGCGCGTCGAAGGATTTGGAGAATTACCTTTTTTTCGGTTGGTAGTACTGTCAGTTACATTTATGTCAAATTTCATGTCAAAATGTTCATTAGTGTTTGAGATACGTGTCGTTTTGTGAGCTGCTAAAAGTGAGTTTTTCGTTTTTTGCGATGTCGAAATTTGTTGAGCAAAGAATTTGCATTAAATTTTGTTTACGGAATCAATTTTCTGCTGCGGATACGTTGAGGATGATGCAGAAAGCCTTTGGTGATGAGGCTATGTCTAAAAAAATGTTTACAAGTGGTATAGTGAGTTCCAAGCCGGCCGTGAACGTGTCGAAGACGAAGAGCGTCCAGGGCGACCATCAACCTCAACCGACGAAGCTCACGTTCAACAAATAAAGATTTGGTGTTGAAAAACCGTCGATTAACAATTAGAGACTTTACTGATGAAGTTGGCATATCGAAAGGCTCAGCCAATACCATTTTGAAGGATGTTTTGGGTCTCAAGCGCGTCAAATCTCGACTGGTACCGAAAACATTGAATTTTTTGGAAAAAAGGCGTCGCGTTGAAGTGTGTGAAACGATGCTTTCCGACTACCAGGGTGTCATGAAACGCATTATAACTGGCGATGAGACTTGGATCTATGCTTACGACCCCGAAACAACCGATCAATCGAGCGAATATCGTGCCAAAAGAGAGCCGAGACCAAAAAAATCGCGCCAAAGTCGCTCAAAAATCAAAGTCGCTGTTTTCTTCGATTATCGTGGTGTTGTGCATTATGAATTCCTTCCAACCGGTCAAACAGTCAACAAGGAATATTATTTGAACGTTATGCGTCGTTTGCGTAACGCTATCCGCCTAAAAAGGCCGGATTTGTGGAAAGACAATTCTTGGCATACTGGCCTGGTAATTCGTAATCATTTCGCCAAAAACTCAACCCATATCGTTCCGCAACCACCGTATTCACCTGATCTGGCGCCGTGCGACTTCTGGCTGTTCACCAAGCTCAAAAGACCGCTCCGGGGACACCGTTTTTATACGAGAGAGGAGATTTAAGCCGCAGCGAAGACGGAACTGAAGGCCATCCCGGAAAGTGACTACAACCAGTGTTTCGAAGATTGGAAAATCCGTTGGCATAAGTGCATTGCATCGGGAGGGGATTACTTTGAAGGGGATGAAATTGATTTGGAAGAATAAATATAGAATTTTCAAAATAAATACAACACCTTATTTTTTGGGCACAGTAGTAAGTGCAGTCAAACTTTCCACCGTTAAACTACCACCTAATGCCGTTTCTAACTTTTCCCTTATGTTTAGAAACCGAAGACAATGGAAAAACACGTATTCAGAGCCTTCTATTGACTCCGTACACATCGAACAATTCGGACTGACGTGTTTTTGAAATTTGTATAGATAGCCTCTGAAGCACCCATGCCCGCTTAATATTTGTGTCAGGTGGAAACTCAGGTTCCCATGTTGTCTACTTATCCTCGTATGGATGTCAGGTATAGGTCTGTGGGTCCACCGTCCTATAGTTGAGGTTTGCCACCGTTGCTGCCATATAGTTATGCTCTTGTTTCTCTCTTCTCTCTTTTGGCTTTCCGTAATTGGCGCTTATAGTTCATATAATTTAGCGAACTTGTCTCCCTGAATGTCTTCGGTCGAATATTATCCAATAATTAATCTCAAGATAGATGATGGTGTTGCGAATAGTACGCTCAGTAGGCCGATTATGTTGACCATAAGTTGAGCGAAGTGCGTGAATAATTCGTAATAAAGTTGAACGATTTGTAAACGTTGTTCAGGCGTAGGTCTTTCCATGGCGAAATGCCAAACATTACTGAACAAAGATAAAATGATAGCTTGACACAATTCACGCGTGATCTGTCGAAAAATGTACCTCTACTTGGATCATCCTTTATTTCCAACCCGAAATAATGTGCGACCTTAATGCGCGCCGTAATCGTGCATTTGCGATTTCGTACAAACGATTATGTTTCGTACTTTTATTACTTATGTTGTTGTTGTCACTAGTCTTTCACCGCAAATTTCACCGTGTGTATGCTTATGCGACTATGTTTCTAAAATACGCATCTTCCAGGTTGACAACTGACAAATGCTCGTTCCGCCGCCATATATAATCAAACGGTTTATCATTTCGTGTCAATGATGGCGTCATGCAGCGTAACGCCAAGCGAAACGTTATATAAAGGCAAAACAAACGAAAAGTCGCAATAAACAAATAAAATGTTCGGCAAAAAAATTGTTACAGAAAAATTGCATTTACAACACAACAGCGGTAATAAAAACAACAATAACAACAAAATAAATAATATAGACCTCGCTCTTGTCAGTATGTATAACCATATAAGAATGTCACAGCTAAAACAAAATATAAGCAAATACAACAATAACATTCAGCGATTTGCTCCACCGACCGTCCTTCCGTCCGCCTCTCAGCCTCTGTGCTGGTTTTGCAAGCAAGAAGCAACGGCTTCGCGGATGCATGTCGCGCCTTTTCAGGACGCCCTCAATTACTTTTCGACAAATGTTTGCTGCTGTTGTTGCATAGCTTTGTTTTAGCTTTGTTTTATTGTTGCTGTTGTTGTTGCATGTTGCGTGCCACATGATAAATGCCGCACAATTACTCACACATAAATAAATAAACAGTGCAACAGTTAAAACAACAACAACTGCCTGCAGAAACGCATATGCAACACAACACCAATAGCAACATCGACAACGCCAGCGTCATTTGTCCGTACACTTGCGTATATTCGTAAATAAAATTTCGTTACTTCGCTGAAGGAAACAAATTTGCCAAATTAATTTTACCGTAAATGGAGTTCCGCAGCATGGACGGACAACAATGCCGATGCAATTGACAGGCGAACAAATAGCTGACACAGTTACTCGTTGGGCCGGTCGTTGGCAGAGAGGATGAGCTCGTGCGCCGGGCGAATTGTTTGCTAATAAAAATGCAGGCGCGTGAAGCGGGAGGAAAATATTAAGTGAGAAGTTGGCATAAGGAGAACCTAGAATAGTAGTATAGTCTTCTTCAATTTTCATAACGAAAAAAGGTGGAGAGCGCATCAAAGATCTAATGTAGAAAGGTTAGGTTTGTTAGAGGCTGCTGAAAGAATCACATCCCTCGTTGCATTCAGTTTCCTGTACACAAATCAAGAAGCAATTAATATAACGGGATTAAACTTTGCACGAATAATGCCTTTAGTGTGTGCCACCTTATGACTAAAAATCCAACCAAAACTTTTCAAAGACCCTACGTACCGAATATGTGGATCGCAGTACCTTTTCCTGCAATAGTAATTATGTGTATCCCAAATGGGTGGTATCTGGTCAATGAGCGCCCATATACCTAATATAAAGATTTTCGAACTTCCTGTTGACTTTATACTGGATATATCGGCCAATATTTGAGTTATCTCAATGAAAATTTTAGAACGTATTTTACTCATAACAGTTTATCATTGTGCCTAAAATGGATACAATTGGGCGAAAACTTGGACTAGCCCCCATATAACCATTACCGGAATTTTCGAACATCCGGCTGATTTTGTATAATGACTATGTATAATGATTTTGGTTTTTCTAACAAATTTGATGCCAAATATATAGGTAGGTTAGTGTATAAGTTATATACTTGTATGGTGTATGTATATATAAGACTGTTTAGATCCCGATTCTCTGGTTGACGTTTTACATCGTAAGTTATTTCCCTGGCTTTGATTCCTGCAAGAGTTTAAAATGTTCAGTTGCACCCGAACTTAGCGCTTTCTTACTTGTTTTGAAACATCATGTACCACAATGTGGAGTTAAAATAGGTTATAGGTGCCTTAAATTGCCACCTAATATAGTCGATTAGCTAATTTTCTAAATTAAAAGGTATAAAATTGCTAATTGTCTTAATCTTTACGCACATTTTTACCCTGATTAGGGTGTATTAAGTTTGTCACGAAGTTTTGACACCCAGTAAGTAAGATACCTTTATAAGGTTCATTTAAATAACATACACTCGTGGCCACGCAAACCTTACCACTCAAAATTTTCAAGTATTGTGCATATTTGACTACATTTTATAGCGGTACTTTTTGCGGTATAGAAATAAAAAATATTAAACATTAAAAACAAAACACATTCAGCTATAGATAAATCAATTGAAAGATATTGAGCTTTACAAAACGAGCTCGAAATGTAAGTGACTGACATGCGATGAAAAAATGATATTTTTTAAGGTAGTAGTCTGGTAACTTATGCCCATTTTCATTACTTCTTTGGAGGGTGGCTGTTTTATAGGAAAATAAAAATGAATTTTCTTGAATATTTAGTGTTTTTATTTACATATTGAAAATATAAAAAAAAAATTTATTTGAAAAAATTTAATACTTTATTACTATTATTCTTGTCACTCGAAGTTGGAGCCTCAAAAAAATGCACGTGGGTGATCCGGGTGATTTTGGCTCTTGATGTTATCTGAAATCAAATATTCTTGATTATTCTTAATCTATAGACATGTCATACTGGTCGGTACTACTGAAGTTAAATTTCAAGGGTAAATAACAAAACGGCGGACTTTGAAAAAAAAGTTCTTTTATTTTAGCAAAGAAAGGGTTATAAAATAATAAGTTAGGGGTAAAAAAAATTCTCGTTAGTACCGACGAGAACTATAAGCGTATAGAACAGCCTGTTAAAATTTGAAAGCAATCGGTACAGTAGAAAAAAAAGTTAGGACCCCGGGCCGACCAGAAAAACAAATGTTTTGAGAAAAACGCGTTAGGGGTATTCTGGTCTAGAAGCATGAATTTCAGGTAATTTTTAAAGTGTCGTAAAAAAAGGCAATTAATATTTTTACTATCCATTTTTTTTATTAGTTATTTGTTAATTTTGGAAGAGTACAGAAAAACATTAAAAACTAAAAAAAAAGTAAAAAATTTCAAAAACTATGAGCTGACGAAGTGGGGGGTCTCTAAAAATTTCCACGTGACCATACCCATGATTTGAACCCTCCTAGTTATCTGAAACCAAAAAAAAAAAGAAAAGATTATTAATCTAGAATAATGTCGCAATGGCCGGAACTACGGAAAAGTGGGAAAAATTTTTTTTTTCCTGGCGACTTCCTTGAACAAAACGGTTTTTTTGGATCACTTTTTTGACTATTTCGAATTTTTTAAAAATAATAAAAATAAAAATTTGGGGATGGGGCTAGTTCCAACCATAGACAATCCTATGAAGAAGACTCTATGAAAATTTCAAGTAAATCGGTTTAGTAGAACCTGAGAAATCGTAGATATCGTTCCGAAAAAGTCAGTTTTGAGAAAAACGCGTTTAAAGTTTCGCGTAAAGTCTTTTGTTCGATTAGTTCCGGCTGAACCAGTTTGGATGCCGGGTCAGAAAAATGCCTATATCTCCGAAAATAATTTGAATTTTGAAAAATCCTCTTGTACACATATTCTTGAATAGTTAAACTTTGAAAATATAGAAAAAATTTCGATTTTTTTAAATTTCTAGACCAGAATACCCCTCAACAACTCCGAGAGAGAGGCCTCCGAGGCGCTCTAGGACACTCGTTATAACTCCCGAAATATTTCGAATTTCTGTCTGAAATTTTCACAGTATATTCTCAAGACATTGTACTTTCAATTGAGCAAAAAAAATTTTCGATTTTTTGAACCCAAGTCACCAGACTACCACCCTAAATTTAATTTCATTTACACTATATTTCAAATAAATTTTTTTGTTTATTTTTTTTTTAATTGAAGCACGAAGTTTATTAGGTGTATCACTTTAAAAACAATAAAATCCGCCGGAAGCGTCCTTTTCACTCCAAGAAACTACTCATTTGTCGAAACCGCCGATATCGGACCTCTATCTCATATATGCACATGACATCTGACATATAAATTGAACTAAAGAAACCAAGTTCTAGTATGGAAAATTTTTTTGTTCGACAAAATATCTTAACGAAACTTTGCATGGATTATTGTCCAAAGCAATGGTAAAATCTCCAAACAAATTGGTCAGATCGGACCACTAGAAACTGAAGCGATCAAAATTAAGTTCGTATAAAGAAACTTTCAATTGTGAAAAGTACTATTGATCATTGATCAAAGGAATATATCGACAGATGCATCAAACCGTTGACAAATTGATACATATACATTTTTCGAAAAAAGTTTAACTAAGTTGATTAAAAAGTACGTCAATTGAGTCCAGCTAAGATGTCTGAAATATTATTTATTATTTATAAATATTTTTTTAAATTTGTTTAAGAAAAACTTATGTAAGATTCGCAATTTACCGGAAACTATTACATTCACTACCACCATCGCCTCATTTAAATAGAATTAACTGTAAACAAATTATGATGCTACAACGGTGAATCGTGTAAGATTTACACGATAAAAAATTGCAAAAATCACGAACTGGCAACCCAGCTAATTAAGAACAAATTAAAATGCACGTGCAAAGCACTTAAAGCCGCGATTGCTATGAAAAATAGAGACAGGTAGGAACACATGTATGAATATAGTACTAGGGTGGGCAAAAAAAACACTTTTATTTTATTTAGATAAATTGCGAAATACACAAAAAAATGTTAACGTCGAATTCAAAATACAAAAGATTCCAAACAAGAACTTGATAGACTGTTGTTGGACTCGATCTGAACAATTTCCTCGGGGATTGCCTTGGGCATTTACCGTTGCTAAATTTTGTGAGGTTACCTTGTCAAATAAAAATATGCATTACATTACAAACTGAACGTTCGTATGGCAGCTATATGTTATAGTCCTTCGATGTAAACAACTTCCGTAGAGATTATAGCGCTGCCTCCAATATTAATCTGTGCCGAATTTCGTGAAGATATATTGTCGAATAAAAAAGTTTTTCATACAATTAATGGATTTTGGTGGATCAGTTTGTATGACCGCTATATACAGTGGTCCCATATCGGCGGTTCTGACAAATGCGCAGGTTCTTGTATCGATACCTCAAAAACTGAGCGATTTTTGGATTTTATTCTAGGTCAAAGTCCAACCTTAAGGGGGTATTCTAGTCTAGAAAAGCTATTTAACGGCATTTTTTAAAGTCCAATAAAAAAAAACTAAGAACATTTTTAATATCCAATTTTTTATCAGATATTTATTGATATTTTAAGAATACAAAAAAAATAAAAAAAAAATTTTTGTGATAATTTGATTAATTGCGGCGTGGTGACGTGGCGGGGGTTGAAAATAAGGGTGCGCCCTTCCTGACACGATTCCAACACTTTGGGTGATCTGAAAAAAAAAAAAAATTAATCGGTACAAATGCCGCTATCGTCTGAACTAGGATAAATAAAAAAAAAAAATTTCAGTAAATGGCAACTGTTTGAATTTTTCGCCCGTTTTTTGGCAAAGATCAAAATTTTTTAAAAATAGTAAACCATAAAATTTTTTAATAATCCTAGTTCCAACCATAGAGAGATATATAAAGAAGGTCCACACCAAATTTCAAGTTAATCGGTTCATTAAAACTCGAGAAATCATGTCAGAAATGTTGAAAATAGTGGTTTCGAGAAAAACGCGATTAAAGATTTGAGTCTAACTGCAGGCAGTCTATACTTACATTACTAAAATAGCTATAAGTCGGTAAATAATAGGAATTTTAAAAATTCCTTTGGGGAATATATTCTTAAAGGTCCAGTCTTTAAGAATATGCAAAAAAAAATCGATTTTTTTTTTTCAAAATTATAGACTAGAATACGTAGAATAAAATGTTTATTTTTTTTAATTCATCCACAAAATAATGCTTCAAAATCGTAAAATAGTAATACTAAGCGCTTAAACATTTAGCCAATCTTTTTGTCAATTCGAACGGTATTTTGAAGGCATTTAATGATAAAAAAATTTCAATTTTAGTTTTGGCCCACCCTAGTGTTTTCATATATGCATACGTATAATATACAAATTAATCTTCACACTCACCCAGCGCAAACAGCTTGCACAGCTGAATTGTAATTAAACAGCTTGAGTGAATAACTCACTGGCAGTTAAGTCGATCGAGCCGTCAGTTGCCGGTGTGCTGAGTGATCAGCTAAACATGCAGTCGTATGTGTGTGTTTGCCTATAAGTATATACCTACTACTCAACCGACATTGGCATATGTAGATAAATACTAAATTGTTTTCTTATTAACTTCTGGTTCTTTTGGTTTTTCCACTGCTCCTTGCCTCCCTTGGATGCTACTGATATCTCAAAGTGACCTCCAGCCCGCACACCGAGTACAATGTTAATCACTTACACTCCCCTTAAGCTGAGGTAGTACGTGTGCTATTAGATGACCACAATTTGAATTTCATTCAACGCAAATAAACGCTTGAGTGATGAGCGCCAAGTAAATATGAAAATTAATAATGGAAATAACAGCAATAGACCTTTTCATATAATATATGTATGTATGTACATATATGTTTTTGTGATTTTTCGTGCGGAAATTGATGCTTGAATTTGGAGAGGGTGATAAATGTGAGGTGATCTTACGGAGACGGCACGATAAGTTCGAGGGATTTTTATTATAATTCCCTTTTGTTCGAAAAACTCGGCTACACAGAGAATTTTTTTCTGGTAGATAAGAGTCAAGAGCTCGATCTACATGAGAGCCTTAGTATCATGTGCAAATAGAAAACTCTAAAAGTTGGTTTTCATGTATCGACAGGGCCCTAATAAATAAAAAAATAATACAGCACAAATCTGCTTAGGCCTTGCATTTCTGCTCCAGCTAGTTCACTTAGTAAGAATAGTTCTATCTCGTATATTTCCAGAACGAACACCAGTTGAACAATGATGGGTTAAAACCCCTTCAATTATTAAAGGTGGTTGGTTTAACAGGAAAGCACAAGCGCATTAGACCGCAGGCGGCTGCCATTCAATAGGCTAATACCTGAGGTGGTCCCGTAGTGTGCATTACTTCAAACAACACTTGAAGGAGCTAAGAATATGCTGCTACCGAGCGGACCAACACGTCTACCAACTCGTATTCTTCTATTTCTTAAAGACGAGGTACCCAGATATTAATCGAGTTGCCTACTGAGAGCCTAGTTATTGCCTACTTGCTCTACTTGACACAAGAAGACTTAATATTGACTCTACGAATACCCTTCATTGAAGGGTTTATGAATTGCTAGTTAGATTAGAAGCTCACTTACCACTTGCTGTTACTAAGTCATCAATTTCGGCCTGAAAGATTGTGTTTATTTAGTTTGAAGCTACCTTCTGTGTATGAATTACTACAGAAGATGCCCGCTCGCGTTCCAATTCCACCCTTTAATGCGTCAATGAATATGTAGGTTTCGCCATTGGTATTGTCGATCACAGAATCTCTACTCAAGAATGCAAACATTGTGTTTAATTGCTCATGGATTTCCTTTTCTTGGTCGCATTGCCAGTTCCGCCCGAGCTCATTAAAGTTCTGAAGGAAAGGAGCGCTCTGGAAGCTAGAACTCTTGAAAAGTATATTGTGAAGGCCGGATTGCTTCCCGTACTAGATTAATCGGTAGAATTATGTTAATCCATTATATTCTTATATTACCTTCTTTAATTGAATTGTTCGTATGTTCAAAACCCTTGCAGCCCTACTTATGGCACAAAATCAGAGTTTAGTTAGATTAATATTACATTATATGCAATTTATTTTACTTCTAAAAGAATGCGTTCCGGAGAATAAATGAATAGTTATGTAGCTCGAATCATCACACAACACTACGACTCCAGTTAGGATGAGAGCGCGCATAACTTTCGACTATTTTCGTAGTAAACTCAACGAGCCACCCTCGTGCCGGACACACGTCAATGAAACTGAGGGTGAAGCACACCCAAATTGCGCGCGGTGGCAACTCTTACATGAGGAAGTAATTTATGTATTTATTTGTATTGTTCGTGTTGATATTGTGGTTTTTGTCTACGACTTAATTACCGTAGTGGTTGTAAAAAGTGACCTTGAGTACGTTTGCTGTGGAGAATTTTGAGTGAGAAACTAGAGAATGTGTTGGAAAACACGTACAAGTTTACAAAGCAAATCAAATTAAGAGATCAACAGGCAGATATGGCAACAAGTGTTCATATATGTATGAACATATGAAGCTTTAGAGATACCTACAAGCTTACCACCATAAATATGGTATTCACACATTTTACATTAGCATAAGAATCGTCGAAGAATTCCTTACAGAAATGACAGGTGATTCGCATTTGCATTTGTGTGACGGTTATCGGCGCATTATAGAGTATTTATTGACGCTTTTAGCGCTGCTGAATTGTCATTCATGAGCTCAGCGCATGAAAGCTCAGCAAAACTTTCACTTAAAAGCTTCTTATAAACGCTTTGGTGCTGTCAGACTTAATTATGCGGCAATAAAGCGATGACTTGGTGATCAAAAGAAAGTTGTGCGTTGATCAAGCAGCCGATTTGTGTTGTTGTGATTGAAAATTGTGGAAGCCGCAGCTGTCAGCTGTTGTGAGCGAGTCAAAGGTGCGTGCGTCGTTCAATTAATAAGCTCAATTTGTAGACAGCGGCGAAAATGCGCCGCTTGCGTGAACTTCTTTTTTCTTCTTTGTTTAATAATATTGAATTTCTTAGACTCTCGCCACATTTTGCTGCGGAGTATTTTAGTTATGTTCACAAATAGACCAGGGTCGATAAATTTCTATAAAAAATTGCGCAGACATGCCTATTATACTTTGGGAAAATCAGCCTACAAACACAGCTACTTTTCATAAATAACAATTTTAAATTCCATATTATTCTCTTATATTCTAAATCGAGTAAATGGAGAGTTCATGACTGACCATATTGAAATGAAATCTTGAACAATTAGTGTCTTTTAGGTATTCCATCTTACGCCTACAATTTTTCGAAATCGCGCTGTAATTTTTCAAGGCCCCATATACCGAATATGTGGACCCTAAATATGGACAGACTTTTTTGGTCTGTGTGGTATCTAATATTTTTATGATAACAGCAAGCCTTGGTCGGCTAAAAATGCGGCTCCGTTCTAATTCCACAGACACGACTGTCCTGTGAGCTTATGGTATTACATTGGTCAGTCTTACAGGCATCTCAATAAAACTCATAGATCATCTATTACTGCTAATGATGTGTATCGTACGATTACACCCGAACTTAGCGCTACCTTACTTCTTCTATTTCGTTTTCTGGTTGTATCGCTCTTGTTCTTCTACATTTTCTTTTACTCATTTGCTTCGCCGATTCGCGCATTAAAGTGTTGTGACCCGCGGCTTCTGCATGCCGACGAGATCAACGCACGATTAGCTTTTAACAACAACAAAAACAAAACGACGACAACAACAACACGTCGCATAACACCACATAAGATAAGAAAAAGTTTTGTTTAAGCGTTTTATTGCCGATTTCACAAGCACAGCATCTCAACACAAAGCACAGCAGCGATAAAAGTAATAAAAGAAGAAGGCGAAAAAAAACTAAAAAACAAATTATAAAAGGAAATAAAAAGCAGAATTGTAGGTAAAAAGCGCCGCAATCAAGAACAGCTTGAAAGCGCAACCTACCAAATTAGGTCAGCAAAACAATCTCACCTGGACCGCCGTCGCACCGCCACTCAGCTGCTGTGCGCTACCGCGTGACACAGCGCTTTGTGCGCAAGGCTTACAAATATACTTACATACATACATATATGATGTTGTTTTTTCTTCTTTCTCTACATTTATGTTTGTTTATAGACATGTGTATGCGCTCATATGTAATCGCGTAAGTAGGTTCTATGCTGCTTGTCCGTCCGCTGTTGCTTTTCATTACTCTGCGAACCGAGAGACTTTCTTTGCGTCGAATAAAATGCTTGCCATATAAGACACAAGAGTTGATTCGTCATGTACAGGGTGTGCTAAACCACTTGTTTTTTCTTCGCAATATTATTGCATCAAAAATAAACTCAACTCTATCCCTCATCAAGTTCAGTAGCCAAATTATGGACTAGTTTTGGGTATATTTACCGTACGGCACAATATATTAATTGTACTAGACTTTTTTTCTAGCTCATGATCACGATTTGTAAACACACTTTTTCAAAAAAAGTTGCTTGAAAACATAACTTTTTCTAAGAAAATATTATTTTTCGTTAAAAAAGAAATAAATTGTTTTCGTGAAAGTTTTGTTTAAAAGGAATCGAGAAAGATACAATATCGTTTAATACGAAGCTTGAAAAATCAGTTTATTAGCATAACCTTAATCTCCTAACCAAGAGTTGCACCGCTCCGCATCACAAAAAATGAAGATGGAAGATCATTGTCTCAAGGGGCTATTCTTGTCTAGGATTTTGAAAAAAATCGATCTTTGTTTGCATATCTTGAAAATTTAGACTTTCAAAATATGACCTTGGAAGGATTCTTCAAAATTCGACTTATTTTCGGAGATACAGCCGATTGTGTGACGTGGCGTCCGTGTTCACTAGAATTGTCTCCTAAACTTTGAACGCGTTTTTCTCAAAACTGACTTTTTCGGAACGATACCCACGATTTCTCAGGTTCTACTGGAGAGATATAGAGTCTTCTTTATAGGCTTGTCTATGGTTGGAACTAGTCCCATCCCCAAATTTTTATTTTTATTATTTGTAAAAAATTCGAAATAGTCAGAAAAAGTGATCCAAAAAACTTTTTTTTTTCAGGCAGTCGCCATTTTGTGAAAAAAAAATTTTCCCACTTTTCCATAGTTCCGGCCATTCCGACATTATTCTAGATAAATAATTTTTTTTTTTGGTTTCAGATAAAGATTTTCAGGAGGTTTGAAATCATGGGTATTGTCACGTGGACATTTTTAGAGACCCCCCACTTCGTCAGCTCATAATTTTTGAAATTTTTTGCTTTTTTTAGTTTTTAATTTTTTTCTGTACTCTTCTGAAATTAACAAATAACTAATAAAAAAAATGGATATTAAAATATGAATTGCCTTTTTTTACGACACTTTAAAAATTACCTGAAATTCATGCTTTTAGACCAGAATACCCCGTCAAATGATATTTTTTCCACTTTGCTTCTTCCACATAGTTTAGCTTATCTAGATCTCCTAACGAAAAACAATCCAAACTGTACGAGCAGCTAAACCTTTTAAGGGTTTAGGTGTAGTCATAAAACTTACAAAATCGTTTTCAAGAACATTTTTTCCAGACCGTTTCAAACGAATTTGCTTGAAGAAGGGTTACTTAACTAAGCTAAACCAATCTAATGTTACTTTCAACTTATCATCCTCTAGAAACACATATGTTGAAGCACCCTGTTTCGCATATACATATACATATGTATATATGTATTTATATTGCAGGCGATCTCGAGTTTTTGCGAAATCCAAGCATGTCATATTCCCCTCATTTTTTTTGCCTACTGATTGCGCATGCGCGTAATTACTTCTAGGCCTCATATAATTATTTCCATTATGTGTAGTCAGTCGGTAATAATGGTAGTGTAGAGGTTGGCAATTTTTAAGAGAATTGTCTTGCAGTAAAATTTCGAATAAAAGTTGCCATTTCTATAGATCTGCTAGCGTAAAAGTGTTTATGAGGACATACATATAGCCATGGACACATAAATAGCACACTTGGCCATCAAATAAGAAAACATTTATTTATTCCTTAAGTTTATCACTTACAGATTTAAAAAGGAATGCGTTTTATTTTAAAAATTATTCACTTTAATATTACTAAAACACTAAAACAATAAATACAAGGTCTGTCGCAAAAGAAACAGAACTTTTTAAATAAAACTGTCTATCTGGTGGCGCCACTTAATGGTGGGTATATGAAATAAAAAGTTTGATCTCTTGTTGACATTTCGTAAAAATTTTAAGACAATTGGATAACTAAAATCGATGTTATCGATCAAAAAGTGACAGCAGCTTTTGGTCATCAATCGTAAAATGCAATGAGCAAATATTAAATTTAGTTTTAAACTTGGGGAAAACGTTTACTGAAACATTTCAAATTATAAAAAAAGTTTATGGTGATCAGTGACTATCCCGTAGTAATGTGCATGAGTGGTTTAAGCGATTCCAAGAAGGTCGTGAGGACCTCTGTGACGATCAGAAGTCGGTCGTCTTCAGAAGTCAAAAATAAAGACAATGCTGATTTATTTTTACGATTCCGAGGGTATTGTACACCGAGAGTTCGTCCCACCTGGCCAAACGATTAATGCTGTGTTTTACCTTGGTGTTATGAAGCGTCTTTTGTCACGTATTCGTCGTGCTCGACCACAATACCGTGAGGCTGGGTCCTGGCGCCTGTTGCACGATAATGCGCCGTGTCATCGGTCGACGCTTGTCATTGATTTTTTAACGAAAAGCTCCATATTAACCACTAATCACTCACCATACCCACCTGATCTGGCACCCTGTGATTTTTACCCCTTTGGAAAACTTCATTTGCCCATGAAAGGACACTGGTTTCAGGACATTTCAGCTATCCGAAAGGCGACGAGCGGTATTCTCAAGAGCATTCCGAAAAATGACCTTAAACACTCATTTGAAATGCTAATTGACCGGGCTAAATGCTGTATCGAAGCACAAGGAAACTACTACTTTGAATAAAAAAATATAACTTTTGAAAATATTATTGTTTTTTTTTGTTTAACAGTCCTGTTTCTTTTGCGACAGACCTTGTATTTTATTATCGCCAAAAAAAGACGAAAACATCAATATCCTATATGAAGGCTTGGAACCCATAAATAGCACTATCTGAAAAGGGGTTTAAAATAAGGTACAAAAATTTATAAAAATTGCAAAAGATTGTTCATTTCGTTACATCGTTCCTTTGGGATTGAATAGCAAGGCTCCTCTATTGCAGCCTATAAATCATCAAAATTTTCGAATTTATTGCTTGCTATTTTGAACTTTATATCATTCCATAAATTTTCTATTGGTTTCAAATCTGGGTTTTGCACAGGCCACTCATATATTCTAAATTTTTTATTGCCGAGACCATGCTTTACTACCTTTGCGGTGTGCTTCGGATCATTGTCTTGCATAAATGTCCAGTTTATGGGCATGGATTGAAATACAAATGGCTCCATTTTATTTTTCAGTACATCCAAATACTAAAACTGGTCCATTTTACCATTTCTTCGAACAATTGGCACGATGCCATGCCATGAAAACACGCCCCAGACCATGATACTTCCACCGCCGCGATTAATGGTTTTTTTTTGGTATAGCTAGGTTTAAGGGATTGACCTTGTGGACGACGTATAATTGTTTTTCCAACTGGAACCTTCCTATTTATCTTGGTTTTCTCGCTCAAAAACATGTTCTTCCAAAATTGTGCGGTCGAATTTTGATGTGGCGTTTTGACAGGTGTGGTTTCTTACTGGTAATTTGTCCAAAAAGTTGAGATTCGTTGAGTCGTCTTCCTACAAGCTTTTGAACACGTCCACACCATATTCGTCATTAACTTCGATCATAATTTCTCTGGCTGACTTGAAAGGATCCGCTTTGCTTTTCCGTACTATGTTTTTGTCACACTAATATCGGCTTTACGTGGTCCTGGCTTTCTTGGTATCTCTTTATATTGATACAAGGTGGGTCTGTTTTGTTGCATAAAGGGCATTTTATAACATTTTTGGAGAGCAATTTCAGCAATTTCGGTAGGATCTTTTCCTTTTTTGCTCATACCATTTTTCTACTATGATTTGTCTTTTGCTTTAAAATAGGCCTCAATTCCGGGCGACCACTTCATTCGTCGAACATTTTTTCCCAGAAAGCAGTCTTTTGAAATCTGAGAACAAGAAATAGTCACTGGAGGTCAGACCTGGACAATACGGTGGGTGCGGAAGCAATTCGAAGCCATCGTTTTCACTGACTTGTGTCACAGTACATTGTCTTGGTAAAACAACACTTTCTTTTTCTTGAAATGCAGCGTTTTTGGGCGATTTCCTCTTTCAAACGGTCCATTAACGCTATGTAAACGCTGTTAATGGTAGTCAATAAAAATGGTTCCCAAATATACCATAACCTTGTCAGCCGACTGTTGCGTTTTTCCACGCTTTGGAGCGGGTTCATCGTGTGCAGTCCACTAGTATGACTGTCGCTTGGACTTTGTAGTGAAAAGATAACAATCTCCTATTTTCAAAATAGCTCACTATAATATTTACGAGATACTAGGGTGTACGTACTTTGTATAGAGCTTTGATTATATTTGCCTACTTTACAGAGTTGAACGCAATCTTCACATCTAAGGTAATTAGAGCGCAATATATTTTTGTGCCACCTTTCTAGCTTGCGTCATTAGTGGACCTCTTTTTTATCCAGCCATATTGTCTCTCTGATAGTCCGCCGGTTTTTTGGATTACTAACTTCAAGCGGTTGCTTAGTATGCTTTCATAAACTTTTCCAATCGTGTCGAAAATACACAAAGGTCGATAAAATGAAGGTTCTCCAGGTGGCTCTTTAGGCTTTGTGAGTAGAACCAAATGCTGTATCTTTCAGAGGTCGGGGAACATTTCTTCTGTTATACATGTGTTGTACATTTTGTAATAGCTGACTTCAGCAGCTTCTTATGCCTTTTTAACGTTTCCCTGAGCTCAGTTTCATTTGCGCTACCTCCGATTCCTTCATAAAAAGACCCTTTTACTTTATAAAAGAGATCTTTATACGAGTATAATATGTATATGAAACCCTCACATTTCTAAAAAAATACACTTGTAATTAATTCCTCTTCTTTTCTCTTACGCTTGCAGTACTTTCCACCCGCATGAAACAATTGGCCAACTTAATGGACGATTTCAATTTCGAATGCATCGGCACAGCGCAAACAGATGACGAGAATGTCATTTGCGAAAGTCTGAAACATTTCGCCGCCATAATTGGAACCATCGAAGATGAGCGAGAAAAAATGGTGAGTAAACAGCAATTAAGTGAAATCTATACGAGCGCGGGCAGACCATAAATTTTAGGTTATATTAGCCGGAAAACTAAACACTTAGTTGCTGAAACTTTTTTAATAATATGCGCCAACTTAATCTGTCTGTATGTATGTGTGTATTCAACTAATGGCATTTCTGCACAATTTCACAGCTGACGCTGGCGGATCAACACATCATTATGCCGCTGGAGGAGTTTCGGAAGAAACATATTGGCGGCGTGAAGGAGAACAAGAAAAAGTTCGACAAGAAGACGGAGAAATTTTGCCAGACACAAGAACGTTTCCTGAATATGTCAACAAAAAAGCCCGAGAACACGATACAAGAGGTGAGTCTTTCGTACTGCCATTTATTTATTTATTTTTTTTTTTACTCATGTAT
Organism: Bactrocera neohumeralis; assembly: GCF_024586455.1. Taxonomy (NCBI): domain Eukaryota; kingdom Metazoa; phylum Arthropoda; class Insecta; order Diptera; family Tephritidae; genus Bactrocera; species Bactrocera neohumeralis. The sequence continues at coordinate 64,423,845 of NC_065922.1, forward strand.
GTGTGTGTGAGTGTACGTGTGCGAGTTCGCAATGGCGGAAATAAGTTTAAGCGATTTTAGTGGTAAAGTTGGGGTTGTGTGTGTATGAATTGCAGAATTTATTAAAAAGTGCTGTTAAGTTGAGTTTGTGGAATTTATTTTTTGCTTTTTGTGTGTTCAACCGGATATGCTGTAGAAGCTGCTACTATTTCGAAAAGTAAATAGTTTTCTGTGAGCACTGCGAAAAATCTGGTGCTGATCAGTAAGATATTGAGATTAGAAAAAAATATAGGCGGAAAGAAAGTCTTTGAAACCCCGTCTTCATACAAAGTTTTATTGTTTTAAGTTCAAATTTTGGCTGTCTATTGCCTTTTTTTTATACATGAAGTAGATGAAGTAGTGGGGAAAATCGAACACAATTCCTTCCGAGCACGAAATTCTGAGAGGAGCACGGTGCTCTGCAACATTTTTTTTTGCAAATTTTTTTCTGCAAGAATTCACTATATTCATGCCGGAATCCGGTTTTTTCTCTACGATCCTGATTTTTTTAATATCTGAATTAAAAATGTGGTACTGAAGCTTTCTGAAACTGAAAATGTTTGTTGGTAGAAGTTGAATTTGCATTTTACAAATTAAAAAAAAAAAAAAAACGTTATTTCTTAAATTGTCGAGACTTTTGTTCTTCACAGAAATTTTTACTTTCTAGAACATCGAGCTTTTTATTCTAACTAAAAATGAGCAGCAAGAAAGCACACAAGTATCAGGCAGAGTACTAGCTCAGGGTTTCAAGATACGGCTTCTCTTCTAACAGTTATTCAATTAAACACAATTTCATGTGCTTCAATGACTAAAATAGTTTGTGTTTTGATATAAAATTGTTCCAAAAGCAGGACACAACTTTCTGAGATGAATCTTTTGCGACCTAGCGCACTTAAAAATTAGCTTCTCAATCCTCCCTGTGATATATAATTTTTCCATTGTGTGATATATAATTTTATTTATATCGCTCCTAAAAAAATAAGTCTCTTTAAGGATGCCAGAAAGCTATGTTAGAACGCCTTTCAACCGAATCTTTAAGCAGCTGAATTTCCAAATCATAGAATTGAACCAAAAACTGTCTTTTTGTACTATACTATCGCTCTGAAATTTGCCTACGTCCTTTTCTCTTCAAGCTGCTGCCCATTTATCCGAACCGCCGATATCGGACCACTATAGCATAAAGCTGTCATACAAATTGTACGTTCGGAATTAAGTGCTTGTATGGAAAGCTTTCACATTTGTGGATGTATCTTCACGAAAGTTGGCACAGGTTATTTTCTAGGGCAACAATGTAATCTCCGAATAAATTGTTCAGATCGGCTTACTATCGCATATAGCTTCCATACAAAGTGTACCATCGGAAAAAATTCTTGTAAGGAAAACTTTTGCATTTGCCAAGATATATTCACAAAATTTGGTATAGATTATTTTCTAAGGCAACAATGTAATCTCCGAAGAAATTGTTCAGATCAGTTAACTATAGCATATAGCTGCCATACAAATTGAACGATCGGAATCAAGTGCTTGTATGAAAAACTTTTGCATTTGACAAGATATATTCACAAAATTTGGTATAGATTATTTTCTAAGGCTACAATGTAATCTCCGAAGAAATTGTTCAGATCGGTTAACTATAGCATATAGCTGCCATATAAACTGACCACATAGTTACTAAAAGAAATGCAGAAGGGTGTACTAGCTTCGGTGCAGCCGAAGTTTATGTTTTTTCTTGTTTATTTGTAATTATTTGTTAAAAACTTTGTTGTTTTTATATACAATATAATTTGTTATTTTTTTTTTTTTTGATTTTATTAACTTCTGTTTTTCAATAATAATATTGCTTCGCTTCCTAAAATCTTCTCAGTGCGTCGTCAAATTGCGGCATTGCAATTTCTATGAAAGAGTTGAAACGGAAAATGCAATAAATACGAAATTCATTTGTCCGCCGGCTGCTTCCGCACCAATACCAAAGCACACGACTGCAAAGAAACTTTCAGATTTTCCACAGCAACAGATTTTCCATGGCTAGTCACTTGAACTTTTTCCATTTTCCAATTTCAGCAAATATCTTTGTACAATATTTACCCAACACACGCACACGCATACAAATACAAATATGTACATGCATGTATGTATATGCATTCGTGGCAGACAGAAAATAGTAAATAGTAGTTTTTGCTGCCGACAGAGTTCCATGACCTGCACCAACAAAGAATTGCATTACTGCCCTGCTACAGAAGCTTTTGTTCAAATAAGTATATACATATGTGCATGTGCATGGAATAATGTATATATGTATTTGTGTGTGTACATGTATTAAACTATACCGTAATAAATAGTTGCTAACCAATTCAACCCAACCGAAAGTATATGTAGTGAAATTATATGTACCTGCATACACACACACATATTTACCGTTATACATACTCCAGTATTACCATTTACCCTAGAAGCCCCCAAAATGTGTATACACTGTGCTTATTTACTGTAAACGCCACACAAGCGCAAATATACATACGTCTGTAGGTGCCGCCCGCCCGTAGAACTCTCCACTATGCATTCAGGACACCTACCAGTCGTTCTTCACCCATATTTAAACACCCACAAATGCTCAATTGCAACACCGAATCGTTTTACTTTCGTAGCCACCCGTCAAAACCATTCATAAGTGTTTACATAGTTCTATGTGTGTGAGTGACTTTATGTAAAAAGCAACCCTGTAGGAAGTTTTATTTCGAACGAAATATTTCCATATACAGTGGCTCACTCATTATTTCGAGAGTAATTTTTTAAGGCGAAAAAGAGCCTTGCAGGAAGCTATAGTTTCTAATCAATAAACCCTGACATAAACAGATATTTGCATATGAAACTGAACAGAAATGGTCTAAACTAAAACTATTTTGTAGGCGTATGTAACTAACTGTGAATATATACTCAATATACCTATAGTATGAAGCTTTTTGTGAGCTATATGATTTGTATGAAGCTTTTTTGTGACCGACAATTAGGTTTCAATACATATTGGCAATTTCAGAACATTTTTCGTAAACAATCCGTTGCTTATGCTAGCTGCTTGCCTTTAAAATCTTGAAAGAAGACAACGATATTGGTTTGTGTCTCTTTGTTTTGGAGAAAGCACCGAATGAATGTCTGCTTTACTTTCTACTGAGGAGCGTTTTGTTACGATAAGTATTTTCAAAGCATCTTGTTAGATCCGAAACCTTTCTGTAGAGCTTTCTAGTTTTTTACTTTATAAGCCATGTGAGAATTTCAATTTATAATATACAGCGAGTGAAATAACGGCGTCTTTTCCAATACGTTTATGGTTTGATGTGCCTATTTTATTAAGCTTTTAAAAGCCTAGTTTACAAACATATTATACAGGGTCCGGCACTCGAAGTGTATTTAAAAAAAGCCATAAATTCGGTTTGGAAAATTATTTTCATTTATTTTAAAGTACAAAATGTGTGAAAATAATCATAAATTCAGGACCAATTCACTTTTGCTCGATATGACCACCTTTTGCCTTAACTATGGTCTTGAGACGGTCAAAAAACGAATCGCAAGCTGCCCGAATGTGACTTGCCGGTATTTTGGCCTACTCACGGACAATGGCTTTCTTCAGCATCTCGAGACTAGTGTATTTCTCCAAAATGGTCCAGAGAGAATAATCCATTGGATTCGCATCTGGTGAATTCGAGAGCCATTGTGTGGTCGTAATGAAGTTCGGAACGTTATTTTTCAGCCATTTCTTGGTTCACTCGCGCTTTGTGAGACGGTGCTGAGTCTTGTTGAAACGTCCATGGTTTGCGACCGAAATGTTTGTTTGCCCACGGCTTCAAAGCAGCCTCCAGAACATTTTCCCGATAATATGTCACATTTACTTTGACGCCAGGCTCGATGAAAACAATTGGAGAGCGCCCATCTGCGGTGACAGCGGCCCAAACCATTATTTGTGGCGGGTGCTGCCTCCTGGTGGCCAACCGATGACTTAGATTCTCGTATGAACGGTCGGTCAAGTAAACCCTATCGTCTCTCAAGTCTTACTTGTTGCTGCTTCGGTGTGAGATCATGGGCCTTTTGGAACTTTTAAGGCTTGACCTTGAGTCACAAGCCTTTAGTTATTTCTAATACTTCTTTCGAATTGTGCGAAAGCTTTAAGAAAAATTAGTTTTAATGAATAAGGTTTGGAAAGCTTCTGAGTTTTACCAGGTATCTCTGTTTTCTGAAACCTCTTTGAAAGTGAGATACTTGTGGCAAATTTTTTTTCTCAAACCGACTTTTGTACGGGTCTTCCTCTGCTTTCCAACAGACATAGAAGACTGGATAGGATACCCCACAAGCATAGAATTGTAGAGCTTATAGGTTACTTCTTATTTAAATTCCTTTCGCAATTTTTGATCCACTAGATAGACTCAATGTCCTGGTTCTAGATGACACTTGAAATTTACTTCGTCGAAATTCCAATAAAAAACCTGAGCTGATATTATACGCGATATGCACTATACCTTGGCGATAGGTTGGACGTGAAATCACTTGGTCATAATTCCAATAAAAAAACCCGAGCTAGTTGACTCGTTACTTGAAGTGTCGAACTCCGAAACAACACCGTAAACTAGAACAAGAAATCCGTAACTGGTATCATTAGATTTGTGTATTATTATCAGACTACGGAGAGCTCTTTTCTAACTAAATTAACCTCCATCACTAATAACACTAGCTTACATGTCCCCGACTTGGCTCTGCTTTTCCAACAATCTCTCGGTGTAACTGTACTTGACAGCTGCAATTGCATTTGCTCCTACGGAAATGTGTGTGTGACAACACTATCTAATACCGTTGTATTGCAAACATTAGACTAGTCTCCAGCAGTTAAAGCCCAGCCATTTTCCACCCAAACAGCTAACAGGTATTACATAACAACTGGGCAAGACTTTGATTTTTCTTTTGCTTTGCAACCATCTGTTCGTGTTGCATAACTTTAGGAGTCACTTGCATTATATACCCATCGCCCAACCGACTGTCTGCGTGCCTGAATATCTGTCTGGTAGTGACAGTGCAACTAGGTATAGCTGAAAGGTGGTCCGTTGTTGAGGTTTTTATTGTGTACTTGACACTGAAGTACAATGGCACAAGTTTCGTGTTTAAGGTGATTTATAAAGAGTTTGTTTCTGGGGAATCGACGAACTGCGGACCTCATAGATATCTAAGATAAATTCTAGAAAAGCCAGACAGAAGGAGATGTTCCAGTGTCTCTCATACCTACTTCCCTACACATTCTGCCAATCCGGCAGACGAATGCCCATCCGGCTCGCATGTGATACCAGTAGGTTGTAACTTGTTCTTAGACCAACAATCGTCTGATGTGTGCGAAAAGCATACGTGGTTTCCTCTTGGCGATCCTGCATATCCTTAAGGCATTCCATCTGACCCTGATCGGTTAGTCAACCCTTTCAGAAATTTCATTGTATATCGTTTTCAGTGTCTTATATTTTTCCTGTACTGATTCGGTGTTCAGATGGATGGCACTTTTGGCAATCTCATCAGCTATTTCATTTCCCTGAATTCCTTTGTGGCCTGGAACCCAGCATATACATATGTAACCACTTTTGGGTAGCCAATAGAGCTACAGCTTCATGCTTCTAAGGATATTTTTGAACCAATGTGGTGTGAGATTTTTGCCGCTTGGCTATCGACGTATGTAAATATTGATTCTCATTATATTATTTCCCTAATTTTTAGCTATCTCTGCCACCTTCTTGGCCGTAAAGATTTCCGCCTGGAAGATACTGCAGTATTTCGGAAGTTTGAAAGATCGTGTATATAACCATTTTTGATGCGTCCGCTGGTTCGCGAGATATGAATGTAGTTTTAATTTGAAGTACCTGGACTTCATGCAACCACGCCTAGGCTTTTGTTTTATCTCTTTGATCGACCGAAAGCGGGTTCCATGGAGCGGAACAAGAAAAAATCACACGTAGCCACGACAGTGTAGTTGCGTGAAGTCTAGGTACTTCAAATTTATGGAACCAATAAACATATATTACCGTCGTAGCTTAACTTATTTACGGATTTCATACAACTGTCCCACTGTATCCCATCTATGTACGTTTATTGGTTTTACTTAGCTTTGCTCTCTCTTTAACCTCTATAAGCTTCCCGTTTATTACATTCTTTATATCAACACTTCGCTGCCTAAGTTAGTACTTTAGTCTAATCCTGTTGATATTTGTCTGCAAACAAATAAAGGCTGGACTCGGCACAGCTGAAGAATAAAGTGCGAAAATGCACGAAAGAGAAAAGTAAGCGATTTTCCGGGTGGCTTTCCAGTATGCAGTCCGAATTTAAGGTATGAGTAGGTAGACTCTGACATTAAAATTTCACTTTGCTCATTCAAATTTATCGAACTTGAAAATTGATTGTGAGGTGGCTGAAGAAGTAATAGTATTGGCGCACGTATTTCAGGCAAAGCTTAAAAGCGCGCTAAATGTTTAAAAACGAAAAAATGCGAATATAATGTTTTATATTTTTTTTTTCAAAATTTAAAAGCTTTTGAGTTATGTCCCCCTTCAGTTCAATGTTCCTAATAATAGGTTGTCAAAAAAAGTCTTGCGGTATTTTCGCTAGTTGGCGCTGATAGCGCGTAGTTCTAGTTTTATTCGTCGCATCGGGTCATGCTATACTTTTTTGGAAAGCTCATTTCACGCGCTAACACGTGTTTGATTGATTGTCGTTTTTTTAAGTCGTTCGTGAGTTATAGCGTCGCAAACATGGAGCAAATTAAAGAGAAAATACGGCATATTTTCCAGTACTACTACGATAAAGGCAAAAATGCATCTCAAGCCGCCAATAAAATTTGTGCAGTTTATGGACCCGATACAGTTTCCATTTCCACCGCACAACGATGGTTTCAACGTTTTCGTTCTGGTGTAGAGGTGGTCGAAGATGCGCCACGCTCCGGAAGGCCTGTCGTCGAAAATTGCGATAAAATCGCTGAATTGGTCGAAAGAGACCGGCATAGTAGCAGCCGTAGCATCGGTCCAGAGCTGGGCAAGAGTCATCAAAAATTCATTACAATTTCAATAAAAAAAAATTCAATAAATACCGCAACACTTTTTTGACAACCCATTATAAATACCTCTGCTTTCTTGCATATCCGTTAGCAATGCATTATTGCAACTTTAATTTTCTTTCTCGTCCCCTGCTTCTCCACCTTTAACTCATCGATTTGTTAACCTCCACTTGAGTTATGTTTTAGGCTGCAACTCGCTTCCGTAACATGTTGCTGCTTTTAAGGCGAAGCTGAAACACTTGTACACTTGAGATTTTCGAACATTGCTTGATTGTTGCTTGCCCTTCCTGCCATACGTACACTGATTAAGAAAAAAATACGTGCAGAAAATAAAGGCAGAAATAATTACTGAAGAAGTTGTTGCCTTAATCAATCGCACGAGCAAATTTTAATGATTTTTGTGGTATCAAGGGCCTATAAATGCAGCAATTGATTTATGATATTGGAAGACCATAAATTCTTAATTTGCTTGACCAAAAAGTTGTCTCAATGGTCAATTAAGGGGTCAGTAGGGTAATTTGGTCTGTTTTTTTGACATTTTTTTTCATAGAAATTTTTATTCTACAATAGAACTTTTTTCACATATCATGAGGTCTAAAGTAGAGTGTATAAACAATTTTTTTGGAATTTTTTGATGATATCCGTCGGAGAAATGGCTGGGTGAATGAGAAGCTTTTTTTCACTGGCGGACATGATTTCTCATGTTTGGTTCATCTGAAACACAAAAACCCAATTTATGCTTAAAAAGTACGTGAATGGTTATCGTCCCTATTAGAATCATGAAAGAATGTTGTTAAATAAAAAAGTAATATTTTCTACATAAATTTTGTCATAACATTGTCAATACGATACCAGGCGTTTTGTGAACATTTAAAAAAAAATTAAGCAAATCGGTTGAGTAGTTCGACCGGAATCATGTTCGCCAGTTCAAAAAAGTGTGTTTTGAGAAAAACGCGTTTAAAGTTTGAGTTGTGCACTCCGAGCGCTCCGAACGTCGAGCAGTATTATTATTTTTGGGCCTTTTTCGAAACCTTCCAATGGTAAAGTGTGTTTCTACATTAATTCTAAGGGTATAAGGGAACAGAAAATGCAAAAAAAATTTTTTTTTTTTGGAAAAAAGATTACCCTACTGACCGCTTAACTAAATTTAAAATATATGTAATATAATGGTAACCAAATTTTCTTTACAAAATAAATAACTGATTGACAATTAAAGTATTTAAAACCTATCTGTCAGTCAATTAGTAGATACGCTTTCTGTAAACTATGAAATTAAAATGTGCATTAATATTTTTAAGGTAAAATGGTTAATTAAATACTAATTACTGCCTAATTGTCAGAAAATTAGCAAACAATTTAAAACAAGTTTTTATACAAAATTTTACTTAATTATATGTCCATTAACACTTAATTGTCACTCAATTAGTGTACAATTTATCTTATACTCTTGTTTAAAATGTTTAATAATATTTTTTATGTAAAAATAATTAATTAAATACCAATTAGTATTAAATGTCAGTAAATTACTTGGAATTTTATCAAATATTTCTTTGCAAAATAATTAACTAATTCCCATTAGTATTATATTAGTCATTAAGTTAGTATGTATGTTTTTATACTTCCGAAAATAATACTCTAATTGCCAATTAGTACTTAATTGTCATATAATTAACTAATTGTCAATTAGTACTAAATTATCACACAAATAACTAATCATCAACTAATATCTAATTTTCATACAAAATAATTAATGAATATTCAAGTGAGACTTAATTGCCATAAAATTAACTAATTGTCAAATATTAACCAATTGGTAATAGTACTTAATTGCCAAAAAATTAATACAATTTATATTACTTTCATAAAATATATTTAATGGGCATGCAATTAATGCTTAATTTACAATAAATTACTGTAAATTATCTTTTTACTTTCGAAAATTTGCGTTGAGAAAAAGAAAGCCAACTAGAAAAAGTGATACTATGCAAATATTAGTCAAAAAAAGAAATATTTTTGAGAAATTTTTTTGTTCATAGCCTTAACACATCATATTACAATGTGGTGCTATTTTATTGACCGCAACTGTATTTAGTATTACAAGTGTAGTGGCGTAACCTATTAGCAGCACATGCCTTTGTTTTGTTGAGTAGCCGAAACCAATCTCCAACGCAAGTGCAACGCCACCGCCACCGGTCGCACCATCACTACCACCACCTGGTGCTCCCAGCGCCCATACATCGTAATGGCGTCAGCCTTGCGCTTCGTCGTGCGGCCATCAACAAATTAAATGCTGCGTTGCGGCTATTAGTTGGTATGCGTGTTTTTGTATTTTGTTGCACGCTTGTGCTGCAACACGCCCCAAAATTAAATCGATTGCATTACACGTTGCTGCACTCGGCTGCCGCGTTTGATTGATTTTCGTAAATTTGTTGAACAAAATTTCTGCTGTTTTTGTGTTTCCTTCTTGTTGTTAATGTTAGATTATGTACTAAATACTGTTGTTGTTCTTAGAATTGGCGTTCAATTGTTGAGTGGTATTTATTATTGTTGTTCTCATGTAGCAATAATACTCAAACTGTGATCGATTCGCCAAAAAGTTAAAAAAGTTTATATATAACACTGAGAGAAAAGCTTTAAGCTAACTGATCGCAAAAATTGTACAGTTCACCAAGACCAGACCACAGCAGAGATTCTCTAATGTTTTATCATGTTATTATGAATGTTGTTGTCATAGAGCCAAAAAGTCCTTGTCAAAGATCCAAATGAGACGCAACTTGTCTCAAGCTTTATAAAGTGAGTAATAAGGCAATTTCCTTAAACTATCCAGAAGACAAATTCCAAATATATTTGGTATATCTAGCATTTTTAGCGATTATTCATGAGTAATATATAGAAACAGAGTTACTAGCAATATACCTCGAATATTTACTTTCGATGTCGTTGTGAGAGAACCAAGAAATCCTTACGAAAGATTGAACACAAACTCGCACTTGGTCTCATGTTTTATTAGGCGAGAATATAAGGAATTTTCTTTCAATTAGCTAAGCAAGTTCCAAATATGTACATAGAGTATAATATACTAAATACTTAGCATTTTTAGAGATTTTAGAGAGATGTAGTTAATGGTTAAAATTTGATTTTTGGTCAAATAATCGGTCACAAGTCGATCGAATGTTGGATTCTGAGCAATTTTTTGTCGTTAGTCAATTTGTGTGGAACAAACCGTGCACACACCTTTCGTAAGCCCAAATGTTCAAAATGCGATAAATCGAAGTTTTGGCGATGTTCAATTCCATTTCCATGAATTTCAATCATGATTTCGGCTGATTTTTGATGAAGTTTCGATGGTATTTCCGGTGATCACCGATTTTGATTGGCCCACATGTTGATCGTCATTTATGTCCTCACGGCCACTTTGAAAACGTTGAAACGACTCGTACACTCTGCTACGGGATAGGCAATCATCGCCATAAACTTGTTTTATCAATTGAAATATTGCGGTAAAAGCTTTACCAATTTTAAAACAAAATTTTATGTTGGCTCTTTGTTCGAAGCTCGTTTTCGCCCGATAACACAAACATACTGACACTTAAAACGCGATAACTTCATTTACAATCAATGAAATGTCATGAAATTCTCACTGAACAATCGATAAAGATAGCAGATTCTAACGCACCAGTCGACATATAGATGGCGCCACCAGGCGGCGCTAGATTCAAAAAGTCCTGTTTACTTTGGAAAGCACCTTGTATTTCATTGGATATAAACGAATCTGTTGATAATGGGTTGTCAAAAAGTCTTGCGGCATTTTTATTGAATTTTTTTTTTTATTGAAATTGAAATGAATTTTTGATGACTCATGCCCAGCTCTTGACCGATGCTACGGCTGCTACTATGCCGGTCTCTTTCGACCAATTCAGCGATTTTATTGCAATTTTCGACGACAGACCTTCCGGAGCATGGCGCATCTTCGACGACCTCTACACCAGAACGAAAACGTTGAAACTATCTTTGTGCGGTGGAAATGGAAACTGTATCGGGTCCTTAAACTGCACAAATTTTATTGGCGGCTTGAGATGCGTTTTTGCCTTTATCGTAGTAGTACTGGAAAATATGCCGTATTTTCTCTTTATTTTGCTCCATGTTTGCGACGCTATAACTCACGAACGACTTAAAAGAAACGACAATCAATCAAACACGTGTTAGCGTGTGAAATGAGCTTTCCAAAAAGGTATAGCATGACCCGATGCGACGAATAAAACTAGAGCTACGCGCTTTCAGCGCCAACTAGCGAAAATACCGCAAGACTTTTTTGACAACCTAATATTAAGTGGGTTAAATTTTAAGAAAAAGGAAAATTCGTAGCCATGCACTCCAGCTTTAATCTACTCGGATTCGAAGAAGTTGAGTGCTCCGCATTTCTAATTAATAGGTTTACTTAGTGCTACCCCAGGTTGGAACATATCGCCATCAGGTACTCCAAAGCATAAGTTTTGTGAATCGAACTTTACCTCCGACCGCACCATGCAACTTTGAATTGTTAGTAACTATTTTCGATCAGGGAGTTGAAGTTTTTAAGGAAAGACAAATCCTGATCATGAATATCCATTTAGTCCTACTCCATTCACTTCCTTTAGATAAGGTTAATTAGTTAAAAACTAATTATAGGTATTTGGAAGCTTGTGGTTAAGGCATGTTCAGAGTTTGAATATGTTAAAAATTGTTATGAGCTTGTGGTTTCAGCAGCAGCACATTCCTAAATGGAGTTTCTTTATTACGGGACTGTATTTGCAAGAACTTAAGATCAAAGATAGAAACTTCTAGTTCAATATGAACATTTTGTCGACTACCAAATATTTTTTTTCCTAGTCTAAATGCTAAAGAGTCCATTTCGTTCTTTTCTACTAGATATGTAATAGTTATTCTATAGGAATGTTGTTGAAGTTGGACGGATAGATGCTATAGAGTCGTTTCGTTCTTTTCTACTAGACATGTAATAAATAGTTCTTCCTAGTGGAATGTTGTTGGAGTTGGACTGATAGATGTCTGATGCTGTTGCCTTCCTGCACCACAACTTTCTCAAGGTCAAGGGGCCAGGCATCCGTCAGCTGCGTTCGAGACTGGGCTGTTTACAGGCTGATTTTCGGTATGGAAGATCCAGCCATTTTTGGTACCCTCAACCATGGTAGATCATACTATTTAAATGATGTGCTATTGAACGAACACCCAAGTCAGCCCTTAGCTAGATACCGCCCAACTGCAACAGGGGCGAACAGTCCGACACTGCACCGTAGTGATACTGTGGCATCTATCACCAGTCGGCACCAACGGAAGGGTTCAGCGGGAGCTTTTCCCGATCCGTTGGGTACATAGCCAATAATCAGATTCTTGCTTAGCAGTAAGTTGGTGTCTAGAACTCGCTAGAAAGCTCTAATTTTCTAAACAACTTGCACCAGTTTTTGTCAGATCTTACAGCCTACAGATTGATTTCTCACAGTGGATCGATGAAGCTACTTACAAATCGTCGGATGTGCACTACAGCCTGCTGGAACATTACAAAAACAACAACCAAAATCACTTGCTTCGTTGTATGCAACAAGCGATCAGTTGTGGGCAGTGGCTACATATTGTTGTTAATGTCATAAGTTGTTGTTAATATTAACAACTGATGATGGTGTTGTTGTTGTTGTTGCATGTATGTACGTTAGTTCAATTGATTTTTGATTACATTTAAATTACAATGGACTGTTTGGAGTGGCGAGCGGCATGCCTGAGTGAGGAACACACCAGCGCCAGCAGTTGGGTGTAAGTACATGCATATATACATATGCACGTATGTATGCATGTGTGTACTTGTGCGCATTGCCACGCTCGTTCGATTGAACGTTCGATTTACAAATAGTTGTTGGTCATTGCTGCTGGTGGGTTGTGGGTTGCGGCATTCCTGCCACGATTTTGATACGAAAGAACATGCAAAGAGTGAACGATAAATGTGGAGTATGCGTGTATGTATGCATTTTTGCGTCATATTCGTGGAATTCGTTACAATTACAATTATCTATTGCTTGCAACCAATTGTTGATGTTGTTGTTGTGCAGCATTGGTATTTGTTGTTTTGCAATATTTTCCAATATAAATTGTTTCGCCGCTGTATTTATTTGTTTACAAGCTGCAATTTGCAGCAGTAGCAACATTACTCTTTCCGTTGCTCCACTTGTCGGCTGTTGCAGCGTCATTAAAGAGGTTAATACGCCACACAAATCGCTCGCAGCCGCCTAATATTTTTGCGCTAAGCCGCAGGCATACAGACAGACAAATTTTACATACTTACCCATATATGTACATACATACATATGTGTTTACATATTGCAGTGTGGCATTCATGCGGCTTGCAACCGTTGCTGCAGTTGGGCGTTGGTTGCGTCGCTTTTGTTCGAATTTGCCACTTGAAAGCTTAGTGTCTTTGGAATTTCGCGAAAAATTAGAATGAGTAAGAGCTGCAGTCGAGAGATGGTTTGTGTAAGCAGTAGGAGTAGCGTTGTATGTAGTAATACATTGCGGCTTGAAGGCAGCGAACTAGTCTCTCAGTGCTTGTATGGAAAACTTTTGCAGTTAAAGAGAAATCTTCAATTTGGCATGGGTTATTGTACAAAGCAGTGATGCATTCCCCGAAGAAGTTGTTCAGATCGGATCACTTTAGTATATAGCTGCCATACAAACTGACCTATCAAAATCAAGTTTGATTGAAGGACAGTTTAGCTTCGATGCAACCAAAGTTAATGTTCTAGTCTTTATTGTAATTTTTTTTTTTAAATTTTTTAATATTTTTTTAATATTTTTTTTTTTTAAAATATTTTTATTTATACATTTTTTTTTATTTTTTTTTTATATATGTTTTTAATATTTTTATTTATATTTTTTTACTATTTTTTATATATATCTTTTTTTTATTTTTTTCTTTATTTATTTTTTTTATTTTTTATTTATTTTTTTTTTTTTTTTTTATTTATTTATTTTTTTATTTTTTTTTTTTTAATTTTATTTGTTTATATTATTTTATATATTTTAATTTATATTTTTTTATATACTTTTATTTATATTTTTTTAATATTTTTTATTTTTTTTTTTTTTTTATTTTGAGTTAATTACTTTTTTAATTTTTTTTTTTTTAATTTTATTTGTTTATATTATTTTATATATTTTTATTTATATTTTTTTATATACTTTTATTTATATTTTTTTAATATTTTTTATATATTTTTTTTTTTTTTTTTTTTTTTTTTTTTTTTTTTTTTTTTTTTTTTATTTTTTTTTTTTTTTTTTTTTTTTTTTTTTAATTTTTTTTTTTTAATTTTTTTTTTTTATATTTTTTAAATATTTTTTGTATATATTTTTAATTTTTTAAATTTTTTTCTTGATTTATTTTTAATATTTTTTATTTTTATTTATTTTGAGTTAATAACTTTTCTATATTATGCAACAATTTGTAAAACTAATAAAATTTAAATATTTTTCAATCTTCAATTCTCCCTGGATTCCATCCATGATACATTCTTACTACAAAAACAACCTTGTCAACCCACTTTTCACCATTTCACTCCAACCTACATGCTTATGTATGTATTTTGTTGTTGTTTCTTATCAAAATCTGCGCTATTTGCTCGTATTTTTTTTTTGTTTTGTGTTCTACGAATTTACAAACAAATTATTTTCACAAGAAAATGCATAAATGCTGTTGCAGTTGCTCCCAATACGCCCAGTTGCCAATTCCCAGTAAGTAAATTTGCCAGTGCCATGCAACGAGCACTTGCCGCAGGCGCGATAATGATGTTGCAAGTTGTCTAACATGAGGCAGAAACAGTAACAAACTAATAAAAATGAAGAAACATCAAAATATGCTTAGCGGCATGTGATATTCGCACTTGCCACAAGCAAATACACAAAATACCAACATAAATAGTTGCGGCAATTTGATACTGAGTGGTGTTGCATGTGTGAAGCTTGTTTGAAGAAAATGCCTGCTGTTGAATTTGCTGTTAGTCTCAAGCTTTTTCAGATGCTTCACGCTTTTTTCTTTCATTCTCCGTGTTGTTATTATTGTTTTAATGGTTATGTGATTAGTGGCGATTGCTGTCTAATAGCTCTTACGTTGCCTCATCTGATACCTCATTTCCTCCTGCACGCTTTTTCCCACTCTCGCAATCTCTCGATTGCATCTGCATCACCTGTTGCCTGCATTTCCCCATTTTCCAGCTGCTTCTGTGATCTCATCGGCTTCGATGGTGTTTACATGGAAAATGCGGTCATTAGGCCACTGAGTGTGGAATTCGGGCTAAAAAAGTCAAAATATCGACTCATTCATGTAATTATAAAGGCATTAGTGTTTGAGAACAACAAAAAAGCAGGTGAATGCTTAGCACATTAAAAATATGCATATGTCTGTCTATATATCTAGTTATATATCATGGTATAACGATAAAAACACTCGTGGTATATTTGAAGTGCGAAATGATGCAAACACTCAGTCCACGCACACCCAAACAAGCAAAGACAAAACCGCACCCATACGAACCACTTCCGGCGTTTTGATTTTCGTTTCTCTCTCATTTCCTATTTTGTACCCTTTATCCTCTTGAGTAGCTGTCTTGTCACTTGTTTGAGCTCCTACATCTTTCATTCACTGCACTATCAGCGAAAAGAGCTCAGCGAAGATAAATTGCTTCTTTGCGCGCACTTGAGACTTGAGGGCTCTGCTGTCAGTGTTGCAAAGAAACCAAGAAAATAAAGAAGGATGTTGGTAGGTTCCTAAAATATATATATATATATATTTCACTTGATCTTCTAAAAAAATTAAAGCCTTTTACTTAAAAAAAGTGATTAAGTGTCTATTTGTAATTTCTTCAAAGAGTTTTATGCGCTTTCCTTGTGGGAGCTGAGAGCGTTAATAGTGTTAAGTGTTTTGTAAATACCGTTAGAAATTTGAGACAAGTCAGTGAGGAATTTATAAAATTCATTTCACCCATTGCCTCTCCCAACTCCCAAAATCGGCTTGGCATACTTACGCTATCAAAAGTACACAACATAAGTAGTCCTAACCCTTAGTTGCTCAGGCAGACAAGCTATATGACCCGTCCTGATTCAATCGAACTTTTCGACGTTGTTAACCTATAACTTGAACTATTTCTTTTTTACAGCTATATTATTTTGTATAATGTACAGAGGTGTAATAAAGCTATAATTATCATATAAACTGGCCCCTACAAAGATTTAGTTTAATGACGGAAGCTAAAAAGAAATTGCTACCAAAAACAATGTCAATCTCTAAATCGAACCCAAAATAACTCTTGCTAACAGGTGCTACTTCGGACCGAGTAGGCAATTGAGAAGTAAAGTTTTCGCTCGACGATCAAAGACCAAACTCTACAAGTCACTCATTATCTGATGCAACGATGTTACGAGTTTTGAGAGAAAGGTTCTCTACAAATCACTCATTATTCCCGTTCTGCTATATATGCAGAAGCATGGACGCTGACAATATCTGATGCGTCGATGTTACAAGTTTTGAGATAAATGTTCTGCGGAAGATTTATGGTCTTTGGCGCATTGGCCACGGTGAATACCGCATGAGATGTACGAGTTATACGACGACATTGACATAGTTCAGCCTCTCCTCTCTTGCTTTTAACTCTATCTTTCTCTGTCACTCTCTGTTTAGTTTTTCTCTATATATTTCTCTATTTCTCTCAGTCTGCTTTTTGTTATCTCTCTCTCAAGATTCATAGCATTTACTTTTATACTTCGCTCACGAACCGAGAGAAATCTCTTCCAGGCTTTTGCTTAACTTTAGCAAGCCTTCAAAAGATTCATAGCATCTTCGACTTGTTTGGAACAATACAATATTTCTTTTTCCAATATTTTTTTTTATGTTTAATGAATACAAATAATTTTCATTTCCATTATTGTATGGGTTATAAATATCTTAAGAACTTTTATCAATGTCCGTGTGTCCGTCTGTATAAACATAAAATAGTAGCTCAATTTTTGAGATATCGATTTCAAATTTTGCACACTTTCTTTTCTCCCGAAGGAGTTGCTCATTTGTCGGAAGCTTCGATATCGGATAACTATAGCCCATAGCTGCCATACAAACTGACCGATCAATCTCAAGTCCTTTTATGAAAAACCTTTTTATTTGACAAGATATCTTCATGAAATTTGGCATGGATTATTGTCCAAGGCAACGCTACAAACTCTGAACATACACAGATCGGAACACTATAGCGTATA
The DNA here is from genome assembly GCF_024586455.1 of Bactrocera neohumeralis. Classification (NCBI taxonomy): domain Eukaryota; kingdom Metazoa; phylum Arthropoda; class Insecta; order Diptera; family Tephritidae; genus Bactrocera; species Bactrocera neohumeralis. The sequence goes on from NC_065922.1 coordinate 64,441,222, forward strand.
GCTGTCATACAAACTAAACAAACAAGTTTTTGTATGTGAAAACTGTTTTATTTGTTAAGGGCTTTATAGCTTTAATGCTCCCTAACTTGGCTTCAGGTTTTGCTTGTTTTTGAATGACTTATTCGGTATAGTATAGTATTCAGATTAAATTCTTCCCAACTTTCGTTTGGAGAACAACCTTTTTCAAAGCAACTCACGATCACAAATTCTCAATTCTAAAGATGAGTTATTACAGCGCTTTACATTCAATTTTTTCGAATGTTATGCATGTTAATTATATTATTCTACAATAAAGCGCAGTCAGCTTATTACTCTTCCCGCACGTTGTCGTTCGGTCGGGTTCAATGTTCGTTCGTAAAAACAGTTGTATAAAGAATGTCAGCAATTCTTACGATAAATGACGCCAATCATTCACTCGATTTTAATTGCCAGGTCAATGTTTTGGATTTTATTCATTTTTTTTTAAATTTTTTTTTTCATTTTATTTTATTTATTTATTTTTTTCATTTTATTTTATTTTTTTTTTAATATCATTATTTTTTTTCGCTTCCAACTTTGCATTTTTCGCATATTGTTGCACATTGCTGTTGTTGCTTTTTTAATTTTAATTTATGCTGACAGGTTGCTTTGCATAAACATTTAAATCGGTTTGTGTGTGTCTGTAAGTGCCTTTAATTGTTTTCAGTTGTTTGCAATTTGAGTTGTCATGCGATCTGTGTCAAAAGAATTGTGTACTACAGATATCATAACCTTAAAAAAATTACAACAAATGCCACGCTTTCGAGGAATTCAACTGAGAATTCGAATTTAATATTTAGTTCAGTGCTTGATGACGTTACGGCATGACTATTTTTGAAAGAACGAAAAGTTAGTGAGTGAGTGTAGTATGTTGTGTCTAGATTCTCATATAGGGTATATTACGCTTTTATTTGACGTGATATCTGACATTATTGCGTTCTTAGAGATCCCTGCATTATTTTTGACGCATATAGAAATCACATGATTGGTTTCAACTTCACTCTCGGTGTTGTATTTTCGATTTGAGATGGTATATGGGAATTATTAAATCAACCTCTTCGAAATGCCGGTGTAACTAATAATATCCGACCGTGTTGGGAATGGTAGCTGTTATTGTCCTGACACATCACCTAGATTGATTTTTATACCTCCATTGATTTGTCAGTCGTCTTATCGCGTTTTTCTGTTAAGATTATTAAAGAGTGATCGTTTTCGAAGTTCCCTACTTCTTTAAAGAAAACACACAGAAACTTCAAATTTAATGGAGAGTGTTTGTTGTATTCGTATACTCGAAAGAACAATCTTTGGAACGGTTTGTAAACGTTGTTCAGGCGTAAGGCTTTCCCTGATGAAATGGCAAACAATACTGAACGAAAATAACATGACAGTTTGACAAGACTCACTCGTGTTCTGTCAAGAAAAGGCTATTGAAAAAAGTATCTACACTGGGATCACCCGTTAGTTGCTTTACATTCTTTTCGCTGATTTAGTGTCTGCTTTTATACTGTTCTTTCAAGAGATTGGAGTTAAGTCAGACAATCGATCTTATAGTAGTTACGTCTTTTGAAGAACCGCGATCGTATTAACAATCCGTAGATTTTTGAGCGATATTAAATTGTGACACGATGTTTGTAAATCCAACGAGAACAAACCTTTATATATATAAATATTACTGGCCAGTGTGTTCATGCAATACCGAATGTATTTTTTGTGTGGTGGAGAGAAATGCATGTCACACGATGCCTCTATCTGAAAAGTTGTATCCAATAATTTTTACATTTGACGGTCTTGCATTATCAGTTCACGTACGGCATGGATGTTTTCTGGCACAACGACTGTTTTTGGACGACCTTCACGGAATTCGTCTTTGAGCGAGCGTCGGCCACGATTGAATTCGTTGTACCAGTTTTTCACAGTGCTATAGGATGGTGCTTCATAGCCATACAAAGATTTTAGTTCATCGATGTACTCTTGTCGTGATAATCCACGTCGAAAGTTGTGAAAAATGATCGCACGAAAATGTTCACGAGTTAATTCCATTTTTTGGCCGAGATGAATTTTTTAATTCCCTGTAAATAAAACAATTCACGATTAAATGACAAAACGTTCTGAGTGATGTTATGCTAAAAAATGTCAAACTTTCCAATGGAAATGTCAGATTGCACCTGGCAACACTTAGTGCTGCCCTAGGCCATAATATATATAGCAGCCCTCGTAACCCTTCAAGAAAATGTCCCTAAGAGGATTTTTTGAAATTCAAATTAATTTCCGAGTTACAGCTAATTTGGTGACTCCGACTCCGACTGCGCGCGACTAGTTCTCATACTTTAGACTCGTTTTTCTCATAACTACTTTTCTAGAAACGGTGTGCATGATATCTCAAGTTCTACTGAACCGATTCACATGCAATTTTGCACAGAGCTTTCTTATACATTATAGTATCGCACTACGAAGAGCTTTCGAAAGATTTTTTTTCTTTATTTTTAAAAAATTCCGAACCACAAAAAAAACAGGGCAATCGAAACCTTTTGTTTCGTAGTGCGATAACTACACTTTTACTTTTCACAGATTTCGCATAAATTTTCATTTTAGATCACGGAAAGGATTTATATCCTGCACACCAAAGATATTATAGCTTCGGCACAGCCGAACTTTACTGTTTTTCTTGTGTTTCGCACTTTTTAATCAATAAATAATGATATTTCGCTTGCCATGGTTATGTTGCAAGCATCTGTAAGACACCTTTGCCTGTTACCAATGGACTTCGTGTATATTCATGTATGGTAAAAGGTAGTGCTGCTTAATCTTTAATTCTCTTACTCTTTTCTGCGACTTGTATTCATGCCTACTTCTTGTTGCCAACTTCTTATCATTCAATATGCGCGTGTGCAACATTCGCCTGCAGCTGCTGCCATCCGCACTGAATAATTTAACACATTTGCAATATCGATTGCTGCGTACTTTGTTCGTTTTCTTATGCATACTTCTCTACCATGTATGTCTGTATGTATGTAAAACAATTCACTACCATTTTACTAGTTTTTTGGCCTGGAACCGAGCTCCCCACACCCAACTTTGCCTTCTATTAAAGTTCAGTTTCTCTTCTTGCCACCCCCGGTTTCATGCATATTTTCACATGTTCATTTTCGTTAAACCGTTTTGTCATGATTTTCTTTTTGTTGTTTTTCACTGTGCACCTTAGCACGTGAGTCTTTGCCGTAAACTCGGTAATTTTTTCAAGGCACATACAAGCAAATACATATTTACACACACACATATTTGCTTTTTGTTTTGTTTTACTTCACTGCTTCGTTTCCACGTTTACACTTGCTTTGTTGCTGTTGTTGGTTGCCTTGATTTTTGCTTTGGCTTCCTTATCAGTCACGGTCGCCCGGCGACTGCTGTTGCTTCAAGGTTTTGTTTACCCGGCGTTTACCTCGAATTGTTGTTGTTGTGCATTTACTTAATGTTTGTCGAGTTGTTTGCTATTGCTTTTGTTCTAGCTTTCTAGTTTATTGTTATTGTTGTGGGGCCGCATATTGCCGGTGCCAACAGCTTTTAATATTCCGTGTTTCCTGTGAGGCCAGCAGCAGCGGCAGGATGCCACAAACAGACCCTCATACCAGCGCATATTTTTATTGTTTTTGTTGTTGCCTTTTCTACGTTGTCTTTCCATTCAGCGAGCTGCTGTTTGTAGAGACATGGTTTGAGTATTGCAGCATTTTTCAGCGTTTCTATTTTGCAACAAATTGGGGTGTGGCTCTTCCTTCGTGCTCGACGCCAATTTTCAGAGGTGTGATTGTGGTACACAAGTAAAAAAAGATAACAAAAACAGCGGATTGTAAATGTAAAAATTTTGCATCCCATTTTGCTACCCTCTCTCTTGTCTTTCTCCCACTCTTATGTATGTTCTATACTGCAACTTCAGTCATTTGCCCCCAAAAGTATGCTACGTCAATATATTTCATGAATGAAAATCATGCTTTTAAGTAAAATAATAAATAAATAAGTGAAGGGTGTCTCTTTAAGGTGTATAACCTAGAAATTTATTTGGTGGATCCAAAAAATAATTAAATGTTTTAAGTAATGTTGTAGTGCAAATTCGAACTGTTTCACAGTCATTAACCGAATTTAAAGAATTATGACTCGAAAAGTTTCAGTTTGTTAAGGCTGTATCTACCTGTAGCCTGGCTACTTTGATCAGTTGGCAGATTGGTTGAAAATCTGTTGAAAAGACCAGCAACCAAGTTTCCTTTTAAATTAACCTATGAAGACACTTCATTCAAAAGTTCTAGTGAACAATGGTGAACAAAATATTCAAGAGAACCTGCGATATTATAACGCAATGAATTTTTGAAAGTATGGACTAGAGCGCTTAACCAAGTGGAATGCGTTAAACTAGTATAAGTTTCCTAATATTGGTTGCTTAAAGCTCAATAGGTGTGTCGAAAACCTTTACTGTCTTCACAGGCTCAAGCTTCGCATTGTTACTCTTGCAAATGATACGGTATTAGCTAAGTTCGGAAGTTTCAGAATTAAACAATGATATTGACCATCGATTTATGAATTGCATATGAATTATATTTTTTCCAAGGCTGAGGCTCTTTCCCGTTTCCTTCTGTCTCTCACCATCACCATCCGTCTCTCTCTCTCTTTCGCTTTATCTATCTCTTTCGCTCTCTCTTTCTCTTTCGCTCTCTCTCTCTTTCGCTCTCTCTCTCTTTCGCTCTCTCTCTCTTTCACTCTCTCTCTCTCTTTCGCTCTCTATCTCTTTCTCTCTCTCTCTCTCTCTCTTCTCTCTCTCTCTCTCTCTCTCTGACTCTCTGTGTGTAGCTCTCTCCCTCTCGTCTTGTAATAACTCTATTTCTGTCACCTACTCGTTTTTATTTTCTCTGTTCCTCTTTTGCTTTACTCCCTTTCATTCTACCAAACCATTCATCCATTCTATTTTCAACGATCAACAACATGCCAAGAAAATATTGAGTTCCATTGGATCCTTATATAAATCTTTGTCAAAGTGAAAAATTGAGACGTTATTGACAAAGCACTCTTCGAAATGAAATAATAATATTTACTATCGATTTATGAATGGACTATATTTTAACCAAGGTTGAGGCTCACTAATTCTTTATCTCGCTTTTTTTATCTCTTTGTTTCTCTCACTCTTACTCTAGTCGTCTCTCCATTTCACTCTCTCATTATATAGATACTTCATTACTTATCTCGCTTTTACTCTACTTCTTTCTCTCTTACTTTTATCCCACTTCTTTCTATCTCTCTGTTTTATTTTCTTGTGTTAATCTCTGTTTCCTTCTTTTCTCTCCCATGTATCTTATTTTCGCCTGTTGCTTCACATCTTTTTTCCTTCTTGTTCTCATTAGGAATGTTTTCATTTAAAGATCTCTCAAAATGTCTGGTCGGCGTGTATTTCTTCGGTTGAGAAATCATATATAAGATACCAGATAATTTCCAAAAATGCTTCTTGGAATGAGGTTTAATATTTTTTAGTGTTTCCCATTGGATTATATAGTATATTATACAGCTGAGTATGACCCATCTTCGGCCAAAAACTCTATTTTACGAACTTAAAATCTTAAAAAAGAGTCGAAACAGCTTCGGCGGTACAGAGTACAATCATATTTTCCTTGAAACATTATATGAAAGGTAACCTTAGTCAGGTCTGTCCTCGTCCTAAAAAAACACCCATTAAACCATTTCCTATGCCTCCCTGTATACCCACTGGAATAAGTGTGTAGCTTGCCTCCCGCGGCGTTTACGTTGATTATTCAGATACTCCACTTAATGGGGGTTGTTTTGCTTGCAGAATCAACTTCGCCCAATGCAATCCTTGCCTCCAGCAGTACACCTTGCAATTCATTACTGATTTTTCACTTTCTCTCTTCTACCATTTCCTTTCAAATATTTCACTCCACTGGCTGCCTTGTTTCGCTGTCATTCAATTCACTGCCGCTTCACTAAAATCCACTCAAAATCATTCGACAAACTCTGAAATCACTCACCTCCAGTTTGTCATCGTAGCGTCCTTTGTCAAGGATTTAAAACGCAAATCACTTTGACTTTAATTGCATGCGCCGGCAAAGTCTATCATTGTGCCGTTGGATGGCCGCGAGCTTGACAATGCATGGACGGTGCAGATTATAAACACATGTGCCTTAACAATCTATAAGCACACACACATACCATATCTTGTATATGAGAAAATTGTGTTCTGTAGTTAAATTAGCTCTTATGTGTTTGTACTTACATATGTGCTGGAGTAAACTTTTAGTCGGCATTACACAGTTAGTTTCGCCACAAATCACACCTTGGGCGCTGCTTTGCAATTGCCCATTTTGCCCTTAGTGTGGGGTTTAATGTATTTTGACTAGCATAGCTAGAAATGGAACTTTGGAAAATAATTTTGAATGTGTTAAATTTGAAATTATATACAATTTGAATTATATAAAAAGCAAATCTATTATCCCACTGTTTTTTGATTGTGAGGTCTCGCTTTTTGTGCATTTGGCAGAGTACACTTAAACTCCAATCATCGGGCATGCTTTCGTCCAACCATATTGTACAAAAAGCTGATGCATTCTCCTTATCAGCTCTACACCGCTGTATTAGAATAGTCGGCCGGCCATCCATCGGTCTCCGCCGCTTTGTTGTTCTTCAGACGGGTAATTGCTATACGAACTTTTTCAGAGTCGGGCAATGGAAGGTCCGCTCAGTCATTATCGAATGGGGAGTCACTAGATCACATCTGCGGGTTGTAGAAGAGTTTGCTCCGGTCTTGAAACCTTTTGTTCGTTTGCAGCTGTACGTATGGAGCTCGAAATGTCGTTTCACAGTTCCTTTATAACGAGTTGCTAATGAGTGCTCTCAGAGAGCAGGAGTGTAAGTCGACTGTAGTAAGTGACATAAGGATCTACACATTTCAGTCCCTGTCCCGTCCTTCGCAGTTCTTGGACGGCGGTGATTTCAGCCTTAACTCTAACGAGGACAACAACTAGCTGGGCAGCGTCACCTTCCCAATTAAGGAACCGGACATTCCAGGTGCATGCCCTCAAATCATAGTCCTTAATTCGTTTGTCATGATCGTCATCAAAAGGGAAGTCACTCATCCGAGGCTTGTTGTTTGTTTTCATTGGGTGCGTTTTTTACTTGGCGGGTCCCAAAACCAGCGCACAACCCTGCGGAGGGGATGTTTCGCCTTCTCACTTTAGCTCGCCTTCAAATGGATGTTCTTAGGCTACCCAGAGGATACTTGGTCAAAGACCGGAAGTTGTGAGCTGCTTGAGCCATATGTAAAAGAATCGTTTCTAGCCACTCCCAAGTGAATGACGATCAGAGAACTTTCTTCACTTCCGTGAACGCATGGCTCCATCCTCCATGTGGCTTTATATATTTATATATAAATTTGCTTCCTTAACTCTTTCTATTTTTGTTTAAATACTCAATTCTTGGAATATCATTTCAATAACTTAACCCAAAAGTGAGGTTAGGTTTTCGAGTTTTTAGCAGTATGATTGCCTTTTTGTAAGACTTTTGATTTTCGATGATTTTTCTACATCATTTATTTTCTTCTTTGGATTATTTACTACTAACCTAAGCTCAATAGTTCGGTTAGTTTTGTGTAGCCTTTTAAATGTCATATGCTACAATATTCTAACCTCAATCTTTTTAATTCTAATCTGAAACTTTTCTGTTTATAGCACGTAACATTTAAAGGACAACATGTCATGTCATGGCCCAGAATAAAATCTCAACTAAATATTTATCACACTATTATTATTAAAATTGCTAATAACTCGATAAAATCGATATATTCTCAGCCTGCTTGTCACAACTGTCAATAACCGCCACAAGCGCAAAGTCATATGTCAGTCATTACAGCTGTCTGTCTTACATACCGTTACATATCTACTATTGTATGCAGTTTTATGTGTAATTCCCATTATGTCCTTCATTTAACTCGTCTATACCATACCAATTTCTATATCTATTTCTATTCGTACACAATCTACAATTACATTTATTAACCCGAAATGGATTTGTGTGTTATTGTTATTGTATGGTGGCCTGGTCGTTGTCAATGGAGGTCGAGTGAGGTTAGATTTGTGTATACTTGTATACATACGTGACAGAGGTGAAGTATTACTATGGAAGCTATAGCTAAAATCTAAGTTCCATATGAAACAGGATATATCAAAAAGAAACATATAAAGGGTGATCCATTTCAAGGTTCTCCGTCATGTTTTGCTCCAAGGCCTGAATCGAAGCGGGATTGTCGCATAGACTTTAGACTTCACATACTGCTACCGCAAAAATTCTAACACGATCTTGGTGACCAATCGACTAGCCCTAAAAAGTGAAATTATCTGCTCACCGAAGTGTTCTCTCAATAAATCCATTGACTGATGTGATTTGGGGAAGGGGAGACGTATTGTTGAAACCAAATGTCGCCGAGATCACGAGCCTTTCAGGCATCAAATAGTCGGTTATCATGACGCGATAACGGTTGACGGATAACGAATTGACGATTACGTTCTTGCCGACATCATTTTCGAGGAAATATGGACCGCTGATTCCACCGGCCTCACAAACTACACTAAACCGTTGTTATTTTTTGAATGAATTGACAGCTCTTGAATCTCTTAAGGTTGCTCATCGTCCCATATGCGGCGATTTTGCTGCTTTACAAACCCATTGAGCCAGTAATGGGCCTCATCGCCGAACAAGATTTGGCTCGAAAACTTCAGATCTTCTTGGAACTTTTCAAGAGTCCATAGAGCGAAGCGCTGTCGCTTGGGAAGGTTGGGCGTCTTCAGTTCTTGAATTAGTTGTATTTTGTACACTTTCCATTTAGGATATCGACGTAAAATGCGCGAAGTCGTTCCACACCTCAATCCGAGTTGATGCGAACGGCGCCGAGTCGACTCTCCACGGCTGCTATATTTTCTACACTGCGAGCCTGACGTGGTCTATTCGGTCGAATATTATCCACTAATGAATGCAGGGTCGCAAGTAGTAGTCGCAGTAGGCCGATTATGTTGACCAAAAGTTGAGCGAACGTAAATTAGTAAACATTGTTCAGGTGCAATTCTTTCCACGATGAAATGTCAAATATGCTTGATACGACTCACGCGTGATCTGTCAAAAAAAGAATATTTAAAAAAGTGCCTCTACTTGGATCACCTGTTATATGCATGTAACCACTCAGTTAACAACTTATAAATATAGCCATGTTTATTCATTAGGATCAGCATATATTTGCTATCCTTGCAAACCGCAAGCAAATTCATCCTTTCTTTTGTCCAACTCTATCCGGTGTTTCTTACCACACACACACAGCCACAAATAGACAACCGACTGTACACGCGCTTATGTGTGGGCGTTCTCATTACAAGTAGGCGTATAAAGCACTCAAGCTGTCAATTAGTTGACAAATGCAGTGCTTGACTTTTGCGCGACAAGCCTACCAACAAACAACTACATACACGTATGCACATATAGTATGCATAGATACATACATACACTCATGCATATAAGTGGCCGACAACCCATTTATTTTGGAGTACGACTGCTGCTGCTGTTGTTTATGGTTTTTATATAATAAAAAAAGTTCTAGTGCCATACAGCTATGCAAGCCCTAAAGTGCTTGTAAGTGTTTAATTAATTTTGTGAAAGCTTTTATTGCTTACTTGAGCATTTAATATGTCTAGTTTAGTGTGACACTAGCGAATTTGTTTATAAAATATTATAGCAACGAATTAGCGCTTTCTCAGCTTTTATGACAAGTTTCAAAGCTCAAAAGCTTATTAAATGAAAAGTAAAAGCTCAAAAGCATAGTCATCTTTAAACACCAAAAAGTGCTTTTCCAGTGCAAATCGAAGTTGTTAAGCTTAGTTAGTTAAAGCTTAGCAGTAGATATTTAAAGCTCAGAAGCAGTGAGAGCTTTATTAAAATTGTGATTTTGCGACGCAAGTTAAATGAATGTATTATGCGCTTCCATAATTATATTCACATTTTTTATGTTATTGAGCTTTTCTAAACTTACGTAGACTTTAAATGAAGAAAATTGTTTTTATTGTTTTTTAAAGCTTAAGCTTTTCATATTATTTGCTACATTTAGGCACACATTTCTTAGGGCTCTCTTAATTTTCACTATTTCTTCTTATAAGTACGTAATTAGATAATAGATAAAATCCTGCGGAAAGCTCGTGGAGCTTTGAAAAGTCTTAAGAGAGTAGGAAAATAATTGAAAATATTTCAGTTGATGAAAATATAGTATTTCCTTATAATAAATTGAATTATTGAGCCTTGAAGCTGTAAAATATTTTAGGATTTTAAAATCCTTTTATATATTATATATATCAACTATTTTGTACAATTATGTTCATGTACTCTTTATTAATAATAAAAAATTTATTTTAATATTTTTTCGGTTTTCTTCTCATATTTTTCATTTGAAGCTTATGCGCCTAAAACCTTGCACTATAGTTTGCATAACGAAATCGCGCCCTAAAGTACACTTCAAAGCTCTATGTACACCAATTCAGAATTACTACTACATTTTTGGAACTTTACTATATCAATTCTCTCTTTCGCTCTCTCTCTTTCAATCACTTTATTACTGCCTCAAACTTTTTCTACCCTCACCAGTTAACTTTCTCTCGCTCTTCGCTTTGTTTTGCCTAAAATTAAAGCTCATGTTTTTCTTCGCCCTGCTTGAAAGCTTCACGTGCATTAAACGACTTCGTTTTTACCCTTTAGTTTGTTTAACCATTTGCTGTCATATACTCTTCGATTTATTGCCACATCTTCCATTTTTGCAACTTTATGTGCATTGTTACGGTGCTTTAATTGTTTATATTTTTGTTGTTACTACTATTACTACTACACACACACACTTGTATATTGTCGTTTTGACACTTTTCGCGGGACTTGCACAGCTCTTGCATGCTGCGCGCTTGTTCGTCAGCAGGGGTCGTGCGAACACTAGTTGTTGGTATGAGTTAATGTTTATTGTGGTATAAAGCATTATTGTTGTTGTTTTTCCTATTATTGTTATATTAATTTTGTTATAATTGTTGTTGTTTTAATTTTTCTTGTTATTCTTATTGCTTTACTTTTGTACTCTTGCAATCTGTTGTTACAGTGTATTATAGTTTTCTTCACCTAACGGTTGTACGTATCACCAAACACTAACCGATATATATATAAGGTTATATTATATATATATGTATATATAAATAAACAGGATGACGAGAAAAGTTGAAATTTGGTTGACTGTCTGTCTGTCCCTCCGTCCGCCCTACTCCCATGACGCACAATTTTATATTCTACTTGATTCGTTGTGTACTGGAGACTGATTTAAGGGGGTATTCTGGTCTAGAAGCATGAATTTCACGTAATTTTTAAAGTGTCGTAAAAAAAAGGCAATTAATATTTTTACTATCCATTTTTTATTAGTTATTTGTTAATTTTAGAAGAGTACAGAAAAAAATTAAAAACTAAAAAAAAAAGTAAAAAATTTCAAAAATTATGAGCTGACGAAGTGGGGGGTCTCTAAAAATTTCCACGTGACCATACCCATGATTTCAACCCTCCTAGTTATCTGAAACCAAAAAAAAAAAAATTATTAATCTTGAATAATATCGCAATGGCAGGAACTACGGAAAAGTGGGAAAGAAATTTTTTTTCACAAAATGGCGACTGCCTGAAAAAAAAAGTTTTTTTGGATCACTTTTTCTGACTATTTCGATTTTTTCAAAAATAATAAAAATAAAAATTTGGGGATGGGGCTAGTGCCAACCATAGACAAGCCTATAAAGAAGACTATATAAAAATTTCAAGGTAAATCGGTCCAGTAGAACCTGAGAAATCGTGGATATCGTTCCGAAAAAGTCAATTTTGAGAAAAACGCGTTCAAAGTTTCGCGTAAAGTCTTTTGTTCGATTAGTTCCGGCCGAACCAGTTTGGATGCCGGGTCAGAAAAATGCCTATATCTCCGAAAGTAATTTGAATTTTGAAAAATCCTCTTGTACACATATTCTTGAATAGTTTAACTTTGAAAATATAAAAAAAATCGATTTTTTTTTTAATTTCTAGATCAGAATACCCCCTTAACAGTATAAAATTTTGCACGAATAATGCTTTAGTGTGTGCCATCTTATAAGCAAAAATTGTCCAAATCCAATCAAAACTGTTCAAGAGCCTCGTTACCGAATATGTGGACTCCAGTACCTATAGTTGACTTTTGATCGAGAAATGTCGGTCAATGTATGATATATATAACTGAAATTAAAGGATAATCCTTCTTGTATAATGGTATGTTTGTATGTCAAAAATGGGTTGAATCGGACCAATACTACCCTTAGCCCCCATATACTTAACATAAAGATTTTCGAACTTCTGGGTGACTTTGTACAACATACATACATATATCGGCCCATATGGGAGTTACCCTAATGAAAATAAAAGCGCGTGTTTTATTCATAACAGCGTATCTTTGTGCCTAAAATAGATAAATTTGAGCGAAAACTTGGCCTAGCCACTATATAACTAATACGAGTATAAGGATTTTCGAACATCCGGCTGACATTGCTCTATATGATTGGTTTGACAACTTCAAGTATTTCCCTGGCTTTGATTCTTAGAAGTTGCAAGAGTATAAAATGTTCGGTTGCATCCGAACTTAGCCCTTCCTTACTTGTTCATGTTTTAGTTTTTGTTCTTATTGTTGCTTTTTGATTCTATTTTTCGTTTTTTAGTTTTCAGTCTTACTGTTGGTTATAGTATTTGTTGTTGTTGCCATATTTTTCATTCTTGTTGTTTTTGTTTTTATTGTTTTAGTTTTTGTTCTTATTGTTGCTTTTTGATCCTATTTTCTTGTTTTAGTTTTCAGTCTTACTGTTGTTTATAGTATTTGTTGTTCTTGCCATATTTTTGATTCTTGTACTTATTGTTGTTGTTGTTCTTGTTTTTTATTGTTTTAGTTTTTGTTCTTATTGTTGCTTTTTGATCCTATTTTTCGTTTTTTAGTTTTCAGTCTTACTGTTGGTTATAGTATTTGTTGTTGTTGCCATATTTTTCATTCTTGTACTTATTGTTGTTGTTGTTTTTGTTTTTTATTGTTTTAGTTTTTGTTCTTATTGTTGCTTTTTGATCCTTTTAGTTTTAGTTTTCAGTCTTACTGTTGGTTATAGTATTTGTTGTTGTTGCCATATTTTTCATTCTTTCTTGTTGTTTTTGTTTTTATTGTTTTAGTTTTTGTTCTTATTGTTGCTTTTTGATCCTATTTTTCGTTTTTTAGTTTTCAGTCTTACTGTTGGTTATTATTTGTTGTTGTTGCCATATTTTTTTTGTATTTTTTTGTATTATTTTTGTTGTTTTAAATTTTCTTGTTGTAGCTGCTCATCACCAAAATACTACAAGAACGCATGTAAAACAAACGTAAAATTTTCCACTTTCAGCTTTTATTGTTTTCCAGTTGTCCTCATTCCTCCACTTCGCAACGCATGCTTTTTGAGCTTTTCGCTTGCTCGTATTTTCTTACACGCTGCTTTTCGCTTTAGTTTCTGACTCTTCTGGCATAGCTGGCCTATGCCTCCGTGGCTCTCCACATTGCAACCACTCTCCAGTGTTGGGTGTAAGGCGAGTTGGTCTCTTCCATGCTTGTTTGTTGGTTTTTCCCCACATACAAATACACTCGCGCACTCACACATGCACATATTCATTCATTGTGTAACAGTACGCTGTATGCATACATATCTACATACGGGTTAAAGAGTTTGTATATACATATGTACACACATACAAGTATATGTGTTTGTAAGTTTGTGTGTGCAGGCTCGTATTTTCGCGATACGAGCACCTTCTCTCGTATCCATCCATGCGCTACGGGATGAAAAATCAGTGTGTACGCGTAGCAGCGTGACGTGTTGACGACGAAAAATTAGTTAGATTTTCAATTTATAGTTATTTAGTGTAACAAATGCAGAATTTAAACATACTATTAAAATATTCTAGTTGCTAAAACATAGTGCTGTTGTTGTTTAATGAAATATCGCACAAATTTCAACGAGTTTAGTGTGCTTTTAGGCGTTGTGTAAAGTATATTGGTGTATTCAAGCAAACACCTGCAACGCAGGCAAAGAAAAAATAGAAACAAAAACGACGAGAAAAAAAACGAGCAATAATAACAGTTAACGAAGTGTGTAGTGAAGTGTATACGAAGAAGTGCGTAAATAATTTTGTCAAAGCGCAAATTGTGCAAAAGCGTAGTGTTCTGTGAAAAATTAAGAAATTGTGAATTGGTTTTGTTGTAATATGTTTGCTTTTATTACTACTTGACACAAATTTGCGCACAATTATTATTATTTTTTAACATAATTTTGTGCTACTTTGCACCCAGCTGCCTGCATATACATACTTATTTCTTTCAAGGATCTTGCCTGCAAACCAATCAACTCTACAACTCCCCTTTGCACGCCTGCACACTCCCAACATACTCTTTACAATCAATGCTTCCACATTTCTAACTTTTCACTACTCCTTAACGCTCTCCCTTCGCTATTGTTGCCCTAAACCTAGCCGCTCATCAATTATCCTTAACTCCAGCACAAGCCAATAAGTATAAACAAGTTCCGTGTCGAGATTTGCTGTAGAAAAAGTGTTTAAATATCTTTTTTTTTCTTTCCTTTCTGCACCATAATCCTTCCGCCAGTTGTGCTTTCGTGTGTTAGTCGTGTCGCCTTTGCCGCTAGCTGTGTTAACGGATTTTCTGCTGCAGCTGCAAGTGCCAACATGTACGCTTGTCTCAATTGTTGTTGTTGCGGCTGTGGTCGTCACTTGCAATTGCCACTTGGTAAGTCATTGTTTGGCAGGCAGCAGGCGTTTTGTTTTCATTGCTGTCATTGAGTGGCTGTTTAAAGGATTCTCGGCGCATTTATGCCAAAGCATTGTTTATTTGTTTTCTTGTTCAATGAGCTTTGTAAATATGTGCAACGTGCATACATATGTATGTGTGTGCATACAGTAATGTTTGTGTGCATGTATGAACATGCAGCAGTAAGAGTTTTAATATTTTACATTGACTAAAATAACGCAAAAAATACACGAAAATAAACGAAATAAAAAAATAAAAAAATACAAAGAAAAAAAAAATAAAAAAATAAATAAAAAAAAATAACAATAAAAAACAGAAATTAAATTTATTTTTATCATTTTTTGTTTGACTTTCTTAGTATGGTATAGGAAAATGAGTATTTTCTTTTTTCTAAATAATAAAATAAAAATTTAAATAAATATAGAAAAAATGTAAAACTTAAAGTAAAAAAGAAATATAAAATAAAAAAAAAAATATTTATTATTAATTAATTGATTATTATTAATAATTAATACATAATTTTATTTATACTTTTAGAAGTTAATTAAATAAAATACTAGACGACAAAAAAAACAAAAACAACTCAATTCCCAAAATTATATAGAAAATATATACATAAATCAAAAAAATTTTAAAACAGTAAACTGAAAGTGAAAGCGAAACAAAAAAATATATTTGTTATTAATTAACTAATTATTATTAGATATTATTTAACTTCAACATAATTTTATTTTTTAGAAAAAAAGATGGAAAAGTTTCTAAAAAATTGAATGAAAATATATAAATAAAAAATCAAAAAAAAATTTAAAAATTTAATTAATTTTTTTTTTTAATATTGATAGTATAGAAAAATCAGCATATTATTTCTGCATAAAAAAATATAATTTGAACAACAAAATGCATACATACATATGTATACATATAAAATAAATTACCCAATGAACAAATAGTAAAAAAATCAAGAAATGACTTATTTTAAATAAATAAATATTTTATTTAATTTATTAGTAATGTATTAACTTATTGTGAAATATTATTTATTTTTTTTAATTTTTTTCTTTAACATACACAAAAGAAAATTAAATTAATTAAAAAATAAATAAAAATTTATTGACAAAATTATTAAAAAAAAGTAAATAAATATTAAAATATTAAAACAAAAAATAAATAATATTATTAAAATTTTTTTAAAAGATATATACCTAAACCCGCGGCCAAGCGTAACTTACCATTAAGAAATTTCTAGCGAAAACGTGTTCTATCACTCATTGTAACGGTACTTGTTGTGGTAATGGAATTTTTCCGTTAAGTTCTAACGAAGTGATCTCTGACTTACACAAATATAAAATATTAAAAAAAAAATAAGTTCTGTCAAAAAAGTAAAAGTAAATCAGAACTAAAAAAAATGTTAGAAAGTGTTTGGGAGGAGGAAATTTCAAGCAGTGTTTTGGAGAAACTTGTTGGGTCAATGCCTGCTCGTATCGAAGCTGTAATATCCGCTTGAGGTGGACCGACGCCATATTAGATTTCCCGTTATTCTTTTTGAATATGTTGTAATTCCATTTTCAATTGAAACAAAAAATGTTGTTAAGTTATTACAAGAATTAGTAATAATGAAATCAAAGACTTGTGTGCAAATAAAAAAAAGTTGTCTCAATTCAATTTTACAAATGGGCCTGATTAAAGTATATATATTCGAGCTATCGATAATTCCCCGTATTTTTTTTTCTATTAAATCCATAAAAAAGTTACCCAAAGAACGAAAAAAAAATTGAAAATAGCGAAAAAATATCAATGGTAAGTTACGCTTGGCCGCGGGTGTTTGTACATATGTATAAAATAGTTAAATAATAATACAATTAAAATAAAAAATAATAAATTATTATTTTCAATAGTTCAATAATAATAATAAAATTATATTATTAAAATATTTAAAAATAAAATAATAAAATATTTAAATAATAATAAAATTTAAAGAAAATAATAATAATTTAAATTATTGTTTTCAATAGTTCAATAATAATAATAAAATTATATTATTAAAATATTTAAAAATAAAAATAAAATAATAACTAAATATTTATAAAACTATTAAAATAAAAACTATAGAAAATAGTTGTCTATTTAACGACCTGGCTAGCCATACATAATGCGGATGTAAATATATAAGTCCAATACTTCTAGTTTTATTTTACTTAACATAAA
Source organism: Bactrocera neohumeralis (assembly GCF_024586455.1). Lineage (NCBI taxonomy): Eukaryota > Metazoa > Arthropoda > Insecta > Diptera > Tephritidae > Bactrocera > Bactrocera neohumeralis. The sequence goes on from NC_065922.1 coordinate 64,458,338, forward strand.
TATTTTCTTTTTCGAACTCAACTATATTCAAGCACCAAAAATATATTTAAAAAATTTTTCAATATACACATCTGTTTTTGAAACACAAAACAGGCTAACAGAACACAATATGGGCTTTAACCAAATTACGGGTTTCTAATCGATCGAGGTATTTACGACAAATTTGTTCGAAACTATTCGATGAATGTTTTAGCTCTCATACCATGAACCACTAAATAACTTTCACTTTAATGTACACTACAGCTGTTTATGCTAATATCTGTCTTACTTAATTTCACTTTTTCTAACTATAATAATCATACCATCGTCCATTACCGAAAATATATAAATGTAGAACGATTCCTACATTTCATATGATCCAATAAATTAGCTCTTTGTTCATTAATTTTTTCCATTACCTTCTATATTAGAACAACACATTTCTCCGGTTTTCTGTGAATAATAATACAAGGTCCGGCACTCGAAGTGTAATTAAAAAAGCCATAAATTCGGTTTGGAAAATCATTTTGATTTATTTTAGAGTAAAAAATGTGTGAAAATAATCATAAATTCAGGAACAATTCACTTTTGCTCGATATGACCACCGTTTGCCTTAACTATGGCCTTGAGACGGTCAGAAAACGAATCGCAAGCTGCCCGAATGTGATTTTGCCGGTATTTTGACCCACTAGCGGACAATAGCACATTTCTTCAGCATCTCGAGACTGGTAACGAGTGATTGTGCGATAAACAAAAACTTTATTCACATTAAGGTGTTTGAGCTAACGAACAATTGCTGACTGTGATGCTAAATAAAGGCTTAAAATTTAATATTAGGTCTACGACTTTATTCGAACGTTTATATAACAACAATTATATAAAATTGTATTATTCAAAGTACTGGTCATCTGAAGCTGTAATATTTTTCCAAATTTCTGGCAATTTGTCTATTTCATGCCATAAGAACTGCGTCGGTTTGGCGGCCCGGAATGAACCAATCCAATTTTTGATACCCCTTCTAATGTGAACCGCATTCCAATAAAGGCGTCGGTCGGATCGGATCGACCGGAGCAAATGAAAGTCAGCAGCGGCAGGGTTTGGACTATAAGGCTATAAGGCGGCTGAGGCAAAACTTCCCAGCTGCTGTTTTCTAACTAGTATTTCAGCAGTCTTGCAGCATGCAGCCGAGCGTTGTCATGATGGAAAATGTTTGCCTCATTTGTAATTACAAACCCGGGTGTTTTACGCTAGACAACCGCTTCAATTTGATGAGTTGTGGGTAGTGTTGCCCATTAAGAGTTTCACGATATTTTAGCAGCTCATAATTATGAATTATAATTCATCACGCCCTTCTGATCCCAGCAAATATAGGGCATTTTAACTGGGGGTCACTGACATGCGGCGATGCCGTTGATTTCTCTGGATGGCCAGGTTTCGCATATGAATAAACTTTTTGTAACTTCTACACGGCCTTTCTTGAATACAATTCGCTCGGTCGTTGTCCACACAACTTAACCTCACTTCTTTACGCGCGTCAAAACTCTAAAATAAAATATTTTACTGGTAGAACATTTGAAAGCGCAGCAGGTATCTCATATCTCTTTCGACTAAAAATTGCGGTTTCTGGGGTTCAAACGCCACTAGGTTCGCTTTTAATTGAATTTCTGAGCAACAGTCGCTGTCATTCTCAGCGATATCACAGAGTGAATTATATTGTTATCAGTGCGTTGCACTATCACCGAAACGACTATTGCAGCACTGCAACATTTCACGTCATTGTATCGTCATAAGACTTCTTCTCCACTACACACTTACACGCACGCACTGCACTTTTCGGAATTTCGTCTTTAGTGAAGCAAATGAAATTAATTACCGGCTTGTGAGTTCAGCTATGAAATAATTGGGGTGCGGCCGCACACACATGTCGGCCAGTGGCAGTGTGGCAACAACTGATTGGCAACAATGACGGCGTCAATGCCAATGCCAAAGGTCAAAAGATCAATTTTTATGCGCTACCCCGCTAAACTGACGCCGACTGACTTTGCTTTTGTTTTTGTGCGACTGCTCCTTGTGTGGGCATGTCGCTTGAGCATTTCTTCCGGCGCTCAAAGTGGCTTACGCGCTTCCTAGTTGGCGCGCCGCTGTCGTTGTTGCTTTGTATGTGGTGTAAGGCGAGGCTACATGCACAAGTTTATAGCTAACGGTTTATGACCACATGTAACTGCAAAAACACTCGACGAACAGTAAAAATATACACATATCATAGTTTAACGGTAAACGAGAGTTCGAACCACGTGCCAATCATCCACAGTCGGCATTGAATAGGTTCAACAAATTTGCAGAAGAATAGTAATTAAAACAAGAGAAAATCGTATACCCTTCACAACTAATTAAAAAAGGTTTTGCATACCAAAACTTGATTCCGAGCGTTTGGTTTCTATAGCTCTTGCCATTTACGAGATAAATACAAAAAAATGCGAATTTCATGGAAAAAAATCAGGTTTAGAGCCCCATACTACCTCGCCGGTGTGAGTTACGACTTTGTTGCTCTGGGCACTTTTGTAGAGTGAACAATTCTGAGAAATATGCGTCTAAAGTCAAAGCGATGCCATAAAATACCTCTGATCTGTAGGAATTTAAAGATAAAAACTCACGATTGTAGTGTATTTTCTATGGGAAATTTGTACAGGCCTTGGTCCAGTTCTTAATTTTAATATTAAGGGCTAAAATTTTTAGGGAACTTTTTTTAGGGTATTTCCAAGAAAATTTAGTGACGGGACTGAAAAAAATTAATAGTTCAAAGAAAAAAAAACACCCTAATGTATATGCTTAATGGTTCAATCCGAATAATTTTTTCGTAGAATTTAGATTTGTCTTGGACAGTAATCCATACCAAGTTTTGAGGAGATACCTCGTCAAATGAATGTCTGATTAGTATAATTTCTTGGAAGTTTGTAACAATGCCTTGAGTAACACTCCAAATTTGCTGGAGATGTCTCGTCAAATGAAAAAGTTTCCCATACAAGAACTTGTTTCCGATCGTTCAGTTTATATAGCAGCTGTGGTAATTATATGCTAGAGTGTTCCGGTATCAACTGGTCCGACAAATAATTAGCTTCTTGAGAAGTAAAGGACGTTTGCAACATTTCAGATCGATATCTCAAAAACTGAGGCACAAGTTCCGGTTTATACACAAGGACAGGCACGGAGGGCTAAATCGAGAATTTATAGAGTCTCCGACTTTTCTTCTTTCTCTTACTTCATGGCAATAGTAACATACTAAATACTCTGTTCAGGGTACAAGAATAATAAAAAGCAACAAAAATAATTATATTCATAAAAGCTCTCAAGGATAACAAGGATTTTTTTATCGAGTTCTTTTCTAATTTTTTCGATTTCTTTTCTGATTTTTTCGATTTCTTAACAATTTTATTTTAATTTTTATTTCCTCGTTCATTCATTCATTAAATAGGCTGTGTCACACTCTCGTATAGCTTCGCGTGTTTTGTTATCTTTCCCTGTACCTTCACATGTTTTTCTCTTTTGCTTTTTTGCGTTTGCGCGTGAACTTTTTTGTCGTACAAAGTGTGGTAGGACAGGATTTTCCAGTTGGCGTGTGTATTCAATGTTGCTTGTGGCTATTAAAAGGCTAGCAAATGGCGCTTAAAGGCAGGAGGGCGGGAGTTTGCGTGCTTCAATCACTCATAATTATTTTGAGGAATAGGCGCCAACTTTTGTTATTTTCTATATACTACGCAGCAATGTTAGGTTAGGTTCAGTAGAAGATGTTGACTATGGAAAGTTAAAGAGTTAGACTGCATTTCACTCGTGGTGATGGCATGTATGGAAAGACAAAACAGTTACAATGAGTTATATCAATCACTGTATACTGTCTTACATAAGAAATGGTCTCAACAAGTATCTATATATATGTACATACATATATGTAGTATAAAAAAGATGGAAGAATTAAGCAAAGAGCTCAAAAGCATGGCCTTAAGCTAATATTGAACTATGTCGTATACTTTTTTAAAGAGTAAATATCAGTTGTAGCCTGCCACCCTGAGGTAGTGTTAGCGCACTTGAAATTACACATCGTAACTAACATTAGAAAAGCTGTTTGTTTGTTAACTTCGATAGCTTTGGTACCTACCATTGCGATTTGACAGAACTTTCACTAAGCTTTTATTGAGCTTTCATTGGGCCACGGAACTTTCGCTAAAACCCTTTACAATTTTCCAAAAATTTTGAAAAGCTTTTATTGAGCTTTCATTAGGCTTTTACGGTACTTTCACAGAATTTTCGCTAACCTTTTTTTCCAATTTTACAGAATTATATATTATAGAATAAGGTTTTTTTGAGCTTTCGCTTATTAAAATTGCCTAAATTCAATTTTACAAAAATTTTGAAAAGCTTTTATTGTGCTTTATTCATTAGGCTTTTACGGTACTTTCACAGAATTTTCGCTAACCTTTTTTTCCAATTTTACAGAATTTTTGAAAAGCTTTTATTGAGCTTTCACGCAACTTTCACGTTCACTAAGGTTTTTTTGAGCTTTCGCTTATTAAAATTGCCTAAATTCAATTTTACAAAAATTTTGAAAAGCTTTTATTGAGCTTTCATTAGGCTTTTACGGTACTTTCACAGAATTTTCGCTAACCTTTTTTTCCAATTTTACAGAATTTTTGAAAAGCTTTTATTGAGCTTTCACGCAACTTTCACGTTCACTAAGGTTTTCTTGAGCTTTCGCTTATTAAAATTGCCTAAATTCTCTTCCCACTATGAAACGTGATTCCACTCTTTTTGATCTCTTTTCTTATTCAGTTATTTTGTACTTCGATGTTACCTAGCTTCAACATCACTTTAAGTATTCTTAAGCTGTTGTTCCAGATTACTTCGTTATCAGAGATAGTAAGGAACGGGTTGACACCAACTCAGGCATAGTTTTTAAAGCTCTTTCTTGTAGAATACTTAAGTAGCTCATGAACAGTCTTTGGTCCTACTGACAAATATTTAGATCAAATTGTAGGCTGTAGAATACTATGTCTGCGGACTCTCTTCAGTTTCATCATCGTGTAGAAAAATTATTTGCTTTATGATCTATATGAAAATTATTTTTTGAGCAATGTGTTATATTTGCAACAATGTATTTCAAATATTCAATTAAATTATAATTATCTCTTTTTTCTCTCTTGCAGGCGGATGCCAGTCTGGGTATGCACGAACGTGAATATGTACAGGAGTCCTTGAGTTACGTGCTACGTATACAGGAAGTGCAGGAGCGCATCAAATTTGAGTTCGTTGAAATTCTGCTTGGCTTCATCTCCGGCTGGTTGGTATTCTATCACACGGCGCACGAGCAGGCGGAGGACAATCGGGATTACCTGCAAGATTTACGGCATAAAGTGCAAAAGGTGAGTTGCTTGAACAAATTTCTATGTCAATTTGAAAGTAATTTGTATTATTTTTGCTTTCAGACACGCGAGAACTTCGAAGGCACTCGAGAGAAAGTCACTGAACTGAAGACAAAATATATGGAAAAGAGAACGGTGTGTAATTGTGGTTATTTCTATGATTTGCAAGCAATATAAGTCATGGGTTAGGGAAAAAATTTAGACTAATAATATTTTTAATAAAACCCGAATCCCACAAGGGTTCCAGTAACGATGTCAATAATTCGCAAATGCTTCGACTGTAGAAGTTTCAATCTAAATTCACTAAAATGTTATTAGAAATCTAGAAAAGAATAACATTTTGACAAAGGTCTTTCTAGGCTGTCTAATAGACAGTCGTATGATGTATTGGTAAACTAAATAAAAATATATTTCGATTTCGAGGAGTCCGCTGTAGGAATGGTGGTAATAACCCTTGGCTTAGTTAGGTTACGTTTTACTGGCTGGCTGTCAGGCCATAAATATACCTACTGATTCTTTTTAATGTGAAATGTAGGTTCAGTTTAATTCAAGCTGAAGTATTCGTTATACAGAACGTCAACGCTTTTTGCGATAGTTTAAGAAAGACTTGATATCTAATTATGTTGCTTCATTTTGTCATTTCCCAACACTTTTTGCATGTATCCTCGTTACTTATGCTCATCGGGTTCGCATGTGATGCCAATAAGTTGTGACTTTTGGGGAATAGTCATGCGTACTTTCTTTCGGCGCCCTTACTGCATATTCTTGAGGCATATCATCACACTCTGATCCGTCTCTCAGCTCTTTCGAAAATGACATTGTAATCGTTTTAGTCACTTCTACATATATTTTTTATATTTTGCGTAATGGTTCGGTAGCCAGAATGTTGGCACTTTTCGCAAACTCCTCAGCTGTTTCCTTCCCGGAATGCCTTTGTGGTCTGGAATCTGGTATACAGCTAGTTGGCCAGTCACGTCATGCCTCCAACCTTCTTAAGGCAATCACTGACGTAAGCCGCTGTGAGATTATTGCTTAATTGCCGCTCCTGCGCCATCCACTTGAAACCTTCTTTTTAAAATAAAACGTGAGGTTATATTTTATTTTATCCAACAACATCCTGCTTGTCGAGCTATGGCGGAAGTTTCTTGTGTAAAACTTATCTAACGTCGCCAATCTTGTAGCTGCTTTTGTTGTAGAGTGAAGGCACTGCAATATCGTTTGCATACTTAAATTTCACTTCTATTATTTTTCTACTAATATACCTTTAACCTAACCTTAATATTTGCTCTATGCTTTGGATCTTTCTTTAAAGCACTTAATCGCTTGCCATAGTTTACATTTAAGGCTAAAAACAGCTACATATGACAATACGAGAATTTTCTTTCTAAAAAGTCCGTTGTATAATCGGACAAACCTTCAAAAGCTGCAACTGACTGACTTCTTTTATTTTTCCTGAAGGGAACTATCACTTTCGATAACCGTTTGTGATTACCACAAAAAGAATGACCCAAAAAAAATTCCAATTTTTACTCGAGATTTATTTATTATGGGCTATTTTGGTATAAGAAAATACCAAGTTTCTTTCTATTCCATTCCTTAACAAGTCAATACTGCTGGGGACAGTAAAACTTCATGATTTTAAGCATAAAATATAAGGATACGAGTCAGATCTCTCTACTTGCCTAAAATTATATTGAAAAGAAGCTTTTTATTTTTAAGTGATTATTCATTTCTCATCGCAAAGTTATCAATTTTTATACTAAATTATATAATCTCTTTTTTTTTACAGAAACCAGAGGAGAAATTCACAAAACGTGGCTATTTATTTTTGATGGAAAAAAGTGAGTCTCAGTGTTTTATGTCTTTTATTAAATGGTCGTATTTTATAGTTTCCTTTTCATTTCCTTTTACTCATTATGTGTAATTAAATATATGTATATACAAAGGGTGATCCATTTCGAGGTGCCTTACTTTTTTTTTTAAGAAAAAACACAGAAATTTCAAATTTAATGGGAAATGTTTATTATCATTCGAAAGAACTTTCTTTGGCATTTATTTTTTCAAGATTATATTCTTTCAAATGTTGGCCGCGGCTATGTCTCAGATGATCCATTCGTTCCAATTTTCGATGACTCGTTCGTGCATCTCGTTCGAGTTCTTGGTGGTCTATCGACCGGCCCAAAACGTAAAATTATCTGCTCACCGTAATGTTCTCTCAATAAATCCATTGATTGTTGCGATGTGTGTGAATTGGCGCCGTCTTGTTGAAACCAAATGTCGTTGAGATCACGAGCTTCAATTTCAGGCATCAAATAGTCTGTTATCATGACGCGATAACGGTCGCCATTGACGATTACGTCCTTGCCGACATCGGTTTTGAAGAAATATGGACCGATGATACCACCAGTCCACAAACCACACCAAACCGTTGTATTTTCCTTATCAAATAGCAGCTCTTGAATATCTTCAGGTTGCTTTTCGTTTCATTTGTTTACCATTTCTGGCTCAGTGGGTGTCATCGCTGAATAAAATTTCGCTAGAAACCGCCGGATTTTCTTGGAATTTTTCAAGAGCCCATAAAGCGAACGATGTCGCTTGAGAATGTCGAGCGGCTTCAGTTCTTGAGCTGTATTTTCTACGCTTTCAGTCGTTCTTTACGTCAGTCCGAGTTCGCTCCGCCGCTATATTTTCTTCACTGTGTGCTGGGCGTGGCATATTCGGTCGAATATTATCCAATAATTAATGGGTCTCAAGATAGGTGATGGTGTTGCAAATAGTATGCTCAGTAGACAGTTTATGTTGAACATTAGTTGAGCAAATCGCGCGAAACATATTCTTTACAGAACGATTTGTAAACGTTGTTCAGGCGTAAATCTTTCCCCGATTAAATGCCAAACAATATGGAACAAAAATAACATGGCAGCTTGACACGACTCATGCGTGATCTGTCAAAAAAAGGCTATTGAAAAAAGTACCTATTCTTGGATCACCCGTTAAATAGTTTTATAATGTATAATTTTCTGCTAAAGTAATTTTTGATACAACTTATAAAATCACCAAAAAATGTGTTTGACTTTTGACTTTGAGTTCAGTTCTTTTGCCACATATCGGAAAAATGAGGAGTTTTAGTTTGTTATTTTTAATAATGTGAGGAACGTATTCACTAAACCTTAAGTTGTTGTAAATTTATGTAACTTAACTCTTATTTTTTGTTTAATTTGATTGTACAATTATAAAGTGAGAGCCATTAGCTTCCGTAAAATTATGCAATAAAAACAATTTTTCACAATTCTATAACACTTGAAGCTCCGTATGCACGTTAATCTCAAAGTTGCTCGAAAAATGTTTAATGGAGCCTACCGCTTTTCTTAAAGCTTATTTAAAAATTGTTATGGCGGTTAATTCGGAAATTTTTATATATTTGGATTAGAGTGCTTTCAAGCGAGTTGTTTCATAAACTTTTACGAGTTGAGTTGACTTAGGAATAATCCAAATTAATCCATTTAGTGTTTTTGAAGCACTTTCTAGCTAAGAATGAACTTATACACTTGTCAATAGTGGTTGCTTAATATTGTTGCGCATTTTCTATAAAATCAGTAATCACAACTTTCCGGTAAAGTTATAGCTACAACTAGAGATGTGTCTTTTTTATAATAATTGATAGTCATATCTTCTTTAACTATGATCTTGTTCAATATTTTCAGCCGTTTGTACTTCTAATGGTTCTAGTTGGCTTGTGATGAAAGTAAATTCATTGGAACACAATTAAAATTAGGGTTGCTTAAACCAAAACCAACTGCTAAAGCAGTTCTTTTGAATGTATTTTGAAAAAAAAAGCACAGAAACAGAAAATGGACAGACAATCAATGTACCCACGATATTTCTATATTCAATAGTCAATACCTTTTGTGTACTGTAGGAGTTTCTTTAGCATCAAGTAATTTTGTTTATTATTTTTATTTTCTCGGATAAACATCTGGGAGTTCCTTCATCATATAAGCCACCATTTTAAAATGTCCACAAATCTTATTTTTATTTTTATATAATTAGTTATTTTCTATATTATATATTATATTATTATTATATTATATATTATATTATATTATTATATTATATTATTATAATAATTTTACTTTAATTTTTATTATATTTTGTATTTGTTGCATTTTTTATTGCTATAATTTCCCATTTTTTGCCGTTGTGTGTGACCCCCCTGATTAATACTTAAAATAGGCTCGATTTTGAAAATCTCTCTTCTAGAACCCTTCAAAGCAACATGGACGAAATACTATTGTACATACAAGAAACAAAAGAAGGAATTCACAATGCTGCAATTCAATCAGATGAATCACAGTTCCACACGGCCTGAGGGACGTGAAGAGGAGAAACTAACATTATACTCGTGTCATCCGCGCAATTCGGAATTTGAGAAACGTTTCTGCTTCGATTTGACATTCAAAGAGAAACCGGGTATTGTTTACACATTTCAAGCGCTCAGCGAGGACGATCGGCAGGCGTGGGTGAAAGCAATGGACGGCACCGAATCGGTGAGTGGCTAACCACATATCCCACATTTCTTATACATTTGCTCTAACTATTTACACTACTTTAACTCACTATTTTACCCAACTCTTATGCTTACTCCACTAAACTCTACTCAATTTTTTGCATTGCAGACCTACTTTGCTCCAGGCAAAGTGAAGGCTGGCGAGGAATATCAGTTGGATGACATGGGCTTCGCTTTTGTGCGCCGTTGCATCGATGTGCTGGAGAAGCGTGGCCTCGAGGATGAGGGTATTTACCGCAAGAGCGGTGTCGGTACGAAGATTTCCAAACTCCTATCAATGGGTATGGATCACAAGAAGGCGGATAGCGTTTTTAACGATGAACAGTATCGTGATCTCATGGAGAGCAACACCATAGCGAGTGCGTTGAAGACGTATCTGCGCAATTTAAATGAGCCGCTGATGACCTATCGCTATCACAGCGGCTTCATCGAGGCGGCAAGTGAGTATACTAAAAGTCATGAATCGCAACGGGGTATATTAATATCTATACACTTTAACATAGAACAAGAGAGCTTGAATCAGCGCGTGCACGAGGTGCATAAATTAGTACACAAGCTGCCACCGGTCAACTTCGAAATGCTGGATCTGGTTATTAGACATTTAACAGAGTAAGTCCTGCTTCCGTAATGCTTTGACTCTCATTTATATATATTCTTTATATTCTCCAACCAGAGTGTCACGCAAATTTGAAAAGAATAAAATGTCGGTCTTCAATCTGGGCGTTGTATTCGGTCCGACACTGTTGCGGCCCCAGGAGGAGACCGTCGCTGCCATATTGGACATCAAGTTCAACAACATTGTTATAAATATTTTAATTGAGAATTATGATCGTATTTTTAAGAGTGACCCTAGCGCGCCACTGCTAAGCGCACCCAATCCCACTAGTCCGCCGACGCGTGTACCACGCGCCAGTCAAGCCGGCAAGTCGCCATCAGCGGGTGGCGGTGGCAGTGTGGGCAACGGCGCACGCACATCCATGTATTCGCCGCAACAACAAGTATACCGGCTGGTGACCAAGTCCAACTTTACGGATCCACCGATGTCATCGAGTTTACAAAACATTCCAAACGGCCTAATCTACTCGCATGGTAGTGGCGGCGGTGGCGGCGGAGGAGGAGGTGGTAATGGTGGCGGCATTAACCCGACGAATCGCACAAACGGCGGCGTTGTAAGTGGACATACCACCAACGGCAGCGGCCCGAAGAGCCTTGGCATGAGCGTCAATATGGGTAGCGTGAAGAATATACATTCCATGTCGCAGAGTGACATCAGCGTGCGCAGTTTGCGTGGCGGTGGCGGTGGTAGCGCTGTGAATAGCAGCGCCGCTGATGCCGTCTACGGCATACTGGGTGGCGGTACAAATGGTTCCGGCTTAACGGCACACCATGCCACGCCCGCGAATGCCACACAACTGCGTCAAGATTATCTAATGGCCACCGCTACGCCGGCGTCTACCGGTGTGATTAGTGGCGGGGGCGGTATTTATTCCACGGCCTCGGCGGGCAGCACAACACGTTTGAATATGAACAACGTTTCCCCACCGACGATATCAATGCGCACCGAGGCGTTATACGGCTCGACGGCGCTGACGGGAGGCGGCGGCGGTGGTGGAGGTGGTGGTGGTGTTGGACAGTCGCAACACTCCCGCATGTCGTACGCGCAGGCAAAGCACTACTCGCCGGTGGCAGCGGCCGCCTCCACATCTAGTTCCAATGAGAGTGTCTGTGATTCTTTATCGTCGGCCAATGGCATCGGCGGTGGTAGCAATAATGGCAGCCGCTTGTTGGGCGGTTCACTGGACTACGCGCCACATGCTTCGCAAGCGTCCTCGCTGTCGACGCTATTGGGCTCCACCTGCGACGATGTGGTAACGGCAACGGCGGCACCATCTATCATTGGCGGCGGCGGCAGTTCGCCGAAAGATGTCGAGTATGTGCCGGTCAAGGCGCACCGCAACAAGGAAATACATCGAGAGTTGAATATGGGCACAGCGTAAGTACAACTCAATTTGCTCTAGCTATAGTTAAGTGCACATTTCGAAGAAATCTTCAACTATTGTTTCGCAAAAAAGTCTGTTTAGTCCTTTCTTCAGTTTGTGGAGATATTAAATGGGATTCTGTTGCGAAGAATTAGTTAAACGAATCAATTTTCAGAAAGATTGATTTTTTTATTATAACTCCGGGAACTATATAAGTATAGCAAGTCCTCGGTACAACGTAGAGTATTGTCAAGCCAGGAACAGTATACAAATATCAGGTTCTCGGTAAGACGTGAGGTTTTATTTAAAATTTACTGTTAACAGATGATTTCGATTTTCCATTCTGTTTTGTTTCACAGTCACTGCATTTTAAAGCATAACTAACCTCGAATATATTTTGAAAACCAATTTTTAGTCTAACATTACAAGTACTGTCTACCGTTTAAAATAGAACTACGAAGTTGTATCCATATATTTTAGGAATTTTATAAATGGATATATATATATATATAAGGTATACTCAGCGGCGAGAACCTCCTTTACAAACATAACCTCTAAGTACTATATGTGACCTGGTCTACGAAAAGGGAGCTAACGTGCGAAAACTAGTTTTCTGGGAAACAGCAATAAACATCTCATCTTCCATCCGAATCAACTAAAAAGTGAAAATTGATTTTTTGACACCTAAGCCCCCTTTCCGTAGACCAGGTCACATATAATGGCATAAACGCGCTCCTCAACCACACCATAACTAAAATTCCATAAACATCATGGCAATTATAAACCAGTATTTTCTCTAATCCACATTGGGCTATTGAAGCCTTAGTAATACGATGTACCCTAAAACAAGGCAACGATTGTTGTATAAGTGTGCTTGGTGAAGCCATAAAATTAGCTTATTATTGTCCTTTGGGGGCTTGTTATATGCAAAACACATGTTTAACATGCCTATAACTCGAGCTCGCCCTCTACAATAGATGCGCTTTGTCGGTTTGTGAGGGTTTTTGATCAATTATATAGGTGTTGTAAGTACCGCAGCGAATCGGGTTTCGAAGCTGACCAAGTGAGATCGCTTTTACGATTGAACTTTTAACCTAACATGAAAGTAGACAGCAACAAATTGATGGCCTTTCTGAGTCGAATGTAAAAGAAAAGACTTTCGACTTAAAAATCACAATTTAAACATCCTCTTGAGTGAAAGCAAGTGGACGAATAGTATATCTTCGTTTATAATAAACGTTTCAGCAAACCTTGCTCATGCTGAGTCCAAATGACGATGTTTGTAATACGCAAAAGGAAACAACGGAAACCCTATAAAGTATATATGTATGTATGCTTGTATAAGTGGTCAACATGACGACCTCAGTCCGTCCGTCTGTTCGTATAACACCTATTGGTTCTATCAGTTTTAGAGATATCGAACTCTCTTTTCTCCCCAAGAAGCTGCTCATTTAACGGAATCGCCAAAATCGGATAACTATCGTATATAGTTGCCATACAAACTGACTAATCCAAGGCAAGTATTATTGTCTAAGCAAAGTGATATTTCTGAAGAAATTATTCAGTCCGAATCTCTACGATATAATGCCAAAAACTTGTATGAAATCATTTTTTTGTATGGGAAATTTTCGTATTCGATGAGACATCTTCACGTTATTTGGCATGGATTTTTGTTTGAAACTAACATTCTCCGTAAAAATTGTGCAGATCGGACCACTATAGCGTATATCTGCCATACAAACTGAACGATCAAAATCAAGTTCTTGTATGGAATATTTTGATCTTGTGATTTTTTTCTTTTTTATACCCTGTTCAGGGTATTGTCACGAAGTTTGTAACACCCAGAAGGAAGCGTCGGAGACCCTATAAAGTATATACATATATAAATGATCTGTAGCCATATCCGTCTGTCTGTCTCTCAGTATATATATGTATATATACGAATTAGTCCCTCAGTTTTTAAGATATCGTTTTGAAATTTTGTAAACGTCATTTTCTCTTCAAGAAGCTGCTCATTTGTCGGAACTGCCGATATCGGACCACTATAACATATAGCTGCCATATAAACCGAACGTTCGGTATCAATAGCTTGTATGGAAAACTTTCACATTTGACAAGATATCTTCACGAAATTTGGTATAGATTATTTTCTAAAGCAACAATGTAATCTCCGAAGAAATTGTTCAGATCGGCCTACTATAGCATATAGCTGCCATACAAACTGAACACATAGTTAATAAAAGAAATGCACCTGTGAAGGCGCAGCCGGAGTTAACGTTTTTTCTTGTTTTTTTTTTTTTTGTTATTAGTGTTGTTGTTGTAGTTCCTTATACCCTTAACTATTGCCAAATTTGTATATTAATATTTTAATTTCCAATTGTTTACAGGCGCGTGCGCACATTATACGCGTGTATGGGCGAAAGCGAGGGTGAACTGTCCTTCGAACCAAATCAGATCATCACTAACGGTAAATACTGAATTTGAAAATTTATTTTGAAAAATTTTATAAATAACTCTTTGCTCTCTCTCCCGCTTTGCTTTGCAGTACGTTACTCACATGAACCGGGTTGGCTGCAGGGCACGCTCAACGGTAAAACGGGACTTATACCACAGAACTACGTCGAACACTTGAAACCATACCACTAGAACTAGTTATGATCACCGTTAGATATATGTATATTTGATAACTATTGCAGATATATAGTAACCTATATATTTATCTATATATGGGTGTGTAAGCCGTTTTGTATGTGTATGTAAACTAATGAAGAATGCCGTTAGTTGAAGTGACGGCAAGCATTTGAAAATTGGTGTGATGTAACAGTAAAAGTACGTAAAGTGCTTGTAGTTAATTAGTTGCGTAAGTAGCATTAAAAAAAAAAAAGAAAGCGAAGAATCGGCGAAAATAAAAATGAAAGAAAATAGAAAATAAAAGCAAATAGTAGTGAACCGCTATGTCAGCAAGCAAAAACGTAGATTAGCTTAGTGTAAAGCCACGAATTCCCGTAAAACTATTGCAAAGCAATAAAATTTATAAAACTATTACAACAACAACACAAGCAAAAGTCCATAACGCACGAAATTTCAGGAGCGTGTCACCACCAAGCAAACGCACAGTACCCAACAAAACCCCAAAAGAAATGCAACAACAACAAATTTACAATCGCATACACACACACACACTTATGGAGAAACCGACAGACAGACACACGCCAACACACACATGCACAGTTTTACACATATAAATATATACATACACATTTAGCCACAGCTTACAACAAAAATAAATAAATAAAAGTAATTACATACATATATACAAATATACATACATGCATATATAAATATTTTCTCTACTTTTACAACAATACAAAACCACAAAAACCTAATTTTGTATGCAAATGTGTAATTATTAAAATGAAATTGAAAAACAAACTAAAATTATAACGAAAAGAAAAACATTTTATTTAAAGAGCGCAAACGTGAATGCTAACAAACAAATAAAACAACCAACAACAACAAAAAGAAACACATGTAAAAGCTTAGTATTAGTAATAATTACTCCACTGTGAGTATGTTTGTATGTATTAAATGATATCCATTGAAACGAAACTGAGAACTTAAAATTTCCCTTAAGCTAATTTATTATTTGTAAACGCTTTACTTTTGTTGCACTTTTGAAAGCAAGCGCAGCGCAAAAGCGTAAAAAAGAAAAAAACACAAGTTGAAAGTTGAAAATTGTACGAAAATGTGAGCAAAAACTATTAGTTTACTTTGTAAATATATACATAAATATATATATAAAAATATATTAAAAAAATTAACATTTTTAAGTGAATAATAAAAATAAAAACTATGCGAAAATTACAATGAAATGAAGTGGCTTTAATTGTTTCAAGTATAAAAAACAAAAACGTTTTAATTGTGCATATAACCCTGTGGGCAAAAAATAGTAAGACTTAGTGCATAATTTTAAAATCTTAATTTATTCTTCAAAATTTATGTCGTCCTCCACACTTGTGCTAACATCTTTTCCAATCCCAGAAAAAGTTGTTAAAGTCAATTTCCGGAATATCCGTACTTTTACTTTTTTAAGCCCAAATGATCTTTCAAAATGGCTTTCGCTGATGCTTCCGATATCCTAATGATCTCTGACTGTTAACCGTCGATTCTCAAGCACCAATTCCTTTATTTTATGGACGTTTTGATCGTCAGTTGATGCTTATGACCGTCATGAACTTAGTTTGTCACCAACGCGTTCTCGACCTCTTTGAATAATTGTTAGTTAAGAGCTATTTCGGGCTATGGCATCGATGGCATGTCTACAAAAGTAAACGGCTATACGTCTGACCTTTCTCGTTTCCTGGCTGCACGGAGCCCAACACTCTCCCCGACTAAATCCACAGCGACCATATTCACAAACTCGACGAAGGATTACAGACTTAACCCTAAAATTGCCGTCGATAGCGTCAAAATTCCGACTGTCAATAACCTAAAGATTTTAGGTGTCACACTAGAGGCCTGTGCTAGCTAGTCGCTAGCCGTCAGCACATGGAGAAAAGACGAAGGACGTTTTTAACATACAAGGCAATCGGCCGGTCGGCCTTTAACAACGCCGCACCAATTTGCCTGGATGTAGTGAAACGCAGACAATGAAGCTTCAGAAATGCCGGAACACTACACTCCGGACTAAAACAGAATGACTCTTAATGTCTCCTACGGAACTTCTACACATGGAGGCCCTTATGCTCCCAGTTAAGGAGCATAATGAACTCCTCTCCAAACAGTTCCTGTTAGGTTTTTTTTTGTTGAAACCATCTCTGCTGTCGCCTGCTTGAAGCGGAACCACCTCCTAGGAACATCAAGTGGTTCTTCCTTAACTACGTCGACGACAATACAACGACTAGACTTTCGGACGCAACAGACAAGCACTCGAGGCATAAACACCTTCACCGACTCCCTCTCAGTGAATGGTGCACTTGAAATCAAACCACCACCAATTACAGACGACGAGCTCGAGTGGCTGCGAGTATCTAGAGTAAACCTTGCGCAGCTCTGTTTTGGATAATATTGATGGTTATACTACTACTTATTGACCCCGGCATACCAAAACTATGTCCAGCTTGCAACGAGTTCCCGCTTGACTCTAACCACCTGTTTGTATGCCCAGATAACCCACACATCTGTTACCCTGCTCACTTTGGTCCGACCTCCTCAAAAGAGCACGTTTCCTGGGATGACCTCGAGGACAACTAGATAGCCGTTTCAACAACGGTCATGGCTAAATTTACTCACTTCGTTAAGGTAATCATATAATATGTACACACATACATAGTTAAAATAATAAGTACATCGCTAAACTCCGAGGCAATATTTGGTCCTTACGTTCTCTTTCGACATCTGCTTTTCGGTTCAATTTGGCGTTTAAATCGCCTTAAATCGCCAACAGATAGTTTATGTATTATGCCTCTTAAGGTTCAATCATGGTCATGATATAATCTAATCTTCAGATTAAACTTTCACTAATCCGTAGATTTTCGCTCGAGTAGCCTAAAAAATTCATCCGCGTCCTCAACGAAGGTTCGTAGAATTTTCAAACCTCTCATTAAAGAAAATAATTCGATTTCGTTGCCTTCGAAAGAGTACTAAAATTAGTATTTCTTTTTTATTTTGCTTGCCAGTGCCATCAGTGACTATTCCTAGCGAAGCAATGAACCGTGAATGCGGCATCTGTTGTCTAAAATTATAAGCTGCACTACCAGTTTAACATGACAGGTGGCGCATTGTTTGCTTCAAAACTGGACTTTATAACAACAAACTCTCTTGCCGTTTTATTAGTCAGAATTGAAAGAATTTCACTCTGTAGTTCTGCAGTCATTTTCTGATCGGTGTATCATGGTGAATTTCGAATTCAGAAAATAGAAAAATAAATATTTCTGAAGAAACTTTCGAAAGGAGAAACTTTTAAACAAACTATAAAAAGTGAAGAGCCTAAAGAACAAGAAAATGAATAAGTGCTTGTGAATAAAGCGACGAGAACAGACGGTTTGAATTAGAAAATTTGCAACTGATACGACCTGGACCGGTTGTCGGCCGCAAAAAGCCACCCCGTTTCACTTCAGCTTTGACTTACAGGGGATCGTTTGTTTCGGGACCAGTGAACTGTTAGAAGCAGAGAAATTATGTCTGAACTCATCAAGATAATCGTCTTTTTCTGAACTAATCAACACATTAAATCGGGGACCTCTTCTCTAACTTCTAATACTGAGCACCCCTGGCTGCGTAAACATTTCAATTTTCATTCATTAAGGTTGGGCAGTAAATAGAGTGGCAGTTGTGATCAACTAATTAAGCTAAGCCAGTTCGTTTAGAGAATGAGAACAACTTCAGTGTACCACGGAGTTACGCACTTACACACACACACACGCATACATATGTATAATAACAGACATGAAAAGTCAGATGGTATGCTTGTGAGGCGCACTGTTGGTGGTTTAGTTGGGCGTGAGTGTGACGAAAATGCCAAGAGCGCAACGCATGGGTAGAACACAACAAAACTGATCGGTCGCGTGGCCGCACGAAGGTCGAAAAATTGTGCGTCGCGAATAAAGTACATATACTGGGCAATGTGCACGGCGGTGTCGCTGCAGGCAATTGCATTCTCTGGTGGAATTGAGCGAGAGACCGGCGCCGCAGCAGTGAAAATGCGAAGAAAACTTCAGTTGTTGGACAGTGTTCGCGGCGAAAGGAATTATTTGACGAACGATCAGTGCGCGACGCGCGTGTAAATAATTCAAATTGCAGCCAGCAAAGCTTTGCAAAAATAGTGCAGAAATCGGAGGTTATATTGTGTTCGAAGTAATGAAATCGGAGTGCGCGACGCAGGTGAAATTTGATTTTGGCGCGTGCACTCGTAAAATGCGGTAATTAAAACGGTTATTTGCGGAACGGTACGATCGAAAGTGAATAGCGAAGCGATGGAAATGTGCGAAATTGTGTGAGAATGAATTTGAAGCAAAAATTTTATGAATAAGCGCATGTGAGTGCATGTACATAGATATGTTGTATGTACATACATATGTATGTATAAAAAGCGCATACAGATGTGGCTATGTTTATAGTTTGTTATACATACTACATACATACATATACATATGTACATATTTGCAAGAAACAGAATCTGCAAAAATAAAAATTATATAACCAGATTAAAAAATACAAACAACAACAATTAAACCGTATTTCAAATCAATAATAATAATAATAAAAATATTAAAATTTATATATATTATTAATTAAATTTGAATTTAATTAAAAAATCAGGAAAGTATATTGTAATAACCAACGTGAGTTAAATAATTGGATAAACAAAAAATAAAGCTCAAATACTAAATCCTTTTCGAGGGACGATGAGAAAAATACTTTCCGGATTATCATTGTGTTTTCACAGCAACGGTGTGTGTCACTTGTGGGTCACGAAAAACTCTTCTTTAAGGAATCAATAAAAATTTAAAAATTACGTCAACGAAATATAACAAAATTAAGAAATAAAAATGATATGTGCATATACAAAATAATTAAATATACAATAAGTTTAAATAAATGAAATACACATACTTATAAACAAACACCAAAAACAAGATAAAATAAATTTAGAGTGTATGTACATACATACATATGTACATACATATATGTATGTATGTATGTAAAACAAAAGATTTAATAAAACAAGAAAAAACGTTAACTTCGGCTGCACCGAAGCTGATACACCCTTCACATGTGCATTTCTTTTAGTAATAATGTGTTCAGTTTATGTGGAAGCTATATGCTATAGTAATGCGATCTGAACAATTTCTTCGGAGATTACATTGTTGCTTCAGAAAATAATATATACCAAATTTCGTGAATATATCTTGTCAAATGCAAAAGTTTTCCATACAAGAACTTTTTACCGATCGTTCAGTTTGTATGGCAGCTATATGCTATAGTAAGCCGATCTGAACAATTTCTTCGGAGTTTGCATTTTTGCCCTAAAAAATTACCTGTGCCAACTTTTGTGAAGATACATTTTCAAATGTGAAAGCTTTCCATACAATAACTTGATTCCGATCGTTCAGTTTGTATGGCAGCGATATGTTATAGTGATCCGATATCGGCAGTTCCGACAAATGAGCAGTTTCTTGAAAAGAAAATGACGTTTGTAAAATTTCAAAATGATATCTTAAAAACTGAGGAACTAGTTCGTATGTATACAGACAGACGGACGGACAGACAGACAGACGGACATGGCTAAATCGACTCAGCTCAACATACTGATCATTTACATATATATAATAGGTTGTCAAAAAAGTCTTGCGGTATTTTCGCTAGTTGGCGCTGAAAGCGCGTCGTTCTAGTTTTATTCGTTGCATCGGGTCATGCTATATTTTTTTGGAAAGCTCATTTCAAGCGCTAACACGTGTTTGATTGATTGTCGTTTCTTTTAGTCGTTCGTGAGTTATAGCGTCACAAACATGGAGCAAATTAAAGAGAAAATACGGCATATTTTACAGTACTACTACGATAAAGGCAAAAATGCATCTCAAACCGCCAATAAAATTTGTGCAGTTTA
Source organism: Bactrocera neohumeralis (assembly GCF_024586455.1). Lineage (NCBI taxonomy): Eukaryota > Metazoa > Arthropoda > Insecta > Diptera > Tephritidae > Bactrocera > Bactrocera neohumeralis. The sequence continues at coordinate 64,478,885 of NC_065922.1, forward strand.
TGGACCCGATACAGTTTCCATTTCCACCGCGCAACGATGGTTTCAACGTTTTCGTTCTGGTGTAGAGGTGGTCGAAGATGCGCCACGCTCCGGAAGGCCTGTCGTCGAAAATTGCGATAAAATCGCTGAATTGGTCGAAAGAGACCGGCATAGTAGCAGCCGTAGCATCGGTCAAGAGCTGGGCATGAGTCATCAAAAATTCATTTAAATTTCAAAAAAAAAAAAAATCAATAAAAATACCGCAAGACTTTTTTGACAACCTTATACTTTATAGGGTCTCCGACGCTTCCTCCTGGGTGTTACAAACTTCGTGACAAACTTAATATACCCTGTTCAGGGTATAACAAAATAAACAATTATATAGCAATAGTACTAATTTTCTGTTCTAAAAAAATATTTAAATTCAACTAATATATATTTTTATTATTTACTTCAGTAAAAATATTTAAAAAAAAACCAATTAAATAAATACTACAAAAGCAAAGATAAATTGCAAATTTCAAAAATTCTGAGAACAAAAAATAGGAATCATAATATCTTACTAAAAAGAATAATTAATTTTTTGAGAGAACTAGTAGAAAATATTGTTAGCGTACACTTTATTTTCTAATTAAGATGCACATCTTTTAGACATAGTCTGAATTGGACTACGGCAAGTGCGCTGTGGAACAGAATACCCGACCTTTGGAACATTCTTCAGAGTTTCGCCTTATTTTTCGGTTTACCAGGTCCCATTTTTCCTTAACGTTTTTCCATAAGTTTTTAATTGTATTCAGATCTGGTGGTTGTACTGACGAACTCCCGATATCAACATCAAGTTCTGAAAACCATTTTTTTTTGTAAGATTAGAAGCACGTTTCGTATCACTGTCTTATCCAAAAAATAGTATACCACACCATGAGAAACAGCATCAAACCATTATATAACCGCCATGAAGTTTTTGAAGGACTTAGTCGTGTAGCGGACGCACATTTCTATATTTTTGTGCTTCGTGTGTCGTTTTGCAAACTGAATTGTATCTATGCCGTTTGCTCAGTTTATTCTTGTTGAGATTTTAAGGCATTAAACATTTTTGGAACCAATTCAATATGTTTGCAATTTCCTTTTATATGTTACGCTTTCCTTGGAAATTTTCGACACAACAATCTTTCTTCCTTTGAGCAATGTTTGGCTTGACCCATATTTCTACATATGTACATACATATGTACATATGTATGTACATTATTAATACAACTATTTATTCCACAGATCGAATTATATTATTATACGCTGAACAGTGTATATTAAGTTTGCCACGAAGTTTGTAACACCCAGAAGTTAGCGTCGGAGACCCTATAAAGTATAAGTATATACTTAAAAAGCTGAATATCTCGAGAAGTATTAATGATAGCGATTTTGACCTTGTATCTTTTTTAGAGCAAATAAAATTTCCTACAAATTTGTCATTTAAATTTTTTCTATAGCTCTTGTCATTTACGAGATAAATACAAAAAAATGCGAATTTCATGGAAAAATCAGGTTTAGAGCCCCGTACTACCTCGCCGGTGTGAGTTACGACTTTGTTGCACTGAGCACTTTTGTAGAGTGAACAATTCTGAGAAATATGCGTCTAAAGTCAAAGCGATGCCATAAAATACCTCTGATCTGTAGGAATTTAAAGATAAAAACTCACGATTGTTGTGTATTTTCTATGGAAAATTTTTACAGGCCTTGGTCCAGTTCTCAATGTTAATATTAAGGGCTTAAATTTTTAGGGAATTTTTTGAGGGTATTTCTGAGGAAATTTCGTGACGAGACTGAAAAAAATTTATAGTTCAAAAAAAAAAAAAACACCATAATATACATACATATATTAAACACTATTTTAAATTACAGTTTTATACGTATGTACATACAAATTTATATATACATATGTATATGTACATAAACTAGTAATATGAAGAGTGCTTTCATTGCCAAATTGTGAACTTGTGCTTTGCCTTTGGTTTGCTTGCTGGTCCACCAGTGATTTGTGCCCATGTTGAGGCGTTCGTGTTGGTTTTCCTTCCGCCTTGTAGCCGCCATGTTTGTATGTGTGTGTGACTTCTTTTGATGCTTCGCAATGAAAATGAAATTAAAGTGGAAATGTGCATATGTTTACTTGCAGCTCGCTGAATTTGAAAAAGATCTTGAAATGTATGTACATATGTATGTATGTATGTATGCACACGCACAAAACCAACCAAGTGCCTTAATAAAAGATGAAAAGTAAAAGCGTTTGTGCAAAGCAAGTGTGTGTTATTTAATACGAATATGTTTGAAGCGAATCAAAAGCTGTGAATTAAATAGTGCAATAATAAAAAATAATAGCTACACAAAAACAACAATAATAACAGCAAACTGCAAGCAATCTTTTAAATAAAAATATGTGTATGCGAGTGTGTGTGTGTTGGTGTGTGCACTCTATTGTGCAAGAAGTGTCGTCCAGTCGCGTTAATTGAAAGACAAAACAAACAAAAACTCACAAAACAGAGCGCACACAAACCAACTGTATATAAGCAAACATACAAAAGTACATGTATGCATGTTTGTATGTAAGTGCCAACACATACATATATACATATAAGCAGCAACTTTGTATTAATCGTGCCATTAAGTTGACGCGTCGACCAACACCCGCTGACATATAGACTAAAAGAAATGTATATATCATACATACATACATATATAAGTAAATATATAGAGTACACTTGTATGTACATACTTATGTATTTGCATCTGGAGATCCGCTGGCAGTGGGCAGTAATTGAGCGAAGGCTGCAAAGAAAAAGTGTTTATGGGGTGAGTAAGCGTTACGCTGCCTTCTTTTCACTTCTATTGCTGTCGTTGTCGACATTTGTTTGTTTACATGCAAACAAAGGCAACAACAACTAAATATTATAACTTTCATATGTGTGGTATGTGTGTATGTGTGCATGTGCGATTGAATGCTTGGCTTGCCACAAATTGTCTTTTCATGCTTTTTAAATAAAATAAAATAAATATTCATTTGAAAATTGTTCTAAACTCCTACATACATATGTATGTACATAGATAATCATGCGTTTTTTCGTTTTTTAATGAATGCATTGTGTTTTGGAAAAAACGCAACAAAAATGCGTTCTAAGTGGGTGAGCCTCTGACTTTGATTTAATCTAAGCTTCACACAATCTACATAGATTATGTATATGTACATACATATGTATATATGATATGCATATACATATACATACATATATACATATATATGTATGTATGTATTTATATGCTTCCTAGATAATTAAATTAATTTATTCCAAGTGAAATTCAAGGAACCGTTTTTTTTGAGACCGGTGGTTTAGTTTGGAAGCTACAGGGTTTGTCCAGAAAGTAATAAGACTGAATCGATTTAAAACAAGTAAGGAAGGGCTAAGTTCGGGTGTCACCGAACATTTTATACTCTCGCATGATAAAGTGATAATCGAGATTTCATTATACGTCATTTACATACATATTTTTCAAATACGGTATTTGTGTAAAGTTTTATTCCGCTATCCTCATTGGTTCCTAATGTACATATATATTATACAGAGAAGGCATCAGATGGAATTCAAAATAGCGTTATATTGGAAGAAGGCGTGGTTGTGAACCGATTTCACCCATATTTCGTACATGTCATCAGGGAAGGAGGAGGGGTGTTAAGAAAATATTATATACCGAATTTCATTGAAATCGGTATAGTAGTTCCTGAGATATGGTTTTTGGTCCATAAGTGGGCGAGGCCACGCCCATTTTCAATTTTAAAAAAAAAGGCCTGGGTGCAGCTTCTTTCTGCCACTTCTTCCGTAAAATTTAGTGTTTCTGTCGTTTTTTGTTAGTCGGTTAACGCACTTTTAGTGATTTTCAACATAACCTTTGTATGGGAGGTGGGCGTGGTTATTATCCGATTTCTTCCATTTTTGAACTGTATATGGAAATGCCTGAAGAAAACGACTCTGTAGAGTTTGGTTGACATAGCTATAGATATATCTACAAAAAACTTAGTAGGGGGCGGGGCCACGCCCACTTCCCCAAAAAAAATACGTTCAAATATGCCCCTCCCTAATGCTATCCTTTGTGCTAAATTTCATCTTAATATATTTATTTATTGCTTAGTTATGACACTTTATAGGTTTTCGGTTTTCGCCATTTTGTGGGCGCGGCAGTGGGCCGATTTTGCCCATCTTCGAACTTAACCTTCTTATGGAGCCAAGAAATACGTGTGCCAAGTTTCATCATGATGTCTCAATTTTTACTCAAGTTACAGCTTGCACGGACGGACGGACAGATGGACGAACAGACGAACGGACGGACGGACGGACGGACGGACAGACAGACATCCGGATTTCAACTCTACTCGTCACCCTGATCACTTTGGTATATATAACCCTATATCTGGCTCTTTTAGTTTTAGGACTTACAAACAACCGTTATGTGAACAAAACTATAATACTCTCCTTAGCAACTTTGTTGCGAGAGTATAAAAATTGTATCGAAAAGTTAGAGGGTCGCTATAATAATCAGTGTATCGCTCTTGAAGGGAACTATGTATAAAAAATATAACAAATTGTGCCACAGAGTTGTGTTTTACTATGGTAAAAGCCTGGGACCTTTCGTAGTATTTGATAAGTTACAGCTCATAGAAGCCGACTTGTCGTAAGCGACTATCTACCAGGCGCCATGACAAGTCTGTAGCTGCTACGTTTCTATTGTTTGTTTTCTCGAATCATCATTTTCTGAACCTGTCATGGTCCCAAAAAAAAGTATTCAACCGATTGCTTTAAAATTTACATTTGTTCTTTTACTCATTTATAGTTATCGTCCCTATCAGAATTGTTTATTTTCGAAAATATTTTCATTTATTTTTTTAAACGATTTTTAACTAAAAAAACAATATTTTCGTGACTTGTTTTTGAAGTTCGATATTTTTTTTGTTTTTTATGAAATTGATTATATTTGGTAGGGACGATAGCCGCAGAACTACTGAATAATAATCCATTAGATTTTTTTATTTCAGACAACAAGAACAGCCGCTATCACCATGACCAGTGAACTACTTTTTTTTGTTGGGGACTACTTTGATTTAAAAAAAAATATATATTAAAAATGTAAAAAACGAAAAAATTTTTTTTTTTACATTTCAAAATACAAATAAAAATATATTAAAAAATTAAAACGATTGAATTTACTCGCTAATACTGAATGAGTCACATTAGAAGTATATTTGTATGTACATATATTTATATGTAAATATCTACTATGTAAATTTTAATGTACGTATTTTTTCTGCATATACATTAGGGTGATTAAATTTTTTTTTTTCGTTTGGTACTCGGAAAAATAGGTTCCTATACACCTCTAAGAAAGCCTCTCCAAGCATGAGTTCTTAATTGTAACGGGAAGCTCCTCCTACATAGAGTTTCTATTTTGTTCTTATTATCAGATAGAAAAATTTATATTTCGCTTCCAACTACTTGAAAAAATATCTTGTTCCTTAGATTTTGTAGGAAATTGAATGCTCTACAAAAAAGGTCTCCACGATTTTTTCGTAAACCCAACCGTTTAAAAGATATTAACAGTTGAAGTTTGATTACTTTTGGGAAAATTTTTTATTTCTTATCAATTTTATAACTCAATGAAAAAAATCATTATGAATGATGAAACTCATAGGTTTTTGGAAAGGCTTTCTTAGAGGTGTCTAGGTACCTATTTTTCCGAGTACCAAACGAAAAAAAAAGTTTCTTTTTTTGAATCACCCTAATATACATATATCGTTTTATATGCCTGTGCAGCCATGAGTAGGTCAAACAGAGTCAGTGTGGCAGCCGGCTCATTGAACTCTTCTATTATGCTTTAGATATACCTACGTGCATACATACATAAGTATATTTGTATATTTGTATTATAACTGAAATTACGCTAATTATAATAATGACTCTTTAAATGTAAGTCTGTATAGACAAATCGGAAGCATTACACATTATACATCTCTCTACTACCAGCTACCCACCTGTACCAACAATAACTCTATTTTACAAGAAAAAAAATTCTTCGGCCTCTTCAATGGCTGCAGAATCAGCTAGAAAAATGTTCTTGGTGCAAATGAATTTCCAACACGTTAATTCGCTTTTTAATGGGTTCATGCCAGTACAGGTATGTGGCTAACTGTTGCACAAGCTACTGTGTGATTATACGCTAGGAACCGCCAGCTAATATCTACAAATATACTTAGATACATATGCACGTACCAGTCAGCAACAATTGCGGCGCACTTAAGTAAATACTGAAGTAATTTTAATTAATTTGTGAGTAATTAGGCTATGTGGGTTAGGCGCTCATTTTTGATGACTGTTATCAACATACCTTGTAGGAATTCATAGTTTTGTATTTTGGGTCCGGCACTCGAAGTGTAACCAATTAAAAAAGCCATACATTCGGTTTGGAAAATTATTTTTATTTATTTTAAAGTACAAACTGTGTGAAAATTATCATAAATTCAGGACCAATTCACTTTTGCTCGATATGACCACCTTTTACCTTAACTATGGCCTTGAGACGGTCAAAAAACGAGTCGCAAGCTGCCCGAATGTGACAATGGCTTTCTTCAACATCTCGAGACTGGTGTATTTTTTACTACGGACCTTGCTCTCCAAAATGGCCCAGAGAGAATAATCCATTGGATTCGCATCTGGTGAATTCGAGAGCCATTGTGTGGTCGTAATGAAGTTCGGAACGTTGTTTTTCAGCCATTCTTGGTTCACTCGCGCTTTCTGAGACGGTGCTGAGTCTTGTTGAAACGTGAACGGTCGTTCAAGTAAACCCTATCGTTTTGGCGAATTGCTCAACCGAAATGTTTGTTTGCTCACGGCTTTTCAAAGCAGCCTCCAGAACACTTTCCCGATAATATGCGTCGGATGCTACGGTCGGATATTTTCAGTTCTTTAGCACTTTTGATTGGCACATCGTCGTGGATTTCGCTCAAGTCGCTCAACGATGAGCTGTACGAGATATACGACGACATTGACATAGTTCAGCGAAAAAAAAAATATTATTGTATTTTTGATTAGTAGAACTAGTTTTAAGCTGATAGCGAAAGGCTGGCGTATCTTCGAGAAGATACAAGATCAAAGAACAATTCAGAGGTTCTGTATTAACAAATGAAGTGTGACCAAAAATTGTTGATAGTTGTCAATTTGGACGGTATTTGACTCAAGAATTGTTTAATGAAAGACCATCTAAAAAGTATATAGTATAATAGTTTAAAATCGCCACTTGTCTTTTTTTTACAACTGAAGTTACCAATACTGGTATATTTTTGAGTTGGTCTCTTACTCTGGTATTTTACGCGAAACCTTCATGAATTTTAGCATGGATTATTATGCACAACAATGGTACAATGTTACGCAGTTATAGCGGAGTTTACAACAGCGCGCCAGTCGTTCTTCTTGTTCGCTATTTGGCACCAATCGGAGATTTCAAATATAGCCAGGTCTTTCTCCTCCTAGTCTTTCCAACGGATAGATCTTCCTCTGCATTCACTGGCGGGTACTTAATCAGAAACCTTCAAAGCTGGAGTGTTATCTTCCATCCGGACAACATGGCCTAGCTAGTGCAGCCACTGTCTCCTAATCCGCTGAACTATGCCAATATCGTCGTATATCTCGCACAGCTCATCCTTCCATCAATTGTGCTATCCGCCGTTGCTAATTCGCAAAGGACAACATATCTTCCGTAGAACCTTTCTCTCGAACACTTCTAAGGCCGACTCATCAGATAATGTCATTATTCATGCCTCTGCATCATACAACAGGACGTAGATGATGAGTGACTTGTACAGTTTGGTGCTTGTTCGTCGAGAGAGGACTTACTTCTCAATTGCCTACTCAGTTCGAAGTAGCATCTGTTGGCAAGAGTTATTCTTCGTTGGATTTCGAGGCTGACATTGTTGTTAGTGTTAATACTGGTTCCAAGATAGACGAAATTATCTAAGATTTCGAAGTTATGACTGAACTGTGACGTGGGAGTCAAGTCGCGAGTGCGACGACTGTTTGTTTGAAGACAGGAGATATTTCGTCTTGCCCTCGCAAAATAAGAAACCGCCTTTTCTGAAACCTCGTTTGGTATCGCATGGAGGGGATTTTTTCGATGCTGACGGAGCTTTTGGTATTGCTCAACGTGAGTTTACATAGCTGTATTAGTTTTGCGGGGATATCAAATTCAGACATAGCGGCATAAAGGCTGCTTCTTTTTGTGTTGTCAAAAGCAACTTTGAAATCGACGAAAAGATGGTGTATGTCGATCTTCTTTCAGGGGTCTTCTCCAAGTAATCAGTATGTTGACGGTGGCCTTTAATCTTTCACGCAGTACGCTCGATAGAACCTTGCATGCGATGTTGAGGAGGGTTATCCCACGGTAGTTGGCGCAGATTGTGGGATCTCCCTTTTTGTGGACAGAGCAGAGCGCACATAAATTCCAATCGTCGAGCATGCTAGCAGCCTGCTATAGGATATAGCTGCCATGCAAACTGACCGATCAAAATCAATATAAAAATATTTTTATACCCTTTTATTCTATAATAAGTATGTATATGTGTAAAGGGTATTATAGCTTCGGTACAGCCGTAGTTCACGTTTCTTCTCTTTTTGTGCCACCATGTGGTTTTTCCTACAGGGAGTCAACTCATACAATGTTTGCTGGACAGACTGTCGATAGCAGTGCTGTCGACAATCGCGATAGAAGATCATATAAGTGGCTACAAACCGGAAAACAAGGCATACAAGCGTACGAACGCTATGTATATATATAAAGTATATACTTTTACATTAGTGTCTTGAGAAAATCTAGTTTTCTCTCATGGCAGAATACACCTGACCCCACTGCTAGAGGTGGTATGGTGCTGTTGATGATGACGAGACAACTATTTCGGTAAAAGTTTATTGGCCTGCGGAAAATCGTGTCGCGAGAATGCCGGCGAAGTGGCACGAATAGCGGCGGGAGTGCATTGAAAAGCTGTAGCAGGAATTAATAAGTAGTTGCTAAGCGCCAGGAAAGCCAGACAGCAAAGAATGCTAACCCAACGCCTGATCGAGCTTGGCCTTGAAAGCGTGGATCGTGTTGATCGTGATTCAAAGCGCCTATATTTTCAATTACAACAATAGCTGAGGAGACAGTGTAAACAATTATTTTTCAATACACATTTTCTCACATATTCGTTTTGTTGCTTTACCGCTTTGGGAATGTGTCGAGGTAAGAATTCCTGCTAATAGAGCGCTCACAATACCACACGCTCCACAAATATATTTTGTATGTTTAAGAAAGCCGACACATTTAATGCAGTAATTTGTTTATTTATTTATGGTCATTAAATGCTTTTCACAATACACATGTTCTTCACACCTCAGTCAATCGTATTTGGTCAAGTGGTTCATCGATCTTGTTTACTTTTTATTCTCTTGTAGTTTCATTCTTCTTGAATTTCCTCATTCTCCATTTTCATACATTTTAATTGCAAAGCGTTGCATATTATTCCATTTCTGTTACTGATGTATTTATATATAATTTATGCGAGTCACATACGGGTTTCTGAAATTATGTAAGCGTCTGGAACATGCAGCAAATCTCTTTGAAACAAGAAAAGGAAAAGGCAAATAGTGAATAAGAGAGGTTCTTAAAATAGGCAGAGTAAGTACAGTGGTTTCTTTATAGAAGTTCCAGCAAAGTTCAGTGGCTTTTTCGATGTCCATTGCAGAAGTTTACAGCAAGCAATTTTAGGTGAGACCACTTTATGCTCGTAGCATGTTAGTTCCTGATTCTTTCCCACAAATTTCAACATCATTTTATTTGCAAAAATGAAAGAAAGAAAAGAAATCGCGAATTTTTAGAATATTAGATATTTTCACAATTTATTACACAAGATTTCAGAAAGACAGCAGAAGTCTATGCTTTGACCACAGTTTTCCCAAGACCTTGGTGATGCTTTCTGACACTTTTTAACGTAGAGCTCATTCACTTTTGTAGAATCATTCTATATTTTATAACATTAGACCTGCATAATAAACCTTAAACAAATTCAAAACGTCGCCCTGAGTGGCTAATTGACATCCTGAGTTGGTAGATAAAACGCCTACTGAAACTCCGTCTGAAAAAATTTCTTTTGGCAAATTGTGGTCATTTGTTGATAGATAGTTGAATATCTTCCAAGTCCATTTTTACGATCACCTCTCAAATATGCTATACTTTGATGCGTAAATTTTGAAAATTTATATAATTTTACCGGAACTGTGGTTTAAAAAATTGCTCGTGGCATGTTTTCTGTAACTAAGTCCATATTTCTCTACGATCAGTTGCCAGATTTGTTCTGCTTTGATGCGTAAATTTCGATAGCTGATCTAATTACGAAGAATTATTACTTTATAGCATAAAGTCGAGGCATAGTGAAACGAAAGATCAAGCGTCTTCAGCTGCTGAGAAACTTGTCCACTTTTAAGCAAACTAGGCCGAGGTTTTAAGGTAAGATTTATATCAGCCTCTTGTATGAAATATTGATTTCTTGATCTCAATCGCAAAATGATGCTTCAGAACTGAGCCAGATAAATGTTGAGTTTCATTCTTTAAGTATTCGTCATACATAACATCAACGCTGTATATCTAAATTTGATACTTCATCTAGACGCTTGAACTGCGAAGCTCCTAGTTTTGTTGGACGAGTTCTAGGTAAGGCTAAATAGAAGTATAAGAGGTGTTCCAGTGTCTCTCTAATACGCATCCGGCTTTCATCTGATTTCCAGTAAGTTGTGACCTGATCATTTTAGCCGCTTTACGGCAGCCAGTATACAGGGTTTGTCCGAAAATAATAGGACTGAGTCGATTTAAAAAAAATTATTGAACCAATCGTTACAATTCTTTAAAAACTTTCAAAATAGGCTCCTTTTGTGTCATTGCAGCGTTGCCAGCGCGATTTCCAAGCATTGAAGGCGTCAAGGAAGGCATGGCATTCTCCGGAACAGCTTTGAGAGCCGAGATCCATTCTACTTGGGTCCTCTCTGTCGTCTCAAAATGTTCGGAAGCTTGCCTGTTTGTCTAAGGATCACACTCAAAGATCCATGACTCATCACCTGTGATTATGTTATTCAAAAATTGGAGGTCACTTTCACACATGTTAAATTTTTCTTGGTACACTTCCACTCCTTGCAATATCTGGTCATCAGTGAGCACGTCGGTGTTTGTCGAAGTCGATGGTCTTCCAGCACGGCCTTCATCAGCGACCTCTTCCCAGGCCTCCAAAAAGCCTGGTGTCACCGAAATACTCCACTACTTGCTAAAGCAACAATTGCTCTAACGAACGTTTTAGTGTTTGTCCTGACTCTCCAGATGCTTGGAGACAATTGACCAGCCGCTCGTTCGTTAGCTAGAAACGCCCTCTACCGAATCCAGTCGGTAAATAAATCGCCTCATATCATACTTACTTTCTGCCAAAATTTCTAGTGTTACGAACAGTCAAAATAAAATATGACCTCTTTAGATACTCAAAAAAAAAAAAAGGGAAATAACAGAAGTGTTCATAGAACTTGTTCTGGCGAGGTAGTTCTTATCTACCGTAGAAACCTTTTTTATTTTAACACTGAGAGGAGTGACTTGTAAAATTTGATCTTTGTTCGACGAGAGAGGACTTTATTGCTCAATTGCCTAGTCAGTCCGAAACAGCACCTGTTGGCAAGAGTTGTTCTGCGTTGGATTCCGAGGCTGACGTTGTTGTTGGTAAGCGACTCTTGTGTTGTTCGAAATAAAGATTATTTCAATCGAATTAAAGGTTCTTTCAAACTTATATTAAATTGATGATGTCGACTAGTTTGAAATATGCTATGATGTGTTAGATGATCTTACAATAAGAAAAACTAGTGCGAATGGAAGCTGGCTGCAGTTGATGGCATTGGTATAGACAATACTAGATACTCTCTCTCTATTGGAGCGGCCAAGTGAAGAAGTATAATAGTTGGTTACTTCAATTTAGACAAAAAGAAAACTTGCACTGTACTATTGTGGACTCTTTCAAACCACTTTTTATTGCTTATAACAACAAACTGTACTTACTTTAAATAAATACCTTCGAGTTATATATGAAAAGAGAAAATAAAAGTAGACTAATTCCAATTCAAATTCGTAAACTTGTTGCTACTGTTGCACGTTGCTGTCCGCCGTGTCTTCTTCTCCTGCTGGGCGCAAATCGCTCTTTCAAAGTGCCTTCATTCGTTCGTCGGTGGATTGCTTTGCTACGGATTGTTGTTATTATTGTAGTTATTGCTGTGTATTATTGCTTTTATGAGCAATTTACAAGTTGAGGTGCAATGACTTTTACTTACACACATACATATGTATATACATACGCCTCGTGCATAGTTCGCAAGCAATAAATTTATGGCACTTAATTAGATGTGTAGACTGGCGTCGTGACTGCATGCATGTGTGTGTTGTTGCTGTAGTTTGTTGTAAACGAATTGAATTTGTATGCAAACGCATAACTGCTAAATAATTTCAATTTACATGCACAATAATATTGCAGCAATGAGAAAGAAGAAATTATTGTATTACATAACACACATGCATACATATACATGAATGAAAATGCAATTCCCTCTTGTAAGAAAGCATTTTATGGGGTTATTTTTATTCCTTTGATCTATTATGTTATTGATGGATTGAATTGCTACCGACAAATAATGCGATATGTAGATAGTGACCTACAGAAAGGGGGAGTTCGAGGACGATTCCTCCAGGGCTCGGAGTTCTGCTCTGCAACAATTTTGCGCAGATTTTTTCTCCAACAATTGACTACAATCATTATCAGGCCTTGTGTTTATATCTAGGCCCTTGGAGAGTAGGCTTGAAGATCTTGGCATACTTTCTTTATTACCGTAAAAATATTATTAGTAATCATGTTATCATTATCATTACCATAATCATTATCATTGTCATTACTATAATCATTATCATTATCATTATCATTATCATTATCATTATCATTATCATTATCATTATCATTATCATTATCATTATCATTATCATTATCATTATCATTATCATTATCATTATCATTATCATTATCATTATCATTATCATTATCATTATCATTATCATTATCATTATCATTATCATTATCATTATCATTATCATTATCATTATCATTATCATTATCATTATCATTATCATTATCATTATCATTATCATTATCATTATCATTATCATTATCATTATCATTATCATTATCATTGTCATTATCATTATCATTATTATCATTATCATTATCATTATCATTATCATTATCATTATCATTATCATTATCATTATCATTATCATTATCATTATCATTATCATTATCATTATCATTATCATTATCATTATCATTATCATTATCATAATCATTATCATTATCATAATCATTATCATTATCATTATCATTATCATTATCATTATCATTATCATTATCAATATCATTATCATTATCATTATCATTATCATTAACATTATCATTATCATTATAATTATCATTATCATAATCATAATCATTATCATTATCATTACCATATTCATTATCATTACCATATCATTATCATCAAAATCAATGCAGTATGCGACGGTGCATTATCGTGGTGCAAAACCAAGAGTTGTCGGCTCATAGTTCCGGCCTCTTTTTACGAATAGCTTTGTGCAAACGATGCATAATACTCAAATAGTATTCCTTGTTGACAGTTTGGTCACGATATTCGACCGATTGATCGTTCGTTTTGCATGTTGCTTTGATAAATCACAAGACTTTCACCACGGTATTCGATTGATCGTTCGTTTCTGAGTAAATAAAGTATAGATCCAAGACTTATCGCCACGGTATTCGACCGATTGATCGTTCGTTTCTGAGTCGTAAGTATAGATCCAAGACTCATCGCCAGTAATAATAATACGTTGCATGTCATTCTGGTAGTCGCAAAGCGTTGTTTTAGCGACGTTAACGAGACGCTGACTTTCGAAAAAATTTAGTGATTTTGGAAGCAATCTAGCACTTTCTTTTACTCTTCCTAGGCCGAAAATGATTTTTCAAAATGAGTTTTTATTTTTCTGATGCTTCCAATATTCCTAAAAAACGATAATAGAAGATCTTATTGGTGACTTTTAATCGGCGATTCTCAAAATATCAATGCCTAATTATTTTATTGACGTGTTGAACATCAGTCGGTGTTGATGGCCATTATAGACGTGGTTCGTCTTTAACGCGTTCTCGACTCTCTTTGAATAATTTGTACCACTCAAACACGCTCGCTCGCGACAAACTATTATCACCGAAGGCCTTTTCCAACGTTTCGGCACCAGATATTTGATTTGACCTTGAGAGCCAGTATAGCTTCGCAAATCATAATATGAACTGGGTGCTCTAGATTTTCATGTAGCTCTTATGTGTACCCCTCTTATCAAATACAATCCGCAGATGTTTTGCGCTTGTGCTTTTTGGTAGCAACTGGTCATGTAAGGCCATATTTCTTGCGTGAGCGTATGCATCACTTGTATGGACTTTTCAGTATTAACGCTAATGCTCAATTAGGTAGCCACGGTTCTAGAGCGGCCAATTGCGTTAGCAGTTTCCTGTGGACTGTAGAATTGCTATTCGAAGCCAGCAGTGCAGTGTCATCCGCATAGACCCCCATAATTGTGGAGTCAAAGTTAATCTATGGATGTCAGTTGTGTGAAGAATGTAGAGTACAGGCGCAAGAGCGCTGTCTTTAAGTAGGCGTATAGGTCTCAGATCCGACAACACCTGACTTAGCACGTCCGATTATCGAAGTATGACAATGGTAGTAAAACATGGACAGCTTTTCATGTACCTTGTATAATGACGGATATCGAGAAAAACTGAAGAACAGTATTTACAATTTTCCAAAGCATCAGTTATAGTATTCTACTCTTCTGTGACTTTGCTTAATTGAGCTATAAAGTTTTTTGAGGGAAAACCGATGATCCGAATGATGATGTTTGTCCCACAGCAGAGGCGAAAGGCTGCGAAAAAATATTGATTCGAATATTTTCGAAACAATTACCAGTAGGTTAATCGGCCGATATGAATTGACCATATGCTCGGCTTTACCAGGCTTCGGAATCAAAATTATCTTAGCTCATTGCTGTTAAGAAGGAAAATAGCAGAGTATGAGCATACCTTTAAATATTTAAACGATCATGCTGATTCGGTTTCCTGGTAGTGCTTTAAGGGCTACTGCATGTCATAAACTGGTGTTTGCCAACGCTTTGATCTCTTGCTGTACTTCAACAGCATCTATTTCAGCGTTTGGTAGCTCCATCTGAAAAGCAACGTCTAAAAATTTATTGACTTCTGGAGTAAAGGTGTTTTGGAGATGTATAGTAATTAGTTCGAAGTTTGCATTAGTTCAGCAGCAGAGACCTCTGTCGTTGATATATTATTTTTCATGCCTGGCAAGTCTTTGCAAGGAGTAGATTAGTCTAGTTTAGATAACAAAAGTTTTTCTTAGAATATGCTTCTTACAACACTATATTGGAAAACATATATTCATTAAAATATCATTAAAATATTATTAGCAATCAGTGATGGTCGCGTGCCAGTCATTAATGGTTGTATTTATATATATCTGGGGACAACAAATACATACATACATGTGTATGTAACTCTGCATTAATTTCAATTAAAAATCATTGATCTCTCGCTTACCGGCATGCCGTCTCTTTGGTGATGAGCACCCTCTATAAATAATTCATTAATATTTCTCCGAATGAGTCAATGCTCTTGGAGCCATTGTTCAATATCTTCACATTATTCTATATACAAAGAATTTTGCTATTTTTATAAAATTTCGAGCACATTGTGTAAAAGTAATTAATTAAAAAATTCTTTAAGTAATTCAATTACCAGTAATGCATGTGGTTTCACATTGTTTGGTTTATTATTGCTTATTAGAAAGCCTAAATTGGACAAAAGCTTTAAAATATCTTTAGATTATTGGTTTCCACTGCATTCTTCTTCCACTGCATTACAAATAGTAAATCTTTCAATATTTCGGTTTACAGTTTAATCTATTCTTTTAAGAAATCTTAAGTTTTAATGTCAGATATATTTCCACAGATTTATTACTGATTGTCAAAAAGCACTTGTTTCACACAAAATCCCTGCTTGACGCTATATTGATAGATCTGATACAAAACCTTATATGGTAATATAGGTAAATTCTCTTCGAAGCATACATTTTGGCTTAGCCAAATGTTACCTTTTGTGTGGAAATATTTATGACCTGGTTGAGGATGCCGAGAAATTCAGTAAAGAGGTTACAAGAATCCAGGTTTCAAGTAATTGATTTTTTATTACCTTATTAAATTTTAAGACATCTCTCTAATATGTTTTTAAATTATCAAGTGGATTCCAGAAATAGTTTTGAAGAAACAGCATTGAAATGTTGCGCGCTCGAGTTACATAAAATTTTAAATGTGTTTTTCTCAAAACTGTATTTTCAAAGTCGGTTGTCAAGATGGCGAACCCGATTCCCCCTGAATAGATATTTCATTGCTCGACTATGATGAAGTTCGAATAGCAATTACTCGCCTGAAGAACAACAAAATGGCAGGGGTAGATGGATTACCAGCCGAATTATTCAAACACGGCGGCGAAGAACTGACAAGATGCATGCATCAGCTGTTTCGCAAGATATGGTCGGAAGAAAGCAAGCCGACGATTGGAACCTAAGTTCGGTCTGCTCAATCCGCAAAAAGTGGGACCCCACCTATCTGGGTTAATTACGGTGAGAGGCTTCTTTAATATCACATATTTATAAGGTCTTATCGAGCGTAGTGTGTGAAAGAATGAAGCCCACGGTCAACAAACTGATTATAGCTTATCGCTGTGGCTTTAAATTTGAAAAATTTATTATCAACCCGATTTTCATCATTCGCCAAGTCTTGGAAAAGACCCGGTGAAAGGAAGATCACTCATTATTCTTTTCGTCGATTTTAAAGTCGCGAAGGTATGGACGAAGAGCAGTTGCCTCTATGCCGACTATGAACTTGGTATCGTCGCAAATCTAATATGGCTGTATAAGCTGACGTTAAACAACACCAAAAGTTCCATCATGATCGGGAAGGACCTTTCCCAGCCGTTCGGTAGCAAACGAGGGTTCAGACAAGAGGACTCCCAATCATGCGACTTCTTCAATCTACTCCTGGAGAAAAAATACGAGCTGCAGAGCTAAATTGAAAAGGTACAATCTTCTATAAGAATTTATAGATTATGGACACTCCAGCTTTGAACTTTTCCGATTCATTACGCGCCGGTGGAAGCAGAGAAACAATAAGACCGCCACTCCGTTTGAAAAGATTAGGTGGAGAAGGACCTAGCAGCACTTGGTATCACGAATTTACGCCAAATTACGAAAAGAAGAAACGACTGGCGCGCTGTTGTTAACTCGGCTATAAACGCATAAGCGGTTTCTACGTCAGTAAAGAAGAAGCAGGAAGTTACACTTTCAAACTGTTTTCTGTTTTCGTTAAATCCAGAAAACATCCCCACAGAGTATACCGCAAAATCTAATTTTAATTTCTGTTATTTACATTGAATTCTTCAATGGAATCTACACATGCATATATGTATGTATGTTATTTATTAGTATATTATTCTAGCAAATTCAAACTCACCTTCGGCCACTCAGCCGTTACACGGTGGTGATCTCCAGCAGGGCAACGCTATTTGCACTCTCTGCTGGATTTTGAAAAGTGGCTGGAACTTGGAGTATGCCTGCTTTTATTACACACTGGCAGCAAGTGCATACACTACAAACGTTGCAACAAATTGTTGCATGTTAGCAGATTGTAAATTTGCTTATTGGCAAATGCCACAATCGATTTATTTTCGCGCAAGCCATGTTGAATGCGAAATGCCACTGTCTGGGAGAAAACAAAGGCGCAGAATTACTTATGTACGTGCGTATTTATTTGTATGTCTGCATGTGGTAAGCAGAACTCGAATAAGATGCGTGGCTCAATTTGCGTTCTAATGGTTTATGGGCAATATGCAGGCGAGGCACAGTGATGTCTATTAGAAAATAAATTAAAAAGGCAACTAAATTATTCAAATGCTTAATTTTCATCTTCTAAATATTATTCTCTTAGATCCGTGATGGCTTTTCTTACCGAATATCATGTTTATTGCTTTCAAAGACTGACGAGAGCTTTTTGAGAGTTTCGGGCATATGAGGAATTCAAGGAAACCAACTCTGTCCATTAAGGAGATTTAACGGCCTTTCTTCTGTGACTTTCATTCGACACTGACTTTACAAAAAATTCAGCTCTATTGATGCTAGTCTGAACCCAAAACTTTGAGGCTTAAATGTTCACCTATGAGATATATTTTCATTGAGAATTTTCTATAGTTTTTTAAAGCTATGGGTTCCTATGTTCTGACGATCATCAGAGAGTAATCTTTAAACTATTTGGTTTCCTAACAATTTTGGTCGATGTTAACAAATGCTCTTACAGAGGCTCTTTGAAACACTTTGACAACTATTTTCACGATTTTCAAGCGTTTTATTTTTACCACAGTAAAAATCACCGGACAGTGTTTTGTCTTATAGAAAATATTGACAACTTTTTATCGCTTAATAATTGTCATATCTCGCTCACATATCGTACGAATGCTAGAAAAGTCTCCACCCTTTGAAAAAAGGAACAATTCTTAAAGCTTAAAAGCACCTGCCCGAGTCAGATAGTTATTATTAATATACTGTAATTGCTTGCATCATAACTATACAAGTTTAAAAAGTTTCACTTTTTTCAACCTAAGAGGAAATGGAGGGATGGCATAGGAATATCTCTTGAAAAGAAATATAGAAATCCAATAAATATCCAGACGTAGAGCTCAAGTTGCGAACTAAGGTAATTCTCGAATCCCCAACGTTGTTTCTCAACACTATCAATCGGAAAAACTTTGGTTTTCAATAAAAGCAACTTACGAAAACTACCTTTTTGTGATTTAGGAAAGACTCAAGAAAAAAATTGGCTAATGTTGGTGGTTATCAATATAAGCTTTATGACAATTGGATACATATTCTTCGTAGTTTGCTGAATAAATGGAGAATAATAAGTAAACTACCGGCCTGAACTTGAATTTAAAGATTAGAGAAAAATTCGGATTGATTATAGATACTAACAGGAGAAATATTATGCCTAGAAATATAAGTAGATACATAACATTTACATCTATGTGCCTAGTGCCTAGAGTCGGATGAATAAGTAAGGAATATGGCTTGATTTTTTGAAGATTTTTTCGACTCTAGTGAATAAAGTACTGGTTAATGTTTCACGGGATTCACAATATAACTTCCAAACAATTTTATATATTTAATTTTTTCTGATCACATTTGACCCGGACTGGCCCTATTGAACTGCGCGAGCAAACCGAGTGGATAAATTACGAAGCTTGGATGACGATTTTTACCATGGAAAAAATCGTACAACGACTTCTTACAACTTTGTGCTTTCAATTGAAATGAAATTTTGCAGAATTGTTTTATGGAGTCTCCTATTTCGCAAACACAAGGCGTTCATTGAAGGTTGTGAAGTCATCGAAAACTTGCCTCGTACGCGTCGTTTATTCACTTTTCTTATCGAAAAAGTCAAATAAATAGTGCTTGAAAATCGTCGTGTTGGGTATGTAGCGTGTCAATCCAAGCCTCGTATCAAAAACCTGAATCTTTTGCCTTCTTGACAACGTAGCTGAAAACCCTACATACATCAAACGCATCAATACTGGTGTGGAGATGTGTGTATACGATCAATAGTTTAGCGAAAAGCGCCGCAAAAAAGAGTCGAACCGAAAGAAGCACGCCAAAGTTAGTCAAAAATTAAGGTGCTGCTCATCGCTTTCCTTGATTGCCCTGGTGCGGTTCAACATGATATTGTTTTGCATTGACCGTAACAAATGGTAGTCCAATGACGCAAGGTCAGGGCTGTATGGCGGATGCATTAAAACTTCCCAGCCAAGCCCTCTCAGTTTTTGCAGAGTCATCAAAGATGTGTGTGTTCTAGCGTTGTCCTGATGGGAGACACAGCCCTTTCTGTTGATCAGTTCTGGCCGTTTTTATTTCGATTGCTTGCTTCAATCTCATCAGTTATTACAGTAAAAAATAGAATCAATCGTTAAATCAGGCGGGAGCAGCTCATTGTGGATGATTCCTTTCCAATCCCACCAAACACTCAGCATAACCTTTCGAGGCGTCAATCCTGGCTTTGCGACCATTTGTTGAGCTTCACATTAGTGTCGTATTTGATCCACTTTTATCTCCTGTTACCATTAGCTTCAGAAATGGTTCAATTTCATTTCGTTTCAGCAAAAAATCGCAGATGTTAATTCGGTCCATTAAATTTTTTACAGACAATTCATGTGGTACCTAAACATCGAGTTTCTTTTTGTAGCCAGCCTTTTTCAATTGGTTCAAAATCGTTTGATAATGAATAATAATATAATGAAAGGTCGACCAGAGCGAGGTGCATTTTTCACATTGAAATTTCCAGAACGGAAGCGAACGAACCTTTTTTTGTACTACACGACCTAATACGTAAACTCACGAATTTCATTGGTGGCTTGCATTTTTCCCTTTTTTAACGGGTCCGGCAAAAGGCCCATGATTTCACACCGAAGCAGCAACAAGTAAGACTTGAGAGAGCGAAGCAGATGCTTCGCTTTGCCGAAAGCGGTCAAATTCCGAACATTGTGTTTTCTGACGAAAATATTTTTCCAATTGAGTAATTCGTAAACTCTCAAAACGATAGGGTTTACTTGACCGACCGTTCATGCGAGCATCTAAGTTATCGGTTGGCCACCAGGAGGCAGCACCCGCCACAAATAATTGTTTGGGCCGCTGTCACCGCAGATGGGCGCTCTACAATTGTTTTCATCGAGCCTGGCGTCAAAGTAAATGCGACATATTATCGGGAAAGTGTTCTGGAGGTTGCTTTGAAGCCGTGGGCAAACAAAAATTTCGGTCGCAAACCATGGACGTTTCAACAAGACTCAGCACCGTCTCACAAAGCGCGAGTGAACCAAGAATGGTTGAAAAACAACATTCCGCACTTCATTACGACCACACAATGGCTCTCGTATTCACGAGATGCGAATCCAATGGATTATTCTCTCTGGGTCATTTTGGAGAGCAAGGTCCGAAGTGAAAAATACACCAGTCTCGAGCCAAAATACCGGCAAGTCACATTCGGGCAGCTTGCGATTCGTTTTTTGACGGTCTCAAGGCCATAATTAAGGCAAAAGGTGGTCATATCAAGCAAAAGTGAATTGGTCTTGAATTTATTATTATTTTCACACATTTTGTACTTTAAAATAAATAAAAATAATTTTCCAAACCGAATTTATGGTTTTTTTAATAGGTTACACTTCGAATTCCGGACCTTGTATAGTGATCCGATTTGAACAATATGTTCGGATATTGTAGCGATAACTAAGAAAATATTCTGCACTTAACTTCTTGACGATAGCTTTACAAATAAAAAATTTGCCATACAAGGACTTGTGTTGGATCGGTCAGTTAGCATGACAGGCATACGCTATAGTAGTCCGAATCAGACTCAACACACTTAGAGACGTATATGGCCAAATCGACTGAGCTCGTTACATGTACATACATACATATCGTCATTTAAAATGCAAAACAACGTATGTATAATCAAAAAATCGAAATTGAGTGTTTTATTGCTTACGATTCACTACTTCATATTGTGGTATAAATATTTGAGGTTAAGTTTTAAAGAATTTTAGAAGTTCCCTGCTAAAAATCCAGGAGCCCAGCTCAATCCAATTTATGCAAAAATTGTATGAAACTGTACCACTGTGCGCATGCTTACCCCCAACGGTGCTTGGCTCGCGCAAAGGTGAAAAGTTGTTAGCATTTGCACTTATAGATTCACAAATCCCTAAAAAATGTATTGAACAGATTGGCATTGCTGATTTTGTAGCAACTTGCACTACTTGAAAATGCATAAATATATTTGTTTGTATGTATGTATGTACGTATGTATGGTTGTGTCCATATGTAAATATGTTACTAAATATTTATTGCTGCAGTCGCATGCAAATAAGCTTAGATGTGTGGGTATGATAACTAATTTATTGTCACTCGTCGTTCTTGCAACATCTGCAGCACAGCGGCGAACGCCCTCGCTTGCAACAGCAATGACTTTTGCTACAATTGTTGATTGTTTTCAATTTCCATTTCATTTTCATACGGCTGTATATATGTACATATGCTTATAAGCAGTTAAGTGTGTGCATAAGTACTAAAGTACTTATGTAAGTACGCATGTGAGTCTTGTTGTATGTACATACGTATATGCAAGTGAACTTACCGCATGCATACGAAATTAATGCGCATGCAACACAGCCTGTTGCATGATTCATCGCAATTGTACGACCATGAAATGTTGCATATAAATAAATGAGTACACCATGGTTTACATGCATACATATTTATATACATATGTAGATATGCTTAACGCATGCATATATGCATTGAAATATATATGTACATATATGTATGTGTATGTAAGTCTCAAAAACCGACATACGAACATTTGTATCCGATCGCATGTTGCCCGATGTGCCTCCCTGCTCGCGATTTATGGTACAATGCGTTGTAGGATATGCTGATTTTGATCTTTGTTGCAGATACTGTTTACATTCATGGGTGGGTGAACTCTACAAATCGCCTACAGTGTCTTTGAGAGCAAGATTTTATTTAAAGCAAGAAAAAACGTTAAGCTTTAAGACCTTTCACAGGTGGAACCTTGTATGGTATATAGTTTAATATAGTTATAATATCTAGCTTGTGTGGCAGCTATATGCTATAGTGGTCCAATCTAAACAATTTCTGCGGAAATTATACCATTGCTTTGTACGACAATCCGTGCCGAATTTGGTTAAAATATAAGCATTTTCAGTACCAATTGACAGTGTGGAATGGACACACTAACCACCTTGGTCGGGTTCGAGGCCCATCTAAAACCTCTGCCGTGCTTTGGGTCCGGCACCCGGTTGCAAGGCAACTCCATATTCAACTAACAAAGTCAGTTCTTCCCGCATTTGGGTTTTAACCACAACCACCACCATACTCCCCGAGGGACCAGTCCGCATGAGCAGGTTGGAGTAAACTCCAAAGGCTCCTGCTACCCGTTGTACCAGAGTTAAGTCTCCGGTCAGACCTCGTTGCAGAAGCTACTACCAGTTGAGCTTCCATACGGCTCTGGACTGGTGGCCAGGGGTTGGACCCCATACACACGTCACATACACGCACCACTCATACAAAATCTAACCCTAATTCCCAGCTAATCGCCTTCGCCGCTTAAACAATTCACGCGCAAACGGCCATAACTGTATGGTATTCCGACTAGTGGAGATCCCTAATGTCCAGTAACCATCAATTAATCGCCCAATTTTCCATGCAAGAATGCATTCAGAAGAATTCATTGAGAGGCCCGTGCCCCGTTGTAGCAGAAAACCCAGACTCAGACAAAATCTGAAGTCTGGGCTATCCTCAACGAACTCAGCGTCCCGAATGTACTCGTAGGTCACTCGGCCGTTAGGACTATTGTCCCAACGTTCTTGCCACCTACACCTATCTCTCTTTCTATCATCTAGAAGCCTCTTGCTCCCTAGATATCTCTCCCTCTCCACATCATCGTCGGAAATCCAGTCATTCATTCAATGTTCATTTCATGTTTGGTCGTGAGGACATACAAAAATGACGATCAACATGTGGGCCAATCAAAATCCGTGATCACCGGAAATTCATTCATCAAAAATCAGCCGAAATCATCGTTCAAATTCATGGAAATGGAATTGAACAAAACATTGATTTATCGCATTTTGACCAAACATTTGGGCTTACGAAAGGTGTGTGCACGGTTTGTTCCGCACAAATTGACTGACGACCAAAAATTGCTCAGAATCCAACATTCGAAGGACGATTATTTGACCAAAAATTACATTTTAATCGTTAACCACTCCCCATAATCACCTGATACCGGGCGACTTCTTCCTTTTCGGAAAAATGCATTTGCTCATGAAAGGAAAGCGTTATGCAGACGTAGAGGCCATTCAAAAGGCTTGCACCGGCATACTGGCGCCATACCGGCCAACGAGCTAAAACACTCGTTCGACATGCTTTTGAACCGTGCAAAAAGCTGTTTTGAAGCAGAAAGAGACTATTTTGAACAAAATGAATTGATTTTGCCGAAAAAAACCATTTGTTCTGTTTTTTTTAAAGTCCTGTACATACTATATATGCCTCAGAGGGTTTCCGACGTTTCCTCCTGTTCACCCAATTATTCAATCTGGAATCTAATTGTGGCCTTTAGTTTTAGTGGCGGACCCTGACTTCCAACCAACAAAAACTCAATTCAGTAGATTTCATCTAATTCGATAGCCCGATAAGGGGTATACCTTGTTCAGGATTCAAATAGCTTTATAAAGGGTGGTTAAGACTTGTCTTTGGAATGTACTGTAGAAGTGAGATATTTATTTAAGTAATGAACCAAGTAGTCCAAAACTGATACTTTTTACAAGAAGACATTTAGCTTTAAAGGATTTTATTCAATCTGTGGCATTTCTTGTGCTATTTAGAAGTCATAAGAAGAGGTTCAGTTCGCGATTTTTTAGCGATTCTTTTGCTCACTGGTTTCGGGTTCAACTCAATTTTCAAAAATAATGTCTGTAAATGCAACGGCAAAGGTCTCCAGTTAATTCAATATAAGATAATGAGTAAGTATTTGCGAATCCAAGGAAGTTAGTGCGTAACAGCAATGAAGTTCCTTTAGCATAGTTCAAGCGATCCGATATATGTAGGTTAAATATAAAGCATTTTGTTCAATAACTTGTTAAGGTTTTTAAGATAATTTCATAATGTACATTAATGAAACCCCCGACCTTATTGGAAAACTCGAACATTCGATTACACATGTATCTCTTGTGGTGAATTTTCCATAAGATTCTCATAACAAAGCTCTCAGAACTTCTATGGTGTCCACTTTTGTTGACTAAAGGCCTTGAATTGTTGAAGGTATAGGTCCGCATTAAGAGTTTGGTTATAAGGGAACAGCTTACAGTAGATGATTCCATGCTAATGCCGCAAAACAAATACAACTTCGCTTTAGCAAAACTGTTTCAGAACTTTGATTTCAGTATATTCCCATATAGTCTGTGCCCGAAAACGATTTAAAATGGGTTTATTTACACAGAGTCTAGTATTTAGTATTATTTTATAATAGAATTATACCCTCATCAGGGTATACATATTAAGTTTGACACGAAGTTTGTAACACCTAATAGGTAAGGTCTGAGGTCCTACAGGTATAAAGTATATAAATAAATGATTAGTGTGACGAACTGAGTCGATGTTGTTTGCCAGCCGAACAGTGCTCTTTTTTAAAGTCCCCGGACTGATACATAGCTGGTGCTACTTTCATATGATTTTTAGTTAGCCCTAACCTTCAAACGACGCGTGTATAAATTTTGACAGCTGTCGGATCAATTTGTGAATTTTGAGTGAAGCCACTTTCGTTATTGTGTAAAAATGGATAGATACTACAAGTACGAATTTTGCGGGTTGATAAAATATTGCTTTTTGAACGAAAAAATACAGTTCGATTGATGACGAGTTTCCGGACACTTCCCAGTTAAATCAACCATCAAGGATTGGATGCTTAGACGTGATGAAATGAGCACCGAAAACGGTAAACGCAATGGACATCCAAAAGAGCTTGTTACCGACGAAAACATCAAAAAAGTTCACAAAATAATTTATGATGACCTTAAAGTGAAGTTGTTTGAACTAGTAGGCAATCTAAGGATATCAAGCGCTGTGCCAAGTGAGTGCCACGCCTACTCACTTTAGACCAAAAACTACGCTGGAGATGTTAAATCGCAATAAACACAAGTTCTTGCGTCAATATGAGACAATAGATGACACGTGACTCCAGCCTTCCGAAGTCTAATAAAAAGTCATCCGTGTGGAGGGCACACGATGAACCTACTCCAAAGCATGGAAAAACGCAAGAGACGACTGGAGATGTAATGGCGTCTGTATTTTGTGATGCGCATGGAATAAGTAACATTGCTTAACTTGAAAAAGGAAAGACCATCAGCAGCGACTATTACACACCATTATTGGAATGTTTGAAGATCGAAATCGCCGGAATCACATTTGAAGAAAAAGAAATTGTTGTTTTACCAAGACAACGCACTGTGTCATAATTCAGTAAAAATGATGGCAAAAATCTATGAATTGAGCTTCGAATTGCTTTCGTAACCACCGTCTTCTCCAGATCTGACCCACGGCGACTATGTCATGTTCTCAGATCTCAAAATAGTGCTGGCTGAGAAATAATTTTCGTCGAATGAAGAAGTGATCGTTGAAACTGAGCGATATTTTGGAAAACGTATTTTGCCAAAAAAATGTGTTTTACTATGGTCGGCAAGAATGGCTTGTAGAAACACTAGAATAACATAGAGTGGGGCAGAAAGTGACAGCTGAATTCAACAATATATATACTAAGGAATCATTAACTAATATTAAAGCCTAGTTTCATTCGAAAACAAGACAGGGATCACAACTTGTTGTCTAACTCATAAAAATTCAGAAAGAAATATACACCACTCGAACGATCATTGGTAAAATAATAATTTTGAAACAATGGCTAAACATACAAGGTCTGTCGCAAAAGAAACAGAACTTTTTAAATATAACTGTTTCTGGTGGCGCCACCTACTGGTAGGTATACGAAATAAAAAATTTTATCTCTTGTTGACATTTCGTAAAAATTTTAAGACAATTGGATAACTACAATCGATGTTATCGATCAAAAAGTGACAGCAGCTTTTGGTCATCGATCGTAAAATGCATTTTGAACAAAGAGCAAATATTAAATTTTGTTTTAAACTTGGGAAAACGTTTACTGAAACATTTCAAATGATGAAAAAGTTTATGGTGATCAGTGCCTATCCCGTAGTAATGTGCATGAGTGGTTTAAGCGATTCCAAGAAGGTCGTGAGGACCTCTGTGACGATCAGAAGTCGGTCGTCTCCAGAAGTCAAAAATAAAGACAATGCTGTTTTATTTTTACGATTCCGAGGGTATTGTACACCGAGAGTTCGTCCCACCTGGCCAAACGATTAATGCTGTGTTTTACCTTGGTGTTATGAAGCGTCTTTTGTCACGCATTCGTCGTGCTCGACCACAATACCGTGGGGCAGGGTCCTGGCGTCTGTTGCACGATAATGAGCCGTGTCATCGGTCGACGCTTGTCACTGATTTTTTGACAAAAAAATTCCATGTTAACCATTAATCACTTACCCTACTCACCTGATTTAGCACCCTGTGATTTTTACCTATTTGTAAAACTTCATTTGCCCATGAAAGGACACTGGTTTCAGGACATTTCAGCTATCCAAAAGGCGACGACCGATATTCTCAAGAGCATTCCGTAAAATGACCTTAAACACGCATTTGAAATGCTAATTGACCGGGCTAAACGCTGTATCGAAGCACAAGGAAACTACTTTGAATAAAAAAATATAACTTTTGAAAAATATTAATTTTTTGTTGTTTTTTTAACAGTCCTGTTTCTTTTGCGACAGACCTTGTATTATTACATATAAATTATTTAGTTATATATTCTACACCTTTATGTTTAATATTCATTATAATTTGGCTCAATTAAACGCGAAATATTTTTACATTTCGAATTTTCTTCCATTTTCAGTTGAACTGCTGCCTAATTTAATGACCTTCACTGTACACTAATGCAAATAGCAATACAAGCAGCCTGAAAGCACGCTACAGTAATTGTTGACATGACGACCGACGAAGTGATTTTGCGGTAAGTTTATACACATACGAGTGGCTCAGTGAGCAAGTCAAGCCCTCAGGCTAAACTTCCATACGATTATGCTTGGAAGTAAGTTTTAAGATTTGCAAACGCTTAAGAAGAAATGAAATCGAGAGAAAAGTGGTTTATAGTTATTACTATTTCAGAGATAAAGGTAAAGAGTGGGATTGCTTAATGCGCTTACCTTGAACAAAATCAAATAAATACAAGCGGATCCAATAAATATGTGCGTATGTGTGACATATGATTATATTATATTTTTTCTTCCTTTTTTCATTTTGTTTTATTTTCACTTTTTCTTATGGTTTATCAAGATTTGGTCTGTCTTTATTTGAGTATTTTACTATCTAAGCGCAATCTATTCCTTTTCTACTACACAATTCAATCACAATGCAGCGCGCAATTGTGCCGCCTTGCCATAGAGAGGGGCAAGAGAACGAAAATTAAATTACCGTCTCTTCCAACTTCCTTTCTACTGGTTGCTGCTGCACTCAAGCCTTCAACTATACGCGTGACTTGGCCCGCAGATGTTGTGCGCGATAAGCCATGTCTGCACCCGTCGCAGCTTTCCTTTCAGACTTCGGCAGCTCACTCGCCACTAATCCTGCTTTCGCTGCACTCAAAGTTCGCAAATCTCGACGTCGTCTTTTGCCCACCACGCCCACAGGCACACCAGACACTGTGCCCAATTGCAGTAGCAGCGGATTGCTGACCAACGCCGCGGCGATGCCCAAAACTGCGGCGCTTGCGAGCGGTATGAGAAAGCTTTTAGCCAACAAAGCCTTCTGCGATAGCTCGTGCTGGCCCTTGTGCGCTGCCGTTTCATGCGGCGCTTCCGGGTAAGTGTATGAGTACTCACCACCGGCGCCCGCATAGTGACCGCTGCCTTTGCCGCCGTATACGTCGAAGGGTATAGCGCCGGCCTCGCCACTGTGCGCTCCGCCATAGTAGCCGCTATGACCGCTGGCGCCGTAGTGTCCACCGGCATGTGTAGGACCGTATTCGATGTAGTGTCCACCGGTTGTGTAGGGTCGTATGTCGTGGTAACTTAAGTGGTCACCGCCTCCGCCAGGTGCATAACCCGAACTTAGTCCATGCACCTCGTTGCTGCCGTAAGGTTCTGGTAGTGATATGAAAGAAAAAGTGTTAAAATAGTATATTGCAGTATTGAGGTTTGGTGGAACTGGATTACTTACTCACACTGATCCGATCCTGAGCGCTTTGTCCGCGTTGTTGTTGCCAGCTGTTGAAAGAGTTCGCAAGTTGTTGACTGGGATCGTTGTTGTGGAATTTTTTGTGGCTGCTAAGGTCTGGAAACTTGATAGGTTTGGAGATAAAGCTTGCTGTGGCGCTGTCGCGATTATGATATGGTGTATTGATTGTTGCTGAAGACGAGCCTGTTGTCGGAGATGATGTTTGGCTGGTGGAACCTGGACCTCTACAAAGAGAAAGCGCACAGTCAGTGAAAACTTTTGATTTGTAGTAGAAAATTTGTTTAGAATGATACTTTATGCTTCCCTAACTGTTTTTATTTGACAAATCTGGAATCATCCCCTTCGCTATCGCTTACCGATTTCTGATCACCCATAAATTATTGTTCCTGTAATTTTTGGTTATATTCTCTTTTTTCCAATAGATTTCGCCCTACTATTACTTTTACCATTTTCAAAAGCATTGGTTTAGTAATGCAATGCTTTAAAGATATCTAATGATTGCGGTTCTGTTTAAGTGTGAGCTTTCAAATTTCATCACTTAGAAAGTTTTTTGGGCGTTAAGCACTCGTGAACTCACCTTTGAGGTTATCTTAATGTTGCGATTTTGGTTAAGTTGAAGCTTTCACATTTGTTATCATGTACAAAGCTCTCTTTTTCTGGATCTGAAAAGTTATCTTAATGTTGCTAGATTGTGGCAAAAGCTCACATTTGTTATCAAGACAATAGTTTTTTAAAGAAGCTGCTAGATCTTACAACTATGAGAACTGAATGAGTAAACCGCTTGCAAGCAGTTCAAGTGGTGACCTATAGAGAGCATACTACTTACTCTCTCTCTCACCTTCAGATTTTTTCAATTCAACTTAAGCAACCCACAAGCAAGCCGTACAATACTTCCTGCCATCTTTTCAAGTTTATTTTTCACTTCAATTCCATTGAGAACTTATGCTATTAAAGAAATTCGATTTCACGTCCCGTGGTCAAATGTGATAATGGCAAAGGATGTCTGGGAGGAGGGCATATAAATAAATTGATTAAAAGAATTTGTGAATGAGCATATTTTCTACATTTTATTGCGTTATCATTGTGTTTACTGTTACAAAAGACACCATTGAAAGACCATTGAAAGAACGTGACAAGGGCAAATGTGATAACAGTGTGAAGAGAGACACGGTTGGGGGACCAACACAGCAACGATGCAAGTAAGGGGTTATCAAAGCGCCACGTCTGTGGTCTCCTGTGTGCCATATTTTATCGCCGGGTCGGCTGGACTGGACATGACGCTGCACGTCTCGGTGCGGCTTTGCTTTGAGTATGTGACTCGCAGTTTTAAAATGCTGCCGGGCACGAGGAGACATGTGGAATTGTGTGTGTGTGTGTGTGTGTGTGTGTGTGTGTCAGAAAGGACATTTGCTAACACCGGTCCGCTGGAATCTGCGCCCACAAATTTTGCAACGTTCACGGTGACTGTTTTGCTGTAACTATATACTATATGCCTCTGTGTGTGTTTGCCCACATGTTTTGTCACGCGTGTTCATAATTTGTCGCATTGTTGCTTTAGCCTTTGGCTTTTTTGTCGTGCATAGGGGATTATAAATAGCAACAACAACGACTAGTCGTGGCAAATAAAAGTGAAAGCGACAAATTGCTGGATTTCAGGCAAACTCCTGCCGCAAATGTGGCTGGATATGCAACATATGCTTGGCGTGCACAACAACAAAAACAACTAAAAGGATATTTTTGATGTTTTTTACATCGTGGCGCCTCTAATGGGCATTAAGGTGTTAGCTTTCATTGCTGCTCACTATTTCGTTACCTGTGTTGTTTTTGTTGTTATTTTGTTTTTAGCATTTTGTTCTGCATTTTTCATAAAATGTGGCTTGTCGCATTTTTAGTTGAATGTAAATGTTCTTCTGCTTTATTTCGCATGACATTTTTAAATGTTTCGCCAACGCAGCGTTGCCACCTAATCCACTTTGCCATTCCAAAGCTACTCTTTTGTACCGTTATAAATAGCAATGAATGCAAGCAGTGTTTGTAAGTTTTAAGAGGTATAGTTTAACGTTAAAAAAGATTTAAAAAAAACAACAACAAAAATAATAAAAAATGTGGGATCAGTAAATATTTTCATTTTTGAATGTCTGCCAACTTTTACTTTTATCTGAAAAAGCCTACATTTTTTGCAAAAACTAAAAATTGCAGTGAAAACATAAATATTAGACATGGGCGCAGAGCCAAGTTCCTTACTCGCTCGCTGATTTGGTTATATTTTTGAGTTTTCAACTTTTTTTTTTACTAGTTTTCCTAAATGCTCACCCGAGCTCCAATTTGCGGTGTCTTTTGGTCTTGTTATTCACTATTCAACCTCTCTAAGGGCCTTTCACGTTCTCATATACAACCAAGTAGCGAGAAACTGAAGCAGTTTTACAAAAATATGAAAAAACCGAATATTTTGGTTCAGCTGTGTTTCGAACCCATGATTCGACATACTACTGGTCTACGAAAAGGGAGCTAACGTGCGACAACTAGTTTTCTGGGAAACAGCAGTTTGCTCTCTCATCTTATCCGAATCAACTAAAAAGTGAAAATTGATTTTTTGACACCTAAGCCCCCTTTCCGTAGACCAGGTCACATATATTAATTATCCAGTGTTCTATATATTTTGGAGAGATGCACAATTTTTTAGTCATTATTCCAGGAAGCGCCTTCAGGTGAGCCTACTTTTACTTGCGAGATAGTAATTACAGCTACCCGATCTGTACCCTGACCAAATGTCATATTTGACTAACTCGTCCTTATTTCATTTTCTCTGGCTATCAGACAGTTCTCATAACCAGAGGTCAACTAAAAATGGTTCCATACATTAATCAACAAGTTTCTAGGTTCCTTTCTGTACTACATTCGGGCCTAACATACTCTAATTAATATGCTACTAAGCATTCAGCGACGTTTCCAATTACCATTTAGAAAGCGTGTAAATTGCTACAACAATAAGTACTTTTGAGATATAAATATGTATGTACAAGTATGGATCTATTTCCATCAGAAGCGTTAAATAATTTAAGACTTCTTATGCCATATTCTCGCCTTTGACTTCATCAAATAAATACAGACCGACCTTTATCCAATACAAACCACTGTGCTTTCTACTACGCTTCAATAAGAAACAGCTACATATATCTGGTCTTGAATTCCAAAGGCGTCATCAGCTGGTACAAAAGAGTTCAATATCCCCATCACATTTCACTTACACAAAGTCCCTGACTTTCTTCAACGAACCTGACCTCACCTTAATAATGCCGATGGCAATCGAAAGAAATTTTGAGAGAACTAGAAAAGCACAGGTTTACATTGAATTGTCAGTCGTATTATGGCGACTTTGAAGTAGGTTTTGCAATGAGATCTGATTGTGGAATAATCTGGGAAGAATGATCATTACTTTAGCTTGCACAGATATACTATCTTAAAGGAAGTGGGAAGATTGAGAGATGCTTGGCATTCTCACAAATGCAACGGAATATTGTCTTTGACATTTCTTCTAGTACATAACTTTGGAGATCTTGAATTTTCTAAACTCTCTTCTTTCCGATAACAGCTAAGTTATTGTAAAATTTTGTTCTTAGAGATTCCATTCATATATTGTATAAATAGAGCAGTCCTTCTCTCTACAGTGAAATTTATTTCTAGTGACCAAGAGCGTAGAGCGTTGCTACTATCCATAGCTTATATGAACTTAAATTAATATGAAAGTTTATAGTGTTAAAAAGGGGTTTCCAAATTTTTCGAATATAAAATCATAACCGCACTAAGGAAAGAAAGAGTAGTACCTTATTCACACTCTACTCTCATTTAATAGTTTATATTGGATTTAACGCTTAAAGAGTGACAGTGAGAGACATTCCGAAATCTGCTCTCACCGCCGAGAGGTATGTGTATGGAACGGAGTCGGTGGACACAAGACGTAGCGAGATTTTTAGTATGCACACAAGTTCAAGGGAAAGGTTGGACTGCCCGAGTCTTCTGTTCGGAGCTTTCAATTAGACTGTCAGACCACTGTAGTGTTTTTGAAGCAGAAGCAGCAGCTATTAAGGTTGCAGCAGATGACTCTCAGACCACTGTAGGGTTTTTGAAGCAGAAGTAGCAGCTATTAAGGTTGCAGCAGATGTACTTCTCCGAGGTGTAGCTTCTCTTAGGGAGGTATACATCCATTTCGACAATTTATCCCCTATAAAGAACTTGAACTCGCTGATAGTGAGTTCAAAGTTAGTTAAAGAGTGCAAGACCTCACGAACAATAACATGAAGATACTTTCATATTAATCTGTCTGTGTTCTTGGCCACAATGGAATCATCGGAAGATTTAAACCCGATGAAGTTGCAAGAAAAGGTATCCTTACACAAGATCCATCAGGATGTGCACCTGTTTGTTCTTTATCTTTACGCGAGGTGTATTTTGAAAGCTTCATTGACCTTTCTTAGCAAGGTTGACATGGACACTGTGCTATTGGCACTCTCGCGGTTATGCTAAAGATATTTAAGGACGTAACTTGTTGCAATTGCAAGGAGGAAGATTAGGTGGAAACAACTAGGAATTTTGTTTTCCCTTGGTCAGCTTTCGCCAGATTATAGTTAAAGCATCTTGCATCGAACCCTACGAATTAGCCGGAATTGATATCGATCAATTTGTGGCAGGCTCTAGGCGTATTGT
The DNA here is from genome assembly GCF_024586455.1 of Bactrocera neohumeralis. Classification (NCBI taxonomy): domain Eukaryota; kingdom Metazoa; phylum Arthropoda; class Insecta; order Diptera; family Tephritidae; genus Bactrocera; species Bactrocera neohumeralis. The sequence continues at coordinate 64,512,788 of NC_065922.1, forward strand.
TGACGTGCGTCTGTCTTTTTGATCCATACCTAGAGGTTATGGATATCACAACGCATAGACGTCTCTAGTTGCCTAAGTGGGATTACTCGTATCCTCACGAAAAATCAGCCTATTTACCTCACCTAACCAAATGATCTTGTATATTGTAGTTTTTAAACACTTCTTAGCGCAGTCGCTTTAAGAAATTGTATATACTGAACTATGACTTTCATAGTTTTAGACTATTTAAAATCTTTAAACCGCTTTACTGATCCAAATTGCTCCAAAAGCATAACCCACCTATAAAATTCTGGCGGTGTATCATAACTTTTGGCCGAACTTGATGTTGATAAATCCTTCAAATTTGCATTCCGTTTAACATAACCATCTATTTGCCTCGTAGAACCCGAACCAAGAGATGTTGATTGGTTCGAGTTGGTTGTAACGGAAGCTGCCGACGTAGCGCGATCTTCAGCACGAGTTAATGAACCGAGAAACAACACAAAAACTATTACTCTAGTCTTGGCAGTTGTTGTAAAGTTTAGAGAACGAAACATTGTGAAAAGTTAGACCACTAGCACGAAATCACAAGAGATTTTATCCTTAAAGTGTTTTTTTTTACCGAATAAGACCCAAGTACAACAGCAGCGCACTTCAACTCGTTAACTAAAGGCTTCGCTGTTGCGTGCAGTGTCTTTTATAAGAAAGTCATTGACTTTGTGGTTTTACTTTTAGTTTATTATGTTACGTGTTGTTGTTGTGTTAATGTGTTTTTTTTTTTTTTTTGCTTTGGTTTAATGATTTCATTATATTGTAGTTGTCATCACTGTTGTTTAGGACAATTTCAGCTGCAAATTGTTGGGTTGTGAAGGAAAAACTGTTGAAGAAGATGGCTTAAGCGCTCTCAGTGGAGCGCACAGTGTGCTGCAGGTGAGTGTTTCGCGCATAAAACCAGCTTCAAATAATTGTGTTTTCTATTCACAAAGTAAGGTGGGAATTTGGAAGACGTATCCAGATATTGACTTAGTCGCAGTTAGTTTTCTCATTAGTAAAACTTACAGAAAATATTTCGTTTACTTTTTATAGCAGAGTCTCTTAGTGAAACTGTCCTAGTTTTGGATGCAATTACGGTTCTTTCTATCATTATCATTTATATGACTACACTGTTGTATTTAATTAACAAAATCTTTGCTAAATCTCTTCTTTCGTTATTGTATTTGTATTCGTGCCTGTTTCATTTCACTTCGCGGCGTTTTTTTCAGACTCCATGTGAAGTTTACGTCCTTCTCTATTAACTAATTTTATGAAAATGGATATCTTTTGCATATAGTACTATCCTCTGTTCTCTTTTCACTGTCTGCGATCAAGCGGTTGAGTATCGGAAATCTTCCAACGAACTTCTTTTGGTGCTAATAGAATCGCTTTTAAACCCAAATGAAACGTCATTTCTGTATATTTGGTCGATGAATCAATATTTCATTTAATGGGTTTCGATTTTCTATATAAAATGGCTATTAGAACGCCATACACAACACGAGGAAGACTGGAAACCTTCATATACTCATACTCATATACATACTATATGTAGCTATCTTTCATTACTCGTATTCAATGGACTAAAATTGTTTAGCTCACTCGGAACCGAATAGCTTGTAGGCGTTTTAGTATTCTCTGGCCCAGCAAGTATTATTTGAACTTTCTTCTCTGGCTCATATTATGTTTATTCAATAGTATTAAGGTATTTACCGGTCCTTGGACGGTTACTTAGACACGAGTGTCGTTAGAACTGTAACCAAATTTCGACCAGATTTTTTACCAATTTTCATAGCGACGTGAATTGATCGGCTGAGGCTGCGACTCCGCGCTAGTTTTTGGGTGCTATTATGAAAGAGCGTTGCAATATGAACAATTAACTAAATTCAGGGACTTAAGGGAAAGCTAAACGAAAACTGTTTGTTTCTAAAAGGTTCATTCGCAAAATAGTTGTCAAGTGGTTAAGCCTTTGGGTTATTATGTGGGGAAACTTTTTATAGGAAACCTAATACTGTCATTAACTATTTCTTCAGAACCTTCATACATATATTTTCTCGAAATTTTTAGGGCGGTTTCGAACTACTGTGCATCAAAGCTCGGTCACTCTTTTGCCTTTCTTTCTCTCTTCGCAATTGTTTGATTACATGGCAAAGCAAATTTTAGTGGCAGCGCCTACGCATTTGTCGTCATCGCCTGCAATTAGTGACGCTAACTCAATTGACTAACCACCAACAAGCGCAACCGCAAACAAAACAAGAAAAATTATTTAATAAAAATAAGTGAGTGCGCCGTCATTTCAAATTGTAGGTGCATTTTCATAATTCAATCATTTCACTTTTCATTCAAAATCAAAAAATTCAAATCTCTCGGCTTAGTACACATGTGCTATAAATGCCAGTCACTTTTGGTTGGTGGCAAAATAAATATTTTAGTTATTTAGCTGCAAATAAAATGCTTAAAGCATAGTGTTGCATGAAGTAGAAGAAATATTTGCTTGCAACATTGCGTTGGTGTCGCCACCGAAGCGTGAAATGTCACTTAATTTGAGGTGCTAGCAACATAGTCCATTTTAGCTGGTTTTTGGATTTCAGCTGCTTTAAAAGTTAGGTCATGCTTCTCAAAATTTCCCAGTTAACAGTAATGCTAAGGGTTCTTAAGAATGCACATAGCATTTTATGTTATGCTAACTGAACGCTATAGAAAACAGATTCAAAATTTCATAGTGAAGGAGTAGTAAACTAAGCTTCAGTACGAGTAAGAGCATTCCGGTTTCGAACTTTATCATATGGACACCTGTCAGATATTACGTGTTTTGTTATAACAGGAGATCTAAGACAGATCACGCATGAGTCGTGTCAAGCTGTCATTTTATTTTTTTTTTTTGGCATTTCATCATGGAAAGACTTACGCCTGAACTAAGTTTACAAATCGTTCAACTTTATTACGATAATTCACGTTCTGTTCTTCGCTCAGCTTATGGTCAACATAATCGGCCTACTGAGCATACTATTCGCAACACCATCACCCATCTTGAGACCCATAATTCATTATTGCATAATATTCGACCGAATATACCACGTCCAGCACGCAGTGAAGAAAATATAGCCGCTTCGCCTTATGGGCTCTTGAAAAGTTCCAAGAAAAACCAACGTTTTCGAGCCAGATTTCGCTCGGCGGTGTATATAAACAAGCAAAATTTCCGAATTTGTGTCGAAGAGCAACCTTAAGACATTTAAGAGCTGCCATTTTATCCAAAAAGCACAACGGTTTGGTGTGGTTTTGGCCGGTGGAACCATCGAAATTCAAAAATAATGCCGGTGAGAACGTAACCGTCATTGGCGACCGTCACCGAAATCGAAGATCGATCGGCCTCATTTGGTTTCTACAAGACGACGCCAATTTCCGCACATAGCATCAATCAATGCATTTATTGAGAGTACACTTCGGTGAGCAGATAATTTCACGTTTTGGGCCGGTCGTTGGCCACTAAGATCGTGTGATATCAAACTGTTATACTTTTTCCTGTGGGGATATGTGAAGTCTAAAGTCTATGCGGACAATCCCGTTTCGATTCAGGTAAAAGTTCACGCGTGTCAGTTACCAGTTACCAGTCGAAATGTTCGAAAGAGTCATCGAAAATTGGACTCAATGGATGGACCATCTGAGACGTAGCCGCGGCCAACATTTGAAGGAGATAATCTTCCAAAAATGAATGCCAAAGAATGTTCTTTCGAGTGATAATACACATTTTCCAATAAATTTGAAGTTTCTGTGTTTTTTCTTTAAAAAAGTAGGGAATCTTGAAATAGATCACCTTTTAGATTAATCTTCTTTATGAAGATTAACATACAAAAATTCGCGGATTGAAATTGATAACTCAAATCATATAAATTTTGAGTTATAGCCTTCTTTTATCAGTTTATCTTTAAAACTAGGATTTTCAAAATTGCTTGACCCGGAGTTTAATAATTCGATTGTTTTCAAAATTTTCTGCATGCTCTCTACATATTTCATACAATGGCTTACCAGTTTTTTAATCTTTATATATATAAATCTTCTGACCGTGTGTTTGTAGTTGAACTGCTCCTAAACGGCTGGACCGATTTTGATGAAATTTTTTGTGTGTGTTCAAGGAGATTTGAGAATGGTTTAGATTCACAATTTGGTCCACTGGAAAATGTTTTTTTAAATTAATTTTTCATTTGTAATCAATTGCTAATTTTGGAATGTTTGACCAATAGATTGCGCTACCATCGCAGTATCCAATATTCAAACCTTAAATTGGCGTAAACGTGCAATAAACAAAACGATGCCAAAGTAAAAGGCGACATCTGTAGACAAGTTTTCATAACGTGGACAGAGTTGTTCGTTCTTAAGTAATAAATTGGGTGATTCAATACATCTATGGGTAGCTATAACATTTCTTTCATACCTGCTAACTATTGGAGGGGGTATCTTGACAGGCAATTTAAAATTGCAAAAGATCTGGCATAAAATAAAAAACGAAAAAGCGGCATAACTGAAGTTTTGATAAAAAGGTCTATTAAAATTTGAGATATACAGAAATTTTTTCGAAGCATTGCAAGACTGATGCCATAACCATGCCAGCCGATTTTTTTGTCTTTCCACGCTTGAGATCCGTTTCTTAATATGCGGTCCACCAGGCTGACAATCGATTGGACTCGATTGATTTCACTGATGCACAGTCCAAATTAAATAGTATTTTTACCTCAAAAACCAATTCTTTTTTAACGCACGAAATGCTTTTTGATTCATTTTTGTTGCTTCATCAAAAATGCGATTATTCCTTAGCTAATACTTATAATCTAACTAATAGAAATCATATATGTAGATGGTATTAGTAGTACTACCTACATACTTAAGTATGTATCAGCCACAGTAAAACATGGGCTGGTCCTCTAGTCTTCTTACATAAGATCACGTATAATTCAAAAAGTATTCATTTTTTTATTTTTTTTTTTTACAAATTTGACCGTATTTGCTTCAAATATGATATTAATATACCCTTAAAATTATTTAACAGTGCTTAAACCGCCACTTTGTAAAACTTATACTTGGATATATTAGGCTTTAGCATACATGGTGATACTGCTAATGAAAACTCAAACTGGATGGCTATACTAGATATTGCAACCTGATGGCTTGATCGTCTGGTTTCAATGGACAGGCAATCTTACAGAAGCGATCTTATGTTATAAGTATAAAAACGTGCTTACGTGAGCTCAGCGTTGAATTAGCATTCGTCAGTACTTGAACGTCGCAAGTTTCATATGGCCCAGGTTGAACAGTAAGGGGTTCAGGCGCCTGTCACATTCAGGAAGCAAACTTGTTTTCGGTCATAAATATTCTGATCAGTTCTTTTGCTACCTTGTTCGGTCTCTATTGTCGAAGTTGCCTATAAGTTAAAGTGGTTCAAACAACTCAGCAATTACATAACTATGGAGCATGCCGCTTTAATCTTCTTAGCATATTTGGGATAGGTTCGGAATACTATCCCCTATAAGTATTAATATATCGGGGTAGTATTTTTTTCAGGAAAACATTGTGGTTTTACAAGTATGATCTCCGGATCGAAGTTGTAGGAAGAGTGATAAGATAAATCTGAGGAGGTAAGGCAAAGAGTTCGGTTTAGTGTTGAAGCTGCGGGTAGGTTAGTTAGGGGACTTGATGGAATGTTGTAGAGGTACATTATGATATAAGATGATTGTTAGCAGATAAAAAAAACGGCTGCTAAATACGAGAGTCGAAGCTGCTGACAGACGAAAAAGAGATAGCGACATTATTTTAACGGTTTATCAGACGCGGTATCAACGCCATTTAACGTTAGGGTTGGAATTTTGTATAGTTATCATTTTGAGTTTTGTATTCGAGGCTGCATAATGAAGGTTTTTAAAAATATTTACTGGTGACAGCATTTCATAGCTTCTTAGTTAACTTTGGTTTGCTGGGTAATCATTGTTATATGTACTTCCAAGTACAAATATCTTGGTTGATAATGTAATTTTTATGTGTGCGAATTATGTATTTATGTTGTTGTTAAGTGTGGCAATCATTTTATGCCGTCGCTAATTAAATAGTTATACAGCAAAAAGATTGTTGCAACATTGAAATGCTTTGACAGTTGAAAAGGTTAGAAACCGAACATCACAATATTATATTTTTGAAAAAAAATTTAACCAATTTAAATAATTTCCTAAATATGTATATAAGTTTACACATTTGTAGTATAATAATATACTTCTTGTGCGCGCAAATTTCTCTCTTTGACAATTGTTTTTTGGAAAGGTGTTAAATGAGTAAATCACGTGAATTCCTTAATGAGTGTATTTAAGTTTGAAATAGTTTAAGACTACAAAAAGTCACGAAACGATATACGCTACTTACAATTGATTAAGTAGTTTTCTTTATTTAAAATTACTAAATTACGTAAATTTAAAAGGTCGCTCAAAGTAACGAAAAATTGCTTACCAGTGTTTATCAAACTCATATATGTGTGTATATATAAAACTTTAACAAAAGCTGAAAAGCTGGACAATTACAAGACCTTCATGCAAAATATTCCTGATTTAATACCTTGAAACACACTTTTGGCATATATTAATAACATTGGGACGAGAGAGTTGTTTAGTACTCAGTAAAGAAAATGAGTTTTTATCGAGGGTCTCGCTAGTTCGCATAGTCATTAAGGGCTTATATGCAGTTAGAAGGCCGAAAAAAGCGAATTTTCTAGAAATTTGTCTAAAAAACATTTTAATTCATTGATCCAAAAATGTTTACACGTATTACGGTATCTTTTAGCTGTATTTTAAAACTTAGTAAAAATATTTATTTGGAAAGTAACTATCTCCGAGAGTTCCTCTCAAAAAAGACGTTTTGCGGTGACCACTATGTCTCTGAACCAGACACAATGAAATTATAAAGACCAAACAGATTTCGTTGATGTAATGTTAAATCTAGTAGTTAAACGAAGGAATAAGTAAATTAAATGTTTTTGACAAAAAAGTGATTTCTCAAATAAAAAAGTCGAAAATTTCGGGTTTAAATTATTTGTAAAAAAATATTTATCGCTGAGAAAAAATCTTCGATTAATTACTTAATGTATTTTAAACGTAGGCTTGTGTAAAAATTTTGGACAAATCGTATTATCCGTTTTCGGGTAATGTTGGTCACCAACTTTGAAAACACCATTTTAAGAAAAACGCTTTTAAAGTTTGGTCTTGTACGTTGAAGCACTCTGAAATTCCTTTTCAAATTTACGTGTAACTTCGAAAATATTAACCGGTACGATATGCAATTTTTGAATTTGAAAATTCTAACTGTATATGACCTCTTAACTCGATTTACTCCTGCAAAAATATTCTCAAGAAACAAGCACTAAGGTTGCTATCACGGCGAACTATCCGTTAAATATTAACACAATCCTACTCAAACTCAAAAGTACAGTCTGGATATAATTTCATTGTTATTTAGGTAGCGAAAGGAAGCCTTAAGTGATCGGGTTTGCTATACTAAAACTACAAACAAACAGTAACAACGTCGGATGTTTCATAGCCTTGACAGACGGCAGCGTTAATCCTGATTAACTGCGCACTTAATCAGATCCAAATTTGTAGGTGACAGACAGCAGCTATGCGAGTTTGAAACTCTCATAAACAGCTCATTGTCCTTTTTATAATATTTTCAATGAAAATTGGTAGAAGATAAACATTACGGTTGTTAGCCGACCAATTTTTACCAAACCATTTTTTATTACAAAAACATATCAACACATTATTTTTAAAACTGCATCATAACATAGAAGTTTTATTGATATTATATTGAGAATTTGATAAACAGCTGTCAGGGTTGCTTGTATTTCATTCACAATAGATGAAAATTGGCCATTTTTAACAATGTTGCCAACGAAAATCTCACAAACTCCCTAAAATTTTGAGAGTTATTTTTGGATTCAGCAACGGAGTTAGTAGCTGTGGTAACTCCTGAATTAATCCCGAAAAATGCAATTAATCTGGTTTAACGCTGCCGTCTGTCAATGCTATTACATACTAGAGATCATCTACAGAGGGTTATTCATTGTTAACTCTCTTCACTGGAATGTAGTTGTGGATATCAAGCGAATATCAAATGTAATCATAAAGCTAAGTTGTCTTGGATCTGAATTTTTTTCACCTCGATTTTTCTTAAGCAGTTGCAATCGCCGACCACTATAGGCTGCCATACTAACTGATCGATAAAAATTATGCTCTTGTATGAATTTTTATTCATTTGAAAAACGTTATCTTATTGTCCAAGGTAACGCTACAATATCTGAATAAATTTTCCATATCGTGCAGAGATCAAAATCAAGTTTTTGTGTAAAAATATATTTATAAGTGTAGGGTCGAACTTTTTTGGTCTTGCAGGTATGCCAAATTTTTTTCTCAAAAAAATTTAAAAATTCCATTAGACTAATTTTGGAAGGGTTTCACCGCGTATCTTTAAAGGCAATCATTAGTATGCAAGGCATAAATCTTCGGTTGTGTATCTACAATTAATTTCCACCGCGAATGTTCATTTTGAGGCGACTTTTTACACTTGAGTGATGCCAAAAAACGAAAAAAAAAAAATACTAAAAAGGCAAGAAAAAAAATTCGAATACAAAGAAAATGCAGTGTGGGCACCGCAAATAAGCCGCATATTTTTTTCTACTTCTCCAAATTTCCATTTTCTTCTGCAACAATCAAAGTGTCTGCGTGACTTTTGTTGCGCTGCACGCACGAGTGTGAGTGCGACTATTGAAATAATGCAACAGTATTGTTCGCAGCCGGGTCTTTCATACCACGCCGCACGCGGCAACAACGCAAGCTCAGCTCGCAGCTGTCATTGTCTGCTTGCAACAACTTAAATAAGCACCGTTAGTTGCTGCGCGCAGCTGATTATATTCCTACACAATTACCGTAGTGCGTCCGGGATGAGGTGGCATGCTCACCCTCTTTGCATACCGCACACAATTGTGGCTTGCAAATCCTTTCTGCTGCACGCCTGGAATGCTGCTAAACATTTTTAGTTGCCCTTGTACGCTGAAGCTTGTGCATTTTTCTGCTTCTTCCCGGTCTTAACGCTCAACGCCTGCCTTTTGTTGCTGGTTTTTTGTTAAATTGCAACGATTTGTTAACCTGACATTGGCATTGAAAGCTGCGGCTGCGGCTGTGGCTGCCTCCAGCTCCACTAAATTCCTTTACCCAAAATTAGAGTTGAACTTTCGGTTGGAGTTGCGTTTTGACTTTTCGTTATTTGCCCCCAGCACTCCCCTTCTGCTTTCTAGCTTTTACTTTTCTAATGCGGCGCTTTCATTGCTGCACATTTTTGTTGTTGGCTTTTGTGGGCATTGTTTTTTTTTTTGCCTGTGCTTGTGCGCTTTCGCCGCAAGTGGGCCGTAATGCATATAAATGCGTTTAATTCGCTGACATTAAACTGACAGCGGTGAAAGGATGAAGTATTTAGCGATTCTATTTAAGTTTGTCTGTGGAAATAATCAATGCTTTCGTGGAAAAATGAGCGAAACATTTCTTTCAATAGCAAAAGAGAAAATCTGTGTTCAAAATCAGCTACTTAAAAGACAGGCTTTGTTCTTGGCGAAACGAAATTAAAGGAAACATTAATATTTCCACACGATTTCACAAAACTCTGCAGGCTAGACTTCTCCTATCTACAAAAATTAATTCTTCATATTTTAACTCATTTCATAATAAATCAGTTCCATTTCTCATATTTATATAATGTGAATTTGAAAAAGCGTAGCAAATGGGTCTGGTAGTGCACGAGGCCAAGACGAAATATCTCCTGCCATCAAACAAACAGTTGTCGCAATCGCGACTTGCTCCCACGTCACTGTTGACATTCATAACTTCGAAGTTGTAAATAATTTCGTCTATCTTGGCAGCAGCGTCAACACCAACAACAATATCAGCCTTGAAATCCAAAGCTGAATCATCTTGTTAACAGTTGCTTTTTCGGACTCAGTGGCCAATTAAAAAGTAAAGTCCTCTCTCGACGAACAAAGACCAAACTCTATAAGTCACTCATCGTCCTGCTATATGGTGCAGGGACATGGACGATGACAGCATCTGATGAGTCGACGTTACGAGTTTTCGAGAGAAAAATTCTGCGAAAGATTTATGGTTCTTTGCCCTTTGGCCACGGCCAATATCTCATTCGATGGAACGATGAGCTGTATGAGAAATACGACGACATTGACATACTTAGTTCAGCGAATTAAGCGACAGCTGCTGCGCTGGTTAGTTCATATCGTCCAGATGAAAGAAAGCAATTCAGTTTTGAAGGTTTTCAACGCAGTATCCGTTGGGAGAGGAAGAAGAAGACCTGCACTCCGTTAGAAAGACCAGGTGAAGAAGGACTTGGAATCTCCAATTGGCGCCAAACAGGAAAGGAAGAACGCATAAGCAGTGGCTTCGCCAATAAAGAAGTACATGAATTTTTTAATAAATGTATACTGATTTCATAAAAAGAAAAATTTAACTTCGGCTGCAGCAAAATAAACTTTAGGTGCATTTTTATAGCATAACAAAATGCAAAAAGATGCTTAACTTGATATTTATTGTTTAGTTTATATGACAGTTACCATATATGCTTTAGCAATCCGATTTAAAAAATTCGAGAATTGTAGAGTTGCCTTGGATAATATTCTATGCCAAATTTCGGTGAGACATTTCTTCAAATAAAAAAGCTTTGCATAAAAGGACATCATTTTGATTGCTCAGTTTGTATCACAGTGGTCTGATATGGGCGGTTGCGACAAAGCTCCTTAGAGAGAAAAGAACCTGAGAAAAATTTCAGATTGTTATCTCAAAACCTCCAGGTCACTGTTTAGGTGCTAATGGCCGCAAAAAGTAACTCGTTTGCACTGCAATATTGTTAACGTCAAGCTGTAAGACAATATGAACTAAATGATTTGCGTACTTCAGGTAAATTCTTACGGACGTTGCTAAATTGACTCAGGTCATCATGCTGACCACTTCTATCTACATTTTATAGAATGTTTGACGTTTCCTTCTGTGCGGTGCAAACTTCTTGGCAAGCTAAGTCTGCTCAGAATATAATTTTTTTTTTTGCCCTAATCGTCAAAATATTTTTTTTATTTCAGCGATAAATATTCGTAAGACCACGGTATTATCTTAACAGAACCTTTTGAAGATACAACTTTTTCAAAATTCGATTTTAATATTCGCATTTCTAGTTGCCTTCTGAGCTTTTCCAGATCTTATTAAACTAGGCTTCAAATTACTACAATGCTGTAGTCTAGTAAGCTTCAGATATTGAAGATTTCCGATCGGATAAGCATGTCGATTTTTTCGGATATATAGAGCTTTAGAGAGAACTTGTTCCTTTTCAGGATAATGAAACTAATACTTTCAGTTCTGGTTTCCTTCAGAGTTTTTCGAAAATATTTGGGTAATAATTTCAGTACTTTTTTCCATCAGTGTTCCTCGGTTTTTTATTCTTAACAGAGCTTTTGGAAGACGAGGAATTTTTTTCCAAGTTCCGAATACTCTCAGTTGCATCTTTTGAGTTTTTCCAGACATTATTTAACCGGGATATGCGTTCCGTCAGTTTTGATGCAATTGTGGTAAATATCGATAAAATAATGAGAATCGTGGAGTCCGACCGTCATGCAAGCGTTATTTCAATTCTCCAGCAGCTATGCCTTTGTATAAAAAATAGTTTGGAATCATTTTAAGAAGGTTGTGTATAAATGAAGCTCGAGAGCTGCCACAAGAGTTAAAGCGAAAAAACCTCATTACCGAATATTTGTCTGTTAATCCCTGCTGGACCGCAACAAAATCGATCTTTTATAGTTTTAAAACATTTGGTTTCTGGTGATCGAAAGGGTGTTACTTATGACAACAACAAACGTAAACCATCAAGGTCAAATCGCGGTGAGCCGGCGCAAACGTTGACCAAGCAATGATTGATGGTCAGAGAGGTTTTTCTATGTGTTCGTTGAGATTGACAGGGTATATTCGAAAGTGCATTGTCAACAGTTAGACCGTCTGAACGACGTCCATAAGTGGCCAGTAGGAGAGATATGGTGTTCCATCCGAACAACGGCAGGCTGCACACATTGATAATGGACGCCAGAAACGCTGGGAGCTTGGTTGGTTGGATTTTATGCAATTCAATAAAACCTTTCACGGTGCAGAGCAAGTCCGTGACTTAGTTTAATATATAGTACATGGGTAGCTTTATCCTTTGTTAATTTTTAGGGTAAGCTACTACTTAATAGTTTGTAGAAGACAAATATTTGCACGCTCAGATGATATTTGCTCAGATTTTGAAAGCGACGTTTTGGAGAAAGCCGCTTATTGTATAGTGATGTGATAAGCTGAAAGCCGTTATCAGCCATTGTTGTCATAACAGTCGCCTTAACTACTTTGTTAAGGCACTTAGCGAGAAGTTCGAGATCCATGACTGATGTCTTGGTATGATATTTTATATTTGCCAAAATACTTTGCATTCTAAACCGCGAGTTTTTGAAAGGTTTTATATTTCGAAGAGTTTTGAAAATAAATTTTTGTATCAATTGCTTACTGTTCCCATCCCAATAGTGCAGCATTGGACTCTAATCATGGGGACAGTTTGGATTAGTCTTGAAAAATTGTGTATTGTTTTGTTTTTCGAAAGTTATTTGTTTGTTCCTTTAGCTCCAACTCCGATTTATTTTACACTTCTGGATGTTATCCTAAAGGTTCCTATGTGCATTTGAAAGGCTTTTTGATTTTATCGGAAACATTTTTATCTCAGAGATATGCTTAAATAATTATATTCTTTACTGAAATTCGTAAACTTTATTTTAGAATTATAAAGGTTTGACCATAGATTCTTGTTGGAAAAAATGTCCTAGTTGTAAGCCTAACAACATTCAAACCTCGATGTTTAGAAGTGTGATTTTCGGTACATGTCACTCATGTCTCAAAACACTGTAAAACTGTGTGCTTAAGGCTTGTATCTAACGGGTGATCCAAGTATAGGTACATTTTTCAAAAACCTTTTTTTTTGACAGATCACGCGTAAGCCGTGCAAGCTGTCATGTTAGATTTGTTCGGTATTATTTTGAGTTTCATCATGGAAAGGATGACACATGAACAACGTTTCCAAATCGTTCAACTTTATTACGAAAATGCACGTTCTGTAAAGTATGTGTTTCGTGCGGCTCGCTCAAGTTATGATCAACATAATCGGTCTATTGAGCATACTTTTCGCAACACCATCACCCATTTTGAAATTGAAGCTCGTGAGCTCGGTGACATCTGGTTTCAACATGACGGCGCCGCTTCCCGACATCGCTCAATCAATGGATTTATTGAGAGAATACTTCGGTGAGCACGTTTTGGGCTGGTCGATTAGCCACCAAGATCGGTGATATCACACCGTTAGGCTCTTCTTGTCGGGATTTGTAAAGTCTAAGGTCTATGTGAACAATCCCGCTTCGATTCAGGTTTTGGTGCAAAACATCACGCGTGTTATTCGCCATCTGAGACGTAGCCGCGACTAACATTTTAAAGAGTACTATCGATTGATAATGAACATTCCCCATTCAACTTGAAGTTTCTATGTTTTTTCTTTAAAAAGCAGGGAACCTCGAAATGGATCACACTTTGTAATGAAAATCACTGTCAAAAATGCGTCTTTTTTTAAAATGATAACAACTTTTCAACCTTTCTCGAAAATTTAAGATGTTCTTGCAATAAACGCGACCATTAAAATTAAATATCAATGTGATTTATAGCAGTAATATTAATGTATAAATATACACACACACACACACTACCCGTATCGCATTTTATTTTGAAGATTTCTCGCACCATTCGAAGTCTAACCTCACATATTGGACCAAACTTTGCGCTATGGTGACAAGCGCCTTGTTTCGACAAAGTTTAACCTCCCGCCAACCCACCGAATAAGCGTCGCACAGCAGTTTGTTTAATTAACTTTTGTTTGAACTTGTCGCATAAATCTCTTTCCAAAGCGTTTTGACCTGCGTTGAAAGCATTGAGTACGCTGGAAGACAAGTTGAAAGTAATGAAGGGCGACGAAAATCGACAAACATTTGCCATTTGAAGTCAAAACATGACAACAGCAAGCCAAACAAACACATACGGACATATTTATAGTGACAGAAACAGTTGTAGCAAATAATAGCGAATGTATTTAAGGGATGTGGCACGACGTGTGGGCGGAGGGTTGGGAGGGTGGTAGGAGTAAAAGTTCCTGCCAAATAACTAGCAACGTAAAGAATTTTAACGAGTGCTGCGGTCAAATACAAACATTACCCATATAAAATACTATGCGCGGAGTGTTGAGTGCAGTAGCCCAAGGTTGAGAGAGAAGTGGCGTTGAGTCTGACAACCAAAGCGCTCAGTGGCGAGCAGTGTAGCGCACATTTGGTCAGCTGGCAGTAGTGGCTCACTCATGTCTAAATTGTTAGGCATTTGGCATTTCGTATCAAGCTGCCGCCCACACTTTCTTATGTGCTGCTGCCACCCACAGCGCGCCACCTTCGGCGCTCCACTCATCTTTGCGTAATCGCCAAACCGCAAAAACTCATTATGTGCACATTTTTCCAACATCCCGTCTTCACACAACAAACAAAACAGCGAAAAGGTCCAGTGGCAGTAAATATTTGCAGGACATGACTGAAGGTTGTCGCACAAGCGGCAGACAGCGTTGGTGGGAGCTAGTTCTGAGGTGTGGGCGCAGGTTTGTTGGGTTGCGTAGCGGTGATGGCAACAGGAAACCGGAAATAATGTACGAATTGTGCTAAACTATATTTTTATATGATTCTTGACATGCTTATGTCATGAAGTGGGGGCGTGAAGCAAGTGTGCTAATGCACATGAAATTAGTGAAGGTTCGCAATCAGTAAGTAAGCAATTTTGTCGCAATTTAACATAAGAGGGTAGGGATTTAGGATGTGGATATACACCGGTGCTTTATATGAGAGTTAGTGGTTTAATAAAATACTAAATAATGGAGGTTTACTTTTATCGTTCCGTCAGTGCGTCGAACTAATAATCCTTTTCGCCAGATTGGTCAAGTAGGTCTTCTCAAAGTGAACAGTTTAATTTTAATTTGCACAAAGCTTACGGTACTTGAATCGTTCTACACTGCTTTTGAGCTTTCAAAACTGACAGAAGATTAGCTGAAGTGCGAATACACAACTTCAAATATCCGTCTGATTTATTTAAATGCCTGAAATGTGTTATTACTACTTTAGAGGCTTCAAAAGTACCCCTAATACTTTAGGAAAGTGTGGTCAAGCTTCTTTAAATAATTTGAATTAAACTGTTTAACCGCTTAAGCTTACCTTGATTGGCTTCGTGTTGCTTTTGTGGTACCAAAATACCTTAAATACTCAGCGGGAGCGCAGTCAAATATCTTGAATTACCTTCTTAAGCGTTTATAAGACCACAGTTTTGTTCAAATATCCACAATCCTAACAAAGAAAATGAATAATTACAGTTTAGCTTCTTCCAAAGACTTAATTAAGAATGGCTTACTAGGATTCCTAAACGTACTATATACTATCTCAGCAACTAAAATTCTCATTTTTTTATTGAACACTGAGATTTCATTACGACATTCGATTTGCAAATACATATGTTCTGGATATAAGTTTAGAGGCATGTGGAAAATGTATTTCAGCGAGTATAGATTAGCGGGATGTTCGAGTCTCAATCGTTGAGGCAGTATAGCAGGATATTATACGAGTATTCGACGCAAAAATGTTACAATATAAGTATCAGTTGAGTACATAACTGCATCGAACATCCTTAACTTTCTTCATTTGTGGCGTCAATTTGTGCAGAAAAGCTTGCCGAAACCAAAATCCGAATATTGGAAAAAAGATTATTGAAAAAAGACCTGGAAAAGCTGAACTTGCATACATTTTTTGACGAAGTTCTTGTAATTAGTTTAGAAAACTGAGCTTCCACAAGTCTCAGAGAAAACTTTTGGAGTCAGTTTATAGTTTGGTTATGCTTGGGTTGAGAGAAAAATGAGATTATCAAACTAAACTCAATTATCATGTTGATACCCATAACCGCTACCCATATCTCATAACTAGCTACCTAACTGAAACATTATGCAAAGAGAACTTGTGAATACCTAGCTTTCATTCACTTACGTAACGCTTTGCGATTAACCCACATTAATTCATTTACGACCTGAAAAAACTTGAGAACGCTGAGTTTTAATAGATTTTAGTGACAATTGTTGGGACGATCTTTCTGCCAGTGGGGAATCATTCTCTCGTGATCATTTAGCTTTGGTAGTCTTGAAAATAGTTTACATTGGGGACTAATTCCTATTACGGCGGTAGATTTCCAAGCACGAGCACCTAGGCTTCATATTACAATAGCAAACTATCGGATCAACTTCTCTCTAAAACACGAGTTTATATGCTTGATGATGAGCAGATTTTAAATAGGGTTGAAACTTTCTCTAGCCACTCAATATTCGTATATATTACCTGATATGTTGTAATACCTTTTCCTTAGTTATTGGATCCAATGTGATACCAACATCTTTGAGTTTACATAGAAATTTTTGCTTGAAACCGAAAGCTTTAGCATATGCTGTAAATACTTTATGTCATGTGTTATGGCCATCCATAATACATAATTGAACTGCAATGTATCGTATAGAGACCAAACCGTTCGAGTTTAGTCTACACCAAAGGAGAAGAAATTTTCTGGAAGGCTGCTGGAAGGGTTGGATTTCTTATGAAATGAAGATTCATACAATTTCTAGTAATAGTGTGGCATTATATAATTTCTGTTTCATGTTTTATATTTCTACCAGCTGAAAATACTATGAATTTGCCGGCAAACAGGCAGAAACCCTCAATATGAATCAAAACAACTGCAGCTCTTTAAATAAAATGTCTGCATACAAATCCTTACTACAAGTATGTGCATTTCCTAGTATATTCTTAGCTAAAGAGGACCGTAGGCTATTTTCTATTTGATTGACGCTGATTGTCTCGATGTGATTTTTTTATTAAAAAAGTATTTTCTTTTATTATATTAATTCACGAGGTTAGGTTTAGTAGTTGTTCCGCTCTGAAATGCCTATGAAGTAGGCTGTAGACACAAATTCAAGTTTATTTGAATGTGTCTGCCGACATTCCTCAGCATCTTGTAGTTTTATTATCTTCAATGCTTCTTTTACAAACTTCGTTTGCACACTTAAGGGTTGCCAGCTTATTAAAATTTGTTTAGTTTGTATTTAATTTTTAGTTATGAGCTAGATTTTTTGTGGTTTAAAACTGCTTATTCTAGCAAAAATAATAACCTATCAATATATATGATAATCTTAAGTGGATATAACGTTTTCTTAGAGCTAATACAATCTCAAGTATTTCTACTCGTAAGAGTCAGTAAAGATGTTGAGAGCTGCAGTTTGAAAAAAAACTGAACATTCCACATCTTCTCCTATCTATACATCAGTCCAAAAGCATACATACTCTTATATCTTTACTTGAAACGGTCATCAAGAGTAGCATGTAATACACATTCTCCAAAACGAACTTTAGCGAGGAGAGAGTGCGTAATCCAAGAAAGTGCTTGAACGTAAATCAATATCCAATGGAGCTGATTACTTTCTCTGTCCAAAATCTGTTCCTCAAACGTTTGTTTATGACAATCCTGTGTTGGATATTTTATGGAATCAGATCTTGAGTTTCAGTGGGTTTAGTTAATAGTGCATTTATCGAAATTTTGATTTTGAGATCTTGTTATTAAGTCAAAAGTAATGTCAAAAACGACACATGAGACAACTTTAATTTATGACGGGATTTCATTCCTTCTTTGCAAACTATATAATTGCTTTATCATGTTTCTAAAGACCAGTTCCGTCATATAAGCGGTTAGATTAGATTAATGAATGAGGAATGCACCGCGACTTTGGGTCTATTGTGCTCTCTCCTAAATCACAAGGACTCACCTAGCCCCAGCACATTGTTAAAGTCCAATATTCTACTGGATGCTGAGGCGATGCGATCCCTATTCGGAAACATGGCTCCAAGGGCCTTAATCCTGCATCTACAGACTGCTGTGCAGTCGATTAGCAGGTATCCAAGCGATAAATAAAAATCAATAGATAAATGAAAATCAATCCCATTTTGAGTTGCAGCTGCTTAGCGAAGTAATGAGTCATCAGTGGATGCACTGTTCTTTGAATTCTCTAAAGTCTTTCTGTTTATAAAACTTAATAGAAGGTGATACCTATTTCTTAACAAAAGTTCGAGCGTATTTTGGGATTTACCTTTCAAGAAGCTGAAGATTTTAGATATTTTCATAAGATTTTGCCGATCAGAAAACATTCTGCTCGGTTGAAAAAACCCTTTTATATACCGATCGCTTTTTTAGGTATTCGAATCTTGACGGTCTGTTATTGTTGTAGGGAGGGAGTTGTTAGATGAGTGGGATTCACTAGACATGCAAATAGATGACGAGTCTGACACATATTACATTGTTGTAGGGATACGATTCTGGATAGTAGAAATTTAATTACGGTAGAACAAATGGATCACTCTTGGTTCTCGGGGCAACTCGAGGTCTTCATCTGCTATGGCGGGTGGTTTGATCCCGTCATTCTCTGGGAGGGAGCCGATGAAGGTGCTGATGGCTCTACTGTGAATGGCGATCAATGCGTGTCTAAAGTTTATTGCGTCCGTGGTCGATCAGGAAGCGGCTCCGCTTCAAGCAGACGATTGGAGAGATGGTTTCTGCGAAAACATTCCAGAAGAAAGTGCCTGGAAGGGATGTATTGTGTTTCTTGACCGCAAGTGTTCGCAGAAGATGTCAAGAGGCATCCTTTAACTGTATAGAAAGCTGTATTTTAACACGTCTCAAACTTCTTCGTTGGCATTTCCCTACATCTAAGCTAGCATATCGGTGCAGCGTAGTTAATGACCGGTCGGCAGATTTTGTTGGTTGTTTCGGCTGTGTAATTAAGCTATAATCGCAGTCATATGAGGCTTGAGAGTGCTGGGATGTCAAGGGTAATGCCTAAAATCTTAGGGTTGTCCACAGTCGGAATTTAACCGCCTTTGATTGCACTCGTTCATTTAAAAAATATGCTCGCTTTGGATTTATAGCCTGATGTAAATATCGTATAATTATCTGCGTAAAAGGTGTTGGAAATTCTCTCTGCTGGTTCAGAGACTTTCGAAATATAAACGTTAAACTATAGCGGAGAGAGGACACCACCCTGCGAAACCCACTGTTTAATTCTTTTCAACTGAGAGTTTAGTTCTCGAAGCAATACGGATGATTGCCGATCGCTCAGATAATTCATGGCCCATTTCTTCAGCCCTGGAGAGATTGTCTGCTCGCTAGTTGAGCTCGTAACACACTTGGGGAAGCTGTTGTGCGCATTGTAATGCTCATAAATTTGCTTGCAAAAAATGTATATTATTATTACCGAACTATGTAACTGCTGGCAACCTTGTTTTCTTGCTTCCTGCGACTTTGATTATGATTATTGCCTATTTCTTATTACGATTATTGTTTCCATTTCATTCGGCATATAATTTTATGAAAAATCTCATAGAGAATGGTTATTCGCAATCGTCTTCGCACATTTACTTGTTATTTATAGTCGAAGGACATGGAAAATGTGGGTTTGGGGTGGCAATAAGATTAGAGACAATGAGTGTGTGGTAAGTTAAAGAAGAATGCTGACCGAATCTTAAGCAAATAAAGCAAGAAATGTGTCTAAATATGTATGTATTTCTGTCTGCAAGTCTTTTATGAGATCCTGTGAGCGCATGAGGTTCTAGAAAAAACTTTTTTGTCCTTTTTTTATAAACATTGCATTTTCTTTTGTTCATTTTCTAATTGCGCTTTTGTAGTAATTTCTCTCTCTTCAATTTTTCTTGCAGGCGCGACAAGGCCGCAGCAAATGGCGAACCTTTCACCGAGCCGCCACCGCGTCTACGCGGCCAAAGCGCTTACTTAGCGGTAAGTACGGGATTTTTTCATTATTTTCTCAGCTAAACAGTTACTTCAAAATTATTTGCACTTTTTTACACACATTTTAGCAGCACAATTTCCAGCAGCCGTTTACCGTTGTACGCTTGCTGGCATTTTAATTTTGATTTTAGCTCAAAGCTACTGTTATATAAGTGTGCTAGAATGTAAGTATGTGTGAGCATTTGCTTGTAGTGTCACGGCCACATGCCGTTAAATGCTTTTAAGCTTTTAAATGCGCTGCGTCCACATGCCACATTTGCCATGCAACTTGTCCACTACGCCAACTCACACGCCTGCCACTTTATGGCTTTGTCACTTTGCCACTTTCGCACATTTCGCGCTCATTTCCACTTTCTTGAAACTTCATCGTTTCATTGTCATCTTCACTGTTCCGCCGCGCCTTGCCACACCTTAACAGCCTGTTGTTCCTGCAATTTCCACTTAGTTGCGCACAATGCTGTTGCATGCCACTTCGTGCCACTGAAGTAATTTCCTGGCAGCCGGTTTTCTTACTCCATTATTTGCCTGTTACTTATTTAAAGTTTATGGCGTTGGCTCGGGCCACCAGCTGCCAGCCAGCCAGCCAACCGACCGCCGCGTTGAAAGCATCCTTTTGTGGCATCATTGCGCTTTATTGTTGTCGTCCATAATAATATTCGCAACTTTTGAGTGTGTCGTGTCGTCTGTCTGTGTGATGAGTTAAGTGTCTCATCATTATGTTGTGCTGGCTTTAAGAAATTTAATTCATTATTTATAACGTGGAATATTTGATGGTGTCCATAATCGCATAACTTGGGACTTACATAATTGCTGTATATAACATATTATATTTTTGTTACTCTCTGCGGATACATGGAAGTATTTAAGGCTCGTCCTAAATAGAAAGCTTTAATGGAAGCCTAATATCGAGGAGAGAGCAAACAAGGAATTGATTGTCTTGTACTGTCTCAGGTGGGGTCTCTCAGCGAAAGTTGTCCTCTAACTCTACCAACAAACCTTTTATGTTCTATGGGTAATTTGTGTGGTGGACAACACTAAAACAGATAACATTTGCATATAGTGACCATATATCGTCAGAAGGTGTATGGCCGCGAAAGTTGCTATCAGACTCGGAGAATCTGGATTTTTTAATGAACACATGTCTGAACCTACGAAAATCCTCACACGCTTTGACTTTATACTGAATCTTTTGGATCATGGAGTCGGCGAACAAAACATTTGAAGCCGTTGAAGGATAGGGGCAGTGACGAATAGTTCAAAGCTTGGGGAAGTCCTTGAACTCATTAACCGGGCATTCAGGTCTGTTTAAGGAATGCCCAACCTTTATCCATCGGGTTAATTTTTCATAACACTAGTATGCGTGACAGGCCACAGCGGTATTGCAGGCATCTGCAAAACTGATGAGCTGGCCAGGAAGTGTACGGTAGCCTCATTGTCAGTAGAATGCGAACGAATCAGTGCTGCTTATCTTCATGTGTTCTACAACTGAATTCTGATTTACGCGGGAACTTGGCCAGCGTTCACCAGCCAGGCAGGCTACCAACAGTTCATGCGCCGTCCAATGATCCTTTCGGCCCACGATTGAGCGGAAGTGATCCAGTGTACTCTTTACTCTCAGTAAGGCTAGCCGCTCCTTAGTTATAGGGGCCATTGTCCTATCAGTGTTCAAGCTCAATATGCTTAGTTGCAAAGCTCCACTAGCATAACGATGTCGGAATTGCGGACGCCTGCGGCCGGAGGTTTTACTAGTATTTTCTTTATGGGCATATAACATAGCATTATCAATGTTAATGGTTCAGTTCTGTATCTCACTTTAACTACCTAAAAAGGGAAACTGCACTTTAATCATTTCTTATTCGACTCCCTGGCTTCACAATTTTTTTAAGAAGTAACGGTTCCATAAGCTACTTAATTACGTGGGAGCTTGTGAAGAGGATGACCAGACAAACAAAGTGTTAAAACAGTAAAATATATTTACGAATCCAACACTTGTTGTCGACTGAAAAAACCGCCTTCTGTAGAGTCTGTGTGAAAATATTATTTCAAGAAGCATCGAAAATTACAACTAGTTCTGAAAAAATTTAACGCTCATTTTGCATTTATTGCTCTAATATTACTCTCTTAGAGTCTGCTTAGAGAGAGCAAGCGCTACCGCTTCCACGGCGGTCGGTATTCACTCAGCAGTACCTATTATAGGCTTGGCTTTTCTAGTCCAGGAGAACATTTCTTCACATCGAAAATTCTCTCGAAATGTATTAAGGATATTACTTACATACAATACAAATGAAAGGTGAAGCTCGGTCAAGCTTGTTGCTAACACTGCATACTGTACTTATATAAGTATGTGAAACTCAAGTTCTATCTAAACTTGCTCCCCATTTTAATGGCACTCTTTCATAAATGAGCAATTCAAATAATGCAGATCCATTATATTTAAGCAGCATCATTTTCGAAAAGAAGCCTTGCACTAAAAACATAATTACTTCCTTTGCGAAAACGCTAAAAAATAAGTGCCAAAATGAGCTCACATTAGTCCTCAACAAAAGCAAAAAGGATATTGCGCTAATGTGCCAGGATATGGAAACAATTGAGGCAAAGAGAGAGAATTTAGGTTGAGCAAGATAAGTAGCTTTAAATGTCTTCTTTTGAATAGGTAAATAGACACACTTTTGCGAACTGGCGCGCTTAGAGAATGCCAATGAGTTGGTGGGAAATTTTGAGCTTTCTGATGCGCCGTATGCCGTCATTGCGGGGATATTTGTAATAAAGGAGTGTAAGAAGATTGCGATTATCTCACTATGAGCTTACTAGTGTAGAACTACTCGTGGCGGTCATTTAAAATATGTTGTGCTAACAGCCACCTCCACAACTCGCTGCCATCTTGCCACTAATGGAATTTTAGTATTGCCAGGCGCCCTTTGACTCCTCGCGCTTTTATTTGATGAGCTAACGCCGCTGAAAGGGCAAGTGATTTGCGGAAGGCACGCACTAACGGTAATATTATACTGATTATCATACTTATTGTTTGTGTTATTAGCGCACAGTGAGGCGAGCTTGATGAGCAAGTGCAGCAGAGTAGAGAGATGAGCGAGTTGTGGAATAAAAGAGAGGTGTTTGTGAACAGAAAAATATATTATTTCGCGAAATTTTAAAGGAGTATAAAGCTTTGTTTACAAGTACTATAAAAGTTTGACAGTTAGTTTTGTTTATGACGTGGCATGTGGCGATCTCTTAATAGCCTTGAAAGGCACAATTTTAGCATTGAATGACTGAAAGTCGGTCTGAAATCAAGCTCTGGTGCTTTTTTTGGAGATATAATTTGAAAAGAACCATTATAGAGAAAAAAGAAAAGCGACGTTGCTCTTTGCTGTAGTAGCTATGATTTAGCATCTCCTGATATTATGCTTTCACTGCCTTTCAGCAAGCTGGAGAAGTGTTCTTTCTATAATTTCAATATGCTCTGGGCATCAGTCACTAGTTTACAGCTGGGAGTTATACAAGTGTACGTGCGGAATTTGAAACCTTTTGTTAGTCGCTGCATGTTTTCGTAGAAATTTCGAGTATTACCCCAGTCGGCCAGCTTGTCAAGCTCTTCTTACTCTCGCATTTCGGCCTATCTATCATCCCGCACGTGTTGTGGCGGATTGCAACGTAGCGAGGAAGGCAGGGTAACTTGATGAATTTTCCTATGCTAGAACTACAGATAACCATATTTCGGGCCCCGGCGAAGTCCATCAACCACAACACATTTAAAGAGTCTAAAATTTACGACCGTTGTGCCAAAGAAACCTTCTTTGCCCACCTTAGGGTTAAGGTCGACAAGCATGATTTTGATGTCGTGGCAGGGCAGTTTTCATAGGTGCGCTCAAAGCGCTCATAGAAGACATCTTTGAGCACATCGTCCTTCTCTTCCGTCGGGGAAATTGTGCAAATCAGTAATATGTTGAAGAGCTTTGCTTTGATGCGGATTGTGGCTAGACGTTCATCAAATTGGGTTGAATGCCTGTACTCGGCGACGGAGTTTCTCTTCCACCTCCATTCCTACACCGATTTTCTGCTGCTTTATATGGCCAATGTAGTATATGCCACAATAAGCTACTCGTCTCAGTCCTTGTCCCATCATTTTCTTACATCATTTTTCAACGCACTTCTTGGACGGCGGTAATGTCACTTTTACTCTTACGAGGACATTAACCAAATGGGTAGCGGATACCTTCCCATTTAAGGGACCGGACATTCTAGGTGAATGCCCTTCAATCGTAATCCTTAATATGTTTGCAGTGGTTGTCATCAAAAAGGGGGTCTTTTATCCAAGCATGTTTTCTTTTTTTTATTGGGGCTGTTTTTAACGTGGCGGGTCCCAAAGCCAGCGCACAACGCTGGGGAGGGATGGTTAACCTTCCCACTTTAGCTTACTTTCAAATAAATATTTATTGATCACCCAGATAATACTTGGCCTAAAACTGGAAATCGTGGGCTGCTTGAGCCATATGTAAAATAACCGTTTCTGGCCATTACCAAGTGAATGGTGCTCAGAGAACTTTCCTCACTTGCGTGAACTTTTACGCATGGCTCCATTCTCAAACTAAGCCGACACAAGATTACTCTAACATAAAGCTGTCATACGAACTGAACGATCGGATTCGAGTGCTTGCATGGCAAAATTTTTCATTAGAGCTGATATCCTTACCAAGTTATCAAGGCAGTGGAATCTTCGAAGAAATTGTTCAGTTAGCATATAGCTGCCATACAAACAACATCAAACTCAAGTTGTTATACTATTTGTCCCACTGTACCTCAGCCCCCAAAACAGAACGCGAAGATTAACAGTCATTAGTTATGCGGAGAGGAAATAGTAGTATGCCACGTACTTACATACATACATACATACATATATACATATGTATGTATATTTATATGTATAAATAAATGTGTTTGATGCGCTGGCAGCGACCCCACGCAGTTGACGCGCATTAAATTGTGTGTTTAATCCAGTGGAAACATCATTACGAGCACCTGTCTAATTGCGCTAATCACCTGCGCTACGCACATAGCATAAACGTGAGGTGACGCAAGTAAACAGCAATAAGCTAACAAACACCTAAACATACATATACCTTTGGTATACATACATAAACATTGTGCTTTGTTATTAATGCTTTTGATGTCTTGCTAAATTATTAGGAGAAAGCAATTGCTACGCGGCAGAAGCTGTTCAGCTTGGTACCAAAAAACATATCCGCCACTTTGGCAATCCAGCTTCCTGGCCATTGTCCTCTCAGCGCAATTATGCTAATGTTTATGGTTGGCTTTAAAGCATTCTTAATATCATTTTTCATCTGCTGTGTGTGTTGTTGTTGTGGTTGTTATAAATTTCGACGCGCTAAAATGCTAATTTTTGTTGTGAAAGTCATTGTGTGTATGTATGTGTGTGTGCTGTTCTTGTTCATTCATATTTTAATGCGTTGAAAACTACCAGGGCATCACTTGGCTGCCTAAAAGTATGCTACATTATTTTCTATTATTCGGTTACTAAAGCAACTGATGGTTCGTGGAGTGTCTTGAGGAGTTTGTGCAGATTTTCCATAGAAGAAGAAACGCATATACATACATATCGGGTATTCCACACCAAATCGACCACTTTTGAACCCGACCCCTTTAGATTTTGCTGAAACTTAACCATCCTTTTCTACCCTTTGAAAAACATCTTTGAGAATTTTTTCAAAATTTTTTGTCTAACTTCAAAAAAGTTATGAATTTTTCAAAAAAAATGGCTTTTTTATTTTCAAATAGCCATAACTTTTGTAGAAATTGACTTTTGGGGACCTTTTTTCTTTAAAATTTTTGTTTTTGAATGAACTTTTCGAAAAAATACACGAAAAAAATTTAACACGATCAATTATATAAAATAATCGGTTTTTTTAAGCAAAATCGTCATTTTTTTTTTTGGAAGTTCGCCATTTTTTTTTTATTTTTTTTTCCTCAAAAAAAACTTCAATTAATTTGACAACTATCCTTGCTAATTGCGGAGTGGGCCGATTATTTTTTATATTTTTTTTATTTATTTCATTTTTGAAAATTTGATAATTTTGTTTTAAAGAAATAAATTTAAATAAATAAAAAAAAATATATGTACTCGGCATATCATTTGTAAGAAGAAGATATCTTTTTGTGCATATGTATGCATACATAAATATGTATATAGTATTTATATAATAATATTATATATGTGTATTACAATTTCATATAATACATAATTTCATAATCTTTAGCCAATTGACAAAAACTTGTTTTATTTTATTTCTAATCACTTTATACCAGTCTATTTTATTTATACCAGTTTCGCCAAGGCTTGAGGCTTGTTTTGAAGTGAGACGACCGCCTTCTATTAAAATCTACTTGAGGCCAGTTTAATTTATTTATACCAGTTGGTTGATGAGCTTGTCAAATAAAGTACCTTTTTTGTTGTTATAAATTATTATAACCGCGTGCTATGCTGTTCCTCTTTGACTATACCAGTCTGCTTGTGAGTGGTATAACACTATTTTATTTATACCAGTTGTATAGAGGAATAGTGAAGACTATTAAATTACTATTTTGAAGGCTGATTACCAACTTCTAATGAAATTTCTATGACTAAGCCAGTTTATTGCATTTATGCCAGCTGATTGATCGAATCGCTAAAGGTTGTAGACTAGCTAACGCTAATAGTTAATATAAAATGCTGTAATGTGTGCTATTCCGCCTTTCTTTGACTATGACAGCATATTTAATTTATACCAGTTTATTTTATTCGATTCGTCAAGTCTTGTAGACTCTTAAATAACTATTTTGAAGTGATCAGACTATTTAATAAATTTGCAGGATACCAACCAACTTGTTTAGCACTAAGAATTATTTTTGCTTTATGCCAATTTATTTGGTCTATACCAAGTTTAAATCTACTGATTTATACCAGCTGCTTGTTTGAAGCATTAAACCTTGTAGTGTGGCTTACAGCTATTTTTAAGAGATGCTGTTATATATTTTTTCTCAATTTAACTTATGCCAGTTTATTTGACTTATATCAGTTTGCTTTTCTATTCGCCTGCCATATTATAGTCAATATTATCGAATATCTTCAGATCTTATAATTTCTTTCCTCTTTTAAATCATTACTACATAACTCAAGTTTTCGAGGGATCAAACAAAATTTAAGTAAATATACGTAGTAGGGACTGAAATATCTCCAAAACTGTACCATCTGCATTCTAATTAACGTAATAGCGTATGATAAAGCATGTAAGAGTGACTAGATTCGTGTGAATTTGCATCCTAAATACTCCCAAACTTTAAGAACTTAATGTTTGTGAAACATTTTGAGACTTTTGATCAAATATGGATTGGGAGAAGAATAGCTATTATTACGCAAAGTGACTGAAACTGTAAATAATTTGGTAGTAGATTATGCAAGGTTAATGCGATACAGATATCTCTCAAGTTAGTCGATCATGTTGATCAGTTTATTCTTTATATGTGAACCAAAAAAAAGTCGAATCACATTGATTGGTTTCGGTGACATTTCTTATAACTATGTTGTCCTGCTCTTAAAATAATATTAAATTTTTGAAAACATTTTGCAATCACATAAGTATATCTCTACAGTGTATAGAGAGGTATTCTAAACCAATTTTACCATAAATGAATCCAAAATAACTCTCAAAATTTTAGGGAGTTTGTGAGATTTTCGTTGGCAACATTGTTAAAAATGGCCAATTTTCATCTATTGTGAATGAAAAACCCAACCCTATGAATTCTCTGAGAAATATTTGATGTTTTGATTGAAAAATTAAAGTTCCACCTATCGATATCTAAATTGAACTCACGAATCTTGAGTACTCAACAATCTTGATTAATATTATAAAAAACAAACTGTTTATAGAGTCAAACTCGCAATGAGAATAACAAAGGGACAGAAATCTTCTTCTTCATTGGCGTAGACACCGCTTACTCAGTTATAGCCGAGTTCACAGCAGCGCGCAGTCGTTCACCCTTTTCGTTGTTTGAAAACTCTCAGAGCTGAAGTGTTTTTATCCATTCGGACCACATTACCTAGCCAGCGTAGCCGCTGTCACATACAGCTCATCGTTCCATCGACTGCGTTATTTGCCGTTGCCAATGCGAAAGGATCATAATTTTCCGCAGATATTTTCTCTGGAAAACTCGTAACGCCGACTAATCAGATGTCATCGCCCATACATCTTCACCATATAGCAGGACGGTGATGATAAGTGACTTGCAGAATTTGGTCATTGTTCGTTGAGAGAGGATTTTACTTCTAAAATGTCTACTCAGACCGAAGAAGCATCTTTTGGCAAGTATTACTCTGAGTTGGATTTCGATGCTGGCGGTTTTTTGTGCTAATGCTGGTTCCAAGGTAGAAGAAATTATCTACGTCTTCGAAGTAATGACTGTCAAGAGTGAGGTGAGAGCAAATTCGAGATTTCGTCTTGCCCTCGTTCACTACCAGACCCATTTGCTTTGCTTCTTTGTCCAACCGGGAGAAAGCAGAATTAACGAAGCGGTTGTTACGGCCAATGATATCCATGTCATCGGCATACTTTCTGTATTCAGACCTGCAGCTGGAATTATTTCCTACATGAGTAGATTGAAAAAGTCGCACGATAGGGAGTCGCCTTGTCTGAAACCTCGTTTGGTATGGAACGGTTCTTGGAGGTCCTTCTTTTACACAGCCGTACTAGCTTTGCGCGGATATCAAATTCAGATATTGCGGCATAAAGGCAGCTCCTTGTCGTGCAGTCAAAAGCAGCTTTGAAATCTACGAAGTGGTAATGTGTGTTGATTCTATTTTCATGGGGTTTTTTCCAAGATTTGAGGCATGGTGAATATATGTTCAGTTGTTGATTTTCCAGGCCTAAAGCCACACTGATAAGGTCCAATCAGTTTCTTGACGGTGGGCTTTAATCTTTTACACAGAACGCTCGATGGAACCTTATATGCGATGTTGAGGAGGTTTATCCCACCGTAGTTGGCACAGATTGTGGCGCCTCTCTTTTTGTGGATTGGATCCTAAGTTCAAATCGTCGGGCATGCTGGCATGCTTTTCGACCATATTCTACAAAGAGCTGATACATGCTCCTTTCCTTTCTGTATTTGAAATCCCATCCAACGGCCTCGCCGCTTTATTGTTTTTCAAACGGGTAAATGCTATTCGTACCTCTTCATGGTCGGGCAAAGGAACGTCAGCTCCATCGTTATCAATTGAGGAATGGTGTTCACCATCTCCAGGTTTTATGTTTTCATTGCCATTCAGCAGGCTGGTTCCCTCCATAATTTCAGTATGCTCTGAGCATCAGCCACTAGATCACCTCTGGAGATTCTACAAGAGTGTGCTCCGGTGTTGAGACCTTCTGTTAGTTGTCGCATTTTTTCGTAGAATTTTCGAGCATTATCGATGTCGGCCAGTTTCTCAATCTCTTTATACTCACGCATTTCGGCTTCTTTTGCTCGTGTTGTGATCGATTGTAGCGTTGCGAGTTAGGCAGTCTGTTTTCTCTCCACTGCGACACGGCACTACTCATCGTACCAGCTGTTCTTTAGCCTTTCGCTTTGCGAAAACCAATGATTTCGTTTGCAGCTGTATCTTAGGAGCTTGAAATGCCTGAAACACTTTGTAGTAAGGAATATGGATAAGTTACCCTTAATTACTTTTTCACTAGGTCGATAGTCGATAAGATTTCTAAACGATGCCTATATTGAGTAAAACGTTTTGAACTCAAGAAAGCAGCAGAGACTCACAGGAAGTATATCGGCCACCTTAAGATATTCAGAACGGATGCCATAAATAAGGGACCAATAATGAAAAAAAAAAACACATTTTGTTGATGACAAAATTTTGTTTGAAGAATATAATTTGTAAACATTTTTAAAGGTACTGGTTTATGGGTTCGCGGTTAAAACAAAAATATATTTTTAATAACGAAGGAATTGTTCTAAAGTAAATTGGCTTACGAGATATATAACCCGAAACCCGGTCAGCGCTATTAAATTCGCTCGATCAGCTTTAAGCGCGTTTTCCTAAACGTAAGTTATGCGTAAGTTTTAGCACGCTTCTGTCAAAATGTTGTTGGTGATAATGGATAAGCATAGCGTCTACTAGATGATGACATTGAGGCAGCTAGCGAATGGTTTCAGGTCGCTGGTGGAGCTACGATATTCGGATTGGAATTTCTTTTTTCGATTTTAAAAAGTGTCTTGTCCTAACTGAGATCGTAAACATTAGTCGACTTTAGAGTTAATTAATGAAAGAAAAAATCTGTCCAAATATCATGTTTAAATGTTTAGTTTTTCTAGCAATGCATCGTCAGAAATAGCACCGAAATTTGAGCGCGAAGGTAGACGACCACATGAAATTGCAACCAGTCTGTGGCGGAACACTTATTTTTAACACAATATTCTGAAGAAACTTGGGAGTGATGCCACTAAAAGCTCTTAATAAAAAAGCATGTAATCGATCCATGCAACAATGAAAACTAATCGTTTCGAAAATGCCATTAAGATAAGCCAATAGGCTGGCACGAAGGCTTGGCAAGTCGCGTTGAGCAATTATTGCACCTTCAGCGCCAGCATTACGCATGCAACAATGCAACACAACGAGTGCAGATTCTGAAATTCAAGTGGCACTTGCGCAAATCTCACTGACAAACAAACATATTATATGCACATATGCAACAACAATTGGTGTTGTGCCCGTTTTTATTGGCACTGCCTGCATAACAGTCGCAGCGAAGGCAGTTTGTGGCAAGTTGCGCGCGGTTAGTCAGTAGTTACTTGCAGCAAGCTTTCAAAACAGCTTGAGGTTATTCTAAAAAGAATCATATTCATAAACGTTGCAGTGGCAACTACGTGCTGCATGAATGCAACAACAACGACAGTAATAAATACAACAACAACACTCAACCACAACACAAACTGCATTCGATTAGCAACAGTGAAATGCATTTGCTGCCGCGCTTGCTGTTGCATGCCACTCGCCGTTGTTGTTGGCTTATGTTGTTGCTATGCGTTTGGCCAATGCATATTTGCAATTTAGACAATTGCTGTGTGCGCTCATAAATTTATTAGCATGTTTGCTGTGTGTAAAAAAAACAACAACAACAAAGTGAAAATAAAAATTAAGCCACCAAGCAATCGGCGGCGCTGCAACAACGAATGCCAATTTGAAAATCAACAACTCTTGGTGCACCCCTATGGTTGTTGTTCTTATTTTGTGATACGTTGCTGACAGCCGTTGCAGCTGTGGGAAGCGGCGGACGCGTTGACATGGCTTCGCTGCTGCACATGCACACATGTTGCATGCAACAAAGCGCGCTATGCGGCAGCCATCAACCGTTGGCTACGTCAGCAGCGCTGCAATGCACAAACAAGCGGCAGTTAGTCAACAGTAGGCGATATTTGCGGCAAATAACAGCAACATGTTGCAACCAAATAAAAGTAATTGAAGGAGGTAGCAATGGCGGCCGGGAGTCAAGTGGCTGTTGGTGTAGTACAGTGTGTAGGTATTTTCTATAGGTTTTCTGTTGTAATATTTATTATTCGTATTGGTAATGGTATTGGTAATGGTAATGGTATTGGTAATGGTAATGGTACTTGTATTGATTTCGGTAATAGTACTATTATTGTTTAATGATTTTAGTATTGATAATAATACTGTTTTTGTACGTATTGCTAATCTTAGTATTGATAATGGTACTAGCCTTGGTAATGTACTTATATTGATGGATACTTGCATTGATTATTGGTTAATGATTTTAGTAATGATAATAATACTGATTTTGTAAATGTTGATGGTCTTAGTATTGGTAATGGTAATGGTTATGGTAATAGTCTTGGTAATGATAATACTGTTTTGTACATATCGCTTGGTAATGGTACTTATATTGATGGTACTTGTATTGATTATTGGTTAATGATTTTAGTAATGGTTTTTGTATTGATAATAGTGCTGATTTTGTGAATTTTTCTGATTTTATTTTATGGTATTGGTAAATGTAATGGTATCAGTCTTGAGTTTAGTTAAGGCATTGATATATACATATACTTTCAATAATTCTATTATTTACAATGGTAATGCTACTGGTATTTAAGTTCCGTAATGGCACTTGTATTGGTTTTTGGTAATGTTATTGTTATTGTTATGGGTTAATAGTTATGGATTGATAATATTAATGGTACATGTATTGGTTTCGGTAATGCTACTTATAATGGTTAATTTTAGTATTGGTAATGGCAATGGTAATGGTAATGATAGCAGTCTTGGTTTTAGATAAGATATTGATATACATATATATACTTTGAATAAATCTCTTGTTTGTGATTGACAAAGTGGTAATGATACTGGTATTGATTTTTGGTAATGGTACTGTTATCGAGTAATGTTTTTGGTATTGGTGATAATATTAATTATGTTAATGGTGCTTAGAGCTACTGGTGTTAGTATTGATAATGGTTTTGGTATTAGTAATTTTATTGGTAATTATACTGGGTATGGTACTTGTATTGGTTCCTTATTGCTCTTGAATTAGTTTTTGGTAATGTTATTGATATTGGTTAATAGTTATGTTATTGATGATAATGCTGGTTTAAATTCTTGCTATTTAGTGATACATACTGGTGTTAGTACTGATAATGATTTGCCTTATTGGTAATTTTATTGGTAATGTTTTTGTCAGTTTACTGGCTATTAAACATGGTATGTGAATGATATATGTATTTGCAATGAATTATGTATTTCTAAAATACTGTAAGTTGTATTTCTGTCGGTATTGGTATTGGTAATGGTATTGGTAATGGTATTGGTAATGTTATTGGTAATGGTATTGGTAATGGTATTTCTCTTGGTATTTTTTACTGATAACGTTAGTGAGTTTTTGGTATCATTAATTTTAGCATTGGTAATGAATATTGTACTGAATTTAGCATTAGCAATACTTATACATGTATTGCTTCAATTAATATTGTTGACACACATAAATTGATAACATTCTTAATATCACATATTCGTCGGTACTGGTAATGGTGCACTGATTATGATCAATATTGCCACTAATGTTATTGATTATAATATTTATAATCATATAATGGTGCACAAATATAGCCGTTACTGTTTGTGATATTAATATTAAAAATAATGATAATGATAGTGGTATTGGTAATAGTAATGCTTATTGATTACTTTATTTCTATAATCAACTTTAAACCCTAATTATTTTCTAAAATTTAAGTATCAATAGCATTTATTTCCAACCACAGTAGGTAATCAGCTTCATCATTACCATTCTTAGCATCACTTATGACGCCAACCGCGGCTCCTTCTACATTGCTAGCATTGTTCCCTGCTTCGTTTATCCAAGTGATGTGTTCATATTCACACTTAACGGCAGCTAGCATCTTCATTTGCAAGCGATAGATGCTGGCGATTTATTTTTATAAACTTTTGCTCAGCGCCACTTCAACTTGCCACCGCGCGTAGTAGGGGCGCAATTCTTTAACGGGCGCACACACACACAGCACTCGTGGCACATCAACTGCATCAACGTCGGCGGCATCATAAAACACCAAACGCTCAAATGCAAATCTCAAGACAGCGCATTAAATCTTCGCTCATAAATCAGCAAAGTACCTGCTTAACGATCGCCTCTGGGGTCGGGTGTCATAAGTTTGCGAAGTTCGGGAGTCGACGCCAGCAAATCATTTTATTCAATGGCTGCTGGCGCAATGCCTTTACATATGTATGTATATATACGTATATACTATTATTTGTAAGTTGTATATATTTACTTAAGTATATAGGTATGTCTCAAGTTGAGTGATGTCTCCCTTATGATTTCGTCGGCATTATGTTGCCTTGTTCGGTATTTTGGAGGCTGTACGTTCTTGCATAGGATAAACTGCATACTTAGCATTTCACAATGTTTTTAAATAAGTACATCATAATTACCATATGGCACAGTTTTTGATCTATTTGACTAATGATAGTAGTCTTCAGTTTAAGAAATAAAAATCCAAAATATAGGACGGAAAGCTAGCAAAGCTGTAGAAATGCTTTAAGGAAGTCAAGTATTCAATAACCATGAATTATTCGTGTGTTACTTAGTTTGCCAATTTATATATGTATAAAACATTTTTAACTAATTTTTTTTACATTTCCAAAATATTGCTATTATAGGCAAATTAAATAATGGGTTGTCAAAAAAGTCTTGCGGTATTTTTATTGAATTTTTTTTTTTAAATTGAAATTGAAATGAATTTTTGATGACTCATGCCCAGCTCTTGACCGATGCTACGGCTGCTACTATGCCGGTCTCTTTCGACCAATTCAGCGATTTTATCGCAGTTTTCGACGACAGGCCTTCCGGAGCGTGGCGCATCTTCGACCACCTCTACACCAGAACGAAAACGTTGAAACCATCGTTGTGCGGTGGAAATGGAAACTGTATCGGGTCCATAAACTGTAAAATTTTATTGGCGGCTTGAGATGCATTTTTGCCTTTATCGTAGTAGTACTGTAAAATATGCCGATTCTCTTTATTTTGCTCCATGATTGCGACGCTATAACTCACGAACGACTTAAAAGAGACGACAATGAATCAAACACGTGTAAGCGCGTGAAATGGGCTTTCCAAAATTATATAGCATGACCCGATGCGACGAATAAAACTAAAACTACGCGCTTTCAGCGCCAACTAGCGAAAATACCGCAATATTTTTTTGACAACCTATTAAATAAATATGTATATTTCTCTTCAAACCCAACTC
The DNA here is from genome assembly GCF_024586455.1 of Bactrocera neohumeralis. Taxonomy (NCBI): domain Eukaryota; kingdom Metazoa; phylum Arthropoda; class Insecta; order Diptera; family Tephritidae; genus Bactrocera; species Bactrocera neohumeralis. The sequence goes on from NC_065922.1 coordinate 64,547,674, forward strand.
GTGTATTTGGAAGAACCTCAGTATATTTTAGCGTTTACAAAATCGCTCGGATTCTAGCCTATATGTGCCTTACAAGTATAATATCTTAGAAATAGTCTCTGAAAATTTGAAGTAAATCCGAAAAATACTTTTGAAGTTATTCTATAATTTTCCAGAGCCTCGAACGAACGGTCGTCTAATGCTTCGAATTCGATTTTCTCAAAGCTATGTTTTCGAACTGGTAACCACTATAGCTTGAAAACCGATACGTTGATTTCAATCATATTAATGCAGCTTTTTGGAAACATGAAAAACTAGTGCTTAATTGGAGGAATATTGTTGTTTTTTATTTTTAAAATTTTTTAAACAACTTACTGTTAATTTTTTTGTGGAAAATTTGAATAAAATTTCCTTAGGCTGCCATTTTTTATTTAAAAAAAGCTCCGACATTAATTTTTTTGTCCGGTTTATTGGTTTTATGGTTTTACTTTTTAAAATAAAATAATTTATTGACAAACAAATTTATTTGAAATTGTAATTCCTTCATGTCTCTGAATAACCCTAAGCCCTTAGGCTAATCCATTGTGAATGGAGACTTAGCAGCACCGAAGAAAGAACTTTCACAAATATTTGGTGCTAGTGATAAAGAGGCCTTTCTATGTATAAACTTTCAAGCAATATTAGCGGAAAGTAGTCACGTGGAGGTTTTCTGCCTTTGTTTCAGACTTTGGTATTAAATATATTTGCTGTGAGATTGAAAGCAAGTTCGCTTAAAGGAGAATTTAAATGATTGAAATATAACGAAATGAATTGGAATGGAGTTCTATTTAAATTAGCTTGAAACTCCCACCAAAAAACACAGTTTTTCTCTTGACTTCTTCCTATATCATATATAATACTTAAGCAATGAATGAGCGCATAGGTCTCTGTGACTTAGGGCTGTTGAAGCACTTTTGTCAATCAATAATAGATCAGCGCTTTCTTTGGTAAAAACTTGTCAAGGTCTGACATCCTGATTTCATAATCTTGACTGCATTATATTCATTCTTTAGTAGGTACGACGGATATATTGGACGGCAGAAACATTGGTTCAGAAAAATTCCTAATAAACCTCATGCAACGACAAAGCGTTCGCTCGTTTGAGGTTAAGATATGGATTTTTGGAGCTTAGTCTTGCACAAGCTCTAAAGTGCGATGCGATAATTTTGCATCACATTCTTTCAGACAACTTTTATAATTGCCATCTAGAATTTTTCAACCTCATTGCATGGCTACTTATTGAGTGCTTACAGTAAGGTCAAGATGAACCTTGTTGGGTAGTTTATTGTATTATAGTATCACTGAGTAGTAGCATTTTATGGTCCACCAACTGTCTTTGTCTCTGAGAGAGATAAATTTTCATAACGTTTATGTTCATTGGCTGCAACTCTGATATTAGGAATAGTTTTTGACACATCGGTTAATAACAATGGTGTTGTAAAAGCCAATCTGTTAAAATCTGTTTGCCCGATTTCATCTTAATATCTAATACAGTATCTTTCCTTCTTAAAGTTGTTCTATAACAGTTTCTACTACAATGTTATTTCCTTATTAACATTCTATGTGTGTTTAAATGAACGTATCCGAGAGGATTGAGTAGGCGACCATCACCTGAAAGATTTTTTGACTACGATTTTTCCTCCACTTTGTAAAATTTTACCTTCGTGTGTACTACTGACATAAAATATGTACCTTCCCATTGAATATTTCAGCTGTAAGTTAGTGTCTTTTAACTTTTAGGAACCTTCAGTCAGTTCAGATGACCTACAACAGTCATCTGAACTGACTGAAGGTTCCTAAAAGTCGCGGATTGAAGTCTCACACCATCACTACCAGTAGAAGCCTTTACGAAAATCTAGCCAAAGGTGCAAACACCAAAAGTATAGTAATAATTATTATTATTGTAATTGTTATTATTTACAATTTTATGGACTATTATGTCAACAGAAATTGTTTTTTTCTTATGTATATATAAAGACATACGTTTGCAAATGTACAGGGTGCGCCATCTTTTGTGTTCATATGCAAAGTTTCTCTAACTTTGAAAAATATCTGAATGCTTTTCATTTGAGATATTATTATCTCATTTGACTTTTGACAATCTATTTGAACTATTTCTTGTATAAACATCAATTTAGTGGTCGGCACTTTTTTTACTACTTGTTCGTTCATATCGGGCCGTATAGCCTTAATTTAGGCACGAATCTATGTCTATGCACCTGGAGCTCGTTTATGGTCTGAGGATTGCTGGCGCACATTTTTCATTCCACATAATACCACCAAAAGCTGTCAGAAGTAGTCAAATATGAAAATAAGGGTGTGCAGTCGATGTCATAGATTCTAGATATCAGAACTCAGATTTCTGCTAATTGCAGAACTTTATGAACTTTCGTCATTCTTTCGTCTTTTTGAAATAAATATTGATGAACTCGCCACAGACCAGTACGAAAGTGTAAGTTTTTGTTCTTGAGGTGTTGTTTTCCGGATCTCGGATCGCTTTTTCTCTTTCCGTTACCATGAAGCGATTCATGGTTGGATGTTTGCTGAATTGAGGTTTCCTTATATACGAGTATTTATTTATAACGGGTGACCCGAAAATTGGTACTTTTTTCAATAGGCTGATGGATTAGGCGTAGCTGAGAGTGTACTCGGAGACCGTTGAGAGTCGATTCGGTACTGGTGTGTGGAACGACTTGGCGCATTTTACGTTGAGATCTTAAATTGAAAGCGTACAAAATACAGCTTGTGCAAGCAACATTGCTTCGCTTTATGGGCTCTTGAAAAGTTCCAAGAAGATCCGACGTTTTCGAACCAAATTTTATACAGCGATGAGACCAATTTTTGGCTCAATGGGTATGTAAACAAACAAAAATGACGCATTTGGGACGAAGAACAACGTGAAGAGATTCAAGAGCTACTATTTCATCCAGAAAAAACAACGGTTTGGTGTGGTTTGTGGTCCGATGGAATCATCGATCCATATTTCTTCAAAAATGATGCCGATGAGAATGTAACCGTCAATGGCGACCAGTATCGCGCCATGATAACGATTATTTGATGCCTGAATTTGAAGCTCGTGATCCCGGCGACATTTGGTTTCAATAAGATGATGCCATTTCCCACGCATCGCATCAATCAATGAAAATCAATCAATCAATGGATTTATTGAGAGAACACTTCGTCGAACAATTAATTTTACGTTATGGGGCGGTCGATTGGCCATCAAATTCATGTGATATCACACAGTTAGTGTTTTTCCTGTGAGGATATGTAAAGTCTTTAGTCTATGCGGACAAACCCTCTTCGATTCAGGTCTAGGAGCATAACAGCACCCACGACATTCGCCAGTTAACAGCAAAAATGCTCGACCGAGTCATCGAGAATTGGACTCAATGGATGGATCATCTGAGACGCAGCCGCGGCCAACATTTAAAAGAGATAATCTTTAAAAAATAAATGCCACAGAATATAAGAAGTTTTTTCTTTAAAAAGGTAGGAAGCCACGAAATTGATCACCCTTTATTATAAAAATATATATGTGTGTCTCTATTTCCATATGTAATCGTGTACAATGCGACATTATTAGCAAATAGTTTTTCTCAATCAACCGAAATACCATTGAGACACATCGTCACGTTCTAGCAGAGACTTAATGCAAAATGTCAGCAACCTTCCAATACACACGTATGCACACATATGCCGTGTGTAGACTTTTAGGTGGAGAATGCATTTGTGCACCTGCCAGCGAGAATTGCACGAAGCGCGTGATTACAAGTAATTCAAATCTCAATTTCGATACTCAAATTCGAATTGCAAGATAGCGATTTCTTTTGTGCACACATTATTTACATAAAAACACACACATATACAGGCATGCATATGTGGCTTGCACAATTGCGCACACGCCTTGGAATACATGATATTTCGCAATCCGCGACTATTTGCATAAAACATAATTTTCAAATTAACATTGAATTCGCCGAGATGGAGCTGCGCAGATGCAGCGCTTGATAATGCCGCTAATAGCTGGCTGTGGGAGGGTTTCTGTAAGAATTCTCATTCTAGTAACGCTTATTGAAAGTGCAAAGTGCACAAAGAAAACGTAACGAACTTTACCGATTACACTTTGGCGCTTTTGAGACTTGAGAAGGAAAGAAATCTATGCACGTAGACATTTATGGACGAGCTTTGGCCTCGAAAGACTACTCTAAGTACAAAAAAGGCAATGCTTTTTCATTAAAATCGCTATGAAAGACTATGTAGGTCAACACTAAAGCTTTGTGGTGTATCAAAAGTCTAAAAAGGCTTTCTCGCACTACATAAGATAACATATTTTTCTTTAGCTTTATAATCCAACAATGCGTCAACATCAAAAAAACCTTTGGGTTGACACAAAAATCCTCTTCTATGAAGCTAAATATGTCTTACCATTATTCGTCGCTGATGTAGTTTCGAAAGCTCTGAGGAGTCAGTGGTCCGTCTTTGATCTAGTAAAATTGTTCTCGATCTTATTTTTAAGATCTCTACATTAAATTCTATGTAGAAATACATTTTGTCAATTGGATGTTTTAGGTTTATTTAAGAGCTTTCCGTAGTTGTATATGTAGGTAGGTACGAGTACAGCCCCTTCGGGCTAAACTAGCGCTAGACGCGCCATTTTTTTATATATGTCACCTGGTCTACGAAAAGGGCGCTAACGTGCGAAAACTAGTTTTCTGGGAAAAGCTGTTAAAAATAATCGTCAGTTTCTCGTTATCTCATTAATTGTTCTCCTTTTTTTTGACACCTAAGCCCCCTTTTCGTAGACCAGGTCACATATAGTACACTATACTAAGACCATTAAATCATACTTTCACGTTTCATCGTTTTGTTCAAACCATTTGGTACTCTCAGTGAAACTACTTAACTTCGTTATACTCTTTTGTAGATAGACACTCAAGATTTGGTGCCTGATGAATTCCAAGAGCTCTATATCAGGTTTGTGATAAAGCTGGGCACTCACAGAGAAAGTGTGGAACCATTTTCTTAGTTTGCAGCTGCGGTAAATATTGTTATATGGCAGGTGCTCCGTTATGGTAGCAATAGTCCTATTTAATAAGTTATTAGTTCTTGTCTTGCCAAATTATCTTGCCTATATCTGCTTTGCTAATTCTTATTTGGTTATAGATTTCCAATTTCGTTCTAAGCTAATGGTTCCTATTGTGTATTAAGCTTGCTCCTGATCATTCCTAGCGGGTGCGGTTTTATCTCAGCCTCGAATTCATATTGAAAGACTCCTGACTCGGTAAACTCGTCTACTTTTTCCTTGCCGAAAATGTTCCTGTGACCGGGAGCCCAAATTATAGTCAAGTGGAGTTGACCTGCCAATCAGCTTAAAGCCTTCAGAAATTTGTTGACTACGCTTGGTATAATCTTTGGCGACGAAAAGGATAGTTATGTCGTTTGGGTGTACACGTGGTAGCTTATATTCTCCCGCAGTTATTCAGTAAAACTGCACAGGTCTATTAAATACGTAGGTTACTATATATATTTCTTACCTATTGAAGTAAATAGGTATATTTATCAACGAAAACGATTTTTTTTTTATTTTTTTGTCGATTGCTGTTTTGTTTCGGGCTCATACGCATAGGATCCATGATTCGACACCTGTGACGATCTTATAAACGTCTTTTGAAGCACCGCGATCGTATTTTTTCAGCATTTCTTTACACCAATCCACACGAGCCTTTTTTTGAGCGATTGTCAAATTGTGCGGGATCCAACGAGAACAAACCTTTTTTACGGCCAAGTGTTCATGCAATATCGAATGTATGCTGGTGGGAGAAATGCATAGGCATGCCTCTATCTGAAGGTATGTTACATGACGGTCTTGCATTATCAGTTCACGTACGGCATCGATGTTTTCTGACACAACGGCTGTTTTTGGACGACCTTCACGGAATTCGTCTTTGAGCGAGCGTCGGCCACGATTGAATTCGTTGTACCAGTTTTTCACAGTGCTATAGGATGGTGCTTCATAGCCATACAAAGATTTTAGTTCATCGATGGACTCTTGTCGTGATAATCCACGTCGAAAGTTGTGAAAAATGATCGCACGAAAATGTTCACGAGTTAATTCCATTTTTTGGCCGAGATGAATTTTTTAATTCCCTGTAAATAAAACAATTCACGATTAAATGACAAAACGTTCTGAGTGATGTTATGCTAAAAAATGTCAAACTTTCCAATGGAAATGTCAGATTGCACCTGGCAACACTTAGTGTTGCCCTAGGCCAGAAATATATATAGCAGCCCTCGTATAGTCTACTACTTACACTAGCTGACTTCAGATGGTGATTCAGCAACTTAATCTTTAGTAAAGCTGCAAAAAAGTGTGAAATAATATGTTGTTTTCAATTATAGTTGAAGTGAATGATAGGTACTTTAGTGGTTCACAAATATTTTCTTGCTAAATCTACACGCCGATTTTTTCTTTGCCTCCCGAAGTCTTCCGAAGAAAAGAAATGTATATTTGTAGTGCGTAACGGATTTTAAAAATCTTATCCCCTGTGGCATATTGGTTGATTTTGAAAAACTGCTCTCACCAGTGTCGTCGTTTTAAATTTAAATTAGGTATCCACTAATAGAACCAAACCTAACAGGTCCTATTATAAAGCCCGACAGAAAAATCATCTCTAATACATCTTGATGGTAAATTATTAATACTCGTATATATTCAAAATATTTCACATCTTCTAAAGTTCAAAATCTACCTTTTTACTTTTAAAAGCTAACCTAATTTTTTTGAAAACCTTGCTTTGGCGGCACTTGCGATACCTTATGGGTGGAATCTGGTTAATAAACCAAATGAATGAGTCTACGGTTTTTTCGCACTCTGAACTCAAGATAATCAGATGATGGTAATCGACAAGGAAGAGCCTGGAACTTTTATTTATATTCGTTGAGCCAATAAGTAGACCGTTTGTGTTCAAAATCGATCATGGGGAACTATAGAGGATTGTGGGAGTTTTGGTGATGCTAGCCCGGTTGACGGTGATAATGGAAACACATAACCTGTATTAAGCGATGCAAGTCCTAGCAAATGGTTTTGGATAGCTAGAAAACCCATATGCGCTTATTCAAAATCAATCATGGTGAACTCTAGAGGTAGAGGAGCGATGCGTTCCTGGTGATTCCAGGCGGGTGATTGATGGTGCTAACGGAGGCACATAGCAAACTCTTCCTCGTAACCAGTTTCCGTGCACTAATGGTCCCTAAAGTATGGAAATCCATACCGTTGTTCTATTTTATGAGAATTTTTTTCAGGGTAAGAATACATTGAGGGTCCCTATGACTGATGAGTAGCGACCGACCTGAAGAACACCTTTTTATTATTGGAAAAGTTTCGATATTAAATAATTGTAAGTTCTTAGCACCCGGCAGTCATTACTTGACTCTTTAAACTTAGTATGCTTTTAAGATAGAGCTCTATTTGATGGAGCTTTGGTGAAACTAAACTCTTGCTAAGCACAAATTAATTTGTTAGTTCTTTGTTAATGGACAGTAACACAGTAATTAAATCCAATATTATTATAAAGTACTGTCAATGAACTACGAGCTGAACCAGAACCAAGCTTATTATTTCAAAAGCGGCATTTGAAATTTCCAGAAGTCCGGGCGGTTACGACCAGCACTCAAGATTCTAAGCAATTGTCCTTCAATTTAGCTTCTTCTTCTACTGTTAATGACCTTCGGGTGACGTTCGTTTGAGGTCACTTGTGGAGTTCCGCACGAATTGTGCGCGTCTACTTATTAGTAGCTTCCGCTCTAAGTTTTCCGCTTTTTGGTTTCTTTATGAAATCTGCGCGATATGCTTCAATCGCTAAGGTCCGCAGATTCCATTGTATGCATGCAACAACGCACGTCTTGCATGCAACGGATCAGAACTACATATCTCAAAACCGTCTGATTGACAGTCAGGTTCATTGGCTCAGATAAAGTGCAGGTCAAACCCGTCCATAAGAAACGGACACAAGCACGCGCACATATATAATATTTAAGGTTGTAGATATGCATATCGCCTGTAAGGCGCATGTAAATTTGCAAAACCACTTCCCAGACAAGACAGTTTTCGATGATGCATGCAACAAATGTAGACGCCTCGCCGGCCTGCCACTCAGTCACTGCGCCTGTCACAGCGAAAACGGTGCAGAAATATATTTTAAATATTTGTAAATAAGTATGTAAGTACATATTCACGTATGCATAAGTAAATATTGTTCTTCCGCCTGGAGAGTGAGAGAGCAACGCCAGCGCTTCTTGGAGTGTTTTTATACCCTGAACAGGCAACATTAAGTTCGGCACGAAGCTTGTAATACAAAACGATAACGTCGGAGATCATATAAAATATAATATACATATACAAGATCTGTCGCAAAAGAAACAGGACTGTTAAAAAAAAACAACAACAAATTAATATTTTTCAAAAGTTATATTTTTTAATTTATATTCAAAGTAGTTTCCTTGTGCTTCGATACAGCGTTTAGCCCGGTCAATTAGCATTTCAAATGAGTGTTTAAGGTCATTTTTCGGAATGCTCTTGAGAATATCGCTCGTCGCCTTTTGGATAGCTGAAATGTCCTGAAACCAGTGTCCTTTCATGGGCAAAGGAAGTTTTCCAAATAGGTAAAAATCACAGGCTGCCAGATCAGGTGAGTAGGGTGAGTGATTAAAATCAGTGACAAGCGTCGACCGATGACACGGTGCATTATCGTGCAACAGGCGCCAGGACCCTGCCTCACGGTATTGTGGTCGAGCACGACGAATGCGTGACAAAAGACGCTTCATAACACCAAGGTAAAACACAGCATTAATCGTTTGGCCAGGTGGGACGAACTCTCGGTGTACAATACCCTCGGAATCGTAAAAACAAATCAGCATTGTCTTTATTTTTGACTTCGGAAGACGACTTCTTTTCGGTGATGGCTCGTCTGGATGCTTCCATTCGGTACTTTGACGTTTAGTTTCGGGATCATATTGAAAGCACCACGTTTCATCACCAGCCACAATCGAATATTTGTAATTTATGTCCTTTCTCGACTCCTTAATCAAATCCTTACAATGTTGGATTCGTAGTAATTTTTGCTCTTCAGTCAATTTGTGCGGCACAAACTTGGAGCACACCTTCCGTAGACCCAATATATCTATCAAAATGCGAAGTATGGAGTCTTTGGTGATATTTAACTCCATTTCCATGTAACGCAAAGAAGATTTCGGCTCATTCTTAATAAATTCCTGCACTTTTTCAATATTGTTTTGGGTAATCACTGATTTTGGCCGGCCCGACTTCTGATCATCACAGAGGTCCTCACGACCTTCTTGGAATCGCTTAAACAACTCATGCATATTACTACAGGATAGTCACTGATCAACTTTTTTCATCATTTGAAATATTTCAGTAAATGTTTTTTTTAAATTTAATATTTGCTCTTTGTTTAAAATGCATTTTACGACCGATGACCAAACGCTGCTGTCACTTTTTGATCGGTAACATCGATTGTAGTTATCCAATTGTCTTAAAATTTTTACGAAATGTCAACAAGAGATCAAACTTTTTATTTCATATACCCACCAATAGGTGGCGCCACCAGAAATAGTTATATTTAAAAAGTTCTGTTTCTTTTGCGACAGACCTTGTATATACATAAATGATCAAAATGTCTGCCCGCGCGTCTGTCTGTATATACGGCAACTAATCCCTAACTAATTGAGATGTCGTTCTCAATTTTGGATTATACTCCAAGAATCTGCTCAATTCCCTGAACCGCCTACATCGGACCACCATAGCTTATAGCTGTCATTCAAACTGAATCATCGCAATCAACTGCTGTAAGGAAAGCTTCTTAATTTGAAGAGATATCTTCACTAAATTTGGCACGGGTTATTATCCAAGCCAACAATACACATAGTCTCTGAATAAATCGGACCACTACGTAATGCAGCTGCCATAAAAATTGTATTGTAAGTAAATTTGTACCTGTGAAGGGTATTGTAGCTTCGGCGCTGCGAAGTTACCGTTTTTTCTTGTTTCCCCTATGTGAAAAGACTGCTTGCTGTTCTTGACACTTTCTATTTCTATTTCTGCCGGCACAAGTGGAAGATATGTGGTTGTAATAAGCTATATCTCTTCCCGCTTAATTTGCACGCCATTGTTTTTGTTTTTGTTGTGATTTTGTTGCTCTTTCCACTGCCGTTTGGCGACATCTGTAAGATCTTCCATCATGTTGCCAGCAGCGGGCTTGTCAGCTTTGTTTGAACATTTGTTTGTTGTTCACTTTTTCGTCTTTTGACATTTCACAGTTGACAGCTCGGCAGCATTTCGCGCCCATCACTTACGAATATTTAGTCGGTGTTTATGGTTAGGCACTTTATTTGACATTTGCAAACGATAAAAATTAGTTATGCGTTTAATGGAAATTAGCGGTTATATTTATGGGGACCTCGAGTTGCTTGAGAGCTTTAGTAGGATGCTTTACATGTGGTTTTGTTGCCGGCATGGAATTTCTTAGATGCAGATCGAGTCTTCCATTAAAAATTTTTAGTCTGGTAATGAATTGGTTTCTTGCGCCTGACTGTTTTTCGGTAATTCAGCTGCTCAGTTTTCATCTATGGTTTCAAACTTATTGCGCTTATCAATTCACGATTAACGCCAAATCCTAAGTACTATATTCTTTGGAAAGCGTTTATCTTCCAGATAACCTAAATACTTAGAGGTTCTGTTTAAACTCGCATTCTTCACTTGTAAATGTTAGACCTTCCAAGCTCTGCACTTACGACTTCGCCTGGCGGTCAAAAATGATAAAATCAAATAATATAGTTTCTTCATAACTTTGTCATTTCGTTATTAACCTGTGGATGTAAAAACCGTAACAATTTTGTTCCCATTTTCTCACCTAATAGTTTCATACGTTCGTCACCGGTGCTAACAAGCTCTCTAAAACTTCACTAGGTGCCTAGATATATGTTAAATATTTGCAGTTAAGAGTACTTCATCTCTTCTTAACTGTTACATATATACAACAAAAGCAGCGAAAGTCAAGTTTTCCGACAATCGCGCGTAAAACCGAAATTCAACCTCTCCATAATGGCACAATCCACTGAGCTCGAAATTTTTACCTCTACGCTGTATACTTTTCCTGTATTGTATTGTGTTCACACCGCGAACAGATTGTTGGCCTTTCGAGTTTGATAAAAAATCCATTCTTGTCTTTACCCACGTCTAAAGATGTTTTCGAAAGCAGCACATTTTTCTATAGTTTTAATGTAAGAGTAAGTTTCGCATATAAAATCGATAGTATTCAATGAGAGAATTGTTCCGGGGCTGCAGTTTCAAAATTTGACCTGATGCTTATAGACTTTTTTGATATTTTTCTCTTTGGTACTGTTGGAGGGCGAGGATTCGCGATTTCATGGTCGGCAGTAGCTCCTAGTTATGCTCCATATCAATATTCTTCTGATGCTCTATTTGTTTTGGAGCCTTCTTCCAACTTGTGCGTCTACCCATTGACAGCTGTAATTGAGTTCAGTTGGAGCGACAGCCTGTCTGTAAAATCTTCGAACATCGTAACCGATTATCTCCATTTTATTGATTTATTTTCACTTTCGATTTCGGCGAGGGTCTTTTAAGTTTTAATACCACTATCGTTACAGTCATTACCGCATACCAGACGATTACCACAGCCATAAGCACCAATTGAAATTACTACGCATTGATTCCAACTACTCGGTATGTCTCCGGAGACCATGTAACTCAATTACTTAATTAATAAATCACCGCAGTACATATTCGTCGGTTGTATACCATGCCACTGACAAAATAATAAATTTCAGCAATGTAACGACTTAATCGAGGATTAAAATATGACCGGCAGCCAAATAAAAATCCACTACGTCAGCAGGTCGAAGCAAAAAAAAAAATATAAAAGTAGAAATGAAGGTGACTTAAAGACAGCTTGCCCGCCTGCCTTAGTCGATTGGCTGTTTGACTAACGGCTGCCGTTAACGTTTAGTAGTCCAACCGTCCGGCAAGCGAGTTCGGCTGACAGGCTAACAGACTACTTGACGGACTAACTGAGTGACAGCGGCTTGTGATTAACGTGGTGGAAGTAAGTGAAAGACTGGCTAAAAATAACTATGCGGCAGCAAGTAATCGGCATATATCAGGTATATTAAATATTACAAGAAGGAAGTCCAGACTTGTTTGCTTGCAGGCAGTTTAACATGGATTTTTATTTAGGTGCTTCATTATTTGAAAGCATACGAGCGCGGTTTAATGAGTAAGTGGGCCTGCGAGTGTCCAAATTCCGCTCAGGACTTTGGAAGCTGTTGATTTCAAATAAGAAAACACGATAAATCGTTCGTAAGGTTGCGTAGTAGAGCTCAGCTTGTAAATATAGTATTTCTGTGAGAAATTGCGCTGAATTTTGCCATTAAAGATACGGTCGACTGAATACTGAACTTAAAAGTGTTCTATTGTGGACGGTATAAAATTCAGGTTACGTACTTGATAAACTTCTTAGATTATGTTTCTAAGCTATAACTGCATTGTATCCATAAAGAAACATTGAACACTGTATTCTCATGATGAAGATCGTATTATATATTTCCCACTCGAGCTTTAGTAGTTCTTCTAGTTCGTTTGGCAAAATTGGTCACAATACAATAGAGCGCAATGTACGGTTAGAACAAAGGTCTTTTTTTGATCAGGAACCAAGAACTAAAACTTATTTCATCACACTACATTATACATCAAGAGCAGAGTCCTTCTAGCTAGCTTGCATCTAGAAAGCCGGCATAAAGCCGTCAGCAATCGGTAATGTTCTGCAGGACAGAGAAATCTTCCGTACTGCGAACTGTTGCACTTATCCAGCACTTTGTCTAAGCTTTACAGTAAACTGAAAGAGTTTCTCAGATGAAACGTGAATTTTTCAGTTTACAGCAGAATCTAAGGTATCGACAAAGGAGAGCTCTACTCAGACAAACGTAACCATAAGAAATATGGACTGAAGCTTGGGTTGACGCTGAGCCACAAGTATTGCAGAAAGTCTAGGTCGACCTGCCATCAATCAGCACACTTCTCTGGTAGAGGGTAACCATTCGAACCAGAACAGAAGCTTCGATACATTACATTATCTAAGCTTTACAGAAAGCCTGGGTCGATCTGACAGTGAGCTGGAAGAGTTTTTCTGACACCTTGGATGAAATGTGAAATGAACATTTGTTAGATTACGATGGAATACAAGGTATCGACACTTTGCTTTGTCTACTCAGAAAAAGGTAACCATTCGAACCGTGGACTGAAGCTTGGGTCAATAACGATATACAAATATTACAAGGTCGACACGAAAGCAAATTAGAATAGTCTTTTGACTTTTTGGAAGAAGTATAATCAGTTCAAGCAGTGATCATTGTGAGTTAAATTAGAGGATTTCTTAGAGCAAACCCAGTCGTTCATGTTCTTGACTTAGTGTGGATTTTTAATATTCATTCGAGTTCATGACATAGTGTGGATCTTTGATATTCATTAAGATGTATGAGAATTAGTGGCGCTCTTGCGGAAATTAGCTAATTTCAACGAGCTTAGAGTTTTCAGGGTACATTCTATGGTCAATCTTTATAGAATTCTCAGTGGTCCTCGTTAAATTTAGGAAACCGAGACCCCTCTCATTTGGGTTAAGCTTTGGATTGACGGTATCAGTCTAATGTTAAATAATTAAGAACAAAAATTTGTTCTTAAAAATTTCACGAGCTTAAGCTCCTACGGAATCACTGAATTTAACTGCTTCACTAAATAAAAACATACTCTAACGGTTTCGGACTTTTTGACTGATTTATGTTTTATTCATTTCTCTGCTACCTGTACCTCCTCGTGCTGCCTCAGTAGCTGTGTCTTATTGCGTTACTGCAAATGCCTTGTTAATTAAGCATTACATATGCACGCACTTACGCACTTAAGTAATGTTGCGCAATGTTGCAAACGCAAATGTAAATGAATAGATGTAATTAATTACATTCACGCCTCTCAGTTATAAATAACGCATTCAGAAAAATTCATATATAGTATATACAAGCTTGTAGCTGTAGTCATATGCGCTTGCAACGCGACAATTCTTTCATCCTCGCACACCAAAAATCATTTTTAACCAAGTTTATCAAGCCTCTTGATTATTTTGATGTCTACATTTATAAATAAACTGAAAAAATTCTCCTCAACTTAATTTTATGTGCGCATAAGTATTAGGGTGGTGCTGGATGAATAAAAAAAATTAATTATTTTAATTTGAGCTTCGTCCAGAAACCCTACGTTATACGTATAGTATGTCCAATTTATGCAGAAGTTCAGAAATCCTTCATTTAATTGTGGTGCGAACCTAATCGTACAAAGTTCTTAAAAGTGTCCACGACAAAGCTTCTAAGCTTCACAGCATTGCCGCCTAGCGCTACAACCAGATTAACATGAAGATCAAATGTGTAGACGAGACAAGCATTATAGGCCTGATAGCAAGCAGCACTCAAAAACAAGGTCGAAGCTCCGTCCGACATTTCGCGCAAAATTACAGGTAAAAGAAGTGATGTTTTACACTTATTAAGACGAAACTCTATTAACGACAAGGAGTGAGCAGCTCAACAAATTCAGAGAATAATTTACGAGATCACACAACTTCTCCATCACTAAAACGTTCGATGAAATTTTATCACAAGCGGGCAAAGTACGTCTAACAAACAGAATTAGTCTAGCACCATCATCGCTAAAAGAAATCATACTAGCTTAAAAACAACAAGTCGAGTGAATACGATAGAGTCCAGGCTGAAACTCGGAAAGTGTGCACAGAACACTGGGCGCAACTTATACTTTATTATTTAAATAAATTTGAGTAGACGAAAGAAGTCCCTGAGGACTAGCTGCAAGGTATTTTGGTCGTTCTCTTAAAGTAGACGACATTTCTCAATGTGCATAACTATCGGGTGGGTTTAAAAATCAACAACGACAAAACAAACTTAATGAACACGATCACTATAAGACAAAGAAATGGAAAGGCATATGTATTTTGGTCAGAATAAATCTTTATATATATAAATCTTCTGACCGTGTGTTTGTAATTGAACTGCTCCTAAACGGCTGGACCGATTTTGATGAAATTTTTTGTGTGTGTTCAAGGAGATTCAAGAATTGTTTAGATTCACAATTTGGTCCACTGGAAAATGTTTTTTTTAAATTAATTTTTAATTTGTAATCAATTGCTAATTTTGGAATGTTTGACCGATAGATTGCGCTACCATCGCAGTATTCATTATTCAAATATTAAATTGGCGTAAACGTGCAATAAAAAAACGATGCCAAAGTAAACGGTGACATCTGTGGCAAGTTTTCATAACGTGGACAGAGCTGTTCGTTCTTAAGTAATAAATTAGGTGATTCAATACATCTATGGGTAGCTATAACATTTTTTTCATACCTGCTAACTATTGGAGGGGGTATCTTGACAGGCAATTTAAAATTGCAAAAGATCTGGCATAAAAAATTGCGGCATAACTGAACTGTTGATTAAAAATTGAGATATACAAAAATTTTTTCGAAGCATTGCAAGACTGATGTCATAACCTTGCCAGCCGATTTTGTTTTTGTCTTTCCACGCTTGAGAACCGTTTCTTAATATGCAGTCCACCGGGCTGCCAAACGATTGGACTCGATTGATTTCACTGATGCACAGCCCAAATTCAATAGTATTTTTACCCCAAAATCCAATTCTTTCTTAACGCACGAAATGTTTTTTGATTCATTTTTGTTGCTTCACCAAAAATGCGATTATTCCTTAACTAATAATGTATTTATAATCTAACTAATAGAAATCATAAAGATGGTATTAGTAGTACTACCTATGTATCAGCCACAGTAAAACATGGGCGGGTCCTCTAGTTTAGCTATAAAGTCATATGCATAGTTACAAAAAATCTAGAATTCGATGCAAATATGCTTCCAACCAAAAATTAGACTATTTAAGTCCAACGTGGTCTTTGTTTTGCTTTCCGAATGTGCAACCTGGCTTGTAACCAACCACCTTACTAGAAAGATTCAGAGCTTTGTTAACCTATGCCTTTGGTACATATGTCCTCAAGGTGTGGTGGCGTAAGGTCATCAGCAATGACGAGTTATGAACGAAATGCAATCTGGACTCCATAGCCTACTGTATGAAATTGCGAAAACGAAAATGAATAGTTCATCCATTGCGAAAAGATACCACAGAAATTTGGCGACAAGCTTTAAGCCGCCATAAGACCACGTGGAGCTGATCCTTACAAAAAGGCAATCAATGAATGCGGAGAGCAAATGAATAAGCTTTGCTCCAGTGACAGTTACAGGAATGATGAAGAAAAAGCTCCAACTACGCACAATTCCAGGATGACTGAAAATCTTAAAACGGTTGGTTAAAATGTAGCAATATTATCGCAGACGTTTTGTAAGCTAATATTATTATTCCCTCGGTAGCTTTTCAGTAGTATCGGATTTGTAGGAGATTTATTACAGAATCAGTGATGCAATCAAAAACATAGCAGTCATATATTGTATGTCTTTATCTTTGGCCTGAGCAGCTTCGGTGTTCTACGGCTTAACCACAGCAATCAAAATTATGCAAGGATTTTCTGACTTCAAAAGTTTAAGACGTCGAAAAGACTTTTTTATCTGATGGTCCTCGCTTTCATTACATAAATGTTTTCAGAAAATCTTCGAACATTGTGCTGAAAGTTTTTTTTTTTCTGTCTTACTGTTTAAACTATTATTGCTTAACCACAATTAGAACCCCCCTAATATACCCATATGCCTAGGCGCATATCTACAGATATATTTACAAACGAGTTGCTGCAAAGTGACAACGTCAGGTGCTGGCTGCCTCTAAACGCCTAGAGCATTAGAAGGCATGATTAAATTATTCCATCAGGCGACCACCATGACGCGAAGGCATAGCGTGAGAATGTCATGTAGGCTTGGAAGATTTCTAGAAATTACTCACAATTACTCTCAGTGGATTTTATTTTGCTTTTATGTAGTGGTGAGCATGTTTCTTGTAAACGTGTTATATTAAATTTTTAAAAGTAAGGCGATGCCTATAATCTTAATTGAAAGTTATGAGTCCGAACTTGTGGGAGTGAGTCCGGAACTCATGACAGTCTCCGCGTTTATATCCTGTCTACGAAAGTTGATACTAGTTGAAGTTAAGTTCTTCTTTTGAACTTTTCGTAAGCTTGTACAGGCTGATATTGCAATGGGATCTTTTAGATATGGAAATATCGTTTATTTCGATTAATCTGCTGCGATACCTACTCCTTTTTTCCCTGGAAGTTTTTCCCTGCTCATTCCTGGAGGTGACGCCAATATTCTTTAAGTCGGTCATACTGGGATATATAAATATGTATGTGTTCTGTTTTTCGTTGAGGCGACAATTTCATACAGTATAAACTAAAGTCCAAGCTGCTACCGATCACCTTCCTAGAGGCAATTATTTATATCAATAATATCGAATTTAAAACTGCTCCTTATTTTGTAACTTCTGAGTACTAATCCTTCTTTCACTTATTTACATGGCAGAATTTAGAAATGTCCTTATTGAAAATATTGTAGCTGTTGCGGTATGTTTTCTACATGGAATCCCGGGTATATAAAAAGCTAAGTCCCTTCTGTTGCCCATTTATTTTCGACTTCGATCTAATTTTTGGTTTTCGGTATTATTAAGGGGTTATATATAGTTAGGAGGTCGAAAAAAAGGCATTTTTCAAGATTTTTTTCTAAGTAAACTATTTGGTTTATTGATTTGAAACTTGGCGGGTATATTAC
Organism: Bactrocera neohumeralis; assembly: GCF_024586455.1. Classification (NCBI taxonomy): domain Eukaryota; kingdom Metazoa; phylum Arthropoda; class Insecta; order Diptera; family Tephritidae; genus Bactrocera; species Bactrocera neohumeralis. The sequence goes on from NC_065922.1 coordinate 64,565,561, forward strand.
GACAACCTTAAACTATATTCACATATTTTTTATTGCCAAAAATAATTATCGGGAACGTTGATATTGCCAATTTTGCAGAGGTCCGCAAAAAAAAGGTCTCTTGCGGTGAGCACGATATCTCTGGACTGGATCATCTAAAATGCAAAACCCAAATAAATTTCATTAATATAATAAATAATCTAGTGATTGATAGAAGAAATTAGCAAAAAAAAAAATGTTTGACAAAATGGCGGCTACTCAAAGCAAAAGTTTCGATTTTCGACCAAAATTCGGGTCTTTAATTGTTTATAAAAATAAGATAAATTTTCATCGGATGGGGAAATCCTTCGACTAATTACTAAAAAATATAGTTAGGAAGCTTGTGTAAAAATTTCAGACCGATCGGTTCAGCCGTTTCTGAGAAATCTTGCTCACCGACTTTGAAAACACCGTTTCGAGAAAAACGAGTTTAAAGTTTTGAAAGCACTGTAGTCGACGCGCCTTCACTAATGTGTCTATAACTTCGAAAATATTCGTCGCATCGACTTGAAATTTTGTGTGTGTATACTCAGATATATATATATTAAGAAAACGCAAAAAAAACGATTTTTTTTGAAAATCCTAACTGTATATAACCGCTTAATGGATTGATTAGGTTTAATTTCTTAAAGATGATGAGACTAATGATCATATTTTATCAATTCCAAAGTAAGTAGACCCGTGAATCATCGAATACTGTAGTAAGTATTTATACCTTTGGTAACGCAAATAAGATTAATAATTTTCTAAAGGAAATATTGCTACAGATGGGCTTTCTTATGCTTTCATTGACCATTTTTAAAATGTTCTGAGCTAATAAGTCTTGCAGGTTGCTCTGGTATTGTAAAACACATCTGATTATCTATGTCCTTTAACAAGAATATTTCAAAAGTGAATCCATTAGGTGGCATAAGTCACTACCCATATCTCGAACGGCTCTAATGAAACGCCTGGAGTGTTGAAAGGCATTGTTGTAATATTAAATTATAAGTAGTCCCGATTTAACAAGCTTAATTATCACTTTTAAAAGTTGCTACGGTACACTCTTAACATTTGATAGTGCTTTGACCTTGCAGACAGAGTGTCATTCGTTTAAAAAATACCAAATACTTTATGATATTTGTCACTCAACCATATCGAAGCGTACTTTGGTGAACTCTTTATATAAATGCAACTCTGTATATTAACTATTTTCATATGAATATCTATTGACATACTCATACCTCAAGATATTTTACAATAAATTACGATTATGGTTGGTGGAAAACGTTAAGCCAAGTCGCACTCAATTCGGCAGCAACAGTCATCAGCCAAAGGCTATAAATTATCACCTCTGATCCCATTGATTTGCATAAATTCGAAATGTTAAGTAACGATATTTCTCGCTTTTAGGCGATTGCAAATGCGTTAAGCTTTTCTTTAATCATTTTTCATTGCACCAACTACTGGGTATCTAGCCCCCTGATACCTACAAACATACATGTGTGCTTATATGAGGCTGCGAGCACCTATGTGGTCTGGCTCATAGCCTAAGCTATGGCATATAGGTAATAGTTTTTTGTTTGCGTTATTCAAATTTATGAAAGCCGCGTTAGTATACATTCGTAGGCACATACGAGCATTTCATTCATAGCCACTGCAGATGTCTCGACTACGGTGGAAATATCTGTTTTCGGCTGCCATAAATGAACTCATTGTTTTAGCCTTTGCTACCAAAAAAATTGAAAATATATAAATCAATTATGAATTTTAATAGTTTGTTATTTTGTTCAGTAGATATTGAGAGTGTTAAATGAGGTTAGGTTAGAGCGCTTGGTATACGAACAGCAAGAGTGTGTTTCGTGGTAGGGTTATGTATGGATACGCGTATGCAGTGTAGGAAAGAGTTAGGTAATAAATACGGCGATGCTAAATTCACTAAGGAGCGTTGAGAGCTAGAACTGATTCTTCCAATTCTAGAAAATTCCTCATTAAATACTGCGAAAACTTGACAAGGTACTTTCAGCAAAACGTGACAAAAGCCGTTTAGCAAAAGAGGCAACGACAAAATAATTTTATATACTCATGTTTTGATTATCGTTGGGTTAATCTGGAAATCGAAAGGCTTAATGTGTGACAATGATTTTACCGATATTTTTGTAAAGGCTATAAAATTGTTTGCTTTTTAGAGATAAACTATATATAGATATGATCTGTCATTAGAGCAACATTCATCTTGTAGTCTTTTCGTTATCGTGGGGGTAAGTAGCATGCGTGCTCTCCTTCGTGGTCTTTGCAGCTGTTTTTCGCGATCTTGCATGTCCTTAAGGTGTTCCATCTAACCCTGAATCGCCTGTCAGCCCTTCCCTCAATTACATTATGTAGCATATTTTCTGTACCCAGTATACTGTATGCGGTCGCATTCTGAACAGACACTACATTCACTGTCACTAGGGACATTCCCTGACGTAATACGATGTGAGATTATTGCTCTAATTGCCTCTTCGCTAACGTTATATTAAATATATTGAGCTTCCTCATGTTGTTTTCTGTCTCATTGTCTACCTCAGCAGTGCTCCTAACCCCACAGACTTCCACCTGGAAGCTTCAGTAGCATTCCCGAAGCTTGAACAAACGCCTAGGATCCGGCTTCGAGCAATAGATTCCGGCGCTCACTCCGTTAACTATTGTTGTTTCGTCTATGTAGATGTTGCATGTTCCCTTAACGCATCGCATGCTTCTGCGCCATTCATCCGGATTCTAAATGCTTGTTTAATTTAAGAAAAACTTCTATTGTTAGAATCAATGTTCTAATTGAGCGTTGATGAGCATAAAAGATCTTTTTGGAAATCGAAAATATAGAACGATCTTTTCTATCAAAGAATGCCAACCCTTTCATATATTCTTTCCTTTGCGAACTCATTGAGTCGCTCTGGAGCTACCGACTTCTCTTGTAAAGTACTTGGAAAGCCGGCTCCCTGGCATATCTGTAATAGCAATATATAGTTCTGAGCATAATTTTTATTCAGTTATGTTCAAGCGCCACTGTTAATATTTCTCTTTCCATGCTAGCTGTGGTGAAACATGTTCATCTGGTACGAGTTTTATATTTTTAAGTTCTCTGCGTCGTGAACCTTCTCTATACGATCTCTAGCCGGATGTTAGATAAACAGCTTAATTTGAAGTTGAGTGTGTGATCCTAAGGATCTTGAAAAATGGCAATGAGACTTTTTTTACTCAGCAATTTCATTTTATTTGTATATTTTACTCGAGGCCACACTGTAGCTAAACTGTCCAAACAGTGGACTTACTTATCAGTCAATAAAAAGTAATAAGTAATTGTCAAACGGTCATTAAAATAAATAAATGCTGACGGTTTGTGGTTTTTTATTTTTCTTTGCATTTACGACTCTCTCAAGTAAGAAAGTGAACACATATCTCATAAGTTATCACTCAGAACGATCTACATACAAACATACATATGAACATATATGTATTTAGTACTTATCTGGCGCATAAAACCACAAAGATACCATCAATTGCGAGAGTGCGAACATTTGTGTATATTTGTAGACTCACACGATCGGTAGATCGCTAGCATAACTCACCATATGGTTTTGAGTTTTTACTTACTGTTTTATCATTTGTTGGTCTTTTTGTTGTCGGCAAACAATTGTGGCATGCAACATGTGCAAATAAGCATACAAAATGCTGAGTGTGTAGAAATGTGGCTACCTCAATACAAATGTGGTTCTGCAGGCAGAGTTCTTTTGCTTAAGAGTAACTAAAGAGTACTAATTTATTCCACCACGAAATGAGTGTGGTGGTTGAGCGTAATTGAGTGGGTATGTTGAAGGGCTCAATTTGGTTCAAATTTTATAATGCACTCACATAAAGGGACTTGAAATGTAGATCTTTTATTTAATTAAATTTCTAGTAAAATATTTGAACTTTGATTGAAAATGTTTAAGTGGGCTTCCTAACTTTTTCGAAAAATTTTCAGTGAAATCAACTGCAAAATAAATTTCATTGAAATTTTCTACAAAAAACAAAAGTGCTGTTATGGATTCTTAGTGAAAATAATACCAATTGGAAATAAGAAGAAGAATTTCGGTACTGTTCTTGAACTGCTGTTTAAAAAGTACAAAACCGGTGCAATACCAGTAAGGACTTAATTTTGTTTTTTTTGTAATCAAAAGTTAAGGTTATTGAAAATCTTATAGATGAGTAGATACCATTAGAGAGTTCCATTGCTAAAAACCGTAATGTTCCTTAAGCTCATATGAGAATCGCCTCGTACGAATTTCCAATATCTATTTGAAGTGCCTGATTATGACGACGCGCCAAAAAGTTTGACAGTAATCGGATTTAGTTCAAATGTGCGCCGTTTCGTTCGTTAATCTGTTTCCATTTAGACGGCAACTCCAGACTACCCCCCTCGTAGAAGCCCCCCTCCTTATTTCCGAAGAACTCGGACAGCCGCTTTTCACTAGCCTCTTTTGAGTTCAACTTTACACCAACAAGGGCGTTCGCCATGAACAGAAACGGGTGGTAATGACTTGGCGCTATGTCCGGGCTATATGGTGGTTGCGATAAAACCTCCCATTCGAGCTCCCAAAGCTTCTGACGAGTGAACAACGAAATGTGTGGTGTGGCGTTATCCTGATGGAACACTACTCCCTTCCTGTTGGCCAACTCTGGACGCTTCTGGTCGACCGCCTGCTTCAAGCGCTCCAGTTGTTCACAGTAGATGATAGAATCAAGCCTCTGGCCATATGGGAGCAGCTCATAGTGCATGATTCCCTTCCAATCCCACCAAACACTCAGAAAACCCTTCCTGGCTGTCAATCCCGGCTTGGCCACTGTTTGGAATGATTCACCGGCCTCCGACCACGAGCGTTTTCGTTTGATATTATCGTATGAGATCCTTTTATCATCCCCACTCCCCATACGCTTCAAAAATGTGTCGAGTTAGTTCCGTTTTAGCAGCATATCGCAGGCGTTGATTCGGTCAAGAAGGTTTTTTTGCGTCAAATCATGCGACACCCAAACAGAAAGCTTTTTTTGTGTATCCAGCCTTCTGCAAATGGTTTAAAATGGTTTGGTGACTAACTCCCATCTTCTGGGCGATGTCACGAGATGCCATATGCCGGTCTAACTCGATGTTTTCCATGATTTGATTGGTATTCGTCGTCTTCCGCCGGCTGGCTTATCCATGGTGTCTAGCGGATTTGCCTTAAACGAAGAAAAAATTTAAAATAACGCAGATTTCGGCGTTAGTGAACTCCATGTTTACACGTCTATAACTGTTGGACGCAATATCCAAACTAATCATGCATAGCGTCGTTTTGTAGATTATGTCAAGACCTTTCCAAGGATTTATAGTACTGCCAGATACGAGCTCTGTAACGCTTTATACATAGCCGCGAAATTCAAAAAACAAAAAGGCGGAAGGTAGATATTTGACAACCTAATATTAAATGAGTTACCTAATGCGGATCTGGACTTAGTATTGACGCTGCAGATAGGCTTAATTGTCGTCTGGCTAACCACTAGAAGGTTTATGCACTTGTTCGCTAGGGCGGAAGCCCACTTGTTATATTCTGTTATACCAACACTTTCGGTCTGAAAAACCGAATTGTAGTCATTAAGTTTCAAATTACTTCCTGCAAATGAACTTTTATAAAAGAAGTCCAATCCTGTCACTACTTTATACTTTATTCCGACGGTGAATATGTAAGCTTCGCTGTTAGTACTGTCGCTCACAGAACCATTCGACCATTCATCTCTGCTGGGGAATGAAAACGTTGTGTTTACTTTCTTATATATCATATTTCCTCGGTCGCATTGCCAATTTAGTTCGAATTCAGTAACAAGGTCGAGTATAATCCTGTGTCTAGTTATATTTTGCTTCGAAACTTTTCCACGCGCAATTTTACAGTGTACTTTTTACTTCCCCACGCTTATGCAAATTCTGTGGTGAATTAGCTATGGCAGTTTTTGCTCGTCTTCCCCAAGTACCAGCAGCGCTCAATACCGGCACTTTTGTACGATTTCGCTTTCGTTGCCGATAAGCCAGCCGTAAACAAACCGGAGCTACTGCCCACATGTGCGCTGAGCAGCGATAAGATGAGCTAATTGAGTGACTGAGTGAGTGCAAAGCGATGTGAAGTTGGCGTGCAAGTGTCCGCATACTCAACACGATCCACTGGCGCTGCGTGGTAAGTTGTTTGGCGCTAGCTAGCCCAACAGCACGAAGTTACTTGAGTGCGCTAGCATTGGCGCTGGCGTTGGAGCTGAAGTGGCGCTCGTTGGTAACTTTGCAAAATCGCTTGCTTCGGTCAGTCGATCGCTACTTTTGCATTAAATTAAACGCGTTGTGCGCGTCGGTCGCGGTTTGCCGGTACGCATTGCTCGGTTCATTGGTACGCGCTTTGTTGTAACAGCTGTGTTTTGTGTATGTATTGCATGAAGTGCGGCGTTAAGTTTTTAAAAAGCGCATTTTTATGAGTTTTTATGTGTGTGAGCGCTACGTTCGCTATTGTTTTGTGCAGCGTAAGAAAAATTTATATTATTTAAATGCAAATGCGCGCATTTTACAAGTAAAAGTGTGTGAATTTCGGCTTAGTCTGGCATTTTTTGGTTGCACTGGCGTGCAAGTGCAGTTTTTGTGCTGAAGAAGTGTTGGGAAAAATTTTGAAAATTATTATTTTATTTTTTAAGAAATAAAAAGTTTATTGCTAACATGTATGTAGCTCAAAAGCGCATGCTTATAAGTTAGCGTAGTCAATTTTCGTGCAACAACATACCGCTACCCTGCCACAGCAAACGTACAACAGCTCTCAAACGGCTGGTTGGGCCTCGCAGCCAATTTTATTTAATGCTTTTATTGCCCCTCTTCGCTCGTTTATTATGCGCCGCGTTTAGCTGCCGCCAGCTAGTGTTCCAAGTTCAAGTTCAACGCATGTGGCAGCCACAAATAGTTGCAGCGCGCAAATGCAACATTTTTTCGCGCTTTATTGCGCGCTGCAATGCGCGCGGTACATTCACATGCTAACTAATATGTGTAGTTGCACGCATGCAAGAAAATTTGCATGCAGTCGTAGTGTTGTTGTAGTGTTGCACAGTGTTGCATGGTGTTCTTATTTATACTGCGCCGCCAAAAAGGCGTGAGTTATACCGCGAGTGCCCCTCACCGGCTTTTTGTTTAGCGCAAACGGCACAACTCGTCTGTGTCTAGAGACCGGCTCATATCCATACATTATAAAGTGAATCTTTGGCAGTTATAGTCATATGTACATACTGTATACATATCCCTACCTATGCGGATAGGTATGCCGATCTGAGTGTATATGCGCCGCAAAGTGTTCTTCCTCTACGTTTATTTGCGCTAATTTGCTGCAATGTAATTATGCAAAATGTGCTTGGTGCGCAAGTATCTGCGAGATACATATGAAGTTATAAAAGGTGTAGGTGTATGTGCGCTGAGGATTTGTGCAGTGAAGCATACATAGTGAGTTACAAAACAGTGAAGTATGCATAAAAATATTGAAGTGCTAAATGGTGTTGAGCTAAGTACTCGAATTCGACGGCTGAAATAAGCTGGCTTTGCAAATCATATAATGAAACACATAGTCATAATACACAACCTAACATTTAGAATTGGATTCCATAATAAATATAAATTTATACATTAAATTCGTTTAAAAAATTCTAATTTTAAAAGGAGTTTTAAAAAGGCTGAACTGCTACTAAATTGAGCTAAATTGCCGTACACAATTATCATGCGTAGTTTTTCATATTTTCTTTTAATTTTTTTGGATTATCGTTATAAATTGTTTTTCATCATTTTTTTTTACAATTTTTGGTTTTTAATATGTTATTTTGAATACATTTTATCATTATACCCTGAACAGGGTATATTAAGTTTGTCACGCTGTTTGAAACAACCAGAAAGAAGCGTCGGAGACCCTATAAAGTATATATATATAAATTATCAGTATATTGAGCTGAGTCGATCTGTCTGTGTGTCTGCCTGTCTGTATATATACAAACTAATAACTATATAAAACTGAGGGACTAGTTTTTAAGATATCGTTTTGAAATTTCGCAAACGTCATTTTCTCTTCAAGAAGCTGCTCATTTGTCGGAACGGCCGATATCGGACCACTATAACATATAGCTGCCATATGAACTGAACGATCGGAATCAAGTTCTTGTATAGAAAACTTTCACATTTGACAATGTATCTTCACCAAATTTGGTACAGATTATTTTCTAAAGCAACAATGTAATCTCCGAAGAAATTGGTCAGATCGGTTTACTATAGCATATAGCTTTCATACAAACTGAACACATAGTTACTAAAAGAAATGCACCTGTGAAGGGTATATTAGCTTCGGTGCAGGCGAAGTTAACGATTTTTCTTGTTTTTAAATTTAATATTTATTTTTTCTTAATATTTTTTTTATATTTTTTTTATGGAGTTTTTATATTTTTTATAATTTTTTTAATATTTGTTATAAATTCGTTTTGTGTATACAACTTTTCTACAATTTTATAATTTTTTGCATTTCTTTATAACGTCTTTCTTTTTATATTCTTTCTAAATACTCTTTTATCATTTTTAAATATTTTTGTTTTTTAATTTTTATTTCTCAGTTTATTTTTTATATTTTTTATGTATATTTTTTGTAATTTTTTTCATTTTTGTTATAAATTGTTTTTCTTAATACTGTTCTTTTATAACATTTTTAATAATAATTTTTCTAATTTTTCTTTATAATTTTGTTTTAAACAATTTTTTTGTTTTTTTTTTTTAATTTTTTATAAATTGGTTTTGCTTATAATTTTTTGTTTGACTTTTTTTGTTGCATTTCTATATAATTTATTTAAATACTTTTTTCATTTTTAAATTTTTGGTTTTTTTAATTTTTGTTTCTTAATTAATTTCCGATAATTTTTTATTTTTATGTTTTTTATAATTTTTTAATTTTTGTTATAAATTGTTTTTGTTCGTACAATGTTTGTTTTTAAATTTTTTAATAAATTTTTTGTCACTTTTAAATATTTTTTTTTTATATTTATTTTTTAATTTTTTTTTGTTTTTTTAATTTTTTTTTTTTATAATTTGGCTTCGTGATAACTGTTCATTTTATTATTTTAATTGTTGGTTTGTAATAGTGAAAAAAGCAAAATATTAGATGCTTGAGAACTTTTTTGTTTAAAAAATGTTTATTTTTATCATACAAATTTTAATCAAAAAAATTTTATTTATCAGAAAAAATGTTTGGAAGCTCAGTTTTGATATCAAGCGTAAAAACACGTTTCAGAACCTACTAAGATCGCAAAAACCTGGATAGATATTGAATTTTTGCCTCAAAAATTAGAAAGCTGACTTTTGTAATATATATTTCGAAAAGATTTTTAAATTTTTTTTAACATAAAGTTTCAATTTTCTAACCTTAGAGAAAGTGTGAGAAATTACTTTTGTCACGAACTTTTTCCCGAAATATTCAAAAATCGCTTACTGACCTCAAAATTAACAGTAAAACTCACTTTTCTTCAAAAAAATTTTGGTTTAGCGAATTCACGTTTGTCTTGAATATATTCATAAATACTTTCGAAATGCTTTTTTAACCTAACCTTGATTGGCTTGATATTTCTAAAGTACTTTTCATTCGGCTTTAAATGATTTTAAAATATTTTTGTTTCTTCGTTAGATTTTTCCTCCCGACTTACTATGAAAAATGAAAAACTCTACTGAGAGAAATCATACAACTCGTTCCAACTCCTGATATCATGTATTCTCACAGAGTTATTAATGCTTTCGAAAGTGAGATTTTGAAAAACAACTTTAAAAGCAAGAAAAAAAGTTAACTTCAGTCGCACCAGAGCTATAATTTATAAAATATTCATATTATCCTTTTTTCTAATAATCTAAAATTATCTTAATGGAATGTCCACGATATCTAAGCAACACATCCAAGAATCACAGTCTTACTAGAAAAAAAAATCTGATAAGCTAATAATAACAAAACTGATAATCAATTAATCGCTTAGTGATTAAAATTATTGTTGTTATCTCTCATTGAGTCCAAGTGAGCACAAAGCGATAATTTTTGTCCCAATCTATCTCTGAATTAACAACAAAACTGTGTGCACATTTTTGCAAAACCCCATCATTGTGAGTCAGCACGATAAGATTATTTTACAATGTGATTTGAATGATAAGCGATTAGATAAAGCTTCGGAGAAATAGTTCATTCATCAGCAGGAAAGTTAGGAAAGTACACTCGGTCTTGTTGTTGTGCTTTTGTGGTTTTGTGTTAACTCTATGAAATGAAAATTAATGAGTTTAAGTTTGAGTGTTAAGGTTTAAGCATTATCTTTGAAATTCATGAAAATGGAATTAAACATCTCCAAAACATCGACTTTCGCATTTTGACCAAACATTTGGGCTTAAGAAAGGTGTGTGTACGGTTTGTTCCGCACAAATTGACTGACGACCAAACATTGCTCAGAATCCAAAATTCGATCTACGCTTGTGACCGATTATTTGACCAAAAATCACATTTTAATCATTGACCACTTCCCGTATTCACCTGATAGGTCACCGTGCGACTTCTTCGTTTTCGAAAAAATGCATTTGCCCATGAAAGGAAAGCGTTATGCAGACGTAGAGGCCATTCAATAGGCTTGCACCGGCATACTGGCGGCCATACCGGCCAACGAGCTAAAACACTCTTTCGACATGCTTTTGGACCGTGCAAAAGCTGTATTGAAGCAGAAGGAGACTATTTTGAATAAAATAAATTGATTTTGTCGAAAAAAACCATTTGTTCTGTTTTTTTTTTAAGTCCAGTTTACTTTGGAACGCACCTTGTAAATATCACAAACCGATAAAAGCTTTAAAAGGATCCCTAAAAATTTTAACCATTTACTATTATTGCTCAGGAATTTTTTGAAATTTCCTTTCTACAATTCAATATGTCATATAAATTCTTTAAAAAACGCTGCCAAAATACCGAACTTTTATAGGTTAGAGAATTTTTTATGACAAAAGACTGAAACGGAAAAAATCGAGAGCAAAGCATTTGAAAAGTGAACGAGGAATATCACTGTATTATATGGTATTGTATTTGAATTTAGTGATTAAGGAATTAATTTTAAACGATTTTAGTATTTATTAGGTAAAAGCTTCGCAAAACTTGAAAGCTTGCAGCAATATATTTTATGCGATAATGTACTTCTTAGGTGGAAGCTTCAAGAAACATACATAAAACTTAAAAGCTTTAGAAACTTTTTATACGATTATGGCCCTTATTTGGCGAAAACTTCAAGAACTTACTTAAAACTTAGAAGCTTAAGCAGTTTTCGGCAACAACACTTTTTTCATAATTATAGTAATTTCTGAATTTCTGTGTACTCGACCACATCAACTCCTAAATTCATAGCTTTTTTCAGACGCCTCACTCTTTAATATTTGTTTAATGCTCACTTTCTACATTAATGTGCCGTAAAATTGATAAGCGCAATATCAAATAAGAAATTTGTTTACGTCATATATAACACAAAAATGTCAATTCAGGGCATTCAAGTGACAATTTCAATTTGCATAAGTCATAAATACTCAAATTTTATGACATTTGAATTTATGAATGAAGTCTTTTTTAATTTTAATTTTCTTCATTTTTGTTTTTAATTTCTATTTTTTTTTATTTTAATTTTTTATTTCTTATTTTTTATTGTTTAATTATTTTTTCACTGTCTCGTCTCTCATTCAGCGTGATTTTGTTAATATGTCAAGTGCTTACTAAAGATTGTGGATTAATGTAAATATTGATCACTCTTGGTAGCATTGAAATACTTTCTTATCGCCTCGTAATTAATTTATGTGCTTAAATAATATTTTATGCTTTCGCGTCACTACAAAGGGCACTGATAAAGAGTGAGAGTGTTCTTAACTCCGGATGAGGTATAAATTATTTGAATACGGTTTTAATGATTTTCTTTTCAGTGTGACGCATTTTTTTCGATAATCTGGACTGACAATAAATGGAGTTTAATTAATCTCATAACAATTTTTTAAGTCTCATATTAAATGAAAGAAAAGCTGTTCTCTAAAAATTGCCTTAATTCAGGATCTCTCTAAAATTAGAAACATTGTGCCCAAAAAACAAGGTGACATTGTATTTATTTTGAAAATTCTTTATTTATTCATCCAAATCAATTTCATCCCCTTCAAAGTAATCCCCTCCCAATGCAATGCACTTATGCCAACGGATTTTCCAACCTTCGAAACACTGGTTGTAGTCACTTTCCGGGATGGCCTTCAGTTCCGTCTTCGCTGCGGCTTGAATCTCCTCTATCGTATAAAAACGGTGTCCCCGGAGCGGCGCATAACGTTCAAATAATATTCCTTGTTGACAGTTTGACCGGTTGGAAGGAATTCATAATGCACAACACCACGATAATCGAAGAAAACAGTCAACATGACCTTGGTTTTTGAGCGATGTTTTTGGTCTCGGCTCTCTTTTGGCACGATATTCGCTCGATTGATCGGTTGTTTCGGGGTCGTAAGCATAGATCCAAGTCTCACCGCCAGTTATAATGCGTTTCATGACACCCTGGTAGTCGGAAAGCATCGTTTCAAACACTTCAACGCGACGCCTTTTTTCCAAAAAATTCAATGTTTTCGGTACCAGTCGAGATTTGACGCGCTTGAGGCCCAAAACATCCTTCAAAATGGTATTGGCTGAGCCTTTCGATATGCCAACTTCATCAGCAAGGTCTCTAATTGTTAATCGACGGTTTTTCAACACCAAATCTTTGATTTGTTGAACGTGAGCTTCGTCGGTTGAGGTTGATGGTCGCCCTGGACGCTCTTCGTCTTCGACACGTTCACGGCCGGCTTGGAACTCACTATACCACTTGTAAAAATTTTTTTAGACATAGCCTCATCACCAAAGGCTTTCTGCACCATCCTCAACGTATCCGCAGCAGAAAATTGATTCCGTAAACAAAATTTAATGCAAATTCTTTGCTCAACAAATTTCGACATCGCAAAAAACGAAAAACTCACTTTTAGCAGCTCACAAAACGACACGTATCTCAAACACTAATGAATATTTTGACATGAAATTTGACATAAATATGACTGACAGTACTACCAACCTAAAAAAAAAAAATTCTCCAAATCCTTCGACGCGCGCAGTTTAAATTCAAATGTCACCTTATTTTTTGGGCACAGTAATAAAAATAGTTTTGAAACATTTTACATATTTTCGTACTTCTGTTCGATTTCACATGCGTCTTAGGTGGTCTTGTTCCATAAAAATAAATATAAACTATTTGCAAACACTTGTTATCGTTGCGATAAGCAGGCTATAATCAATTAATTTGAAATTATACGCTAACTGTTTGTTGATTGCTTTTTATAAAATATTGACTTATTTTATCGCTCTTCTATATTCGATTTCTATATATATACATTAGGGTGGTTCGTAAGTGTAGAAACGAAATTTACAATTTCTAAAATTATCAAAAATTGTTTTCGATTACTTCAACTACTATTTGGATGAATACTATATCAGTACATGTCATATATACAATTTACGCTGATTGGAGACAATTAAGGCAGCCACGCCTTCAAAAACCTTCAGCTATTTTCATGATGACCCTTAACTCTCATAAATGGAATCATCACCGCTGTAACGATTTAGATATAATAAATTAAGCATATATTTAAACATATTACATATAAAGTTTAGAGCCGCCTTTTTTAGCAATTTTGGTCTCTTTAGAAACGTTTAGCTACTGTGCGACACACCCTAATAGCCGCAAAATCATCGCCAAAGGTTTATGTCATATCTTAATATATGGAGTGAATAGTTGAGACTGAAAAAGTTTATGTGTTTTTAAAGACCACCCTAATTAAGTTAATTTTTATGTAATGAAATATATAACTGCACATAGAAAGCGAATTTTAGTTCGAAAATTGTTATTATTTCTTCATTTAAGAGTCTTCTTAACAAATTATTAGCTTAAAAATTGTATACATACGAGTACTAGTGCATAAAGAGCGAAGTGTATTAATTTTTTATCAATTATTTTACTAGATCTCTTTTTTAAGGATCCCCATATAACATGTATAGGAATAAAAAATTGCATATTTGCGTTCATAACTATTCAGCAGGAGCGAAATACAGTACAAGTAACTTTAATCTCTCATGGTATTTTTTTTCTCTTTTTTAATGACCACCCTAATAAATAGATTTTTTATAAAATTCATATATATTTAATTGTAGAAATGTCTAATCTAAAATTAGTAAAAATCAAATTCAATACCTATTCCTCTTATGTAGCTTACCTAATAATGTTAGTTCTCTTGTTAAGAACCACCCCAAAAAACATTTTGAAATTAATATAACTATACAGAAGGAGCGAAATGCAACACAAATTACTTTGTGCGCTCTTTTAAGAACCACGCTTATCAATTTATTTTGTATAATGTTAGTTATATATTTAAGAACCACCCTAGTAAACATATAGAAATTAAATTGCTATACAAAAGGAGTGAAATACAGCAAAAAATTACTTTTTGCACATTTATGGACCCCCTAAATGCATGTTAAAATTGTGCATTAACAACCCTGATCATTTATATTAATAGTTCCAAGGACCACCCTAATAAATATAGAGTATAAATTTTAAGGACCGCCCTAAATAATTGCATATATAACTGTACTGATAATGCCAAATACATTACAAGTTATTCTTAATTCCTACAATATATTTTTTTCTCTTTTTGGGGTCACCCTAATAAATATATTTTTTATAAAATTCAATATATAGGCGCATATTAAAAGTGAAATATGGTACAAAAATATTTCACTGAACAATTAAATTATAATTTTTCAAGAACCACCCTATTAACGATATAACATTTAAGGACCACCCTAAAAATTCATATAAATGAAATTGTAAATATAACTGTACGGACAGTTCAAAATCTAAGACAAGTTACTCCTATTTACTATAATATTTTTCTGTATTTAATGAACCACCCTAATAAATATTTATTTTTTAAGTGAAATATTTAAAAAGCGAAATATAGTATTTACTATATTTCCCCGAACATTTACATACTATACACATATATGTATGTATGTATGTGTATTCATATGTATTAAGGACCACCCTAGTATATATTCGAGAAATGTAAAATTGCTTAAATACCAGAACATAAATAACCTAATATGCTACATACAGATTTTTAGACTTATTTTCAGTACATACATGTTTTCATATCCACATATCGTGTATTATACACACATACACACAAACGCACCTAAATTTATATATTTTCACATTTCGCGAATAATCGCTAGTAACTTGATAGATGCCTTGTATGGATAGGTGTAGTCGCATTTTTTCCAAACAATAAAATACACAGACCGCTTATTCCAAAACAAAAAAAAAAAAAAAAAAAACAGTAGCAACAAAGTCATAACAAATTGTTGTATCGTATTATAGTATCATGTTTGTAGATAATGACGCCGTAGGCTGGGCCAGAGTAAACAATTGCGTTATGGTTATTTTCAGAGGAATGTAAGGTAGGTGTGTGTATGTGTATAAATACAGATGAAGGTAGGTATGGAAGCACATATGTTTTGAACTCTAACCGACATTTCGAAGTGCTGATTTTAATGAAAATGCCCACGGTACTGAGAGGTCTTTAAACACAACTTTGCTAGTTGAAAAATTTATCGGACTGCTCGAATAAAATAGGCATAACTTCGAGTCTGACCTTGCTCTTTGGCCTACCTATAAAATATAAAAGACTGTAATCTTTGAAGCATTGAAGAATTGCAAGAAAAGTTGTGTACCGCTAAGCTCGAATCTGATCGAATCTAATCGAACAACTGGTCAAAGAAATGGGCAGAACTTGCGGTGCAACCTCTGCCTCAAATCTTTTCAATAACTTCTTAGTTTTGTTTTCTCTTTTTTATAAACAATTATAAGCGAAGCTTAGATATTTTAATATACACAAATTTTTTTTTATTTCCATGATTGACAATAATTTTTCATTTAAGGGCGTATTCTACTCTAGAATTTTGAAAAATTCGATTTTTTTTTCATATACATTATTTAAAGTTTAGACCCTTAAGAACATATCCTCCAAAGGATTTTTAAAAATTAAAATTATTTTAAGAGCTACAGTTACTTTAGAGACGCAGTACCTAGCCCGGTTCGGCCGTATCGAACGCGTTTTTCTCGAAACTATTTTTTTCCACACGGTACCGGCATTATCTCAAGTTCTAAACAACCGATTTACTTGAAATTTTGTGTGAACCTTCTTTATATAATCCTCTATCGTTCCTACCAGCATCGTGTCAAAATTTTTGTTTTTAATATTTTAAAAAAATTCAGGAATTTCAAAAAAAAAGCGTAAAAAATGATTTTTATTTTCAGGCAGTCGCCATTTTTCAAAAAAAATTTTTCGGGACTATAGCAGCATCCTTACTGATTAAGAATTTTTTTTGATTTTTTTTTTCAGACCACCAGGAGAGTCAGGATCAATGTCACCAGGATGCGCCATTTTTTTTTTTACACCTGTCTCTCCCTCCCCCTCTAATTATTTTAATTTTTAATATTTTTTTGTAAAATATTTTTTCTGTATTCTTAAGATATCAATAAAATTACCATAAAAAATTGATAGTAAAAATGTTTTTTGGTTTTTTTTTAAATAAAATTCAAAAAACTGCCCAAAATTTGATTCCTAGACTAGAATACCCCCTTAAGTCATTCACAATAGTAAAACTTGTCTAAAAAATACAAAATAAAACTTGAGAGCGTTGAAATCAATACCCTCTTGTACGAATTCAAATCGATAACTGAGTTTTTGCATTGCATGTAATTTTTTTGACAAGAAGGCAACGCGCAAGGATAGCGAACAGAAAAGTGGCGAATAACTTCAAGTTACTACCAAGATATTTCCGAGATTCCAAAAATACTGAAGATTTTTATTCTCTCTGTGTTAAATATTTTTTGAACGTGTGAATTCGAATAGAAGAAAGTATGAAAAGACCTTTTTAAAATGTGTAGTAAAAAGCAATTACAGAGGTTGTCGACTATTACTATTATCCTACAAGTCTAAATTACCATATATAGTATATATACATACATATTTATAGTAATACCAAGCACAAATATTTATTTTGCTCCTGATCACAGCTTTATTAGGTCCAGCAACATTTATGCTTCAATTTTCCTTGTTATTTTTACTAATTTTAATAGGATAATAACCCAATTCTGTAAACAATCTCTAGTCACTATTTGAGACATTTTGAAGTAAAGTCCTAATTAGTGACAAGTTGCTATTCACAACACGGTCTGAAGTCACAAAATATTGTCTCAAATTTGGGACCTGATAGTTAGCAGATCATAATACTAAAAATAACTCTTGTTTGGCATTTCGAATATGCTGAATAGAGATCATCACAGATATTAATCGATTGCCGTTTTTTTATATTTTTTAAGCAAATCAAACACGAAATAGTTAAAAATAAATCAATTTCTCATAAATTTCGTAAATTTTCTGAAACAATGTGAATATATATTTTTTATTTTTATTGGTAATTAAGCTTTTTGACTATATTATAGAAATACTATATATATAGACTATATTATACAAATATTAATGTTATCGACATATTCATTTTCATTTTTTTGCCACGAAGTTCGTAACACCCAGAAGAAAGCGTTGGAAACCCTGTAAAATAGTAAGTTGTCAAATATCTCCCTTCCGCCTTTTTGTCTTTTGAATTTCGCGGCTATGTATAAAGCGCTACAGAGCTCGTATCTGGCAATACTATACATTTTTGAAAGGTCTTGACATAACCTATAAAACGACACTATGCATGATTAGTTTGGATATTGTGTTCAACAGTTATAGACGTGTAAACATGGAGTTCACTAACGCCGAAATTAGCGCTATTTTAAAGTTTTCCTTGGTTAAAAGCAAATCCGCTAGAGAAACGTTTGGTGAGATTAATGGTGTTTTGGGGGATGGTACTCTATCACTTCGAACTGCGGAGGAATGGTTTCGACGATTCAGAGTGGGTGAAAACGACACCATGGATAAGCCAGCCGGCGGAGGACCTGTGACGACGAATACCGATCAAATCAAGGAAAACATCGGGTTAGACTGGCATATGGCATCTCATGACATCGCCCAGAAGATGGAAGTTAGTCACCAAACCATTTTAAACCATCTGCAGAATGCTGGATAAATAAAAAACCTTGTTGTTTGGGTGCCGCATGATTTGACGCAAAAAAACCTTCTGGACCGCATCAACGCCTGCAATATGCTGCTGAAACGGAACGAACTCGACCCATTTTTGAAGCGGATGGTGACTGGCGACGAAAAATGGATCACATACGACAATATCAAGCGAAAACGGTCGTGGTCGAAGGCCGGTGAATCGTCCCAAACAGTGGCCAAGTCGGGATTGACAGCCAGGAAGGTTTTGCTGTGTGTTTGGTGGGATTGGAAGGGAATCATCCATTATGAGCTACTCGCATATAGAGAGACGCTTAATTCTACCATCTACTGCGAACAACTGGACCGCTTGAAGCAGGCGATCGACCAAAAGCGTCCAGAATTGGCCAACAGGAAGGGTGTAGTGTTCCACCAGGACAACGCCAGACCACACACTTCGTTGATGACTCTTTAGAAACTATGGGAACTCGGATGAAAAATTTTATCGCAACCACCATATAGCCCGGACATAGCGCTAAGTGATTACCACCTGTTCCTGTCCATGGCGAACGCCCTTGTTGGTGTAAAATTGAACTCAAAAGAGGCTTGTGAAAAGCGGCTGTCCGAGTTCTTCGAAAATAAGGACGGGGGGCTTGTACGAGGGTGGTATTATGAAGTTGCCGTCTAGATGGAAACAGATTATCGAACGAAATGGCGCATATTTGAATTAGGTCCGATCATTGTAGCAAATTTTAAAAAGCATTGAATATAGAGCAAAAAAGCGGAAGGCAGATATTTGACAACCTAATATATATGTACATATGTACATACATACATATATCTACATGATCAGCATGACGAGCTGAATCGATTTAGCTGTGTTCTCAAGAAACTGCTCATTTGTCGCAACCTTTGTTTTTAACTGATCAATCAAACTCAAATCCTTGCATAGAAAATTTTTCAATTGCTCTCTGACATTTTGAGGTCTAGTTTAAGTATGAAGATATCTGGTATTTCCACAAACCACTGTAAATGTGCTTTTATTCGAAAGCTTAAACTGATTTTAGTGCCTAGTAAATATTTATTGATTATATAAATATGAATTCTTGGTTAATCTAATTTTTAACTCCAAGTCAATATTAATAAATTTGATAAACACTCTAAATCTAGCGCTAAATAAAGCCTCGAATTGATCTAATACGATCTAAAAGTCAGTTGGGCGAATCTGTTTTAATCTATATTTGTGCTACCGTAGTTGTTTATTTGCACACTGAACACGCTCATCTTGCTGAATTTGTATTTTAATTAACGCATTTAAGCGTACGATGACCTGAGAACCATAAATACTGCTCAAACATACGGGGCTAACAGCTGCGCATGCGTAAATTGTTATTTTGAGACAGGGTATTATTGTTGCATATATTGATACTGGACTCGAAAAGGCTTTTAGTAAAAATATATTTATGCCTTTTTTGAAAAGTTCGACCGAGCTTCGTATAGTTTGTGAAAAGAGCAAAATTAAATCGCGCAGAGCTCACTTAATGCCTCTTGGTGGATTATTGCATAATAAATCAAGGCGTCTTGGCTTTCAGTACTTATTCAATTTATGGCACTGATTTACTTTTAAGATGTCTCCAAATAAAATCTCATTATGGATAAGTTTATGCCAAGGTTACAGCTAACATCACTTCGTTTGGTTATTTGAGTCGTATTTATTCTTCGGAAATTTGAGTTGATGGCTCGATTCATATAATTTTTTTGGTAGCTCTGAATTGAACTTACATAGTTAAGGCGATCATCTACTGACAAATGTAGGTAGGTTGGTAGGTAGGAGTGCAGACCTATCGGGCTCAATTAGCACTTGATGTGCCATTTTGATACACTGTTCGTAGAACCTCCTGTATCTGCTATTACGTTTCACTTCCTCTCTCAAACTGTCCGATATGCTTTTAGTGGAAAATCCATCCAAGGTTTGGTGCTTATGGATTCCAAGTGTTTTGTGTCGGATCTGTGCTAAAGCTGAGCATTCGCAGAGAAAGAGGAAGATTGTTTCCTTGTTCCCTGCTACTAAAATACAAATGTAGAGTTCAATAAATGTTTAGTCATCGCCGCATGCCTAATGGTTCCATGAGAATTTTTATATCGGATCAAAAATCTATAATATTTCCATGGAGCTGCTGAAATTTTGAGGCTATCCTCGCATAAAAAGAATTATTAGTCATCGCTTTATAAAATCGCACTGGTATTTTAATTAGCTTTTAATTTTAATGTTGATTTTAATTTTTATACGATTTGAAATGTATCATGATGATTGCTATAATTACCGGCATAATTCTTTTAATTAGTATGCACATAAGTATATTTTTGAGTTTTTTGCACGCTTTGCACCATTGTTTACGGCCAATTATTCCGCCACGGGAATGAATAGTAAATAAATAATGAAATTCAGTCTCATCACTCGTTGATGTGAATTCATTTGTGAATTCGTGAGGCTTTCAAATTGACAGAAAGAGTGGATATGCAATTTATATGTATACCTATGGATATATGAAACTATGTAGGTATGTATACATATGTATGTATATCTTTTGTGATTTTTAACGCTCCGTAGACTCAACACTTTGTTGCCAACACAATGCAACAACCATCCAACAATTATGCCGTCAGTTGATCGCAAACGGCGATCGCATCACATATGAGTACTTCCATAATTATATACACGTTAGGGTGATCCTCAAAAGGTTAAATTCACATACCCATGAACACGTTCATATATAATAATCACATTTTTGATAGAAAGTTTATTACTGAGGTGGCAACTCTTTTCAAAAAAATTTTTGACAGTAAACCTTTAAAGAGTGCTCATACTTTATTGGTTTTTAATTTAATTTAATACAAGTAGGTGGCAACCCTGCTCAAAATAATTTTGTAAATATATGCTCTCTCAAACATCTACAGTTTGATACCCTTAGGGTAGTATTTTATTATAATAATATAATCGAAATTAGGTGGCAACCCTGCTCAAAATAATTTTGTAAATATATGCTCTCTTAAACATCTACAGTTTGATACCTTTAGGGTAGTATTTTATTAATATGATGTAATCAAAATTAGGTGGCAACTCTGTTCAAAATAATTTTGTAAATATATGCTTTCTTAAGCATTTACAGTTTAGTATATTTACGATCGTATTTGATTAATCTGATTTAACACAAATTAGGTGGCAACCTTGCACAAAATAATTTTGTAAATTGTATGTATGCAATCTTAAACATCTTTAATTTGATACCAAGTTACTCGTATTTTTTCAAATACCCCATTGCTCCTATTTTTATATTTTAATATAATAAATATATTTACGTACATACATACATACATACATACATATAATACATAGATTTAAATTAGGTGGCACCCTTGGAAAATAATTTTTTTTTATGCATGCTTTTTTCAAAATCTACAGTTTCATACCCTAATGCTTGTATTTTTTAAATTGAGCATAATACAAATTAGGTGGCAACCCTAATAATTTAATAGAAAGAAAATTGTAGATATGTGTCCTCTTAAACATCTGCAGTTGCATATCTTTACGATCGTATTTTTTAATATCATATAATATAAATTAAGTGGCAACACTCTTAAAATTAATTTTATAATTTATAAATGTTTTTTTTATATCTGCAGTTTGATACCGAATTACTTTGACTTTTAAAACATGTGGCAACTTCAATCAAAAAAAATATCTCAAGCAAAACTCTTTCTTTTTTGCCAGTTGTTCTCAATACTGTAAATTTTTAAATTTATTTTATTAAGTTTATTTTATTAAAGTTTTGAACAGGTGGTAACACTCCTAAATATAGTTTGAACTGTTCACTTAAAATTTTAAATGTCTGCATTTTGACACTTGTATTGTAAAGTTTCTTTAGCTTATACAATTTTTAAACTTCAGACATACAGACAGGTGGCAACATTTTCACTTTTTGTTTATTAATCATTCGATCATTACATTAAGCAAACTTGATAGTTATGCAGTTTCAGCTTTTCGAATGTTGTTAGACTGTGTAACGCGAGCGTTACGGAATTTTGTGGCGTAACAGAATTTCGTTGCAGTCGTTTAAACCGTATTTATAAAAGTATGATTTAAAACATGTATGTATGTATTTAACTTTCATATCATAACTTATTTCCTCCTATATTTAAGCCTCACCCTAATATTTATAAATACATACATACATACATATGTACTTATGTATGTATGTTATAGTTTAAAGTCCGAGTCTTTCGTTTGCATTGCTCATTATGATTTGATTCTTATTTATGCGAGTACTCGCCTGTATTTATTTTGTTGCTAGTTGTCTTGCTTTATTTTTGTTTTTGTCTCTCATTTATTTTTATTTTTTTTTTGTTGTAAAAGACAATAAAGGTAGTTGATGAGGTATGCGAACTGCTCATATTTTTTCGCAAGTTCAAGGCGATTTTAGCGCATTTGTTTGGGCGGCGTCTGTCCTGTTGTCGTCTGCCATACTCAATCTCCAGACCTGATACCACATAGTACATACGTCTGTATATAATGTCTGTATGTATGTATGTGTTGTGCATTGCAATGTGAAGCGTACATTCTTCCTTACGTTGCCGCAGAGCCGCTTGCATTTGCTTTAAGCCGTTCCTACTCCTGGTTGCCTCTTGCTGAAATGTGGGCTTTCATGATTGTCAGCTGTAATGTTGCATTGTTGTTTTCGTAACTGCCTCACACAATATTCTATGTTCTTTTTCAATTCTTTCCATGCAATACCTACCCGTTTTGGTCTATTTTAAGCAAACTAGTTTCCTTTCGTTTTTCTCTGACTCATCAAGTTGGCCGTTTAACGCTCTGATGATCGTCGATCGCTGATTTTTATTGCGAATTGTCGGGTGTGCGTGTGTGTGTAAACAAAACAGTTCCGGAAATCGATAAAGTGATACTTACAATATAAAAAGCTAATAATTAGGTATTTATGTACATATGTACATGCATACATACATATGTATGTATATAGTTACATAGTCAATAAAAATAATAAATAATTCATTGCTTATTTGAGCGTAAACAATGCATCGTTACAACTTACTTTCCTTTACGATTGCATACATACATGTACACTGTAAATAAAACGCTAAATATTTAATTATTCATCAAAATTTATTCTGTCGCCTTCAAAGTAATCCCTATCAGATGTTATACACTTATGCAGACGATTTTTCCAGTCCTCGACACACTTTTCATAAGCAATTTTTGTGATGGTCTTCAGCGAATTTTATTTCATCTCTTCGATTGACTGGAAATCGGTTCCATGGGGCGGCAATTTCATCTGGTGAATACGGTGTTTGATCGATGGTATTCACTACGTTTTTTTGGCTTTAAATTCAGTCACAATTATGACTCGACGCGATGGTGCATTATCATCGAGTAAAATCCATGAATGGTGCTTCCACAATTCCGGGAGTTTTCGACGGCAGTTCATTTTTCTTTTGTTTCGGCTCGTGTTTTTCCCTCCATTCCAATAATTGTTGCCTTGTTTGCATATCAAACTCATAATGCTCTCCATGAATGTGGGATCGGTATTCGCAATATCAAGCGAATTGTTTACGGTATTTTTTTTTTAATATAGCTTTATGGGGATGTGTCGAGCAAGAACGCGTTTCATACACTTGCCTGACGATTTTTAAGCACCATATTCCTCACTTTTTTAATTTTTTCAGCAGTTGAAGATGTCGAAGGACGTCCAGAACGAGATATATCTTCAACTATCTCTCGACCCTCTTTGAAAACTTTGTACCACTCTTAGGCTTGTGTTTTTGGTAAAACTGAATCACCGTAAGCCTTTTTCAACATTCGCAACGATTCCGTAAAAATCAATTAGAAAAAATTTCATATAAATTCTTTGTTTCCTTACAAAAATCGCAGCGCACTGCTGAGGATGTATACCGACTTAAGTGGCTGCTGTAAACAAACTGGTTTGACAGATCGCGCTCATATTTGACAAAATAATTAAGGACAGACCTACCGACTTTGTAAAATGCATCTAATTTAACCGGGGAGTTTAAATCAGAATTTCCGATTGTTTTTTTGCTATCAAAATGTACCTCAGTTTTGGAGCTTTTACCTCTGTTGCTAAATTACTTTGCAGTTCATTCTTTTCTCGTAAACTTCTTGGCCAAAAAAAGTCGCGCTCGTCAGCTGCGGAGAATACGGTGAATGTCGAAGCAATTGGAAGTGCTAATTATGAAGCACTGCCTCCATTTTAATTGCCTTGCGATTCATGGAGTTAATGAAATTGACTGAAGCAAGGAATCGTAAAAACGATATGAATTTTCGAATTTTTCTCTAGTATAAAAGACGAGTTGACACTCCTCTAGCGTATATAAAAACGAGTCCGTTTAGGTTGCATCGACTTAGAGTCAGGTGGGAGTGGTTATTATATTTTTGAGACGATTAGGGGAAAAAACGAATGCAAGAAAGCCTTGAAGGCTATAACAGAAAAGACTATTCCGATTGTTTCGAGGACTGGAAAAAGCGTTGACAAAAGGGCGTTTTAACGGACGGGTCTTACTCTGAATGGGGGTACTGATGCAATAAATAAAATTTCATTTATGATCACAGTAGAAGAGAGAAAATAGACAGCACGAAGCCGTGTAGTTCTAAAACAATGTCGATAGCTTACAAAACAAACTTTTCAAAGTTATTTTATCCAGCTTATTTTCATATATTCGCTTTAGCGATTCTTACAAAAGAAGCACGTGAGGTATATAATCTGAACTTGAACTGCTAGTTCTCAGTTTCTCATTTACTCATGGCCGCAGAGAGAAAATCGGCGCTTGACGATAATTGTAATGAATTTTTGGAGAAAAAAATCTGCAAAAATGTGCAGAATCCGCCTGAGAACTCTAGGCTTGAGAGGAATTGCCCCCAACTTTCACGCTCTCTCCTTCACTAAATACATATATTTGTGAAACCAATGGTGCTCCGTCTATGTGAACATGGAGCAGATTGCTTTTAGCCCTAAAAATTAATAAAATTCAGTATATAAGAGTAAATTGCTAATTTAAAGCATTTTGGCTCTCAAACTGAGTTTTTGAGTTTCACAAAAGACTTGATTTTCGTGCAGAGAAAAATTTTATCTGAGTTTTTTAAGAGAGTGAATTTTGTGAAAGCTTATATTTGCAAACTTAATAACGTGAACTTTAAAATTATGTTATAGCTTGCATGATATTTCTTTAATACACTTTTAATACTGCTTCGTTCAGAGTTTCGTATTGAAATAAAAATTATTACAAAATTCGTCAAGCGTAAAAAACTAAATTGGAATTATATTTTATTGGCACTTCAAAAACTAATTTGTATACATGTAATTCCTAGGGTGGTTCTAAAGTGCGAAGATTTAATTTTTTTTACGCATGGCAGCTTAATATACTTAGGCCAAGCACTCAGGCTTGGTTTAACCATATCTATTTCCAATGAACAACCCAATATATTTAAGACCAAAGATAGAGCCAATTAACTTGGGTATTCCCCGAAAAATTCAGCATTTTTAGTCTAAATGCGGCATAATGGACACGTGAGCCGCTGTTTTCATATTTAAATGTGGCTCCTACAAGCATGATATTACCACTTCTGTTGGAGAAACTGCTCAAAATTAATTATTTAATCTTTTAGTACCACCCCAAAGTACCTAAAGAAGAAACTTTTGCATCAATTCAACTTTCAAGCCAATAAAGCAATCGCTAATGCACCTTAAAATTAAGGAATACCGATGTAGCAAAATCCTAACTGACACCGAAAAGACAATAAAGCATTAAGCAATAGAGGTGAACGGCAGGCAGAGTCACCAGGTATCGAGGGTTCATTGAACCACATGTCTATATGTGAGTGTAGGAACAGCTTGCATTCGAAAAGCGCAGCTGAGTTGTGCCGGGGGCAAGAACCCTAAAAGCAGCACTTGCATAATATTAAGTGTTTCTTTCGCCGCAACATCGAACACACACAAACATATGTATGTATAAAGAGAGGCACACAGGGAGCAGCATAAAGCTTTTACCCAAAAAAGTCATTGTACAAAAATTGCAACACATTAAAGCAAAGCGAAGTTCAAAAGAATCAACGGACCCAAACAGACACATAACCATACATTTATACAAGTACGAGAAGGTAGCAGGCAAGTTTATGGCATACATATTTGCTACAATGGGTGTGGAGTAGTAGTTGTGGATGTTGCATGCATTCGTCATGGCACGCGAGTGTTGGTGCCACTTGACCAGCAGCAGACGCAACAAAAAATATTATACAAATATAAAAAAAAATTATAGTTGCACCGAAGTTTTAATAGCCATCACATATAAAAACTTTCCATACAAGAACTTGAGTTTGATCGTTCAGTTTGTATGTCAGCTATATATTGTATTGGTGCGATATGAACTACTTATTTCTTCGTGGATTATAGCGATGCCTTGGAAAATAATCTGTGCCAAATTTCGTGAATGTACCTTAACAAATAATAGAGTTTCCCATAAAAGGACTTGATTTGGATAGTTCAGTTTGCATGGCAGCTATAAGCTGTGGTAGTCCGATGTTGGCGGTTCCGACAAAACATCAGCTTCTTGGAGATCGATATCGCAAAAATCGACTCAGGGTGTGTGACTGTCATCTTGGCCTTCTGTGTGTTCCAAACTTTGTCGCAAACTTAATATACCCCGTTCAGGGTATAATAAAAAAGTAGCGAAAAAAACTGTAATAAAATTTAAATGGAAATCGCCGGAGACAGCTTCGTACGAATTCAGCTTTTATTTTGAAATAAAAATCGCTGAAATATTTCACCAGCGCTGGCGCTGACAGATGAATGCAATATCTAGCGAATAGAGCTTTAATAAGTTGGCGCAAAGAGAACACAAAAGATATCAAGACAAAGGGCATAAATAAAACGCAAGCGCGCAGTGAACAGTGAAGGAATTCTCACAATCGAGCAAGGCTTTGATAACCAAATATGCGCTCCAAACGAGCTCACATACAGAACCAGGTGCTAGTAATATACTAAATATAAATTACATTCGACAGTGATTTCTTTGGATTTCCAAACACTTCACCGCTTTATGTCGAATTTACTAGATCTGAGCCTCAGAAGCTTACACACTGACAGTGACTGAGTCATAAGAACTTTCACAGCAATCAACAGCATATGTGTGCACTTCATCGATAAAGTTCGGGTCTAAAGAGAGTTAAGGATTACATTGCAATCCCTATCCACGTAGTTGGAACCTAGTTCCTTGACCCTGCTTCTACAAAACGCTGGGCATTCTAGAATAAGGTGTTCTGGAGTTTACTGTTGCATGGCAACACGGCAATTTGCGCAAGCGACTATGCCCATGTGGGACAAGTGCTTTCTGACCCTGCAGTGCTCTGTATATAGCGCGACAAGAAGGCGGAATTTGTCTCGTGTGGATTGAACATATCTTAGTAATATCTTGGCGTGGCCTACTGCCAGTGCCTGCAGCTTTCTGCCAGTGCCGATCTGTCCCCACTCTCTCCTTTGTGCGGAGCAACTTCTTAATAGTGTGGGGCCCCACCGCAATGCATGGTTCATCATCCTGAACGCTGCCGCAGAGCAGAGTAGTTCGTCGACCACATCATTGCCGGTTATGTACCATTTTACAGTCCGGCACTCTGACTTACTTCTGCTTGAAAGATACTTGGCAACGTCCCATAGGAAATGTTTGGTACCACTGGCTGGTGCTGCCCCTCAGTAATAGGTCGAGCGTGGAATCAATATCTAAAATATTCCAAATGTCATTGACCTCTGTTCCATTACTCAAATTGCTTCGTTGTATTTAGTTAGAGTCCAACTTCTAATATTGTTCTTGGAAATGTGTACAAAGAAATCTCTATGTGCAAAAAAATTAATTCTGCAAGAGAAGAATTGGACTTTGAGTTGTTAAAACTTTATATGTATATAGACTCGCGTATGTAGAAATTTTTACAACAACAAATCCAATCAAAAAAGCTTTTGAAAAACAAAACTATGTTTCAAGTCGGGCTAGCATCAGTTTAATCGCGGGTATTGGAATGCTTAAGCTGTCTTCCTAGTTTTTTGAGCCACCAGCTTCTTATTTTTAATCTCATTTGAAACAAAAGTTTGCAATATACAGTTATACACTGAAATATTTGAAGTTTACATCATTTGATATTTGTATTTTGTTAATCGGAGCTCATACATGCTTCAAGCCTACGAACGGCAGTTTGATTTTGGAGAACTTCTGGAAGCTTTCAAGTGATTTACAGTTGAAGGAGCGTTCTTTGTGAGAACTTTTTTTCTAAAATGATTGGAATTTGTTTTGATCGAAGTTTTGATTTACAGTCTAAACGGACATATTCACAGGTACTCCACTCTCTCCGCTAAACACAATTTTTTGCGTTTACTTTCAGGTTATAGTTACACAAACTCTCTTCTGAGATCCGTCGTAAAAAATACGTTGTTCTTCCTAAAAATCCTAATGACTATTTTTACGCCATGAAGTCTTCCAGCATTCCATTAGCAAAGATAATGACTATACAGGGTTTAAACTGATTTTTCAGAGAATCGAACTCACAGGAGTATTAACCTTGAAAGCACGTCACGAAATAAATACAGTGTGCTTAACGAAAACCAAAGTATTGTAACAAGGAAAACGCTTGTGGAGACTAATCCCAGATTTAGGATTATATAAACACAGGATCGGAGAATCTGTAAAATATATATACATACATATATATGTAGTCCCTCGGTTTTTGAAATATAACTCTAAAATTTTGCACACCTACTTTTCTCCTTAAGACGCTGCTCATTTGTCGGAATGCCCAATATCGGCGCACTATATCATAAAACTGACAAACAATCAAAATCAAGTTTTTTATACGGAAAATGTTTTTTATTGGATGAGAATTCTCTACAAAACTTGGCATAGATTATACTCCAAGCCAAAATAACCATTATTAAAGAAATTGAAAAGTTCACGCGTTTTCTGATTTTTTTTAGTACGTTCTATACTTCTATATACATAACCTACATAAACACCGACATTTCTGCACAAAGTAGTCACGTCTAAGCTATACCTAACACTCACAGTATATAGTCTCAAGCGAGAAACCAACGTCACAATTACCTTCCAACTCACTTCAAACTGAATCGGTAGACAAGAGAAATGAAAAAATACTTCCTTCATTAATCAAATAAATCGTATGTACATACATACATACATATGTACCATATATTATACAAATAGCACAAGAACGCCTTAGGCGAGCCGAGCGCTTATCGATAACGCTGCTTTGAACCTACCACAACTGAGTGGTAGACAGTCGGCTTAGCGCTGGAACTCAGGCAGTACACGGGCTTGCTTATCACACATTTTTTTTACTTCTCTCTTTGCAAGTTTTTTCTTTTTATAATTTTTGTTTACTTCCGCTATCGCCAAATGCTTAGCCGTACAATGCGTCGCTTTCATGCTAATGCCGGCTTTACCTGACATTTGCGATTTTTTGCTGCTTGGGCTTATCAAATCGAATGGCTGCTACCTATGGCAAAGGGAAAAATATTTATTTGCTAACAAATTTATCTGTTTTCTTACTAAATCAAATTTATTTTGCTTGCTGCAGTTTTGCTATATTCTCTTCTGACATTTAGCTTCGTTATTGGAGACTGAACGGTAGCAAGAAATGTCTATAACCGAGATTCAATAGCTAAAAAATAAGAAAAAAATCGCGTCTGTATATAATTGTAGAGTTCAAGTATGTCAATTCGCGCCAGCTACCACTGAGTGTGGTAATAATTACTTGCCCATTCCATAGAAAAGACTTGTAAACACCAGATTACTACAACAGAAGAACATGCAATCGTCGCGCATTGGCCAGGATTACCATATTTTATTTATTTATATTGCTGAAATATTATTTTTTTTTAATAATTTTTATTTCTTTAAAGGGCGTTTGGTTAGATTGCATTTACTCGTTCTTTAGTATAATTTTTTGCACCGCTAAAAATACTTATTTGAACATTTTTATGTCGCTAAGCTAGAAAAAGCTCCAGCTAACCAAGTTCCAGTTAATCATTGCTTTGCCAGATGCCGTAAATTGAAAATATATAGTGAAACTGCCTTCTTTCTCACTACTTCTTTTTAACAACTGCCATCCTTTAGACGAAGCGGCCTCAACGTAAACCACCAAGACTGAAACTTGTAGGTATCATTGGTGTATTTGTGAGTTATATAAAATCTACTGATCTACGCAGATCTCTTGAAGGCGAAGGAGATAGTTTTCTCAGTACTGAGAGGCTGTGAAGACTCCCACTATTCTTTATTTGAATGGTTTGAACACAAGAGCTGTCATATAAAAATACTACAAAATAATTAAATTTCACGAACTTATGTGTTGCGAAAAGTATAATGCTTCAAGAATGACAGATTTCGAATAAAAAGTGTGATCCATTTCGAGGTTTCGTACTTTTTTAAAGAAAAAAAAAAACACGGAGACTTCTCATTTAATGGGAAATGTTTATTATCATTCGGAATAGCGTTCTTTTGCTTTTATTTTTGAAGATTATCTCTTTCAAATGTTGGTCGCGGTTACGTCTCAGATGGTCCATACGTTGGCTCCAATTTTCGATGACTCGTTCAAGCATTTCGACTGGTAACTGGCGAATGCTCCAAGGTCTGAATCGAAGCAGAATTGTCCGCAGAGATTAAGACTTTGCATATCCCCATAGGAAAAAGTCTAACGGTGTGATATTACACGATCTTAGTGGCAATCGACCGGTCCAAAACCTCACCGAAGTGTTCTCTCAATAAGTCTATTTATTGATGCGATGTGTAGGAAGTGGCGACGTCTTGTTGAAATCAAATGTCGCCGAGATCATGAGCTTCAAATTCAGGCATCAAATATTCGGTTATCATGGATGAAGAATGACAGATTTCGAATATATGTATGTATATTAATTTCCATAGTTCCTAGGTGAAAAACGCGACCTTGAAGGTAAAAAAGTGGATAGAGGTAAAGACGGTTTTCTATACATCAAACTTTTATAGAAGTTATAAACAAGAAATTCCCTATCTTCCATGACGTCACGTTCTACAATTTTGTTGTGTTAAATGCTCTCTAAAAGTGGTATGTGACGACACTGATTCTATGACATTTTTATCATTCTTGGTACCACTTCTTGTAACCACTTCTTGTAACTCACGTTCTTACTGCCGTGCTCACACAATGCTTTTAAATTTC
The DNA here is from genome assembly GCF_024586455.1 of Bactrocera neohumeralis. Lineage (NCBI taxonomy): Eukaryota > Metazoa > Arthropoda > Insecta > Diptera > Tephritidae > Bactrocera > Bactrocera neohumeralis. The sequence goes on from NC_065922.1 coordinate 64,597,102, forward strand.
AATCGCTTTTCTGAAAACTGAACTAACCTTAATAATATTCTCTATCATTGTGTTTTTTTTTCAGTTAAATTTTGACTCAGAGTATAATGAAGCCCCTGTAATTCATGCCTGCTCTCAATTTAGATAGCATTGCCTATGTTCGAGCTTATTCCATCGATCTAATCGTGAGATATGTGATACATTTTCACTCAATAAAGAAACATAATTGTTATCTCTACAAAGATCGACGTGTAATCTTATGCGAAAGTGGGTATAAAAAGCCCTTTCTCTTTCGAACATTGTAAAAGACTCTTGCTTGGCGGGACGAATAGAAAGTAATTTTTTACGTGAAAAGAAAATGTTTTCCTTTTGGGTTTCAGTCCAAAAAGGAGCAGAAAATGTCAAATTTCTTATGAAAAAAGCATAATTTACTTTTTAGAGAATATTTTCATATTAAGACTTTGAACTTAAGAGCCATGGACTTTTATCAGGCTAACATTACTTCTAACTTGATGTTGGTTCCAACTTGGATGAAATTACCTACTTGTACGTGTTGAGTTTTATGCTTGTAATTTAGTCCTTATAAGAAATCGTAAAATTGGTTGGAGAGCGTTACATGACAACTATTTAAGATATATAATATCTTATGGTTTTTTAAATAAAGTTTAATTTTGGAACCAAAATATGATCTGTAACAAAAGTAGTGGCTTAGCGCAAGTCTTTATCTTAAATGACGGTTGGTAGAAGAGGTTTTTCATAATATTGATGGAGCTTGTTATTTTTTTGCTTTCGGAAGCAACTTTTCTGTCAACGAGACAAGATGTTAACGACCGATTCCACGGTAAGGGGTTTCAGACTATTCTAAAAGAAAGTCTCGTGCGATTGTCATGTGGGTGATAGATTTGTTTAACTTAATAATACTCGAAGAAAATCCAAAGGGTGATTAAAGGGAAATTTTCTCTTTCATAACAAGCAGCCTCCTCAACCTAAATAATAGATCTGAATCTCTGGTCTCTGATCTGGTTCTGAATTAGCTGTGAATAACAAAGCATAGCAGATCTATCAAATTGTCATGTATTTGGGTTAGCTTTAATTTTTTTTTGAATTTTATAGGCTGTAACTACAGAGTGCTGGCATCTAGATCTTTAAGAACTTGCTTATTTGTCGGGACATTATCGGATCACTATAGCATATACATATGTACAACAAGTAATTGCATTGAAGCTTCTTTATTTGTAAAGGGTATTCTAGCTTTGGTAAAACTGAAGTTTTTTTAATAATCAAAATTCCATTCAAACTACGTGGCAACCTTGCTGTAAGCAACTAGCAGACTCTAAGTCGCTTGATTGTAACTTGTCTGCGAAAACTCTTTTCTTCTTCCACAAATACAGTCATATGTACATACATACATACATGATGTACCCACATGCGCTTAGTGCCGGCACAGGCGACTCTCCTATCGCCATAAGCCGCTGCTGGACTCTTTCTTGGCACGCATGCGGCGTTTCGAGCGCAGTTCAATAAATCAATTAAAATTTATGATTGCGATAACACGCAAATGACTTGAATACGATTTTAGTGACTGCAATTGCTGTGGCAAAGTAAACAAAACACACGCAAACAACAACAAAACAAATGCCTGCACCGGCCACAGCCACAAGCGTTGCAACTAAATACTGCATTAGCACTAACAATAACAACAATCATTACAGCATAGTTTAAGTGACAGTAAATAAATACTTGCAAGTGAATTGAGTGCAAACTGCATTGAAGGTGTGCAAATATTTGCATTCGTGTATGACTATGCAGGCTGTGAGGTAGCGGGTGGTTCAAATGCATGGACTTTTTAAGGCACCTATAAGGCTCCTATAGGCGATTTTGACTTTCACACAGTGACTTAAAACTTTGAAGAAAAAGAGTGTCGGGGTGCGTGAAAACTCCTCGATATAAAAAGGCGTCTTCGGTTTCTCTCATTTTTAGTATACAAGTATATTTAAGTCATATAAATGAGGGTGTGGCAGGTTTTAAATTTTCGCTACGTATTTGTAGACTCTTAAAGCCGACACTTTCATTCCGTAAGCTCTCTCTCAAAACAGCATGTGCAGCTCACGGCTTGTGCTTTTTATTTACTCTTTCATCTAGTTCTGTATAGAGATTTTGATGAAAGAGTTAAAATTGGCACACTTCTGAAGTCAACTACTTTTAGGCTGCTACTATTGTCAGGTTATATAAGAATAATATTTCACCGTTAAATCCTCTTTTAAGGGGGTATTCTAGTCTAGAAATCAAATTTTGGGCAGTTTTTTGAATTTTGTTAAAAAAAAACCAAAAAAATTTTTATTATCCATTTTTTTATGGTCTTTTTATTGATATCTTAAGAATATAGAAAAAAAATTTTACAAAAAAATATTAAAAATTAAAATAACTAGAGGGGGGGGGGGAGAGACAGGTGTAAAAAAAAATGGCGCATCCTGGTGACATTGATCCTGACTCTCCTGGTGGTCTGAAAAAAAAATCAAAAGAAATTCTTAATCAGTAAAGATGCTGTTATAGTCCCTACCTCAGGGAACACGAAAAAAATTTTTTTTTTGAAAAATGGCGACTGCCTGAAAATAAAAATCATTTTTTACGCTTTTTTTTGAAATTCCTGATTTTTTTTTAAATATTAAAAACAAAAATTTTGACACGATGCTGGTAGGAACGATAAAGGATTATATAAAGAAGGTTCACACAAAATTTCAAGTAAATCGGTTGTATAGAACTTGAGATAATGCCGGTACCGTGTGGAAAAAAGTAGTTTCGAGAAAAACGCGTTTAAAAAATTCGATACGGCCGAACCGGGCTAGGTGCTGCGTCACTAAAGTAACTGTAGCTCTTAAAATAATTTTAATTTTTGGAGGATATGTTCTTAAGGGTCTAAACTTTAAATAAATGAAAAAAAAATCGAATTTTTCAAAATTCTAGAGTAGAATACCCCCTTAAGCAATTCTACTGAGTATTTAGCAGTTATTTCATATTTCTTGTTCAACTAAAAACTATTTAGTTTCCTTTCTAATATAAAAAAATAATAAGTAATCTAGAAAGTAATTAATAATTTAATTAATTCCGGATTTAGTGTTATTTGTAAGTTTTATTAGCGTATAAAAATTGTATGTATTCAAACGTTGTAATTAATTATTTATATAATTACAACATAAAATTACTAAGAGTACTTATCTTCCATCAGTACTTTTTGTTAAATTTTATTTAACTGTTTTTGATTACATTAGTAATTATGCTGTTAAAATTTTTAATTACCCGTGTAATTATTTTTTCGGAAAGTAATTAGTAATCTAGACATCAATAAATGATTTCATATTGAATATTATTTGCAAGTCATATTAGTATGTGAAAACCTAATGTCATTACATAATTATGAAAAAAGTATTGATCGAATATAATTAACACATGTTAATTACTTATCATTACTTTAATATGTTCCATGAGTACTTTTTTGTTTTATATATTTGTCTTTGATTAATTATTTTTCATCGGAAAGTAATTAGTAATCCAGTAATGAATAAATTAATTTCATATTTAACATTATTTTAAAGTCACATTACATAGTATATAATTACAACGTATAATTACCAAGAATACTTATCTTCCATCGGTACTTTTTGTTAAATTTTATTTAATTGTTTTTGATTACATTAGTAACTATGCGGTTACAATTTTTAATTACACGTAGTAATTATTTTTCATCGGAAAGTAATTAGTAATCCAGTAATGAATAAAGTAATTTCATATTTAATATTTTTCAGTCATATTACATTATATACGAAAGTGGTAATCGCTGTAATTGTTATTATGTAATTAATCATTGCAATTACCCATAGTGCTTGTGTTCCATCAGTACATTTTTCCATTTTATTTAACTGTTTTTGATCGCATAAGTAATTATGTGGTTAAAAACCTTAATTACTTGTAGTAATGATTCTTTATCGGTGTAAGTTATGTAATTAAAGCTCATTAAATTTTTATTACTTTCCATATAGCAGTTATAACATTAATTACATGTAGTATTTATCTTCCATTAGTAATTATTTTTTCATTTCATTTATCTGTTTTTGATTACATTAATAATTATATGGTTAAACATTTTAATTACTCATCATAGTTATTTGTTATCGATATTAGTTATGTAATTACAACTTTTAATTATATGTAGTAATTATTTTTCAGCAATATTTTGTTTATGTTAATTTTTTTAATATAATTTCGATTACATTTTTAATTACATTTTGGAATTACAGCGTTTAATTACTCAATTCCTTTTGATATCAAAAAAATTTTTAATTACAAATAAAAGTATACAATTACATTTTACGTAGTAATTAATTTTCATAATAATATATTAATTTTAAATAATAATTATATATTATCAGTAATTATTTTTTATATTAATCCTTTTAATTACAAATTTAAATTTCCAAATAAAATTTATGTAGTAATTAATTTTTATAAGTAATATATGTAAGTGTTAATAATTATATGATAACGATAATTATTTTTATTTCGTATTTTTTAATATTACATACATATATATTTTCGATTACATTTGTAATTATGAAATTTCAACCTTTAATTACTCACATAATTTCAACCTTTAACTACTCATAGTAATCCTTTTTAAATGTGCTGTTACAATTACCGTAGTAATTAATTTTCAAAAGTAATCATTTTCTATCAGAATAATTGTCGGTTTTCAATATATTCATTTTGTAATATAATACCTCAAGATATTTTTTTTTTAATTATTATTTATTTTTAGTTTTCATTTAAATTTTTAGAATTATAGTTACATAACAGTTAATTACAGCTTTTAATTACTCGCACTAATTACATTTCATTTGTAATTAATATTCGTATTAAATGCAAAATAATTCGTAAATCAAATTACATATGTACAAACTTTTGGTTATAAGTGTAACATTAGTTACATATTTTCAACTTTAATTACTCGTAGTAATTATATTTTCATATAACATGTAATTTTTTGATTACAATTGCAGTTATGTATTAAGAGCTGTTAATTTTTCATCAGCAATTATCTTAGATATTAGATTTGAGTTTGTAATTACTATTGTAATTATGTAATTATTTATAGTATTTAATTACCCGTAATAATTACTCTTCAGCAGTAGTTATTTTGGATTTAAATAAATACTACTTTTCAATTAAATATGTAGATTTATATTTTAAGTAATTAAAAACGTTGTAATTACAACTTTTAAGTATTTATCGAAAATTATTATCTTTAAAAAAATTATGGAAAAACTTTCTAAATTTTTTTTTGTATTTTTCTATTAGCCACAAGACATTCGGACTTTACTTCTTTCTCCTTTAAAATATAGAAGTCAACTTGCTTTTGTTCCACCCTTTACATACTACAGGGTCCGGCACTCGCGCTCGTTTAACGAGTCAACTCACTGTCCGCTGTTTGCATGTACAAATGACTTCATTAATTAATCTCAATTGTTAACGCAAAAAATGCACTAAAAGTGATGTATTAACTGCATTTAAAGAATTACCGTTAAATTGAAAAGCTTTACGATTTCATTACGCTACAGTTCAATTATGTAAGTAAGTAATGCGAATATTTTTCTTTATGCAATTACACAGATAAACGGCATGGGGTTAAGCAAATATTTAATTAATGCTGCAAATACACAAACATATACATATAAATATAAGTATATATGTATATCATGTGTATATATAACATTTATCAGCGGGTAATTAATTTTGTATTTAGTTGCTGCCGGCTGCGAGGCTGGCGTGCTCTCATTATCTGATCGACGCTACAACGAATTATACTCCTTACTGGCGTGCATATATTCCAGTGACAATACTTGTATATACTATTAATATGTATGCACACTCTTATGTACATATGTATGTATGTATTTGTGGCACACAGATGCTAAATAGTTTTGAATGTCTCCAGACTCTTATCAGATCCTGCAATTAAAATTAAAGCTTGGCAAGACTGGCAAAAGCTTTTAATTAATGATCCTCCACTTAACCGAAGTGGCTTTAATATTTAGCAATTCCATAAAATGCTGTTGACTTTTCAGGATTTATAATGTTAAGTATTGGTTTAAGTTGAAGTGAATTTCATAGCAATGAATATTATACTATATTTATTGCTACTGCAAGATTTAGTGAAGATTTGGGCCTTAGACTGGTTTTAAGTTTGAATAATTCAAGTTGTGTCATGAAACTATCAATTCTATAAAGCTAATAGAATCGACTAATAATTAATTTTTAAGAAAGAAACTTTAGATTTGACTTAAATTAAACCCTTGTCAAAAATGACGTAATTATTTTATAATTTCTTTTCTCTACAAATAAACGTCAAAGACCAAAAATATTGATAATCGTGTGATCAAAAATAAACTCTTTAAATTCCGTTAGCTAAAGTTCAAGCAAGAATTACGATCTATCAATCGCAAATCCTTATTCTAACTTTATGGTTTAAAGTTTCTTCTATCTTTATACTAAATCAATTTAGACAGAGAGAAAAATAATATAATACAGGTATAATGTATGAAGGAAAGATTAATGACAAAATATGAAACCAATACGTAGGTTACTATATATATTTCTGCATTTCCTAATAATGTAAGTAGGCATATTTATCAACGAAAATGTTTTTTTTTTTTTTTTTTTTTTTTTGTCGATTGCTGTTTTATTTCGGGCTCATACGCATAGATCCATGATTCGACACCTGTGACGATCTTATAAACGCCTTTTTCAGCATTTCTTTACACCAATCCACACGAGCCTTTTTTTGAGCGATTGTCAAATTGTGCGGGATCCAACGAGAACAAACCTTTTTTACGGCCAGGTGTTCATGCAATATCGAATGTATGCTGGTGGGAGAAATGCATAGGCATGCCTCTATCTGAAGGTATGTTACATGACGGTCTTGCATTATCAGTTCACGTACGGCATCGATGTTTTCTGGCACAACGGCTGTTTTTGGACGACCTTCACGGAATTCGTCTTTGAGCGAGCGTCGGCCACGATTGAATTCGTTGTACCAGTTTTTCACAGTGCTATAGGATGGTGCTTCATAGCCATACAAAGATTTTAGTTCATCGATGCACTCTTGTCGTGATAATCTACGTCGAAAGTTGTGAAAATGATCGCACGAAAATGTTCACGAGTTAATTCCATTTTTTGGCCGAGATGAATTTTTAATTCCCTGTAAATAAAACAATTCACGATTAAATGACAAAACGTTCTGAGTGATGTTATGCTAAAAAATGTCAAACTTTCCAATGGAAATGTCAGATTGCACCTGGCAACACTTAGTGTTGCCCTAGGCCAGAATATATATAGCAGCCCTCGTATTTTGAAAATATTTAGGAAAGTAGTTATGTACATATATCCCAACGAACTTTTATAGATAAACAAATACAATAACAAAAACAAATTACATTTTAACATTACACTTCAACGATCTCTTTCCTTCCTCCAAGTATTGCCTTATACGTGTATCTCTTTTGAAAACAGAGTGTTGCAAGTTAGGTTAGGTAAATTGGCTGATTTCTCGTGAGACCATGAACCCAGAACTCAAAGGTATTGATCAAAAAGTTCGTCGCATATCGACGAAACGCTTAGAGCCTTCCACAAATTTATTGAGGTAACTAATATCAATTCCAGCTAATTCGCCGGGTTTGTGAAAAATATGGCAACCAAGATGCCTCAACCTTACACTGGCGAAAGCTGGACAGGGGAGGAGAAAGTGTCCAGAGCTTTGCATCTCATCTTTTATTTTTTAAAATTTTTTTAAATTTTTAGCCTCACCTCGTAAGTGCCAATGGGACAGAGTCCGTTGTGGTTTTACGTGAATACCTGCCTGCGAAGGCTAACTTCACGGCGTTTTCTATTGCTAAAAGCTCATAGATCAATGATATGCGGCCCCAAAGCATAAATGCATTGAGCACTCATACCTTGGAGAACCAAAATATGAATGCATCCTGCACTCATACCTTGGTTCCAAATGGTTCGGGTGGACGTAAACACCCTAGCCGCCTTGGTCGGGTTCGAGGCCGACCTAAAACCTCTGCCGTACTCTAGGGCCCGGCATCCGGCCGCAATGCGACTCCACACCGGACAAATGCCTTGCTTGCATTTAGGTCTAAACCATAGCCACCACGAATCTCCACAAAGGGCCAAACCCAATGAGCAGATTAGAGTTACCTCCAAGGGATTACTGCTCCCCGTGGTACCAGGTTTAAGACCTGATAAATGTCAGACATAGTGCATGTGGATTTTAGTCGCCTCTTACGACAGGCATGCCTACCAGGGTATATTCTGTTCCCCCCTACCCGCAGGGCTAGTGCCAATGGGACAGTACTATTTGGGACGCCTATCATTGCAGCTATGTGAGTCTGCTAAGACTTAGCCATTCAATGCATCTTTTACATTCGGCTATGCGCATAGATCCAGCGACCGAATGTGCAAAGACAGAGGAACCCCTGCTCGTTCCCAACCTGAAGGAAATTTCGTATGGCTGCCTAATCTTGCAAGTTCATCGGCTTTAAAATTTCCGACGATTTCGCTTTGGCCAGGCATCCAGACAAGTTTAATAGGAAAGTAGCTTGATGCTCCTACTAAAGAAGTTATGGTCACAAGGCCTGGGTAGCAGCTCTGCTTTCGGAATGGATGCATACCATCCTAAAAGAAGATGCATTTCAGAGAAGTACTTCTGCTGTTGAACTATAATAGCTTGTAAATTAAACTTAAAATCTTTCATAGTTAGCACAGTGTAAGATCTATTAAAATTCTCAGAACTAATTTGGTATTAAACTAAAACGAAGTAGACACTACTTTTTTTGTACTCTCCACTGCAGTAAATAGTTTTCAGGAATGTTTTACCTCGCTTTGAGATGTTATTAGTGTAATATTGACAAGAAATCGATCCTTCATTTAGCGATGGATATGAATGAATATTTATTGCCAAATCTTTAGAAAAAGTGGCGGATGTCGGATGTTGTACTTCTGAAATTGGAGAAAGACTTATAAAACGGCTGTCTTCCACCAATTGAACCCAGACAGTACAAAACATATCGTTTTGCTGAAATTCGATTTAGGTCTTCGAAGGCGATACACCTCTTACAGTGATTTTTCAAGTTACCGTTACTGTTTTAGTAAAGTGATTTATGTGTTTTTCCAAAAAGGAACGAAGTCTCGACTTTATCTCTCTATTGTCCACGTAGATAAACCACGATTACTGATCAACAGCAACAAGTTACTCAGAGCAAACTCATCTCAAATTTGAGACCTCGCTGTGAGTCTTGCAGCTGTTAATGTAAACGAACTTCCTTACTGAGACAAGTTAAATTTTAAAAGCGAATGTAGTGAATAATAAACATGTGATCCGGATTAGAGAATACGGATAGAGAATGTCGGTCCGGATTACAAGGGACATAATAGAAATTTTGAGTTTTCCTGTCCGGATTACATTAGGCCATGTTCGGATTAGCGGGCCTCTACTGTACTCAGAAACCCCTTCCGCTTGGTCGCTGAACACCGCTAGCGATCATGGCTAATTTTGTCACTGCTGTAATCGCCCTCATTGTCCATAAAGTCCGGCACAAAACGGCGGAGCGTTGCACGCGCCAAGGCATCTTGCCATTGCCACAAAGTGCAAATGTTATTTATACAATGTGGACAATTATGGCGGAAAGTCTATTGACCGGCTGAGCTACTGGTCCCATTGCGCCCACTGGCCAGCCACTGCAAACATAGTCAGTCGCTGTTGTTGTTGCTGTTGGGGCGACGGCGGAGGATAGACGACAAAAGCCGCGACAAGAGCAGCAAACAGACGACAACAATGACGACAGCGCGGCATCTATTTCTGGTATTGACTCAGCTCCACTCGGCTTTGGCATTGACAACGAAAAGGTGAGGTTGTGCGGGCGGCGGGCGCGTCGTCTCCCAGTGCGCTACCCGGTTCAGGCCATATATGGCAGATGTTAACGCGATTTTGTTTTATTGTTTATGCTACGGCTTTGCTGTTATTGTTATTGTTTTGTGCGCTTGGCTGCTGTGTTGCGGCTGCTTATCGGCGTTTAGTGCGAGCGAGTTAAATTGTGTGATTTGTTGCGGGCAATTCGCGGAATTCACTCGCGGCAGACCCGCCTGACCATATTCGTGGCGACGTTTTAGCCATTTCTGTGTTTGGTTTCGCTTTTAACACGGCGACTGCAGCGCTCTGTCTACAAAGACATTGTTTGTGTTGTTGTTGTGCGATTTTTAACAATTTCAAGTTCATTGCTTTTGCTTTTTTAGCTATTTCACTTATTTATTTATTTTTACTGTACATGTATACATATGTTTTCCGCTTTGTTTGAGGGGTTTAGTGGCATAGAGCGCGGCGAATCTGGTTTGTCCCGGCTTTAGAGACACATCAATGCGTATTTTACGCTTTACTTTGCAAGAAAGTAAACAAAAGTGGCGACTATTATAGGAAGACAAGGAAGGAGATATATAAAAATTCTCAAACGTTTTATCTTGTATAGTATCTTCATTCTTATTGGATATAATCACTTCAAAGTTTACTTTTGAGCGTTTTGTTCGATGTGTCCACTTTATAAGGCTTTACGATTAACTATCCAACTCTTAGCGGTCCAACTCGATATACTTATATATTATAATCTGAGCTTGAAAAGTCTTCGCTGCATTCTTTAAAAAGATGCCGGTGAGCTATATTCGCTCAGGAGCGAACTTCGGGGTACAGTCTGTAGTATAAACCCATCAATCACATTTCGTTTATGGAGTAGTGAAGACCGTGTATAAACAATAATTGCTAGAGATCGATATCTAAGGGTATAATTGGCGTATATATAGACAGACGAACCGACTAAAGCGACTCGTCAAGCCGATTATTTATATTTTGTAGAGCCTTTGACGTTTCCTGTACATCTACGTATTGCTTTAGACTATTTTATCTTATCCAAACACCCGCATGAGCTTGAAGTAAATTTTGGAATTATGCAACACCAATGTTAGGCCCACACTTCTATACAGCTGCACGAAATTTCGTAACCTCTGACATACAAAACCTGCAAGTTTTCAGAAACCGTTGTTTTCGCAATATTTGTCGCATTTGCTGGCCGGTGACAGTCTCTAACACGGACTTGTGGTCACGCACAAATCAAACACGCCTGCGGGCTGGAATTCTCAAAACAAATTGAGACTGGCTCGAACAAGTTCTGGGACAAGATTCAGGCACAATCACTCGAAACGCTATCGACTGGAATCCACAAGGCAGATGAAGGAAAGGCAGAACCGCTCTAACCTGAGGAAGGAATTTGGACATCGACATATCTAGAGTCCAATAACGTGGTAGTCAAATCAAGAATCTAGCATACGATTGAAATTCATGGAAGAGAGAAGAACGGATACATACATATTCTATATACTTTTTTAAAACTTTCAGAGACAATTAACTCAGTTAAGAAGAACTCTGGACACATATAGGTCGTCACACAGGACGTCAACGCTTTTTGCGAACTTTAAGAACGACTTGATATCTAATTTTGATATTTCATCTGGTACCTTGAAATGTCAAACACATATGTGACCTGGTCTACGAAAAGGGGGCTAACGTGCGAAAACTAGTTTTCTGGGAAAAGCTGTTAAAAATAATCGTCAGTTTCTCGTTATCTCATTAATTGTTCTCCTTTTTTTTGACACCTAAGCCCCCTTTTCGTAGACCAGGTCACATATATATTTTAGATGAGATTTAGATAATGCTGGACAGAAGCATACGATGGATTCCAAACTCTCTCTCTCTCTCTTTTCCTACGTTGTTACTGCAGTCCTTTCGAGTGCGTGAGAGTGAGCTTTTGCACATGATCTTGACGATCTTGCATTTATGTATAATATGTCAATCCTTTCGGAATTTCTTCGTATATCGTATTCAGTGAAATTCCGTATTTGCTGCGCTGGTTTGGTGGTCAGACGAATGGCTTTTTTGGCAATCTGATCAGCTATTTCCTTACGTTGTGAGATTATTGCCTTAATTGCCGTCTGTCTATCGACGTATGTATATACATATTTATACTTTCAATATTATTCCCAACGTTGTCAGCTATCTCGGTTGCCTTTCCGACTGCAAAGCCTCGTTTATGTTTAGCGAAGCGCTCTACAAATTTTGAGTCGCTTTATACTATCTGAAGAGGACAGTCGCTCAAAAACCAGAAACTCCACTGCTTGGATTTGAACCTGGCAAATCTGCTATCTCGGGTATTCGACTTTCTTATGTATGTTTGTATATACATATACATATGTACTATTTACTATTTTGTCTGATTAAAAATATAAACAAATCTTAAAATCAGTGCGCGGTATTTATTGCGCGAATAAACTTTTTTAAATTTTCTCATGACCTGTAAAATGAATTTCATTGAGCGTTTAACGAGCCACTTAATAATCAACGATTATTTTAATTTTTTTGTGAACACGGGCTATTTCCTTTACTTGTATGCATATAGTATGTAAATATGCATTTTTAATTTTTTTTTTTTTTTGACTCTGTGAAAGCTTTAATTTACACATTTTTCAGTTAAATAATTTCCAGTTGCCTACCTCACACAATCAACGCTCATTTGTTTTGCATTAAATTTTAATTTTCAACCAATAAATCGACCCACGCACTTTAACTGACATTTTAGCTGACGAAACAGTCGGTGCGACGAGTATAGCTACGCGTTGTTCAGAAACCAACAAATGTATGTTTTTATTTATTTGTGTGTAATCGTTGTGTATTCGGCTGTTTGCTTTAACGAGTAGCGGTGTCATAATTCAAACTCACCATAAATGTGTTGGATTGCGTAAATTTTACCAAATGAAAAGAACTTAATTGGCAATTCGTTCATTAATTAAGTCGAAATTTTTTATATCGATTACTCATATTGCTTTGGTGTTATTAAAATCGAATTTTATTTGAGCTTCGAAAGCAGTGATGATGCCATACTGTCATTATTCTAGTCAACAAGCTTTTATGGAATGTTGAAAAAGCTGAACTCACGTCATATGTATGTAAGGATAGGCCTTTCGGGCAGCCTCTTAATTTCTACAATTAGTAAATATGTAAACAATTTGCTAATTTACTAAATAATGTTTTAGACTAAAAAGTATATAAATTAACACTTAGTCAATGGACTTTTGCCGAACATTTAACCAAAAGCAACCATTAAGGATTGTAAGGGCTATAGTTGTTTAGCAATGGAAGTTTTTAATGCGAAGAAACGCACAAAAGAAGGTATAGGATTTTCTCATTAGCTCAGAAAGAATTTTTTCATTATAAAGCGGGATCCATTTTGAGGTTTTCTCCTTTTTTAAGAAAAAACACTGAAACTTCAAAATTTAATGGGGAATCTTTATTATCATTCGAAAGAACATTCTTTGGCATTTAATTTTTAAATATGTGACCTGGTCTACGAAAAGGGAGCTAACGTTCGAAAACTAGTTTTCTGGGAAACAGCTGTTAAAAATAAATAACTCGTTTCGTCAGTTTCTCGTTATCTCATTAATTGTTCTCCTTTCCAGAGGCTTCAAGGACGTCCAGTAAGTGTTGTTTTTGGTCGGAATATTATTATAGTTCATCGTGTAAGTTGCTAGTGTGGAACATTTAAAACAGTAACACTGAAGAAGTGACGTTTACTCTAATACCGCGCAGCTGCTGTTGTCTGTTTACTCTTCTTTCTCTACATTTTTACGGAACTTTCAAACAAGTTATGACTTTTTGGATTCTATCACGTGAAAAAGCATCTTATCTTCCATCCGAATCAACTAAAAAGTGAAAATTGATTTTTTGACACCTAAGCCCCCTTTCCGTAGACCAGGTCACATATTATCTCTTTCATATGTTGGCTACATTCGTTGAATCCAATTTTCGATGACTCATTCAAGGATTTCGCCTTGGAGCGAAACGTCTGAATCGAAGCGGTATTATCCACATAGACTTTAGACTTTATATATCCCCACAGAAAAAAGTATAACGGTGTGATATTACACGATCTTGGTGGCCGATTGACCGGTCAAAAATGTGAAATTATTTGCTCACCGAAGTGTTTTCACAATAAATCTATCGATTGTTACGATGTGTGAGAAGTGGCGCAGTCTTGTTGAAACCAAATGTCGCCAAGATCACGAGCTTCAATTTCAGACATCAAATACTTGGCTATCATGGCGTGATAACGGCCTCCATTGATGGTTACGTTCTCACCGGTATCATTTTTGAAGAAGTATGGACCAATAATTCCACCGTTCCACAAACCACACCAAATCGCTGTTTTTTAGATGAGGTGTCAGCTCTTGAATATTTTCAGTTTGCTTTTCGTGCCAAATACGGCAATTTTGCTTGTTTACATACCCATTGACCCAGTAATGAACCTCTTCATAACTGAACAAAGTTAGGCTCGAAAACTTCGGATCATCTTGGAACTTTTCAAAGGTCGATAGAGCGAGGCAATGTCGCTTGGGAAGACCGAGTGGCCTTATTTCTTACATAAATTGTATTTTTTACGGTTTCCATTTAAAACCTCGACATAAAATGCGCCAAGTCGTTCCATACGTAGGTCCGAGTTGCTGCGTACGGCGCCGAATCGACGCTCCACGGTCTTCGTGTATACTCTCAGCTGTGACTGCTATATTTTTTTACTGCGTGCTGAACGTGTTCTATTCGGTTGAATATTATCCAATAATGAATTCTGGGTCTCAAGATGGGTGATGGTGTTGCGAATAGTGCGCTCAATATGCCGATTATGTTCACCATAAGTTGAGCGAAGCGTGCGAAACACCTTCTTTGGGTGATTTTCATGAAAGAACGCCAAACAATACAGAAATAATACTGACAGCTTGACAAGACTCACGCGTGATCTGCCTAAACAAGACCATTGAAAAAAGCACCCATTCTAGGATCACCCATTATATGGGAAGAAAGAGTGGACTACGTGGATAAGGCTACCTATGCATACTGTAGCATAAAAAGGTCGTAATACGGCAATGTGCCAAAATGGGTTGATTAGTTACTGAGATGTAGGATTTTACCGAATGTTAAGCAATACCCTGTCCATTGTCCAAATTTGATACCGGCTCCTACAAGTATAAGTCCCTGTATCATCTTAAGTACAAAATGTACTGTCTCTTATGGATTTGTTTATTAAAATATGACACGATTTGTAGCTTAACCTATTTTCATTACGAGTGGACGAATTATAACAAGTATTGAAACAAATTTAACTAATTGAAAATTTATGTGCTTGCAACTGTAACATGAATACACACACATATGTACATATACAAATATGTGGTATATAATTGAGTAAAAACTAAACTTAATTTATTTTCTATTTATTTTTTTAATTTTTTTTATTTAAATTATTTTTAGTTTTTTTGATTTTATTTTTTTTTATATTTCTTATTTTTTTATTTTTAAAATTTTTTTTATTATTATTTTATAAATATTTTTTATTATTATATTCTGTTTTATTATTAATATTTTTTTAATCAAAATTTTTTTAATTAACATTTTTTTATATTTTTTTTAATTACAAATTTTTGTTTGCCGAAAAAAAATCGTCTGGGTAATTTTGGTTAGTTACATACAACTTTTTAGGGGGTGGGACCACGTTCATATTTTTTATTTTTTACAATTTTTTTTAAAATTAAATACAATTTTTTGGACATGGCAATGATACCATTTACCTCACCTACAATACTGTCCTTTTTGTGGTGCCAAGGGACATGTGTTCCAAGTTTCTAAATCTAAAGCCTTACTCAAATTATAGCTTGCACAAACGGATGGATACATAGTTCTTTGGAAATCAACTCGCTTTGGCAAACTGATCATTTATATAAGTGTGCATGTTGCGAAAGTATAAAAATGAAACAGTTTCGAACGGTAAGGTAACAAGAATGCACTTTTTATACTGATTTTTTAAACTTCTGTGGTTTGGAGAGTAAGGGGTGTAGTTTTTTTTTTATTATTGTCTAAAGAAAAGTATACATTTCAAACAAATCCAAAGGTTCCATACAAAATCGCTCTCATTGAAATGAATTAGAGCGCATCGCCGTTGAATTAAAATCAGTTAAAACTCACATGCTTTAAATAAATTTCCGAATCGTGTGTCTAAACCAGTTTTCTGCAAGCAAAAGTGTGTCGAGAATGAACTATTTCATTGATCGAAAAAACGTTTTAGCAAATGCCGCCAAAAAAAAAAAAAATCAAAAATAAACACAAAAACAAATAATTTCATATAACATTTAGACGACACAGAAATTAGCGCACAGAAGTCGAAAATGTACGAAAATAAACGAAAAACTTAAAAAAAAAATAAAACAAAAAAACTAAAAAAAAAAAAATTAAATGCGAATAAAAGTAACAAAAAAATAAAATAATCTCGCTAATTTTAGCATGTTGATCAACTCTGGCGATCAAAAGAATTTACGCGCTCGGCTGGCCACCAGTCACAAAAACTAAAAATAAAAGTAAAGAAGTAAACAATATAAATTGCGAGGAAAACAACAATAATCGAATTTAAAATTCTCAACAATGAAATCAACGTATCTAATTACGATCGTTTACGTTCGAAATATAAAAGCGATTGAAATTCGGTGAAACACCGCATGCTAAATTAGTTTGTTATTGCTTAACGCATGCGATTATCGCCGGAACAGGTTGTGGCGCGCAGGCGTGTTGTGTGACTAAAAACATATACAAT
The DNA here is from genome assembly GCF_024586455.1 of Bactrocera neohumeralis. Lineage (NCBI taxonomy): Eukaryota > Metazoa > Arthropoda > Insecta > Diptera > Tephritidae > Bactrocera > Bactrocera neohumeralis. The sequence continues at coordinate 64,613,868 of NC_065922.1, forward strand.
GAATGTAAAAACAACAATATGTCAGGGACGCGAATTTAATACATTTATTTACGGTTTATGACCTTTTGTATTTGTCAAAAATGTTTATAAATATTTACGGCGTTTTAAAGCGCCTCTTTTGAGAGATATCACTTTCTCAATTTATTGCCGCAAATATTTGGAGTGATATTGATAACGATAATAAGCATGTTTTATCTGCTTTTGGCTGTTTTCTGTTTCATTGAAAGTATTTTCTGAGTTCATAAATACAGTTAAGGAAAGTGTTGCCACATGTATTTAGTTAAATAAAAATTAAGAATAAGTGTAAGACTATAAAAGTTAAGTAAAATTTGAGTACCCAAGCGAAAGTTTACAAAAATATTAAAAAAAAAATTATAGAGTTGCCACATGTCTTCAAAATAAATTTAAAAAAAAGTTAATGAAGCCAATCTGGTGTGCATATAAAATGTGTTAAGTAAACAAAATCATTGATAAAATTAATAAAAAGTTGCCACATGTAGTTAATTAAAAAATTCAAACTTGGTCTAAAACTATAAAAGTTACATAAAAATTGAGTAACTAAGAAAATATCCAGAAAATTTTGTTAAAACAATTTTTATAGAGTTGCCAACTGTTTTTTAAAACAAATTTAAGAAAAAAAAGTTTAAAAGCGCAATGTATGGTGCTTAAAAATTTCATAAGTAAACAAAATAATAAATAAAATTATTTTTAGGGTTGCCACATGTAAATTAATTTGTGTATCAAGAGAAAGTATAAAAAATATTTTGTTTACAAAAGTTATTGAGTTGCAAAACATCTTTAAAATAAATTTTGGAGTAAAAGTTGACAAAGCCAATCTTGTGTTCTAATGAAATTTCTTAAGTAAACAAAGTTATAAATAAAATTATTTAAAAGGTTGTTACATGTGTTTAATCAAAAACAAGAAAAAACGTTAACTTCGGCTGCACCGAAGCTAATATACCCTTCACAGGTGCATTTCTTTTAGTAACTATGTGTTCAGTTTTATGGCAGCTATATGCTATAGTTAACCGATCTGAACAATTTCTTCGGATATTACATTGTAGCCTTAGAAAATAATCTGTACCAAATTTCGTGAATATATCTTGTCAAATGCAAAAGTTTTCCATACAAGAACTTTTTTCCGATCGTTCAGTTTGTATGGCAGCTATATGCTATAGTTAACCGATCTGAACAATTTCTTCGGATATTACATTGTTGCCTTAGAAAATAATCTATACCAAATTTCGTGAATATATCTTGTCAATTGTGAAAGTTTTCCATACAAGAACTTGATTCCGATCGTTCAGTTTGTATGGCAGCTATATGTTATAGTGGTCCGATATCGGCAGTTACGACAAATGAGCAGCTTCTTGAAGAGAAAATGACGTTGGCAAAATTTCAAAGCGATATCTTAAAAACTGAGGGACTAGTTCGTATATATACAGACAGACGGACATGGCTAAATCGACTCAGCTCAACATACTGATCATTTATATATATACTTTATAAGGTCTCCGACGCTTCCTTCTGGGTGTTACAAACTTCGTGACAAACTTAATGTACCTTGTTCAGGGTATAATAAGTGTAGAACTATAAAAGCTCTGCTCCACATGGTAAGGCGCTGGTGATTGTTGACATTAAGAGCTTACTTTTTTCTTGTGTGGGCCCTTCTATATTGGCCATTTCTCTGTTAGGAGTGATTTTCATTGCTTTTCCTGCGGCGAGCTGGATTTGTACCAAGAAGCTTAATCTGGGGCCCAGTTTTACGCCTAAGTAATATACTACTCTTTGTGTCCTTAGAATATACTTAGACGTTTGTGTGCTTATATCCGTATAGAGAGGAATATATAGAGAGGAATTGTTCGTCAGCAGTAGTAGTGAGCTGAAGATTATGTAAGTCAACCCATGTTTGCGTTCGTATCATGGCTTAATTCAGCTTCCTTCGGGCGTTCTCTGTGTCTCGGGCTGTGATTACTGCTGCTATCTCGTTCGCGTAGCCAATTAAGTAACAATCTTCTGGCATTTCAAGTATTACAAGTAGAATTGCGTCATAACTAATGTTCCACAGTTCTGTAACTGCTATTTGTCGTGTTCCCTCTCTGGTCTGGTAGAGCAGTTTCCTGTTACTAAGATAGCTTCGCACCACGGCATTGAGATATTCAGAGATTCTAAAATGTTTTTTCTAAAGCGCCGATCTTGCGCGCCCATCTCACGCTATTGAAGGCGATTCGAGCTCATAAAGTCGCCAACAAAACTATTCGCTTGTTTTTGGGGCATGCGACTTTTTCACATTCAATGACGTTATGGATGGTTCCTAGAGTTGACCTTCCGGGTCTTAAATCGTATTTTCTGGGATAGAGTCTCCCAGCATCATTGATAGTCGCTTCCAGTCTAGGTTTAAGTAGCCTTTCTTATAGCTTTCTCGCAACGAGTATGCTGGTGGGCGGTATGCAGATGGCAAATTGGGATCCCCTTTTCCTTCGCTGATTAGGACAATTCGTTGTTTCTTCAAAATTTCAGGAAATATTCCAGCTTCGAGCCAAGCGTTGTACATACTTAAGAGCACTGCGGGTCGTTCTGCGGCGATTGTTTTAAGTTATACTACTGGGATTCCACACAGGCCGAGCGATTTATTAATTTTGAACTTGCTAGCGGCTAGTTGCAGTTCCTCGAGAGTGAACTAGGAGGTTTCTGAAAGTCTATAGCCTGTTCTGGTTCAGTGACTTTTTTTTCGTGCTTGGGAAAGAGTGCGTTTACTATACCATCCATTTTGTTAGCGTTTAAGTCAAGTGGCGTTGCTCGAATACCGAGTTTCTTCATTACTATTTTATACCAAAGACCCCAAGGGTTTTGTTAACATCCTCGCGTAGTTCCTCCCATTTTTTGTTTTTCCTATCATTGATGGCATCATTCAGCTCCTTTTTTTCTGCTTGGTATTGCTCGGCTTCTCGGAAATGTACTGATGATCGCTACCAGTGTAATCTTCTAGGACTCTCTATTTCTTTATTGAGCCTGCCATGGGTTCTGAAGTTTGGGTAATGTCTGGTGTGGTTTCCTCGCATTCCGGTCTTCTAAACGTGGTTGCATTTCCCATATTCAGCACTTTTAGATCAAGCCACGCAGCCATTTCTAGAATGCGCTTTTCTCTCGAGTCCGTGTTTAGCATACTCCTCTCTAGGGCTTTCGAATTTAGGTCTCCTGCGATAATTAGTTGACCTTCTGTTGATCCAGCTGTATACGCAATATTGTAGAGCTTTTCTTGAAATTCTTGTATGCTGTCGCTTGGCCTTAAGTACCAGCTAATTACTGTGAAAGGTTGGCCTGTAGAATATTCATTTATTTTGGTAGTTCCCATATACCGTACATTTTGCCGAACCCGGGGCATGGGCGACTTTTTCGAACTCCCGCATGAGGGGCTTTGTGCATTCTTCCAATTTGTGACCTGGTTGGTTGCATTTTATGCAAGCACCTTGTCCTCTCCTATACATGAAAATAACTATTATTAACTAACTACTTTTACAGTTTATTGACTTTTTAAAAATGAACATTAAGTAAAATATTCCATAGCAACATGAAAACAGACAATTCTCGAAGTAATTGAAATTGATCATAAATAAATGTGAAAATAAAATAAAAAGTGAGAAAATTTCGAATTAACAAAACAAACAGAAAACTCAATTAGTTGCGAGTGGCAAATAAAAGAAAAAAGTGGAAAGTAAAAAAAAATATAAAAAAGCGATTAAAGTGATAATCCGCCGAAATGACACGACAGCAAATAAAAATCGTCAAAAATTAATTTCTACGAAGTTATGTGCAAACAAGGAAATCTCAATTTTAATCATAACTGGGAAAGCACAAAAATTACAAAAACAAAAGCAAACACAAAAAAATTCAAATAAAATAAACAACAAATCAGCTGCGACTGCTTGTAGATGTGTGTCTGTGTGTGTGCAAACACAGCGTCATCACCTTTCACCGGCAACAAACATTTGTTGTTGTTGTTTTACAACATTTTACAACAAAATCAATTTGCCGCAACCAAATAAACCAGCAAACGAGCGCCACACACTGGATAACAACATACATCCATGTATGTGCTTGTGTGTGTGCGTGTGTCACGGCAGCTCACTCACTTATCGGCCAAGCGAGGCGCGCAGCCAACAACCAATTCACCTATTTGCTACATACCGATCAAACCGTACAACAACAACTGGTCAAGCGTTAATCACCTGATGGTTGGCAAAAACAACAACAACAACAACTTTTATTATAGAAGAAGTGAAGGAAAGAAAAAACAAACAGCAGTTACTTGGCGTATTTGCATGGATTAATTTGGCTAACACAACCCATAACACTCGTAACGGTGTTTTCAGCAAGCCAACACACACACACACACAAACAACCAAATTCCATTTAAAAAGTGTGTGTGTGTTTTAGCCGCACTCGAGTGGCATTAGATGGCCAGCGGGCCCAGGTATCGACTGCTTGTGGCAAGCGTGCTTACTAGCTAGTGTTGTTGTTGTAAGCAGCTGTTTGTGTGATTTCAACAAATTAAATGTCAACACCAAGAAAATATTGAGTAAGACATACATAGCAAAAAGGTGCATTAGTACAACAACAATAGTCAACATGGTGAATGCTGTAATGGATGCAATAGCGGTAGGTTTATTGAATATTTTTATCGTACATAAAATATATTGAAAATTTTATTATTAAAAAATCTGCAAGTTTATTTGCTAAGCAACACAGTGGTGGCGAGAAAACATACATATAACGGTTTTATGAGCAACCGTCTAATTTAGAGAACGAATGTGAGACGTGTGGCATAGTATATATATGTAGAGTTGTGTGTGAATATGTATGTATTTATGTGTAAATATGTATTTCTTACGCTAAAATTTTGATAAAAACATAATTTGTTTCATAAATATTTTTCTTACAAATCTTGCATCGATAACTCCATTTTAAAATAGAAAATACATTAACTTCGGTCGCACTACAGCGAGAAGCTACAAGGTCTGTCGCAAAAGAAACAGGACTGTTAAAAAAAAAACAACAAAAAATTAATATTTTTCAAAAGTTATATTTTTTTATTTAAAGTAGTTTCCTTGTGCTTCGATACAGCGTTTAGCCCGGTCAATTAGCATTTCAAATGAGTGTTTAAGGTCATTTTTCGGAATGCTCTTGAGAATATCGGTTGTCGCCTTTTGGATAGCTGAAATGTCCTGAAACCAGTGTCCTTTCATGGGCAATTGAAGTTTTCCAAATAGGTAAAAATCACAGGGTGCCAGATCAGATGAGTAGGGTGAGTGATTAATGGTTAATATGGAGTTTTTTGTCAAAAAATCAGTGACAAGCGTCGACCGATGACACGGCGCATTATCGTGCAACAGGCGCCAGGACCCTGCCTCACAGTATTGTGGTCGAGCACGACGAATGTGTGACAAAAGACGCTTCATAACACCAAGGTAAAACACAGCATTAATCGTTTGGCCAGGTGGGACGAACTCTCGGTGTACAATACCCTCGGAATCAGCATTGTCTTTATTTTCGACTTCTGAAGACGACATTCAGCGACCACTTCAGACTACTTGAGCTTGTGTGGTCCGGCGACGAATCAATTCTAAAAATGGATAAGCAGCATACCGATTTGACTTGTTGCAGAGATCAAGTAGCCAATCAAGGCAATTGTCTTTAAACAAGCAAAGAAATATGAAAAAGAGACTTGACATAACAGCCTTGTAAGCTAGACACTTTGCAGGTATTTACGTCTACGCTGATCGTCACAGAGGTCCTCACGACCTTCTTGGAATCGCTTAAACCGCTCATGCACATTACTACGGGATAGGCACTGATCACCATAAACTTTTTTCATCATTTGAAATGTTTCAGTAAACGTTTTCCCAAGTTTAAAACAAAATTTAATATTTGCTCTTTGCATTTTACGACCGATGACAAAAGCTGCTGTCATTTTTTGATCGATAACATCGATTGTAGTTATCCAATTGCCTTAAAATTTTTACGAAATGTCAACAAGAGATCAAACTTTTTATTTCATATACCCACCAATAGGTGGCGCCACCAGAAACAGTTATATTTAAACAATTCTGTTCCTTTTGCGACAGACCTTGAATAAGTTTTACATACAAGAACTGGATTTAGATAGTTCCGTTTGTATGGCAGCTATATGATATAGTAGTTCGATATCGACGGTTTCGACAAAGGAGCAGCTACTTAAAGGGAAAAGGACGTGTGCAAAGTTTCAGATCGATATCTTAAAAACTGAGGAACTAGTTCGCATTAATATAGGCAGGCGGACATGGTTAAACCGACTTAGGTCGTTACGCTGATCATTTTTATATGTATTTTATAAAGTATCCGACATTTCCTTCGGATGTCTTACAAACCTCGTGGTATACACTGTTCAGGGTATATTAATGAAGCATATGCCACTCTGGACAAATAAACAGAAGCGGGTAAGATAGGAAAAACAGTTAAAAGGACAGCACAGATATTTCGGAGCCGTTGGAAGAGTTTATGCGCACCCAGTTGTAGGAATAAAATTAAGATTCGGGTTACAAATAGCGTACTAATTCTAGTTTAGTTAGTTAGATAAGAAGACGCGGGAGTGCCAGACCCCAGGCGACCGCACATAGACCATCTTTAGGCCTATTTGACTAACGGGTGGCAACTAAATTAAGTCTTATTCAACAACTCAGTGGTTTTAGATTTTTAGCTGGTTTCTTTCCACCTCAACTGTCCACTGTTTCTAAAGTGGAAGCATTGAGAGCCATGGAGGATATCCCGTCTCAGCCAGCTGAAGGCTAGGTATTTGTAAAGATAATGTTCCAGCGTCTCTTCAACCGCCGCGCAAGCTCTGCATTCCGCCGAACACACGTTTCAAATTTTCTGAAGGTGGGAGCTTAAGGGTAGGTTCGCTATGACAACTTCTACAATATCCTACGGTAACTATTGGTCTAAGACAGTTTATTATTTTTCCAACGGACTTTGACATGCAATTTTCGTCTTAGTTACGAAAACGCGCCCAGTGTGTCAAATAAAAAAGATCTTATTCGATCTAAGACCTTATAAATTAAAAGCTACAAGCAAAAATTAAAACAAATTTGAAAGATTTCATATTTAGTGGATTTTCAAAAATGTATGGAAACGTGATAAAAAGTATGAAAACTATCCCAGCCTTAACTTGTGTTGACTTGTTTGAAACGTAGTTAATAAAGACTTCTTTTGTGTCGGCAAAGTTTTCTGTGAAAGAATCTGTGCCTCGACCTTGTAGCGATCTGTTTACGACAGCTTACTTCGTTTTTGGAAGTCGGTGCCTCTGAAATCACCTACTATCAAGTCTTATTCCTCTTTAATGGCGTAGACTCCGCTTACGCAGTTATTTCCAAGTTTACAACAGCGCGCTAGTCGTTCTTCCTTTTGGCTGTGTGCCACCAATTGGAGATTCCACGTGTAGTCAGGTCCTACTCCACCTAGTCTGTTCAACGAAGTGAAGGTCTTCTTTTTCCTCTGTTTGCCCCGGCGGGTGCTGCGCCGAGCTGGAGTGTTTTCATTCATTCGAACGACATTACCTAGCAAGCGCAACTACCGTCTCTTGAGCTATGTTAATGTCATTGTATATCTCGTACAACTCATCGTTCTATCAACAGCAAAGAACCATAAATCCTCCGCAGAACCTTTCTTTTTAAACTAGTAACGGCGACTTATGAGATGTTGTCATCGTCCATGCCTCTGCACCACATAGCAGGAGAGGGATGATGTCATCCCTAAAACTACTTATCCACTGCATTTTATCCACTTACATATGTATTTTTATAAGCTGTGCTCAAAGTTCACCCCGAAATGAAGAATTTACGCCAAAATCTTCAATTGAAACAAAGTGATAAGACCCAAGACAAAGCAATCATACTTGCCATGCAAATTACTGTACTTTTTCTCATTACACCACTTGATTACTTGATTACCACGTCAATGAATTCATCCTTCATACATAGAAACATATATACTTATATACATACATATACATATTTGTTCGCATCCGAGTACTCATTCACTCATTCATAAAACCACACCATTTGGCATTATTATTTAATGCGGCCAATTGACATGTCCGGCCTAAGGCTGAACCGTCGCCTCGCGTTTTACGCGTGGTTTCGGCTATGAAATTATGTCAGCGTTCAATTTCACTTTGACAGTTTTGCTGCCTCGCTATTAAAATGGCATAAATTTCACGCCTCTGAATTGCCAACTCAAATTTAAGCATTGGTAGTTCAAGCGATTTGTCAAGCAGCTCAATTTGAAATCGTTGCGGCAGCCACATTACTGCTTTTTAATGCCGTTTTTATTGTTATTTTTCGTTTTCCACTTCTCAGCTTGCCACCTGCCCTAATTTTCTTAGCGGTTGTAACGCACACGCTGCACTTTCTTGCCTCGCTGCGGTCATTCGATATTTATGACCTATAAATCTTGTTCCCAAAAGTTTGGTTCATTTCCATTTTATTGACAACTTTGGTCTTGCTTTACGCTATAGCAGCTATAATTACATATTGAGTCCGAAATTAGTTTCACTTTCTTTGCTCCAAAAGCAATAGCCAGTTTTGTTTCTACTTCTTTCATTCCACTTTGAATAGAAACTCTTCAGTTTTCTGACAGTTCAATGTCGCACTCATAGAGATACATTCATAATACAAGCTCATATATGAATGGACTTGTAACGGCACTCAACTCAAGCGAAGCACTACACGGCAAACGCAACGTAACAGTTATGGTAGCCACTTCGGCAAAACACCTTAACCTTATTTAATTCCGAAATCAGTTAACAACGAGTTGAAAGACTTCAAAGCGGTAGATTACTGAGTCATAATTGTAGCAAAGGGATACAAAAAAGGCTCTAGAATTATAAAGTTTCTCGATAGAGTTTGAAGCCTCAGTACTGAATTATTTAATTGGAATCTAGGAAAAAAACTTCCAATCCCCTAAAATATTTGGGAGAGGTTTTTCACTTACAGAGCAGGGGTTTCTGTATACGATATCTGAAAGCAGCTTAAATTTAGTTACTTTAACCAGGGAATTAATATACTATACTTTAAACTCAAACTGGAGCAGGAACCTGTATTTCCAAGTGGGACTTTTCGATTAACAGAATCACTTTCAACTTGGTACCGGCTTCAAGTTAAATTTATGTATAATACTGTTATAGTCCGACTTCGAACTGAGTTTCTAAGCACGTTTTTATGTTTAAATGCTGTTAGATATCGATAACTCGGTATATAGATGTAAAGCTTCACATATCAATACAGCAATACATTTTTGAAGAAGGGTCTGGTTAGGTTACACTGGCCGGCTCTCAGGCCATACATAGACCTACTGGTCTTTCAGGAGTTCAGGAGGTTCAGGAGTTCGACCTGAAGTATTCGTCACACTGGACGTCAACTTTGTTTATGCGAACTTTAAGAGTGACTTGAAGTCTACGTTTGGAACTTCGTCTTTTCCTTTGAACTCCGAAGCCTGTAGATACTTCAGTCGAGTTTTAGAGAGTGCTGGACAAAGGCGTAGGAGATGTTTCAGTGTTTCTCTCATGTTAACATTTCTGCATCTACCGTTATTACTTATGCCCTTCCGACTCGCATGTAATGCCAGTAGGCTGTAACCTGTCAAGAGGCTAACTGCCGTCCGGCAGTCCTCTCGAGACCATGTGAGTAAGATGCAAGCGAGTTTTCCTAAGAGGCTGTTCTACATGATCTTGGCGATCCTGCATGTACTTTCTTTACTTAGACATTCCATCTCGATCTGATCCGCTTCTTCTTCTTCATAATTGGCGTAGACACCGCTTACGTGATTTTAGCCGAGTTAACAACCGCGCGCCAGTCGTTTCTTCTTTTCGCTACGTGGCGCCAATTGGATATTCCAAGCGAAGCCAGGTCCTTCTCCACCTGGTCTTTCCAACGGAATGGAGGTCTTCCTCTTCCTCTGCTTCCTCCGGCGGGTACTGCGTCGAATACTTTCAGAGCTGGAGTGTTTTCGTCCATCCGGACAACATGACCTAGCCAGCGTAGCCGCTGTCTTTTAATTCGCTGAACTATGTCGATGTCGTCGTATATCTCGTACAGCTCATCGTTCCATCGAATGCGATATTCGCCGTGGCCAACGCGCAAAGGACCATAAATCTTTGGCAGAACTTTTCTCTCGAAATCTCGCAACGTCGACTCATCCGTTGTTGACATCGTCCAAGCCTCTGCACCATATATGTAGCAGGACGGGAATTATGAGTGACTTATAGAGTTTGGTTTTTGTTTGTTGAGAGAGGACTTTGCTACTCAATTGCCTCTGATCCGCTTGCCAGTGGTATATCCCTTTTAGTGACTTTCATATTTCTTGTACTTTGAGATGGATGGCACTTTTAGCAATCTCCTCAGCTGCTTCGTTTCCCGGAACTTTGTGGCTTTACTGTTTCCCTGCTTTAAAGGACATTCTCTGACGTAATGCGATGTGAGATTATTGCCTTACTTGCCGCCTGTCTATTGATGTATGTACTTATATACTTGTAGATATCCTTTTTATGTTATTTCCTACATTATTAGCTATCTCGGCCGACTTCCCAACTGTAAATACTTCTACCCGGAAAATACTGCAGTAATCCGGAAGCTTGAAGTGTCGCCTGAGATCCAGCATATTTGAAGGAAGCTAAACTACAAAAAACCTTTTATTTCTACAATCTTGGCAAATTTTATTCAATCTTAAACACGAGACTACATGGATTCTTGTGCTAGATGAATAGATAGACTAATAAGTGTAAATTTAAGTCAAACACTCTTCGAAGGTTTCGCGGAAGTGAAATAGCTTCTGGATTACCTATTATTACGATGAAGAACTCTAAGTGCTTAGAAAGCTCTCAAAAAGTTCTCCTATGCAAATCATACAAATTTGTGCATATAAAACCAAGGTATTCTTTTTAGTATCCAAATATTTTTTTCATTACTGGTCTTTACTTAATAATGAAAGTGAGAGTGAGGAATTGACCTATATGTCCCCTGAACAATTATTAGCCTAAGCTTCCAATCATTACATTGACATTCATGAACGATTGTTTCAATAATAACTCAACTATTTTGGACGAAAGAAGCTGCTTAGGTTTATTTCTCTCATCTGAAGCAGTTGTGCCATTGTCATTGTGGTGTTTTTTACGTGGCGTGTGGAGTGATGATTCGCCTGCTCACTTTAGCTCGCCAAAGAACTGTTTTTTGGCCACCCAGAGGATTGTTCTAAAACCGGAAGTCGTGAGTTGCTTGAGCTATGTGCAAAAGTATCGTTTCTGGCGCCTACCAAGTGAACAGCGCCCAGAGAACTTTCCTCACTTGCGTGAACTTCTACGCATGGCTCCATCAATACGCATGGCTACGTCAATAAAGAAGAAGAAAGTTTATTTCTGCCTGCGTTAAAATTATTTTAAAATATTCATGATTAAAATGATCATATCAAGCTTGCTTTTGTACCGTGTTTACACCGTTAGACCGCTCTGTTTCCATTTTGATCTTTATATATAATTACAGTCATCAAATTACAGAAACTTTATATATTTTCCCTTCTTCATAACTCCAATGACATCCCACGAATGTAATGTAGTTGTCTAAGCACACCCACTCACCTACACACCTCCATGGATTCGCAAAAATTTATTTATTGTTCACCGAAAAGCATTGCGTGCGCTCGCGCTTTTCAATAACTCAACTCATAATTCATAAATATAATCTCAACGGAATTTATTTCTATTTTCTAAAAACAAAAAGCATGCTCACACCAACCAAAAGCATGCCGGCTCCCACCGCATGCGATAGTCGTATATCAAAATGCGTAGAGCGAAATGTAAGCTCCATGCGGCGCTGCTTGGATGCGCTCATATTTGGGCATTGTCTCCGTGCAACACAATTCATAGCGGTTGCTATGGCATGCCCAAACTCCGCCAATAACCGTCACCACCACCAAGGATTCAGTAGAAGTGTAACCACAGCGTTTGGTGACGCGCACATGCTCTCACTCCTCCTCTCTCTAGTTACATTTGGTGTGAGTGCGCGTGTAGTGCGAGTGCGAGCGCTGGAAGTCGGAAACATTTTCAACAAACTTTCAAATTAATCTCGTTGAAGTGTTTTTGAAAATCCTTGCGTGTGTCTGGCGTCTTAGAAACAAGCGCTGCCATTACGCTTTTCTCCTGCTCTCCTTACTTGCGCTCTAACGCCAAGTACGAGTAGTATGAACATTTCACCGTTTTCTTGTCGGCTTTTTGGTCTTAAGATATTTTGCGCTGCCTTTCTTTGGAAGTTTCTGGTTATTTTAGCAGCCTCATTGCCGTCTTGTCAGAGCTGGAAAAAAGTATCAAGAAAATCCTTTGTGTCCTGAATTTAATAAGCTTAGTTGCTTGTTTGCCGTGGAGACAAAATTTCGTTGGCAATTAGATTTGGTTAGGTTTAAATGTTTTGAAATTCTTGCGGTTTGCTTGTGAGCAGCTCGGGGAGAGAGTGTTAAGTTTTTGTGTGTGATATGCGATTATTGCCATGGGAATACTCATCGGCAAATATCTCCGTATGTTTAACTCTGCCGAAGCATCTGAACTAGTACCTATGAAATTATTGAAATAAATATGTACAAATACAGTAAGTCGAAATGAAGTCTACACAATCGGTTCGTAGCTTATTTTGAGGTTGAAGTTACAGAATCTAGTACATGATTATAATTTTAAGAGAACTGTAGTAACCTCCAATGACGTTAACACCATACTTAATGTCATATGTTTCGGCTTTGACCTGGTAGTCTAAACTTTATGTCCGTTTAAGTCTCGTCAGAAATACCACGACTGGCGGTGCGAACTGGTTTTGACTCAATACACTTCGATTAGGTTCAATGTTTAGTGTTCTATTGGTAAGTTCCAGAAGGCAGTGTGAATGTATCGGTTGACGATAACATTTTTAGTGTTCTCACAAATACCGGCTATTCGGTTATAGGAACATATATTGTTCGATGTTCACGGTAATCGGGAATAGTGTTACTCCGAACTTATTTATCGACCGAACTCAGCATTCCTGTTCTTAATCCTACGGAGCCCGGTATAAATAAACTGGTCATAGCCGTATTTAAATTCGACCTTTGTTAACTCAGCAGAATTCATTTGTTACAATAACAACGCCTGTCTTTGGTGCAGGCTTCTTTAGTGTAGTTCGTTGATTGAGCCGTCATGTTCAGTATAAGCTTCTGAAATGCCTGAAGAAGGGCTACAGTAAGCTTTTTTGGGGGTTAAGTGTATTCTTCCTTTTCTTTATTGACGTAGACACTGCTTACGCGGTTCTAGCTAAGTTAACAACAGCGCGCCACTTTTATTCGCACTTTGGCCACAATTGGAGATTCCATGTGTAGCCAGGTCCTTCTCCTCCTGGTCTGGAAGTCTTCCTCTTCCTCTGCTTCTACACCGTCGAATATTGTCAGAGCTGGAGTGTTTTCATCCATTCGGATGACATGACCTAGCCAGCGTAGCCGCTGTCTCTTAATCCGTTGAACTATATCAATGTCGTCTTACATCTCGGACAGCTCATCGTTCCATCGACTGTGGTATTCGTCATTGCGAAAGGAACCATAAATCTTCCTCAGAACCTTTCTCTCGAAAACTCTTAACGCCGACTCATCAGATTTTCTCATCGTCCATGCCTCCGCACCATATAGCAGGACGGAAATTACTGCCTACTCAGTCCGAAGTAGCACCTTTTAGTTTTGCGGGGTTACCAATGTCTGAACATTGCGGTATAAATGCAGCTCCTTTTCGTGCTTTGAAATCGACGAAGAGGTGGTGTGTGTCCATCCTCTTTTCACGGGTCTTTTCAAAAATTCGGCGCATGGTGAAAATCTGAACAGTTGTTGATTTCCAGGCCTAAAGCCACACTGATAAGGTCGAATAAGGGCAATGTTGAGGAGGCTTATCCCACGGTAGTTGGCGCAGATTTCGTCCGACCATATACTACAAAGAAGCTGATGCATGCTCCTTATCAGTTCTTCGCCGCCGCATTTGAATATCTCAGATCGCATTTTTCCTAGTAGAACAATTGTTTAGGGCTCCGCAATAATAGTCGAATCTTTAGTAACTTTGCAGAAAGCCCTTTAATGCCGAGAGTTATGAGTACAAGCATATATATGTAAATATATCTCAAAAGTGCTTATACTTTTGATCTCGTTCACGGCTCAGCGCAGTCCCTAAAAAATAAGTTTCCTAACATGTGAGTATTTCTAAAAACTACCTTCTATTAACTCCCAACTATTTATGGGCTCCTAAAATTAAGTCAACTTTAGAAAATAAATTTGCAGCTACACAGCATGTAGAAAGCTTGATGGAGCAAAAAAGTGTGATTGCAACACGACTAAAGCGCCACTAAAGTAATATCACGCCGAAAACATTATGTACTTGCAACAGATAAACTCGACCAAACATAAAAGTGGCAACCACGACCACCTAAAGTGGCAACCACTCACCTACTCGCGATTGCCCATAAAACTGTAGCGTTCTTTATTGTTTGTTAGCGGCAGTAAAATTCATATTATTATTATTGCAAAAGCCCATTTGAGCCAACTGCGAGTATTAAATGTATTTCGATGTAAATTTATTTATTTAGTGAGCGAAGTGAATGAGCTTTTCAATTGGCTGTACGTGGTGTCGAATTCAGCTCAATTGATAGAAATGTGTGTAGGTATGTGTGTTTATAATATAAAAATCAAAGCATGTAATAAAATCGCAATAAATAGCAATTGAATTTATTGTTGTTGTAGACTTTGATTACTGTGTTGGGTAAACTATACTGAAAGTGTAAAATTATATAAAAATATATATTTTTTGGAAAATAAATTACATATATCTATATTTAATTTTAAGAAAAAGTATTATATTATACCAGAATATATAGGTTAGGTTGGTCTGGGAGACTAATAAGCCACACATACACCAGTTTTAGTCTCTAGCGAAAGGTAATGAAGTGGCGTCAGTCCAGTAGCCCAGTAATAATAGTAATGCTTTAGAATGATAGCGCTTGACTCGATTTTCAATACATCCTGTGCCCTCAGTAAAGATAGCTCTTCCAGCGTTTGGTAACGTGGGATTAACAAATGATTAAAGCGTTGCTTAGCTAATGGGAAACATAAAAAAAGCTGTTAAATAGCTTCCCTGGTGTCTTGCTTTTGACTGTTCCTGCAGTCTTCTCGAATTATCAGCCTCATTCTGCAGGCGTGTGCCGTCACTAGACTATGATCAGTCCGATCTACTCCTTTACACATAACTTTTGAAGTTTTGCACCAAAGTAAATCATTTCATCGCATTTTAGCCTTCCTTGCCAAGCTTCTGCCTAGTTCATCGTATAAGCAAGGCATGAGTTTACCAATAGCGGTAATATTTCCAGTTGACAGCCTTACATCATTCTTGACAGTGTCGTCCACTATCTCATTTTCATCAATGTCTTTATAACCTAGCAACCAGTAGAAGTTAAAGCCGCTTATTCCTGACGAGCCTCTCTACTGCTGCCCTGCTTACCAAGAAACTTTTTGCCGATATGCGAAACGGTATTAATGCCTTAATGGTTTACCCACGTACTTATATGTTAAAACTAGAGTTACTTGTTGATGCGTTAGAGATTAGCTGCACGGCACTACCAATAGCAGAAACCTTTGCTCGAATTATACTTCAGTCGACCGGAGAGTTTATTTATTCTTATAGTATATGTAACTCCGCGTTTATGGCCGAACCAGCTACGTCTTCCATCTTCGAGACATCCACATATGTATATATTTAATTTGTTTCGTGCCTTTACTTCAAGTATCTCTTTCTAAGTTTTACCTAAATCTACTTGGCCATTTGAAAGGTGGAATCATTTAGTTAGTTCCTGCCAAACTGGTAGTCATCCCGCCGATTTTGTCGACCAGTTTACAGCGAAGTTGCCTTTAGGTTGTTTGCGGTATGTAGATTTCCATATACGTGGCCACCAGACTATAGCCCAGAATTCGCTTCACTACTACTATGTAGAACTAGTGCATGTTAGAGGAAAAAAGCTCACAGGTTGTTGCAAGCATCTGCATACATACTTACAAGTATATTTCCGTATAGCCGGCCTTCCTTACTTTTTCTTCCTCATTGTGCTTCCAACGCAATTTGCTGTCCAAGTCAAATCCGATGTATTTAATACGATCATTGAACGAGAGTTCTGTCCCATTTATCGAAGGAAACCTACATGGAGGGATTCTGCAGTTCTTTGTGAAAACAAGAAAATTTGTTTTCTCTAGATTCAACCCCAAATACTAGAATATAAACTGAATAAGAATGTATTGATAGTGTTTGTAATAATTTTACTACACCAGAATATAGTTTTGCATTCCTCTCACGCAATACCGGAGCAGCTCTTCCTCTTTTGTACTTTCTTTCTTGTTTACTTAGCAAATATATTTTTTTTATGTTCTTGCTATAAAAGAACAACATTAATTTAGATTGTATCCATTTCTGTAGAGAGAAAACCGAGGCACTTGGATGCTTGTAGTGAAATGCTGGAGAAAAATCTGCTGGGCACACCTAACGTATGACGTTGAATTCTATATAATAAAGTGTTATGATACCTCATAATAAGATGTTGAAAAAGCCCGCTTGTTATTAGAATTTATTTGTTGAAAAAAGGTTTTTAACCAAGTTTTCAATGTGCGTCATTATTTTATACCAGTTTTTAAATTAAGTTATGCCACTTTATTTGAGTTATGCTGTTGATTTCTATTGTATTGTGCTTATCTGTTTTAATTGTACCAGTACATTATATTATATTATGCCATTACATTTGAGTTATACCAATTGTATGTTCGATTCACCACGTACGGATGTTATGTAGTATAACTAATATGATATTTTTTTGCTTAAGTCAGCCGTCTACAACTATTATTTGATTTATATCAGATCAATTTATTTTAATATGCTATTCTATTTGATTTATACCAATTCATTTGATTCCCCATGTAAGAATATTATACATACATATATTATAATCAATATGTTATTTTTATTATACCAGTTGTTTGTATTCATTTTCATTTATACTATTTACCTATGACAGCTGCCAACTATTATACCATTGTATTTCATTTATACCATTATTTATTGGATGCAATACTTACAGAAATATGATACTTTTTATCTATTTGATTTATACCTCTTCTTCTTCTTAATTGGCGTATGATTTATACCAGCTCAATTTATTTTATTATGCCATTATATTTCATTTATACCAGTTGTATGATCGATTCGCCACGTCTGCAAGTTGCGTACAGTTATTTTTTATATACATATATGTATGTACATATAAATTGGACTTATACCAGATACCCTTATTTATTTGTTTCTATTGTACCACAGATTTCTATTTAATATTTCACTGTATTTGATGTGTACCAGTTTTCTGTTCGATTAGCTACTCTCATAAATATACGATACTTTAAAATGACATCACTAGCATTGCGGCTTTGCTCGCTCTTGCGTTCATATATTAATATAAAACACATACATATGTACATACATATGTATATAAGCTACGTTCAAAATTGTCGAAGACATGCTGTCACCACTTTGTTTCGGAAGTGCTTGTGTATATTATATACTATATACCTATATCAGCGTACTACATATATTTTTTATACTCTCGCAACATTGTTGCTAAGGAGAGTATTATAGTTTTGTTCACATAACGGTTGTTTGTAAGTCCTAAAACTAAAAGAGTCAGATATAGGGTTATATATACCAAAGTGATCAGGGTGACGAGTAGAGTCGAAATCCGGATGTCTGTCCGTCCGTCTGTCCGTCCGTCCGTCCGTCCGTGCAAGCTGTAACTTGAGTAAAAATTGAGATATCATGATGAAACTTGGTACACGTATTCCTTGGCTTCATAAGAAGGTTAAGTTCGAAGATGGGCAAAATCGGCCCACTGCCACGCCCACAAAATGGCGGAAACCGAAAACCTATAAAGGAGGCATTAGGGAGGGGCATATTTGGACGCAATTTTTTTTTGGAAAAGTGGGCGTGGCCCTGCCCCCTACTAAGTTTTTTGTACATATCTCGGAAACTATTATAGCTATGTCAACCAAACTCTACAAAGTCGTTTTCTTCAGGCATTTCCATATACAGTTCAAAAATGGAAGAAATCGGATAATAACCACGCCCACCTCCCATACAAAGGTTATGTTGAAAATCACTAAAAGTGCGTTAACCGACTAACAAAAAACGTCAGAAACACTAAATTTTACGGAAGAAATTGCAGAAGGAAGCTGCACCCAGGCTTTTTTTAAAAATTGAAAATGGGCGTGGCCTCGCCCACTTGTGGACCAAAAACCATATCTCAGGAACACTAGACCGATTTCAATGAAATTCGGTATATAATATTTTCTTAACATCCTGATGACATGTACTAAATATGGGAGAAATCGGTTCACAACCACGCCTTCTTCCTATATAACGCTATTTTGAACTCCATCTGATGCCTTCTCTGTATAATATATACATTAGGAACCAATGATGATAGCGGAATAAAACTTTACAAAAATACGGTATTTGAAAAATATGTAAATGACGGATAATGAAATCTCGATTATCACTTTATCGTGCGAGAATATAAAATGTTCGGTGACACCCGAACTTAGCCCTTCCTTATTTATATATTTACGTAGATATAAATATCTAAACAGTGCATTTTTATCAGAACACCTAAACCGAAATTGCAAATAAACACCTTTTTCGTTTATTTGCTCATGAAGGCGTGTATTAACAAGAAATAAATAAACATCAATGAAAAATTGCTTGTAGTTGAATGGAAAACACGAACTCAAATTAGTGCCGAGCGTAGGCGATGACTCGAAGCTAGAAACAGCTGCCTGCTCTTTTAAACTTTTACAGTTTTTTTGCCATTTTTTTGTTTACGCTCATGTGTGCGAATATTTAAATATTGTGCTGCTATGTATACATATGTATAAGTACAGTATTATTTGCTTGACATAAATTTTGAGTTGTGAGAAAAAACTTTGAAAAATAGAAAACAACTCTTTACTGAATTTAATTTTTTTGTAATATGAAATTAATAATTATTTTTAATAAAAACTTCTGCAAGGTTATGGCATCGAAAGACTGGAACACGTTTTTCATATGTGCCTACATACTTATGTATGTACATGTATGTATATATTATAAAAGTACGCTAGCATATCAGAAAATATTTCTGTAATTTAACGAATTTATCGTGTCACCATAAAAGAATTCATTGCAACTTCTGTCCCATGCCTTCCTGTTGAAATACAGTAGTCTATGGAAATAATGGAGCATTTATAGTATTTAGTGGTAAATTTTCTACAGAAACTTAGCTATACATGTAAAAAACACACCCAACGTTATATACTATATGTATGTATGTATATACAAGGTCTGTCGCAAAAAAAAACAGAACTGTTAAAAAAACGACAAAAAATTAATATTTTTCAAAAGTTATATTTTTTTATTCAAAGTAGTTTCCTTGTGCTTCGATACAGCGTTTAGCCCGGTCAATTAGCATTTCAAATGAGTGTTTAAGGTCATTTTTCGGAATGCTTTTGAGAATATCGGTCGTCGCCTTCATTTTTTGGATAGCTGAAATGTCCTGAAACCAGTGTCCTTTCATGGGCAAATGAAGTTCTCCAAATAGGTAAAAATCACAGGGTGCCAGATCAGGTGAGTAGGGTGAGTGACTAATGGTTAATATGTTTTTTTGTCAAAAAATCAGTGACAAGCGTCGACCGATGACACGGCGCATTATCGTGCAACAGGCGCCAGGACCCTGCCTCACGGTATTGTAGTCGAGCACGACGAATGCGTGACAAAAGACGCTTCATAACACCAAGGTAAAACACAGCATTAATCGTTTGGCCAGGTGGGACGAACTCTCGGTGTACAATACGCTCGGAATCGTAAAAACAAATCCGCAGTGTCTTTGTTTTTGACTTCTGAAGACGACCGACTTCTGATCGTCACAGAGGTCCTCACGATCTTCTTGGAATCGCTTAAACCACTCATGCACATTACTGCAGGATAGGCACTGATCATCATAAACTTTCTTCGTCATTTGAAATGTTTCAGTAAACGTTTTCCCAAGTTTAAAACAAAATTTAATATTTGCTCTTTGCATTTTACGACCGATGACCAAAAGCTGCTGTCACTTTTTGATCGATAACATCGATTGTAGTTATCCAATTGCCTTAAAATTTTTAGGAAATGTCAACAAGAGATCAAAATTTTTATTTCATATACCCACCAATAGGTGGCGCCACCAGAAACAGTTATTTTTAAAAAGTTCTGTTTCTTTTGAGACAGACGCAAAGTTAAAGTTTTAATGGTTCGAAATGATTTACCTGAAGTTATACCTTTTAGATAATGAAAAACTCTCTTTGCTCCACTGTTTTTCTTTTTATTGGCTATAATAATATAATATTGGGTAGTCGAAAATGTCTTTTCGTATTTTGTCAATACATGTCGTCCAGTGCTACCAATCGCATTGTATCTTCCCATATAGTGTTGGAAAGGTGAGATTTTAAGCTTCATATAACTAAAAAATTAAATTCGGAGAAGTTGAAAAAAAGTTACACCTGTTTAAAAATGAGTAAAAATAAAAAAGAAATGCGCTCTATTTTAAAATTTTTGTATAAAAAAAGGGACCTACCTACAGCCACCTATGAAATTTGAGAAGTTTACGGAGACGGTGCTATATCAGTCGTGTAGCACAACAATGGTTCGTCCGCTTCCGTTCTGGAAATTTCGAAATTTCGATTTACACTGATAGAATAATGTCTGTAGCGAAGAAATAGCAAAAAGTGGTCGACCAAAATGGTACATATTTGTTTTATTTATTTATTATAAATATAAAAAAATAAGTTGAAGTTGATTAGAAATACGAAAAGACTTTTTCAACTACCCAATATTATCTGATGGGCTGACGAACAGATGTAGGATAAGTTTAGTCTTCAATCCCAATTTTCTATTTGTTTAGAATTATAACCTAAGTTAAGATCTAGTTTTTGACCTTAAATGGCACACCTAGTGCAATATTAAAAAGGTATTTTTTCATATTTCTAGAGGTTATACTTTCAAAAATTACTTACTAAAGTCTTAAATCGATATATGTTCATACATATTGAATACTTTTTACAATCAGATCCATCAGTTTAACTCTAAATGATGTTTTCTCAAAACTTCAATTTACCAATTTGCTTGAGTGATTACTGGGAGAAATGATCCGTTCACTGGCAAAAAAGTACCCGGAAACTCTAAATAAAACGCAGAATACTAAATTATTCATCAAGATTTACATATATACAATATTCCTCGAAACAATTTTTATAAGCACTTTTTGCGAATTCAGCGAATTTTGTTATCTCTTCGATCGACTGAAAACGGGTTCGATGGTGCGGCAATTTCAGTTTCGTGAACAAGAACAAATCATATAGAGCCAAATCTGGTGAATACGGTGATGGTGATGGTTGCTCGAGGGTATTCATTGCATTTTTGGCTTTAAATTTGGTCACAATCGAGGTTCGATGCGATGGTGCATTAACTTCGTGAAAATCCATGAATTGTTCTTCTACAATTCCGGCCGTTTTCGACGGATGTTCTCACGAAAACGCCTCAATAAGCCAAATGTAATTCCTCAATGACCGTCTGTCTCTCTGGAACGAAGTCATAACGCACCAAACCACAAATATCGAAAAAAACAATGCGCATCACCTTGATTTTTGAGCGACTTTGTCGTTTTTTTTTTGGTTTCGGCTCGTTTTTTCCCCTCCGTTCTAATGATTGTTGACTTGTTTGCATGTCAAACTCATAAACCTATGTTAGATCGGTAGTTATAATGCTCTCCATGAATGTGGGATCAGAATTAGCACGGTCCTATTTAAAGCAAAAATCAGATTTAACTCGTTTATACCCAACATATCCACCAAAATCATTCGAACAGAATCGTGAGAAATGTTGAGCTTCCTTTTTATCATTTACCTGACGATTTTAAAGCACCATATCTTTCAACTTTATAATATTTTCATCAGTTAAAGAGGGCGAAGATCGTGAAGAACGAGGCATCTCTTCAACGATCTCACGACCGTATTTGAAGGCTTTAGACCGCTTGTAGGCTTGTGTTTTTGATAAAGTTGAATCATTAAAATTCGCAACGATTCCGCAGTACAAATTTGGTTATTAATACAAAATTTGAGACAAATTCTTTGTTTGATATTTTTATCCGTGGTACTGAGCTGTATTGACTTAAGCAGCTGCTGTAAATAAACGACAGATCACGCTCATATTTGGCATAGTAATTGAGGATAGTTCTGCCAATTAACAAAATACATTTTTTTGAAATATCATTTGCCCGGGAAATATAATTAATAATTTTTATGTCACAATGTACATATATTTGTCTCGTTGGGATTTTGACATAGTGTTATTTAAGCGCTACACCAAAGCAGTGATTAAGCTACGGTTTCAACAATTCTAACTTTAATCTAAGAACTTCTAAGTTACATTTATGGTAAACCATTATTTTTGCTCGGCTTCTTCCTTGAACTCTTTCATACTCCTTAGCTTTTTAACCGATTTGGAATCGGTTTATAAAACTAGAGTAACAAATGAGCTGAAATGGCTGAAGCATGTGTATTATGAGCAACTTTGTCTGGTTTCTTTAATGCGTTTATGACTTTAAGACAAAGTGAATGCTTTTTTAGGAAGAAGCTTTATAATTTAACAATTATTTCTGGGAAAAATTGTACTTTATGGCTTATCCGCGGTGCGAACACCTGCTTGGTGGATTACTAAAAGAGCAGTTGCCTTAAATTGTTGAGCACACGTCACTTAAATACAGTTATGGTTAATTTTACGTTATGGCAAACACTAGCTGCAGTTGTTGCTGGCCTCAGTGTGCATTGAAGAGTTTGCCAATAAAATAATATTTACACGCGAACTTCAACTGCTTGCACAGTGCGTAAGCTCTTGCAACTTTATGACTTCAGTTTATTTATTTGACATATTTTTGCTTTTATTTTAATTTTTATACCCTGAACAAAGTATATTCCGTACGTGCGTACGTCCGTATGTTTATACATGAACTAGTCCTTCAATTTTTGAGATATCGACCTAGAGGGTCCGGCACTCGAAGTTTGGATTCAGTTTGGAAAATTATTTTTATTTATTTTAAAGTACAAAATGTGTGAAAATAACCATAAATGAAATTCTTTTGCTCGATATGACCACCTTTTGCCTTAACTATGGCCTTGAGACGGTTAAAAAACGAATCGCAAGCTGCCCGAATGTGACTTGCCGGTATTTTGGCCCACTCACGGACAATGGCTTTCTTCAGCATCTCGAGACTGGTGTATTTTTTACTTTGGACCTTGCTCTCCAAAATGGCCCAGAGAGAATAATCCATTGGATTCGCATCTGGTGAATTCGAGAGCCATTGTGTGGTCGTAACGAAGTTCGGAACGTTGTTTTCAGCCATTCTTGGTTCACTCGCGCTTTGTGAGACGGTGCTGAGTCTTGTTGAAACGCCCACGGCTGACTTCAAAGCAGCCTCCAGAACACTTTCCCGATAATATGTCGCATTTACTTTGATGAAAACAATTGGAGAGCGCCCATTTGCGGTGACAGCGGCCCAAACCATTATTTGTGGCGGGTGCTGCCTCCTGGTGGCCAACCGATGACTTAGATTCTCGTATGAACGGTCGGTCAAGTAAACCCTATCGTTTTGAGAGTTTACGAATTGCTCAATTGGAAAAATTTTCTCGTCAGAAAACACAATGTCCGGAATTTGACCGCTTTCGGCCAAGCGAAGCAACTGCTACGCTCTCTCAAGTCTTACCTGTTGCTGCTTCGGTGTGAGATCATTGGCCTTTTGGAACTTGTAAGGCTTGACCTTGAGCTCATTTTTCAATATGCGTCGGATGCTGCGGTCGGATATTTTCAGTTCTTTAGCCATTTGATTGGCACTTCGTCGTGGATTTCGCTCAAGTCGCTTCTTCACTTTCCGAACAAACTGAAAGAGACTTCTTGTATGGAAAATGTTTTTATTTCACTTGATATCTTCACGAATTTTGCCACATATTATTATCCAAAGCAACGTAACAATCTCCGAAGGAATTGTTCAGATCGAGCTACTACAACATTTTGCTGCCATAAAGAGCGACCGTTAATAATTAGGTTTAGAAGTTCCCACGACAGTCGGGTCTACGTAACCGGAACGGACCCGGATTTTTATCCGGTCAAGGACTGTCAAGTCGGCAGAATTCTGCCGCTACAACAACAACAACAGGTTTAGAAGGAATCTTTTGTATTTGTGAAGGGTATTATAGCTTTGGTGCAACCGAAGTTAAAGTTTTGTATTATTTTATTTACTTTTTTCATGCTTTCATATTGTTTTTATTTTTATATTTTTGTTTTAAGGTTTTCATATTTTGTTTTTTATTTTTATTTTTACAAGTTATTCTCGTATTTTCGACGTTGTTGTCGTTTGTTGATTCACCGTCTGCGCGCTGAGTGCCACTTGCCGCTGGTGTTCTCGTTGCAACTCGATTGACGTCGTTTGTGTTGCTGTTATTCTTGTGGTTAAGTTGCTTGCTTGTCAACTCGCTTGAATAATGTTTGCTTGACTTATTTGCACAAGTGTTGCCATATTGCAATTTGTAGTACAGCTTTTTTTGTTTTTTTTTTTACTCTTCATATTTTCATATTTTTGTGGCGACACAACACGGCAAATGTTCGTTGCGCTTCTGTTTTGCTGGTACAAAAATCACAAAAAACAACCAGAATTTCTGTGGGTTGGCCGCTTGTTCGCAATAATATCATTGCCACTGTTGTCATTGTGGCCAATTTTTGTGTTGTGTGGCATGTTGTTGTTGTTGTTGTTGTTAGAACTGTTGTTGGTTTATGTTTTGCATGCAATATGCCACAGCAACAATGGCAACTGTTGCTGCAACTGACATTTTACTTGAAAAAGGTTTGTCTAACGCACGCCCACACGCCCACACTTACTCACAGCAAACAGCTGAGCTGGCTCTCCCGCTCTCGTCGCCTTCTGTAACGGTGTAGCACGGTGCTGCGCCTCTTGCCACGCCACGTTTAGCTTTGCTGCTTGACCCATAACCATAACCCCGTGTAACTATTTTCACAGTTTTTCGTTTTCTCATTCTTATTGTTATTGTTGTTTGTTGCCACAAACGCTATTACTGCGGCTAGTTAAGTTTTAGGCTACTCTTTTTATTTATAGCTTGCTTTTCTATTTAAATCTATCATGTTTGGTTGTTGTTGCTATTATTTTTGTTGCTTTGCATTATTGGGTGGCTCCAAGCACGAAAAGACCTTGTGGCAAATATTGTTATTAGTTGCGGCTGGTAGCCGCATGTACATTGCATCATCCGACGCAGCAGCAGCCAACTACCGAACGCTCGCCGTCAGCGCCTGCAAGCGAATTTGAGTTCAAGCCGAACCATAAATCACTGTCTCTGCTATTATTTAATCGGTTTTTCGGTTTTAAGGTAAACGGTATTTTTATTATTGTTACCGTTTTTATTGTTTGCTGATCACGCCCTCAAAGCGCTGCCCTTTGTAATGTAGCGCAAGCGCCTTTGCTTCCATAAGAAACGGGTTTCTAATGAGGCGTCTAATTGGGGCACTCAGATAATGCGAAAATTGGCATGGCATTAATTTAGATACTTAATCGAAAGTAATTAATCATCGATTGAGTAGATTGTAGATTCGAAGCTATATTAGTGAAGAATCCACGAAAGAAAGGATCGACCTTCGAGCTAGTTAGAAAGGGTGATTCATTTCAAAAACTCTTACTTTTTAAAGAAAAAACAAAAAAAATTCAAATTTAATGGGGAATTTTTATTATTATCATTCAAAAGTACATTCTTTGGCATTTATTTTTTGAAGATTATCTTTTTCTACGTCTCACATAGTCCATCCGTTGACTTCAATTTTCGTTGTCTCGTTCGAGCATTTTGACTGGTAACTGGCGAATGATAACCGTGATGTTTTGCTCCAAGGTCTGAATTGAATCGGGATTATCAGCATAGACTTTAGACTTTACATATCAGGAAATAAAGTTTAACTGTGTGATATCACAATATCTTGATGGCCAATCAACCGCCCTATAACGTAAAATTAATTGCTCACCGAAGTATTCTCTCAATAAATCCATTGATTGATGCGATGTGTATGAAATGGCGCCGTCTTGTTGAAACCAATGTTGCCGAGATCATGAGCTTCTATTCCAGGCATTAAATAGTCGGTTATCATGGCGCGTTTACGATCGCCATTGATGGTTACGTTCTCACCGGCATTCTTTTTGAAGAAATATGGATTGATGATTCCATCGGCCCACAAACCACACCAAACCATTGTTTGTTTTGGAATGAAATAGCAGCTCTTGAATCTCTTCAGGTTGCTCTTTGTTCCGTATTCGGCAATTTCTCTTGGTTCAGTAAATGATTTGTTCTTTCGCAGAACTATTCCTTTCTCAAATCCTTTTATATCGAACTTTCCTAGAGACAGTAAACCTAAGACGCATGGGAATTGCTGCCTGTAGGTATTTCAGCAAGAGCTTTCAGTTTCCAAAACAACTCCCTTCATGATTGTCAGCGAAAAAAAATGCCGCTGCTATTTTAAAAAAAGGTACTTGAAGTTCATTTCGTTATAATGTTTATAGCTTGGCTTCATAGAAATGATAGAATTACGATATATTCTCAACGAAAGCTTTTCTCTAAAATAATCTTCTGATGCCGTAAACTTCGGTTTGAACTTTTTTGAAAAAAAAAAAAATTCCATTTAGTTTAACGGAGTTGTATACATGGTTCCACCATCCCACTCATAAATTCCATAAATGTTGATGCTCTCTGGTAGGTTGCTATATATATTTCTTTAATATAAATTGCATATTTATCAACGAAAATGTATTTTTTTTTGTCGATATGCTGTTTTGCAAGGCTCATACGCATAGATCCAATTCGTCATTTGACGATTTTATAAACGTCTTGTGAAGAAAACATCGTATTTTTTCAGCATTTCTTTAAAATCCACTTTTGTTGAGCGATTGTCAAATTTGTGCGATTCGAGAACAAATTTTTCTCAAATGTTTTATATCGAACTTTCCTGGACATAGTAAATGCATGAGATGCTATCTGAAATTACATGACGGTCTTGCATTATAGTTCAGCAAGAGCTTTCGATGTTTTCCACAACTGTTTTTGGACGACTCGGATATTCGTCTTTGAGCGAGCGTCCCCACACGATTGAAGGCTCGTAGTCATGTTTTTTCAAGTGCCGCTAGGATGCTGCTTTAGCCACACAAAGATTTTAGTTCATCGATGCACTCTTGTCGTGATAATCCACGTCGGTTGTGAAAAATGATCTAACGAAAATGTTCACGATATATTTTCGAGATGAATTTTTTAATTCTAAAATAAAACTGATTCACGTAAATGACGGTTTGAGTGATGTTTTGAAAAAAAAATTTCCAATGGAATGTCAGTTGCACCTGGCAACACCATCCCACCAGAATATATATCCGCCGTGTTCAAGCCGTCTGTATCCCATTGCATTACACTTATTCCTAGGTACTGTGCGAGAGTGAAGCTATCTTAGTCGCTTTGACTGTGTTTGACTGTCCAGAAATACTTTGAATCTTTTATCTTTTCTTACGTCTTTAATAAGGAAGGCCTTGAGGAGATTATTCCCAGTTTATGGGCATTTAGTAACTTTTATTGGTAATTACGTCTCTAGGAAAAAGTGACATATGATTATCCTCAACTTTAGTTTATTTGAGTTGAAGAGACTGAAACCCATGTTTCTTCCTTTGTTAAAGTCCTCCTTTTTGTCATCCTTATATTCTTGTTAAAGTGGATGTAATCCTCATATATCGCAAGTAAAAATAAGGAAAAAAAAAAAAAGAATCATCTGAACACTTCCTTCTCGAATGTCCCGTTTTTGCCAAATCAGTGGAAAACTACATTGGAACCGCTACTTTTAGATGTCCAGGAGAAAAAAATATAAAATAACTTTTTAGGTTTGTTATAGGTTCAGGCCGTTTTGCCTAGAACTGGTATCCAACTAAAAGAATTTTGCGTTTGGACTCATAAACTGTACATTATAGTCAAAGTGTGATCCTCACGGAATCCTGAGAGATCAAACATCTAACTTAACCTAACCTAACCTGGCTGCTGCATGAGCCCATATTAGTTCTGAGCACCGCATCCCTCATCTTATAATGAGTGCCTTAACGTGCCTCTTTCCCAGTGCTCGAATAACACTATAATGTGAGGTATTGTCGAATAACTCTTTTACATATTGGAAGGTGCATAGTAATACTACTTCTTTCGCAAAGGCATCCACGATAATATCCTTGAAGCTGAATAACTCTATATAATAGTCTGCCCTATCAAAGTTGGTTAATGAAACATTTCCTCATAACAAATGGTTTATTGTTACCAATGGGCTACAAATTACCAAAATTCAAGAAGTCGTTAACCTTTATTATAAGCAAATTATATAAAGTGGTACAGCTATAGCAAGGCTGTCACTTAAGGGTTAATTTTATAAATATACTGAAACTCTAAACTGTGTTATGCCTTTATTACATAGAGCAATTCTCTGAATTTACCTTTACAAAGTAACACGCATGTTTGCTTATTTTTTTCCATCTCTGTGTGATTTCTTTTTTAGATTTTTGTGTGAGTAATTCATCGACCTTAAGCAGCATATTGATGTTTCAATAAATTAAATTTTTTTGTATGAGGAACAGAGGCTGACAGCTCGTAGCATAACATAACATAGTTGTAACTGTCTATTATTAAAGAAAAATAATAAGTACTCACTCCAAAGAAGCAAGCAAAAAACTTCGATGAAACTCTTCTGTGTTGTTAAACAATCATAACAGAAAAAAACCGATTTGAAAATTGAAATATTCCAACTTGTCGATCAAAACTAGACATATGTACATATTTCTATTTGCGCAGATCAATATGTATTTATACCCGTTCATATTCTAGTTTATAAATCTGTGAGTTGTGCAATGTGTCGGATGATTCGTGATAAATCGTTTGGTAGGTGTCAAAATATGAAGCACTTGAAAGCTAGTTATATGACCGGCAGAAAAGCTTCAACTCAATATTTTTTGTCTGCTTCCTCACACAAGTGTGTGATTATTAAACGCGCTCAAGCTGCTTGAAGCGAGTTAGACGATGAATTGACATTTCTCTTTGATGTTTTTATTTTCGTTGTTTTCACTTTTTCTATTATTTATTTTTTGTTATAAATTTCGCTTCGGGCTGAAATCGCTCGCGGTCACATGTTGTATTGAGATTGAAGGCTTATAAAGCTCATGAATTTTAAAGAAATACAGATGAGATGTGAACTTTTTGGACATAAAAATAGCACATTATAAACTTATTTCGAATTTTTTAGCAAGTACATAGATTACAACTAATCCCCTAAAAAAGTCTTCTGAGTCTTTTTTAAGATTTTATACACTTTGAATTTTTCCAAAAGCTATAAAACAATATTTAATTTTTATGTTTGTTTTATTTTTGAACTTTTAAAAAAGCTTTGGAATAATAGTAATATTCTGAGATGCTTCAAAAGTATTCCCAGCGCTTTTTCATCCCTAAAAATTCTGAGGTTTTGGAAAAGCTTTCAAATAATATTTATATTCCGAAATTGTTTAACGGTATTGTCCTTTTTGAAAACCTTTGAAGTAATATTGAACTTCTTCGGCTGTTTAATAGTATTTTGTTACATGATTACGCTCAATATTACTTTTAAGCTTTCAGGAAAGCTTTAGTAAGTATTTTGAGGGTAATCCCCGACATTACTATTACGGTTTTGGGAAAGCTTCTGAAGTGGTTTAACGGTTTTGCGCTGTTTTATGAAGATCAACCATAGTGATGAGCTTTTGGGAAAGCTTCAAAGTAAAAATTCAATGAAAATCAAAAATCCGATCTCTGTAATAAGAAAGTAACAGAAAGCTTGTTGAGCGAAGTTTCTTTCCTTAACCTTTAACTTTGCGGTGCTACAGAACGAAGATATATAATACAGAGCTTTTCATGGATTTTAGTATGGTACCTATTAAAATTGAAATTATTTGATTTTTCAGCTTGTCACGTTTCATTGCTTAAATTTGATGGAGTTAAGGAGTCTGATATTCCCTCAGCTCTAAGTTCTATATGTAGAGCTTGTGTATTCATTAAGCTTTCATGGTTATTGGTCGGACTTGTGGAATCATATGGTCCTAGAAGTCTTGATCCAAGGCGGAAAGTGTATACTCTTCACTGAAAAGCTTTTTCAAGGATGAAATACAATCTTCCGAAAGAATTTAAAATATATTATTAGGCATTCTCATTGTAGTCTCTCAGCTTTAAGTTCCTCACGAAGAGCTATACACAAGCTCTTAATTGAGCTTTCATGATTATAATAATTCAATAATTATTGATCGGACCTCTAAATTTTTATGGTCCTACAAGTTTTAATCAAATGTGAAAAGTTTATTCTCTTCTCCGAAAAGTTTTTCCAAGATTGAAATATGTACATTCCAATGATCTCTTTAGAGAGAATTTAAAATATATACTTAAGTATTACCTCAACCGTTATACTTGTATGAGCCAAAGCCGTACCTTGTAGTATTGAACTATGAAAACTTTTTAAGAATGAAATATATTGGCATGATCTCCTTAGAGATGTATTGTTTTAACCGTTATATGAACCCAAGTCAACCCCGGTAATAGTATTTAACTCTAGTATGCCAGCCAAAACATTAGCTTGTTTTCAATTTTATAACATATTGTTGTTATATTTGTAATAACAGGTCTGTAAGTATATTTGGTCGCATCCACGCTGCTGCATGCTTCATATTTCACTAAACAAAAGCAATTTATCAAAGCAATACGTGATAACCGAAAGATAAAGATCGCATATAGGCACAAACATACATTCAACTTGGTCACGGCTTTCGCGAGGCTACGTCATTGCGATACGCATCGATCACAAAGCGCGAAAGACCCAGCAAACGACCGCGCGACCAACCAACCCAGTGCGCCAAGCGTTGGTGCGAAGTGAGTAGCACTCGAGATTGGCGCATTGACTGCTCAAATGGGCGAATATGTGCATAAACAACCAGGTCCACTGGCGGACTGCAGAACTACAAAAAAGAAAGAAAAACACGTACAAACAATAGCCGAAATCTAGTTGTAGTCTGAGTGGCTGGCCACTCAACCAACTTGACACCGCACAGGTCCGAACGCCGCTACAAATCTGCGCTACTCACGTTCAAGATAACGCATCGAACGCGTGATTTATGGCCTGTAACTGCCGCAACGTCACAGTGTGCTTGTGTTACAGTCGGGCGTACATAACTCTTTCGGCATATGTACTCAACAGCCTGGTCGGCAGCAATGTTGAGAGGCCATGAAATTGATTTAGATGCGCCATGCCAAGCGCTGCATCATCGCGCTCTGCACTTTGCTGTATTAGTCTTTTATAAAGGTGTGTACCCACTTTGCGTCCCGCCGTTACGTTCATTTCCTTAAGTGCGTTCGTCAGCTGACAAACGCTTTATTTGTTTTATCTTTTTTTTACCTTACTATATCATGGCTTTCTACTTGTTATTTACCTGCAAGCCATCGCTGTCAATCTATCGCTATTGACATTTATCAGCGTTTACATACGATTGCATTACATTTGACATTACGCACACATTGCGCGCCATAAACAAATCACAAATCCCTGATAAATCGCTTACAACTCGCGCAAATATTTGCTTGGCCACGCTAAACTGCTCGTTATATAGCGCGGTGCAGAGTGAAAGAAGCCATCAAATCAATAAAAATGAAGCGCACACTTCAGACTTATTTAATCGTATTAGTGATTCATATTTATAGAGATGTCCATAAGAGGTTACGCTGCTTGCGCGCCCTTGCACAGTGTTTGAAAATGTTCAAGTAGTTGGTAAAAATTATATAAAATAAAAAACGCTGACTTCGGTCTCGAAGCTATGGTATAAAAGTTGCCATATAAGCACTTGTTGCCGAACGTTCAGTTTGTATGGCAGCTATAGTGGTCGGATCTGCACAATTTCTTCGAAGATTATACTTGCTTCCCAAGGCTATATACCATGCCGAATTTCTTGAAGTTATCACGTCAAATAAATAAGTTTCCACACCAGAAATTTTTTGTCGATTGGTCAGTTTTATTGCAACTATAAACTATATTGGTCCGAACTGAACAATTTCTTTCTTTGAAACAATTCTTTCAAATATTATAAGCATATTGAAGTTGGGTATAACTGAAATAATATATTTGCAAACATTTTCTTTATTAAAATATACGTTGTTTGGAAATATTCTTTGGTCGGAAACTTTGTGCCATTTTTTAATCCTGCCTGTTTTATAATAAGTCCAAATTATTAAAGAATAAAATATGTTAGATTTGCTTCCTCACATCTCGTACTATTTAAAGCTTCTTCTTCTTAATTGGCGTAGACACCGCTTACGCGATTATAGCCGAGTTAACAACAGCGCGCCAGTCGTTTCTTCTTTTCGCTACGTGGCGCCAATTGGATACTCCAAGCGTAGCTAGGTCCTTCTTCACCTGGCCTTTCCAACGGAGTGGAGACTGTTTAAAGCATGCTGACAAATAAAAGATGTTTTGAAGTACTTTCCTTCGTCTTATTATTATTCAACACAACCTCTAGAGCATAATCGTAACTTAAAGAAACTTAATTTGCTTTGGAACATAAGATCTTTTCACCACTTACTATTCTTTACCAAGAAAAAAATATATTTTGCAAGGTCAACAGTTTGTCTCTGCGTAACGTGGCTTAGTATGTGGATAATCACAAAAAACTCAAATCCATATTATGCATCATTATAGGAACCAATCCCCTGGCAAGAATAAATTAAAAAAGGAATGGGATTTTACATATGTATATTATAGAGTATAATCTCTTTAGAACGTTGAGTACCTCCATATATGATGGAAATTGTTCCTAAATATTGACACAGTGACTAATTAATCTTTCTAAAAACTCTTCGTTCAAGTAGAGGTATCTCAGTAGTTTTTAAGGTGTAAATAGGAATGATATTTTGGCACCATAAGCTGATGTCAATATCAAAATATATTTCTAGGTCTCGTGGTAAAAGCTTTTCGTACAAAATTATTATGTTTATGGAGAGTCTTATTCTGTGTTTCTTCCAAAAGTCTGTTTCTAACTAATATAGATCTTCTTCTGTCAAATCGCGCAACACTCTGCTCTTTCTGAACTGAGAGAAACCTCTTTCTAATATATCTTCTTCTTCTTAATTGGCGTAGAAACCGCTTAAGCGATTATAGCCGAGTTAACAACAGCGCGCCAGTCGTTTCTTCTTCTCGCTACGTGGCGCCAATTGGATATTCCAAGCGAAGCCAGGTCCTTCTCCACTTGGTCCTTCCAACGGAGTGGAGGTCTTCCTCTTCCTCTGCTTCCCCCGGCGGGTACTGCGTCGAATATTTTCAGAGCTGGAGTGTTTTCGTTCATCCGGACAACATGACCTAGCCAGCGTAGCCGCTGTCTTTTAATTCGCTGAACTATGTCGATGTCGTCGTATATCTCGTACAGCTCATCGTTCCATCGAATGCGGTATTCGCCGTGGCTAACGCGCAAAGGACCATAAATCTTTCGCAGAACTTTTCTCTCGAAAACTCGCAACGTCGACTCATCCGTTGTTGACATCGTCCAAGACTCTGCACCATACAGCAGGACGGGAATTATGAGTGACTTATAGAGTTTGGTTTTTGTTTGTCGAGAGAGGACTTTGCTTCTCAATTGCCTACTCAGTCCGAAGTAGCACCTGTTGGCAAGAGCTATCCTGCGTTGGATTTCTAGGCTGACATTGTTGGTGGTGTTTACGCTGGTTCCAAGATAGACGAAATTATCTACGACTTCAAAGTTATGACTGTCAACAGTGACGTGAGTGCCAAGTCGCGAATGCGACGACTGTTTGTTTGATGACAGGAGATATTTCGTCTTGCCCTCGTTCACTGCCAGACCCATTTTCTGTGCTTCCTTGTCCAGCCTGGAGAAAGCAGAACTAACGGCGCGGGTGTTGAGGCCGATGATATCAATATCATCGGCATACGCCAACAGCTGTACACTCTTATAGAAGATGGTACCTTCTCTATTTATTTTCTCCAAAAGCAGGTTGAAAAAGTCGCACGATAGGGAATCGCCTTGTCTGAAACCTCGTTTGGTATCGAACGGCTCGGAGAGGTCCTTCCCGATCCTGACGGAGCTTTTGGTGTTACTCAACGTCAGTTTACACAGCCGTATTAGTTTTGCGGGGATACCAAATTCAGACATCGCGGCATAAAGGCAGCTCCTTTTCGTGCTGTCGAAAGCAGCTTTGAAATCGACGAAGAGGTGGTGTGTGTCGATTCTCCTTTCACGGGTCTTTTCCAAGATTTGGCGCATGGTGAATATCTGGTCGGTTGTTGATTTTCCAGGTCTGAAGCCACACTGATAAGGTCCAATCAGTTTGTTGACGGTGGGCTTTAATCTTTCACACAATACGCTCGATAGAACCTTATATATCCCACGGTAGTTGGCGCAGATTGTGGGGTCTCCTTTTTTATGGATTGGGCATAGCACACTTAAATTCCAATCGTTGGGCATGCTTTCGTCCGACCATATTTTACAAAGAAGCTGATGCATGCACCTTATCAGTTCTTCGCCGCCGTGTTTGAATAGCTCGGCCGGCAATCCGTCGGCCCCTGCCGCTTTGTTGTTCTTCAGGCGGGCAATTGCTATTCGACTTCTTCATGGTCGGGTAATGGAACGTCTGCTCCATCGTCATCGATTGGGGAATCGGGTTCTCCTTCTCCTGGTGTTGTGCGTTCACTGCTATTCAGCAGGCTGGAGAAGTGTTCCCTCCATAATTTAAGTATGCTCTGGGCATCAGTGACTAGATCACCTTTGGGGGTTCTACAGGAATATATACTCATATAAAATTTATCAGCCATTCCTTCGCTTTTATAATATATATATAGTTATATATAGTTTCTATGCTTATCTTCTACCGATAATTCTATAGCTAAACTATTAATCTTATTTAATAATTACAGTTTAAAGACTAGACATAAATTTCTGCATTTTTTCGTTACTACCTTCACTATCTCTCACACTGTGCTTTGCTTTTGACTTCGGCTTAATTCATCTTGCGGGGGTTTCGATTCATTCGTTGTACTCTTCGTATTTTTCCAGTCATTGTGTCTGGCAATTTACAGTTAACATAAACAAATATTTGATTATGCGATTTTCGCTTTTTATTGTTTCATATCTTTTCAATATCTGGTGCTGCTTTCGAGCAAATCTTAATTTTTAATCCACTTGAGAGTTGTTTTATAGTAACACTTGCTTTGTCATATCCGGCCCGCGGCGGGTTTGATCGCCGATCGTCAATTACGTTCAAGTTGTCTGAGCAGTTGAACTGCTGTTTCGGTAGTTAAATGATAAGGGGTCTTCGTTGCTTTCTGCGAACATATAAACTTGTTTGCTTACTCCAAATATTCGGGATTTTTCAGCAACGTTTCAAGTGTTTGCACAGATAATATTGTGTTAATGAGTGTCTAAATTAAGGTATTGTGGGATTGTCTAAAATAACATTTAGCTGCTTATGGTTTCCATATTTTCACACGATATTTCCGGTGATATGAAAGACTGTTAAAGGTTATTGAATTTGGCTTTAATTGATGACATTTTAAATATGCTTCCAGAACCAGAAAAAATAATTTGGTATTTTAGTAATGTTGTTGCTGTTTGTTGTAGTTGTGTTTAACCATTTGAAGTGGCCATATTTTGAGGAAAAAATCTTTTTATACTCTCGCAACAATGTTGCTAAGGAGAGTATTATAGTTTTGTTCACATAACGGTTGTTTGTAAGTCCTAAAACTAAAAGAGTCAGATATAGGGTTATATATACCAAAGTGATTAGGGTGATGAGTAGAGCTGAAATCCGGATGTCCGTCCGTCCGTCCGTACGTGCAAGCTGTAACTTGAGTAAAAATTGAGATATCGTGATGAAACTTGGTACACGTATTCCTTGGCTCCATGAGAAGGTTAAGTTCGAAGATGGGCAAAATCGGCCAACTGCCACGCCCACAAAATGGCGGAAACCGAAAACCTATAAAGTGTCATAACTAAGCCATAAATAAAGATATTAAAGTGAAATTTGGCACAAAGGATCGCATTAGGGAGGGACATATTTGGAAGTAATTTTTTTGGAAAAGTGGGCGTGGCCCCGCCCCTACTAAGTTTTTTGTACATATCTCGGAAACTATTATAGCTATGTCAACCAAACTCTACAGAGTCGTTTTCTTCAGGTATTTCCATATACAGTTCAAAAATGGAAGAAATCGGATAATAACCACGCCCACCTCCCATACAAAGGTTATGTTCAAAATCACTAAAAGTGCGTTAACCGACTAACAAAAAACGTCAGAAACACTAAATTTTACGGAAGAAGTGGCAGAAGGAAGCTGCACCCAGGCTTTTTTTTAAAAATTGAAAATGGGCGTGGCGCCGCCCACTTATGGACCAAGAAGCATATCTCAGAAGCTACTAGACCGATTTCAATGAAATTCGGTATATAATGTTTTCTTAACACCCTGATGACATGTACGAAATATGGCTGAAATCGGTTCACAACCACGCCTTCTTCCAATATAAAGCTATTTTGAATTCCATCTGATGCCTTCTTTGTATAATACGAGTATAAACATTAGGAACCAATGATGATAGCGGAATAAAACTTTACACAAATACGGTATTTGAAAAATATGTAAATGACGGATAATGAAATCTCGATTATCACTTTACCATGCGAGAGTATAAAATGTTCGGTGACACCCGAACTTAGCCCTTCCTTACTTGTTAAAAATTGAGTTTGCAAAACTTATATGTGACCTGGTCTACGGAAAGGGGGCTTAGGTGTCAAAAAAAAGGAGAACAATTAATGAGATAACGAGAAACTGACGATTATTTTTAACAGCTTTTTCCAGAAAACTAGTTTTCGCACGTTAGCTCCCTTTTCGTAGACCAGGTCACATATAGATTTCACGTCAAAATATTTTCTCACTTGGATCAAAACTGGAAAGCATTTCCCTGAGAAGTAGTAGAAGTCACGTTGAAAATGGCACCTTCGATTACTCTGCCCCGACAAATGTAAATAAATGTACGTTGGGTCGGTTTCATTTTAAGAAAAAACAGAAATGAACGAACGATCAGAAATGACTCTCAAAAAGTTAAACTTCCGGATTTTAATCTTCTATCTCGACCAATATAAATATTCCTTAGATCAGTTCATTATGGAATGTGTGAGAAGATATTAAGCTTCTGGATTTTTTTCTTCCATCCCAAAAATATAGATATTTCTTTGATGTGTTCAATGTAGGAAAAACTTCGGACAATCAGCAATGAGTCACAAAAATTAAGCTTCAATAGTTTTTACCTGAATAAAAGTACACGAGTACATATTTAACTTAGTATATAGTAAATATGAACCAAATGCAAAAGATCAGACTCTGATAATAATTACTAGTGTCAAGAATGTGACCAGTTGACTGATTCCTAAGCAATGCAAGCTCTTTCCAAAGGAAGTACTGTATATTTAAATTTCTGAATATCTCTGGTTCCAGACGGCCCAATCTAAACTAAAAGAAACAAAATATGTACACCTAAGATTCATATTATTATAACTGCCTATTATCTGAACAAGACAACGCCTAAGGCAAATCCTATTATGGTGGGTGGACTGTTCGCGATTAGTCGACAATTCTTCTGGGAGTTAGGTGGCTATGATGAGGGCTTAGATATCTGGGACGCTGAACAGTATGAGCTCAGCTAAAAAATTTCAAAGCTCATTTAAAGCTCAATTATATAAGCTATTTTCGAGTAACCACCTCTCTACACTCTCTCCTTCACTCACTTGTTTCACTTCTATGTCTACTGTCCCCATTTCTCTTTTTACCCATCTCTATTTCTTTTTTTCTAGTTGCCCTACTCTATCTCTATCTCCACCTCTCTTTCTATTTGCTGTCTCTTCAGTAAATTTGTATGAACTCTTGGTGTTCCTTACTGTTTGGTTTACGCGGTTTGCTTGTTCGATTCGACAGTCACAAAATTTGAGTATATTTTTAGATTTCTTTAACAATCGATCTGATTCTGTATTCTTTTCTTTTAAATCCAATGGAACCTAGTGTCTGTTGGATAACTATTATCATAAATTCAAAAAATAAGAAGCTTCAAAACTCCTCCGGTTGCGAGAGCATTTATCGGACCTGTTTATGGAAATTGAATTATCTTTTCTTCTTGTTGCTATATGAATATGAATATTTTGGCATAATATATTTTACCAAATTTTTTCTTAAATAAAAAATTATTTCGAGACCTTGAAAAAGATAGAAAGAATGCCTGTGTTCGATATAAGTTTTCGACTGGCATAAAACTGGCAAAGTGGTTTCCAACAACTTTACCGTTAGATAGAAAACGGCACAACTTCCAAAGAATTTCTATCATGAGAAATCTTCATTTGAAAAACAGAGGCAGGTTACAAGCTTAGAGACCGTTTATATGATCTTATAAAGTGAAAAGCAACAACAAGGTCGTACTCAAGTTACGGAGACACGGAATTCTTTCATTGAAGTGGCATATCAGCTTGGCATTCGATCTCTTTTATGATTATGCCTGTCGGTTTGATTTATGCCAGTTGTTGTTATTGAAATATACCAGTCTATACCACCAATATATCTAATTTATACTGGCTGCTTCTTTTTGATTATGCCTGTCGGTTTGATTTATGCCAGTCATTGCTATTGAAATATACCAGTCTGTTCCTACCACTATATCAGATTTGTACAAGTTGTTTCCGTTTGATTATGCCAGTTTATTTGATTTATACCAATCGTTCGTTTAATTCGTCATTGTTAAAGGCTTCGTAGATCGGCAGCGAATAATGCATATTCAATTTCATGCCACATTCATTATAAAACCTGCTGCAACAGCTTTTCCCTGCAACTATATACTGAAATACCTTCAAACCGACGCGGAATGCAATGAATTCTCTTGTATACAAATCTACTTGCGCAACACGATCTCGGCGCTCTAATCAACACCCATTCAAACGCATAACAACAACGTGCCGCCTTACTTCCGTCGTCTCGCCGCTGCTGCCTGAAGACCAAGTCCACAAGTGCATGGCATGGCTTGGCGGTCCTATGAGTAAACAATTTTTCATGCGCTGCTTTTGACCTTCTTTTAATCAATCAAGCTTGAAGTAACTGTAAATTTCAACATCATAAAAAAATCAAATAAAGTAAACAGAGCAGCACAAAGCGCGACGCAAAACCGCTGGCAGACCGCAAGGCGACATACGAGCCAAAAGTGCAGGCAATTCACGGCAATCAGGCGTGGAGCGCGCCGCCAAGTGCAGCGAATGAAGTGGCCGCATTGCGCGCGCTGTAAAGCCACGCCGACATGACAAAAGTACGGCATATGTTTG
This sequence comes from Bactrocera neohumeralis, assembly GCF_024586455.1. NCBI lineage: Eukaryota > Metazoa > Arthropoda > Insecta > Diptera > Tephritidae > Bactrocera > Bactrocera neohumeralis. The sequence goes on from NC_065922.1 coordinate 64,653,522, forward strand.
AGAGAGCGCTGGTATGCAAAAATGAGAAATGAAAAGCAAAAATCGCGCAAACTGATAGCGCGCGCAACATATGACTTCGCACTTGCGCGCTGGTTAGCGGCGCGCTTATAGAGTTGTTGCAAGTTGCGGCCGCTGCAGTTGACGAGTGCAGAAAGATTAATTTAGCCTGTTAAGCGCTGCAATTAATTACTCGCAAGTCATCGTTTGGACAGCGTTTAGTGGTGGCGAACGCCTCGTACAACAAGTTAGGCCAACGGCGTTACAAGCCGTAGCGGCGCGCGTCAAAGCGCGCGGCAAACATTTCTTTACATAATAATAACAATTTAATAAAAATGGAAACGAAAAAGAATTATTTATTTTAAATGAATTTGATAAAGGCGTGTACGAAACATTGTTAATTACATACACCCATACATACATACATACATACATATGTATGTACATATGTGGAAAGAAGTGGCAGCAACTAGGAAGACGCACGGACTCATGACATTTATAAGCTAGATGTAGACATTTAAATATATTAACATAGTTAAGAATACAATTTAAGTATTAGGCGTTGTGCGGCAGCTGCTCGTGGAAGGCGTCCAGTGCGGTGTCATTGACCATGCCGAAGATCCACTTCATGCGCGGATTGGAGTTGTCGCACATATTCGCATAGACTGCATGCTCCTCGCCTTCAACAAACGCCTCTAGGCACATGTGTCCACTTTGGCCTTTTACCAGCCACTGATGTTCGCGATCATAAAAGAAGAACTGGTTGCCACCCTGCTCGTGGCAGGGCCACATCCAAACTGTCGCGTTTTCTTGCATCGACTGCACGTCCAAACACATTTCGCTGTCGCGATGCCGCAAATCGCGCGAAAAACTTAACTCCCAGTCTTGATTGCTGTGCGGATGTGTTTTATTGTCAGCGCAGTAGAAGAGACCCACAGCTTCTTCGCTTTTTCTATTCATAGTATCAAGGCAGAAGTGTGGATAGGCGGCGCTTTGTATTGCGCCCGAGGCATAAGTTGGCGGAAAGTCGGGTGGATACTTCAACAACATATCAGGCGCTACTTCTTCTAAGAACCACTTAAAGGGCTTGCAGTTGAGGCGTTCGCGAACAGCGCGTTGCGCCGTTAAATCTCCAGCATCGATGGCTGCGTACTCCTCTGTGTTGCGCATGTAGATGTACTTTTTGTACTCGTCCAGCCATACTTCGGCAACGCGCTTGCAATTCTGTAAGTAAAAATCGCATACTGGTTGAATAACTGTATAACTGAATGTATTTCAACATAATGCACCTTTCCGAAAAAGTTGTGCTTGCGCGGACTTGGTCGTGACTTCATCGGTCCACGAAAGACGTGCGCCACACGCGAACACGGCACATCGAAAAGCATGCCGCCGCACATCCAAATCTTTAAGCTGAGCTCATACTGTTCAGCGCCCCAGATATCTAAGCCCTCATCATAGCCACCTAACTCCCAGAAGAATTGTCGACTAATCGCGAACAGTCCACCCATCATAATGGGATTTGCCGTAGGCGCTGTCTTGTTCAGTAATTGTTCCGGCAGTAAATCTATTTGTTTATAGCGAAATTTCCAATCGAAAGCACCACGTGAACTCTGCTCCTGTTCGCCGCGATATTCAAAGTCGCTATGATGAATAATGTCCACAATCGGACAAGTTGAAATTTTGTAGTTAACCGCGATCGGTTCGATCAGTGGCGGTAGCCAATTGTAATTGCACTCGATGTGCGAGTCGAAGAAGACTATAACATCGCCGGTGGCTGCGCGTGCACCTGCTAAGCGCGCGGTTATCAGGCCTGAACGCTCGGGCAAGCGTACGATTTTAACCAGATTGCCGAAGTGTTCCGACAAATATTCTTCAAGTTCGGTTTTAAGATACTCACGGTCGCTGTTGTCGTCAACGATGATGATTTCTTTCAACAATTCACGGGGCGTGCGGTTGACGATGCTGTGCAGTGAGCGCTGTAGCACCGTGATGTGTTCGTTATAGAACGGTAAGACTATGCTGGTCAAGGGCAACTTGGCGAGGTAAGGTCTGTGACGGCAGCTATTTGCATAAAGAAGTTAATATAGTCCAAGTTATAAAAAATAGTCTGCTGACAAAATAACGAGAGTTATTGTTTGGGCATGATGCAAAACAAAGTTCTTCAAGTAGAAGCCTACAATACGACTGAAGATTCAGTTACTCAATCGATTAGAACTTAGAAGAAACTCAAAAATATGAAAGTTTTTCAAATGGGCTTAAGTGCAATGTTGGACCGAGATTATAGGGATACCCAATGCAAAATAAAACCGAATGAATATAGAAAGCTTAGAAGTGATTTAGTCCCCTAAAAAATTCTTCTGAGCGGTTCAGAACTTCATCAGGTCAGACAAATGGTTCAGGGATCAGTTAGACACATACTAAATTGAATAATATTCATGAATGATTGGATAAATTAATAAGAAATTTGAGCATTTCTAGATTCCAAGTACGTAAATATCAAAATATGTGTTTATAATCATTTGGGTAAGCTCTAACAAAAGTCGAATTTCACTACAGTAAAGCTGGACCGAAAAACTTCACCGCATACACTCAAAAGCTTTAAAATCCAACGGCATAAATCAGGAAATTGCAGATATTGATCTTGTCGACAATGAATTTAAGCTAAAGCTTGGTCTACTGTGAGGTGGCGGATAGTTGAACGGCCTCCAGACATGCAGATTGTCTGCGAATATTCAATAAGCAGTCCCCGACGAAAGCAACAGAGATGTAGGGTGTAGCCTAAAAAGCAATATTTGTCCAATGAAGTTTCTGTGATGGAACGGATCAATAGCGCCCATAAATAAGTGTCAAATCAGTAAAATCCCAGAAGCATCTAGCTCAAATTGAGCGGCTTACTGGGCAGCATCTGTGTCCAGGTTGAAGCGGCTGAACTAAATACCTTCCAGTGGGTATAAAATGGTACGAGTAGGATCTCGGAAAAACAAAACAAGGCGAATACACTAAAAAACTGAAAGTTACGGCGCCGGGTGTAAACATCCCAGTGCTGGCGGGTTTGGGGATGAGCGAAGAGGCTCCCGGCCGCTGATATCCAGCGACTGCAATACGAGCGCACGAAAGGATTACACTCAGCTCAAAGACTTCTGTTCACAAAATCAGGTCTTACTGAGTGCTGTAAAAGCCACATCGAAAAGGTTACGTGTTGACGTGGAATCGAAAGACCCCACCGACACAGACCAAAAGATCGCAAGGAGAAGAAATGCCAAAAGTACCAGACAAAACAGAGGGGATAAACAAAAGTCCGTAAGCGTAACCTGTAACCTAAGAGCCTCACCCAACTGCTACCAATCTGAAGTTTACACAAATAGCCTAACAGTAAAATAAGTTCGCGCTCAAACTCCAGTTGGGCCTTAGCAAATAAAAATCAATTAAAAAGACGAAGTAAGCTACAGAAACAGCTGCGAAACCACCATACTTACTCTTCATGCCTGACATCTGGCACCGATCTATTTACTGATATGAGGTCCGATAGTAAGGCGTTGAAGCCATTGTCCAGCGACATTTCCTTCTCCAGCTCCTTCAGACTTTCGTCATTTACATATGCTGCTTCACCATGTTCACCCAAACCTTTGCGCTTCGCATCACGTTCCATCTGTTCCGAATCCTCCCAATCTTTCTTCTCACCCACGGCTTCGGGTACTGTAAATATTCCCTTCACAATTTTTGTCACTTTCTCAGATTTGCCGCTCGCTGCCGCACTGTCATCAACCGACGCTCTGTCATCAACCGCCTCATGTATTGGCATCGCCATGCGTTCTTGTACCGGTGGCTTCGGCGGGCGGTGCGTGCGTATGCGCACACGTGGTACTTCTGGCGTAACGGGATCGCCATTGAAATCCGTTGCGACCGTGGTGGGATCATCAACATTGCGCAGTCGGCGCTCTACCAGCATTGTGGTGAAGAAGGACAGCAATATTATGGAGACTATGAAGTAGATCAGCTTGTTCATCATGCGCTTCACTTGGCGTCGCCGCATTTTCACCATCTTGTAATGCAACTTTGACTTTGACCCCGATAGATGATATATGTATGTATATAAAAAAAAATTTCAACCACTCGCTCGAGGAGTAAGACGGTATTGGACCCCGCGACGCGCGCTGTTCAACTGCTAACATCTTTCTCTGTGCGTTCACTGCCAAGCTAAAATATCGTTAGATCTTTGGGTTGATTGACTTGCTGATAACTGTGAACTAGTTATTTAAGTATAGTGCTATGTACTATTTCAGCACTTTTCAATTAAATTGAGTGCAGTCAACACGGTGTGTTTGTGTTTTGACAAGCTGTTTAAATGATAAGGCAACGAAGATATGTGTGTGCGTGTGCTTGTGCAGAGCTCTGCTAAAAAGTTGCAAAAAGACGGCTTGCTGATTTTTTTTTAAAGTGCGGAGTGTAAACATTGACAAAATTATTAAAATACTTTCAAATTATAATGTTAACTTGTATATAACAAGTATAACAGTTAGATATTCAAGACAATAGATAGCAGACGAGATCGGTCGAAGTAGTACTTGAACATACTTAGTACACCATAAACAAGCTGCAGAAAAGAAAATGCAGAAATTTATACGGCGCGATTCTATGTTCTAAGCTGTAATGCTTTTGCCATTTTAGTAGCCCCTAAGCTCCTCAAAGCCAATTACAGTAGAGGCCCGCTAATCCAGATCAATTAAAACCGGGCCCTATCCGGAATATAAGGAAATCCGGATTACCAAAGACATATCAGAACTATGTGTTATGAAAAAATATTTGTAAATATCTGTTTGTTTATGATAACAAATAATACACATGTTCCAAAAAAACACAAATAATAATAAACATGTGATCCGGATTAGAGAATACGGATGGAGAATGTCGGTCCGGATTACAAGGGGCATAATAGAAATTTTGAGTTTTTTAACCCTGTCCGGATTACAGTGGAATCCGGATTAGGCCATGTCCGGATTAGCGGGCCTCTACTGTATGAAACGGCTTTATGATTATTTTAACATCGAGCTTTTTTCGCGAAATCTTAGTTAAAGGACAGCTGTTATGAATCAACTAAGAACGAACTAACCTAATGCGAACTAAGTTTGCGAATTTTTGGCTTTCAAAACGCTAAATAAGCAGAGAACGCCTGTAGCTAGCGTAGAAGGCTTAAAAAAATAATAAACTCTGGATGTGTTGAAGTTATGGACTCTTATTTGCTTTCGTCGTAGTGTATCCAGTGGGCCAGGCCAAAATCTGACTTGACGAAGGGTCAAAGGGTCATTACAGACCGTTCTTACCATATTCTTTGGTTCATTCTGTAATTATAACTGGATTTTCTCGACTACAGTCTTGTCGATTCAATGTTATAAAATCATACTGGATATGAACTGAACTGATACTTAAATATGGAATGATAATATTCTTATTCCATCGTAGCGAGTTTAAAAAATTAAGCATAAAATCTCTAAAATTTTAACAGAAACTAATTTTAATGCGATGGAGTTAGTTAGTTGATACTAGAAAGCTTGTATAGAAGTCAAATGGGTTATGGTTTTTTTTTTTTTTTGACTATAATATTTATAGTATTCTTATTAACGTCAAAAATTTATAGTCTTCACTTGTGCCTAGATCGACGAGGAGCTGAGAAAGCACATATCAAAGCTGTAACTCTCAAGTCATCCATTTATAGCCAGAGATTTGATGATGGAGATATGGTCGCCAATGTTCAATTAATTTGATTTTTGATCTTTTCTGAACTGCAGGAGTTTACTTAAACATACAGTGAAAACTCACAGCATATTATGCATGTTCGAGTTTCATAAGTCCTTATTTCCTTAATCTCAACTGTTTCGACGATCACCACAGCCGTGCTGCGTCTGATCATGAGTTTGAATCTTCCAAAAAATGTTAATAAAAATCGACCAAAGAAAGTATAATAAAAGCGATCTATTATTAAAATTCCTCTGATTATTCGTATTCTGCTCGCCACTTGCTTACTTGTTATGCCCCACTATCTTGTCTCAAAATTAACTTGTGCTGCCAAAAACAAAATCATCCAGTTAAATTCAACACAATACAGCTTACGAATTAGTCTTTAAAGTGGTATAACCAGTTGTTATGCTATTCCTATTGCATTATGCCTGTCTATTTGACTTATACCAGTTATACGTTCGATTCACCCAACCATGTAGAGCGGCGGACGACTATTTCGAAGCGATGAATCCATTTCCTATTCAATATCTTATTGGTTGGATTTATGACAGTGGCTGTTTGATGCATCAAACCGTAGCAAATGGCGGACAGCTTTATGTTCTAGTTCTCCTCCGTATATGCCAGATATTTGTCTTGTACTAATTGTTTGTTCGATTCGAAAAACCTTGGCGAATGATATAAGCTTATTTTTTTAGTTCTATTTATTTATGCTAGAAACCTTATTATCATTATTCCTTTGTAATTAAACTTAAATTCGGACGCTGACTCACACGGGGATAGGTATTACTCCAATGAGTCCAAAGTGGATAATTGAGTAGGAGTTGATGTTCTTTTATTAAAATTAGATACCAGAATCGCCTCCGACTATCAGACCAGTGCAGTGTTTTCCAAGCGGAGATAACAGCAATGAAAACCCTTGTTGTTCTGATAAAGAATGTGCTCACAACAAGAAATTTATTTATATACTAGAGGACCCGCCCATGTTTTACTGTGGCTGATAAATAGGTAGTACTACTAATACCATCTACATATATGATTTCTATTAGTTAGATTATAAGTATTAGTTAAGGAATAATCGCATTTTTGATGAAGCAACAAAAATGAATCAAAAAGCATTTCGTGCGTTAAGAAAGAATTGGTTTTTGGGGTAAAATACTATTGAATTTGGGCTGTGCATCAGTGAAATCAATCGAGTCCAATCGATTGTCAGCCTGGTGGACTGCATATTAAGAAACGGTTCTCAAGCGTGGAAAGACAAAAAAAATCGGCTGGCAAGGTTATGGCATCAGTCTTGCAATGCTTCGAAAAAATTTCTGTATATCTCAAATTTTAATAGACCTTTTTATCAACACTTCAGTTATGCCGCTATTTTTTTATGCCAGATCTTTTGCAATTTTAAATTGCCTGTCAAGATACCCCCTCCAATAGTTAGCAGGTATGAAAAAAATGTTATAGCTACCCATAGATGTATTGAATCACCCAATTTATTACTTAAGAACGAACAACTCTGTCCACGTTATGAAAACTTGTCAACAAATGTCGCGTTTTACTTTGTCATCGTTTTGTTTAGTGCACGTTTACGCCAATTTAAGGTTTGAATATTGGATACTGCGATGGTAGCGCAATCTATCGGTCAAACATTCCAAAATTAACAATTGATTAAAAATGAAAAATTAATTTAAAAAAACATTTTCCAGTGAACCAAATTGTGAATCTAAACCATTCTCGAATCTCCTTGAACACACACAAAAATTTCATCAAAATCGGTCCAGCCGTTTAGGAGCAGTTCAACTACAAACACACGGTCAGAAGATTTATATTTACATATATAGATATACGAATAACCAAACGGCTTTGAAATCACCGACGTCTCTTAGAATTTGATACTAAAAGAATACTTTTTCTGTTAGTGGATCTGACATTCTTTTTCAAGATAATGCTGTAATATGTACCAGAACACTGTGATATTCCTGGCAACTATGAAGCAGAAGAATTAGCCAGGCAGGCACTACCCTACAATTACACCCCAATAAAGAGGGAATGTACATATGTATAATATATATATAGTATGTGTATATGCCTCTGGCTATATGTTCGATATTTAATCGACAAACTTGTTATACTATAAATATAACTGAGTCCCAAAAGAGTCGATACCTAACTTGCTCAACAAGCAGGCAAATTTGTCATGAATGGAATATGGGCCGCACAAGCCGTCAATCGGAATTCAAAAGGAATGGCGTAAGAAGTGTAGCAGTAGTGTTAACAGATCATTGTCGAATTGCCAGACATGTGAGCGAGAAGAGCTGATTATGGAACATCTATTAAGCGATAGAAAAAGAACCGCAAATAGCTGAGTAGGGTTCCTTGAAAATATCTCGAAGGTTGCACAAGTAAAACTTTTTGTATTGATGAACTTCGTCAGGAGCACAGTGTGGTGCAGAATCGACGTAGTAGAGTGAGTGGATTTTAATACCGCTTTCTTCGCAATAGACCCCTTGAGACGTAGGTGCGTCATCAGACAGCCACCCTACCAATCCACTTATTTATTCCAGATATCTTAATTTATACTACTTATTAGTTAGATTCAGAAATCTTCAAGCTAGGCAATATTATTGAATATATTTACTAACTTCACCTTAATACCACTAAGCATTAACGCTTGCCTAATACTACTATTATATTTAAGTACCTCAATTTGCAACAATACTAATTTTCCAACACTACTGTTCTCTTTTAGCTGCTCAGCTCGCTGGCAACGGATTTGGATATTATGCTCAATGACCTGCGCTCATCGCCAGGGTCGAGACTACTGCCGCCCACACATCATTTACATCAGCGCAGTGCTTCCAACTCATCAACTGCCTCATCACCGTTAACGGTTGGCGGCGCAGGTGGTGGCGGCAATGCGGGTAGTGCCACCGGGCAGACAACAACCGGCTATCTGCACAGCGCTTTGCGGAGCAACCACAGTAATCAATTTGGCCAACAGCAAGCGGCGAATGCACAACGCCAAACAACGCACGTGCAACCGGAGAAGCGACAACAACAACTGCAACAGCAGTCTAAGCAAGCAGCCAAAGTGCAAGTAATACCAGCTGCGGCCACAACAACAATAACAACCACAACGGCAGCTACATCCTCCATACCGCAACGTTATAATCGCTATCAATACCACAACCAACAACAACAGCAACATAAGCCAGCGCAAACGCATCGTTGTTGCGCCTCGGCGGCAAATGCTTGCAATCAAGCGAAAAATCGCACTGCAACAACAACTAAAACAGCAATTGGCACAACTAAGGTAACCGCCACAGCCTCCACCGCGAAGGCAGCTAAAACCCAAACAGCAACAGCAACAACAACCACAATAACCAACAGCACAACGCGTTATCAGCAGCGCCACAATCCACATGCCACAAACAGGTTGCACACGTCCACAGTCACTCCGCGAGCTCCACGACGACTAGCGTTGGACAACAAATGACCACCGGTGGCGGCGATGCTAGGTACAGCGGATGCGAATCGGCGGCAACAGCCGGAAATGTTGTGCCACTTGCTGATGACGACGCCGCTGCTGTTGCAACGCATTGCAGTGGTCTGTCCGCCGAGGTGCGTCGCATAGAAAAACTGCCTTTGTGGTCGTATCAGCACAAACAGTTGCAGCAGCCGCAAAGGTTGCAAGTACAATTGTTGCAACAACAACGCGCCACAAAAGCAATAGCCGTTATGCATACAGCAGCAGCAAAAACAAGCGCTATAACGGGCGCTTCCACGTCGCTGGCAGCCAGCAAACAAGACGCGGTCAGTAGGATGACACATTTAGGTGGTTCCGACGCGTCAAGCGGAAGTGCTATTAGCGGTGGTGGTCCGTATGGTGCTTCCGCACGTCTTGGTGTGGCAAGCGCAGCAACTACAACCAGTGTTACAACACTCACGACGGCGCAAGTGATGGACTATACACGCGTCGATGGATATGGCACAAGTGGTGGCGGCAGCGACGCATTCCGATTGAACTGGTTGCAGCCAGCGACAATATTTTTTGGGTGAGTACCCGTGCATAGTTTCATTATTTCATATATGCTAAGTACATTTAGTCCGCGGCTGGTTTGGTTTAAACTTTGATTTTGATATGGAAGCGTGTTGTGAAATTCAACGAACCATACTCCTTAAAAAAGGGTTCTTCTACGGATTGAGTGGGTAGTTGCAGAGTAAAATATCCTACCGATACCATTTCATTTCCGAAGAAAAATAAAAATTAGTAATCTGTTATCTCTCTCTGTTACAAAAAATACTTTTATAGACTTAGTGGTTAATAACAAACTCGAGAAATTTTCAAACGAAACCGCCACAAGGCGACTCCTCCTAAAGTCGAAATAATTTTTTTGCGAAAAATATTTAGTCCATTGAATAGTGCGCTCTGGTTTTGGGTATCTGACCACAGCGTTATTGCAGAAACTGTAAGCAGATGAGCTTGCTAAGACAGGTACTTCAGGCTCAATATAGGGTCCGGCACTCGAAGTGTGCCAACCAATTAAAAAACCCGTAAATTCGGTTTAGAAAATTATTTCTATTTATTTTAAAGTACAAAATGTCTAAAAATAATCATTAATTCAGGACCAATTCACTTTTGCTCGATATGACCACCTTTTGCCTTAACTATGGCCTTGAGACGGTCAAAAAACGAATCGCAAGCTGCACGAATGTGACTTGCCGGTATTTTGGCCCACTCACGGACATTGGCTTTTTTCAGCATCTCGAGACTGGTGTATTTTTTACTTCGTACCTTGCTCTCCAAAATGGCCCAAAGAGAATAATCAATTGGATTCGCATCTGGTGAATTCGAGAGCCATTGTGTGGTCGTAATGAAGTTGGAACGTTGTTTTTCAACCATTTTTAATTCACTCGCGCTTTGTGAGACGGTGCTGAGTCTTGTTGAAACGTCCATGGTTTGCGACCGAAATGTTTCTTTGCCCACGGCTTCAAAGCAGCCTCCAGAACACTTTCTCGATAATATGTCACATTTATTTTGACGCCAGGCTCGATGAAAACAATTGGAGAGCGCTCATCTGCGGTGACAGCGGCCCAAACCATTATTTGTGGCGGTTGCTGCCTCCTGTTGGACAACCGATGACTTAGATTCTCGTATGAACGGTCGGTCAAGTAAACCCTATCGTTTTGAGAGTTTACGAATTGCTCAATGGGAATTGCTGGCTGTGATTTTCCAACTAAATATAAAGCAATCTCACTATTACGTTAGAATTCCATCGCTGATCACTTTTTTTGCGTTCACTTTTGGCAAAACGCTTTTTTACACTTGTGAACAATACTCCTAACCGTCATTCAGCAAATCTGTAAACAGCTGATTCCAGTGCGACAGCTGCGCGAACGGCCTGAAGTTGGTTACACTTCGAATGCCGGACCCTGTAACTGTTTAATAGGAACAACTAGAAGCTCCGTTGACTTCTTGTGACGCACTACTGGACTGTTAGGCCTCAAACCTGCTCAGCAAGTGTTGATAAATTACAAATAGCTGTCCAGTCGCAAGGTCCTTCTAGCCCAGGGTAAATCGCACGAGGTCTAGAAAAGTACTCATTTTTAGCAAGCGCTGCCTCTCAATGAACATTGACTGACCCGGATTCTTGCGGTAAGATTGAATATCTTGCCGAATTCCAGCTGCTTCAGCTGTATGGCAGAAGATGAGATAGAAACATATCAGCTCTTCGCCAGATCGAGTAGAAAACACATCGGATCTCATACTATTAGATATCCAGGTGAAATAGCGAAAATGAAAATAGAACACCTAAGCAGATTTTTGATAGGTTCAGGGCGTTTTTGTATGTTATTCCTGACTTTTCAATTATTTTCTTAGTTTTCTGAAATGAGATTAAAATGACAAGGTGCAGCAGAGTTATTCTACTTTTGAAGCAGTAAAGTGATCAAAAAGTTGTCTCAGGAGATGGTCAATCCATCCAATTTTTAAGTTCTGCATTGGCCAGTTAATTTTTCGTACTATTTTGCATGGAGAACCTGGTATTAAGGAATCATCTTTCAAGCGGTGACGAAGTTGGCTTAGTCATGGTTAGCGATTTGATCAGATACAAAAATACGTGTATGCCTTGGGAAGTCTAAATTTAACAGTAAATAAACTAGCAACTGAACTCCATCTGGTATCGCAAAAGACCAAAAGTGGTACATGCGTGGCTCATTGGCCTATCAGATTAACCTAACCTAATCGTAAATAAAACTCTGTGCCTGAAAAGGATCAATTCACATGTATTTATTGTGATAGTAGTAGTTACAATAAATATTTTGAGATAAGATGGAAAGATGATAGTAAACGTCTGTGCAGAAGTTCTCCATTCAATTTATGCTGGAACCTCATATTCCGAGGAATAGAAATATTAGTAATATGGGAGTGATAACTTCGATTTTCAACTAAAGTATATAGCGTAACTGTAGTTGAAGTATCGACCTATAGACCATATGTGTTTTGGAATATTTTGATAAGCTTTAGACAAAGTAGTGAACGTCTACCATATCAACTATATAAGGCCAGACTTTGCGTTCGTTTAGCATGACATAGATATAGTTTATGAGGAAATAGACTGTGTCTTTGATACCGATTAACTTAAAGAAGCTAAAGCGAAGAACTCTGAATATTTGTTTGCGATTTTTGACGGTTTTAATGACGAGTTCCTTTCACTTATTGACCGTGGATCTGATAAGATGGCAAGCGAAGACGATTACAGGTCGAATAAAGTTTATTTTTTCTAACTCAAAACTATTTTGAAAAATAATAGAAAAATGTAGTATACAGTAAATGTATCGAGCTTCACCGCCAAGCTATTTTTAGAAGCTTTTCTCATAAGATAATATTTTAACCTGCCAGATGTATGTGTGCACCAAAAATAGCAAAGTGTCAAACAAATATTATCATTTCTGTACATCCTCCATAATCCATAAATTTTATTGTGTATAAAAATATATTTTTAGCCTCAGGGCACACTTTATTATTGCCTGCTAAATCCCAGCAACGGAAATAACATTCAAGATACGAATTTGAAAGACTGTGCATTCCGGCATTATAGCATTTTGGCTCTGCAATAACTTTATGGCCAAGTGACTTAAAGTTCTCCACAGCAAAAATGTGCAAATCTTCCAATTAAACTGTTGAATCCTGTCAACGTGTCCGGCTGCTTGAAGGCACTTCACTGCCTGCATACTCCTGCATACTCGCATGTACCGTACGTGCAACACGAACAATTTTGCAAATGATTATTACACACCTATGCTGCAGCACGTACACTGCCGTGTTTAAACGCTTCACTGGCAGGCTATACTATGATAGTGTCCCCAGTTATGTATTAGGGTTGTAAGTTTTTTTTGCGATACTGATATTTTCAGTATTTTTGAATTTTCCTTTGAAACATTCACTACATAATACGTAAGGCTCATTTGAGTGAAACATTTTTGTAATCCCGAAAATTTTTTTTAAGGTAAAAATCCCGAAAACTTCGAAAATTTCGTAATTTGTGAAAAATATTTTTCGGGATTACAAAACTATCAAGCTAAAATTGCTCATACATACATATATTATTATTTATGTTTAATGCCACCCATGCTTCATATCAAATACTGAAAATCCCGAAAACACTGGCATTATTTTCAAATAACTTTTCTGTATTTAAATTAGCGAGATGTTAAAATTTAATTTTATTCTTTATTGTAGTGTACTAAAGTAAAATCCTTGAAAAGTTTCGGGTTTTTTGTCAAATAATTTTCGGGATTACAAAAAATATCAAGCTAAAATTGACTACCTTAGCTCACATATATAATACATCAATATTTGTGCTTAATGCTACACATGTTACATATCAAAAATCCCGAAAAGCCCAAAAACAACGGTATTATTCTCAAATAATTTTTGGTATTTAAAATAACGAGATGTTAAAATTCAATTTTGCTTTTTATTGAAGTGTACTAAATATAATTTTATTTTTTAATGAAGCGTAAAAATCCCGAAAACCTCGAAAATTTCGGGATTTTGTCAAATAATTTTCGGGATTACAAAAAATATCAAGCTAAAATTAACTACCTTAGCTCACATATGTATATAATACATCAACATTTGTGCTTAATGCTACACATGTTACATATCAAAAATCCCGAAAAGCCCGAAAACAACGGTATTATTCTCAAACAATTTTTGGTATTTAAAATAACGAGTTGTTAAAATTCAATTTTGCTTTTTATTGAAGTGTACTAAATATAATTTTATTTTTTAATGAAGCGTAAAAATCCCGAAAACCTCGAAAATTTCGGTATTTTGTCAAATAATTTTCGGGATTCCAAAAATTATAAACCTAAAATTGACTACCTTAGCTCACATACATACATACATATGTATATCTCGTTTCGTGTCTTGCTGTCCTTTATGAGCATTGCTGCTGGTCATTTACTTTTTATTGCTGCTGGAGCATCTTTTGCCAGCACTTGCAGCTGGCCGCTTCATCGAATAGCTATAAATGCTGGACTATAAGTTTCTAAATGCAATTTTTATGAGCAAATATGTGAGCTTTACTATTTTCTTGACAAAAGCGCCATGTTTTTTGTTGGTTTTGTACTTGTGTCTGCTTGTCTTCGCTATTATGCGGGCGGATTTCTTAATTTTATAGTTTCTTCGCTGTCTCCTCAATACCGCCACCACTATTTGCCGTGGATTCGTATCCCTTCATAACTTTTCCTGCATTCAAGCTCATCGAAGCTTTGTTTTATTGCGTTTCGTGCTTTTGAATTTTTTATAAACTCCATGCGCAATGATTGCCAGCGCATATTGTAGACATGTGTAGCCGTAGCCTTCATTGTTGTTATTATTATTATTGTTTCCCTTCATAATTGCCGGTTATGTTATTGTATGAGGATTTTTATGTTGGGAGACACTGACATGAGCGCTTCCTTTCGTCTGGTCAAGTATGTTGTTGCCTTTGTTATTGTTATTATTAGCTACATAGTTGTCGCTCTTTTATTGTCTTCGCATTTGTTGCTGCTAGTACCCAATTACTTCAACTTCCTCTTCCCAAAATGCTTCGAAACATTCGAAGTCTCGCTCTCGATATATTACTCGTACTTCATACCATTCGGTCGTGAAGCTTCTTTTTCGCGCTTGGAATCGTTGTGCTTACATGTCACAGTTACATTTAGCCAAAACTTGCTCACATCACCTTCAACGCTGAGCATACCTTTATTGATTGAAGTTGCAGTCATTCATTTAACGGTTTTGCTCGCTATTTGGACAATGAAGACGACCACAAGTCGTGAGTGGCTTGTGAACTATGTCCCTACATGTACAATTATTATTTTTGATTTATTCACTGCACTGGATAGTTCGACTTGCGATGTAGTAGGTATTGCTTTCGAAACTTTAGTTCTGGTTGAGATTTAGTCTGTTTAGAACCTGTTTGTTATGAGATTGACATTGGTTAGCTCCAAAAATGAAAAAAAGGTTTCGACTTCAAGCTGGAATATCTAACTTTTCCCAAAATCAGCAGCTCTTGAACTTTCTGACCTTTAAAACCAATTGGACGAATCTTTCACTACCGTTCCCATGGCCGTCGCATCTACGTATCTGAAACGGACTTTATATCCCGCCAAGAATTATCAACTCGCTGGAATATCTTTAGATAATTTGGGGATTGTCTATCCCTCCAACACCATTCATAAGAACTAAATCCGCATTTTTGTTTTCGTTGTCTTTGACAATACTATTGACTGATCTAAAGCCTTGTTTATACCTACAATGCCGTCATTTTAACGAAATATCTTTGCAATGCTAATATTAAGTCCATATGTTCTGTTATTTAGAAAATCTTTTTTGAAGCTTTTGAGGCAAAGAAAACCGTGGACGAAGCTTAAAATGCATATCAATTTCAGTTTCAGCTCGCAGCAGTTGATTTTTCAAATTAAATCATTTCGAATCAGTTCGTCCATGAGGTATGTATATTGGCTCTTTCTCAAGGTTTATTGTGTGCATGCTCGAGGACTTCTATGAAGATACTAATTTAACATTATCAGTGAATTTGGTGAAATTAGTAGATGACTATGTTCACTAAAAATCTCATGAGGCACGAAGCGGTAACCGAAATTCATATCCTAGTTCTACTTTTAAGATCTTTGTTTGAAGAAAACGGCATTTCATCAAAGGTAGTTCAGGGAAGCTACAGCTTTTCAACAGTTGGCTTGGAGTATTACTTAAAACTAAGGCGACTTAAAGAGCATCGATATTTCATTAGAACTTAGATCACTGGAGTGAAACAAAAGATGTGCGTGGAAACTGTAGCTATCCCGGAACTTATTCTAACTAATGACCTTAAGATTTGTGGATTCACCTGAATATCCCAAACCAGTTTCTCCCCACATGGGAGAAACGGAGATTGTGAGGATTACACTTTATTTTAGATAGCGTTCTTATAACCTTCAAACGCATATGAAATAAAACTTATTTGAAATTTAGGGTATCATCGAAGCAGAATCTTAGGAGCTGAGTCTTTTTACCAATACCCAGAAAAAACGTTAACTTCGGTTCCACCGAAGCTAAATACCCTTCGCTAATACAAAAAATTTATTACAATAACTGGATTTTGATCGGTCAGTTTGTATGGCAGCAGCAGCGTGGTGCGATATCGGTGGTTCTGACTAATGATCAGCTTCTTGGCGAAAAAACAGGTATATACATATTCATGTCCATATCTCAAGAACTAAGGGACGCGTATATAGGTACATATATGAGACATACTAACATGGCTAAATCGATCGAGCGTTTAAGGTAATATTCTTTAATGACCGTACGACTCTTTGGTAAGAACTCATGATGCACGACGCCACTGCAATCGAAGTAAACTGTTAGTAAAACCTTCACATTCGACCTAACTGGGTGCGTTTTTCGGATTTTAGCAGCTTCCATTGAAATGATTGAGCGTCCACATTTTTACGTTATAACCATAAACCCATGATTCGTCACTAGTTATGGCCCTCTGGACCAGATCTGGCTCATCGCGGACTAAGTCCAACATCTCCTGAGCAATGTCAACGCAGCGCATGGTCAAAGCGGAGCAAAACAGATGTCAAAAATTAACCAAACAGTCGAAATAGCCGACCTTGTCAGCATAAGTAAGGGTAATGAGCACCAATTCTTATAACGTGAAAAAACAATCGAAAATCGAATACACGTAACACATGAAAATTCAAAATTCGCAATTTTTTTTTGTACAAACTTCGTACGCTTTGCAGGGAATAAAATTACTGCAAAATAATTACCAGAGAACAAAAAGGTAACCAGTTAGAAACCAGCCGATTTGAAACTTGGTTTTCCCTACATCAAGCGCATCATCCATGCGCGCTCGTCTCCGCTTTTTTGACTATTTGTAACTCCAGCATTTATCTATTTGGCTCTCCGTCAGCCATTGGTTAGTTACAAACCACACATTTGTTTTTCTGAATTTTGCACTTTGCAATAAAATTTATCGCAACGGAAGTGCTTGGACTCAAGTAGGGTTTGCGTTGTTATCACATCACGACGCCTTGCTGTTTGGTGTACGGATATTTGTACTTTTTTGCACCCATGTCCGTTGCTGCTGGTCACCGGCTTCGTTAACGTGTGCCAAAAAGTTTTGCTTCCAATCTGCTATTTGCTCAGTGATTGCTTAGTCGTTCTGTCCAGCTAACTGTACATTATATTCCAACAAATAATACAAAGCGACATTTATAATTCGACTGGTATAGCCACATACTCGTGTCCCATCGTGCTCCACGTTTTCCTATGCTGCCATAAAAGCGCAAATATTTATTCTTCCACCAGTGGATTTTCGCTTTGATGACACTTTGGCAAAAAGACCCGCATTGCATGGACCGATTGCTGTTGATTTTAATTAGTACTCTCAGTTTTGATGAACTAATTTTGGCAGGGATCTAGTGGTGGACGAAAATGTTAACGGTGAATTATTGCTTTTGCAGTGCAAAAGGTCAATATTTGTTCTAATATGTGATCACTTTTGAAATTGCAAACATACATATGTACCTATGTATACGCAAAGGGCACAATAGACCAAAGTCGCGGTGCATTCTTCATCTTTCAATCAATGTATCGGCAATATCATTTTGGCCACATTGGGTTTAAGAATTATGGCCTTAGTTAAATGAAGTTCATGACTCTGAAAAAATTTCCAAATAAAAAGTGGTGTTAGAAGAGCAAACCATGAACTTGTATAACTGTATTACTTTTGGTTTCATTGTTACGGGTGTTTTTAGAGGTATGGCCCTATATTTAAAATAAGACACAGCGAAATAATAAGTGGTTTGATTTTACAGATGACAATTTTTTCGAGATTTAGTGCTTGAACAGAATCCCTCCGTAGGAGCTAGTTTCAAATTAAATGACTACAGTTCAGACTTCCAGCCCGAAATTGTTGACTCCTGGATTTCTGTTCTAACCAGCCTAGTCCTACCTTCATATAGAAAGAAAGAAGGAAGGGAAGGATATAGAAGGAAGAAACGAAAAGACGAACGAGTTGGCCCGCTTGGGGGGCTGTTAAGAACTCAACCCCTAAGCAGTGCCACAACTTTCACCTCCTTAAGGGTGTGGAATCTCTAGGAAGACCACACTGCCAACATAGGCCATACCATATAGTTACTTTTGGGGAAGTGTTGATGGTCACACTAAAAAGTTTCTACTGCTAGACTAAAGAACTAAGTAATATTGAAGGAGGTAATCACCTATTTTATACATCCCAGCTTTCGAAAATTGGAAAAATTCAACGGCATGCAGAACACGCGAGGGGGATGTTGACACGCTGAAACATTTTCTTTGCGAATGCCTAGCTTTCAGCCGGATGAGGCTGGATATATTCCTTCTATGAAATGATGTTACTATTAAAAATACCCTATATATAATTTTAAGCTTTGTGAGTTGTATTTTTCATCTTTGAAACCAAAAAAAAAAAAAAACTAAACCGAGAACTTAGGCTGAGAACTTCGAAAATTTAAGTAAGAATAACCTACGTTTTACAATAATTCTTCTCCTTCTTTTCTGAATAAGTTTTCGAGTTCCTGAATTAAATGGAGTGGATCTGTGGCTTTAGCAGAGAATTTGTTTTCTTAGCATTTCGTAGTTTCGTAGTAGGAAAACCCACTTATACTCTAACAACGTTTCAGTATGAATAGTTTCGTTATCTAACTTTAAAAACAGTTATGTTTGATAAACGTATAAGATAATTTTCCCGGGAAAGATCGCTAGTTTAACCAAACTAATTTTAAGTAGAACAAAGTAGGAGTCGCAAAGACGTTTTTTTATAAATTTTTTGTAACCTTCAGCGAGTGAAAGAAGAAAAGAAACACCGTCACTCAATCATTAGCCTCGAACCAGTCCCCCAAAGAACTCAGGGAGACATGGTGCTCTGTAACAATTTAATATGTATAAATATCAACATCAACATCAATATCAATATCAATAAATTTATGGATCAGTGAGCCCTTACCCTATTTCGTCCTTAGTCCCCGGCATTCTCTCTGCGGCTCTGAGTAGAACTAAACAATAAGTCTTCTAATTACTATTCTTCGGTCATCTACTATTTTTCACAAAATTTTATTTAACAAAAGAACTCGTCCTACTGTGGTACTTGGTGGATCTTTAGCAGATAGCTTTGTACAAGCGGTTTCTCGGCAAGGAATAAGGAGAGAGTTTCATCAGTTACCGTGGTTCGGTAGGGTTTATATACATTTGTTGTATATATTGGAATAAAAAGAAAAAGAGATTTAATAGTCATTACTTTGGTAATGGTTATGATAGAACCACTAAGAGTTAAGACATATTTTATGGGTCCAAATACAAGATTCTAACTATACTTTGGGTTTTTAAAGCTTCCGCGAACGTTAAAATCTGGCCTCCAAACAGAAAACTGCAGCTTAATCACCTATTTTTATGCATCAGGCTTTTTTTAAAAATTGAAAATGGGCGTGGCGCCGCCCACTTATGGACCAAGAACCATATCTTTAATTAGTCTAGTTATTTCGAATGTGACGATTTGATCTCAGTTCTTGCTTATTATTTAGAGTTCTATTACTAATCTAGGTCCTACTCTAAAGCAAATTTCAGTCTTACTGGAGATTTTTGAATGTAATTATTAGCTATTAAGTCCATTTTACTAGCATATACCTAGTCATTCTCCTCTATACGCTTTTGTGGTCTTCATAAGTGTAGTGAACTTGTCTTTGTTTCAATATGGGAGACTATTTGACAGTTGTCTTTGCTTACATTGCCTACTTTTCTGTTAGTTGTAAATCACGCTAACGTGTGACCCGGTAGAAATGAGTATAAGTTCAAACAAGTTCATGAATATTTATGATAACTACTTGTAGATACATAAATATCCATCATTGTATATATATGTATGTTTCTAGTAGTCTATAAAAATCAATTTATATAATTACTATTTTTTTGTTTTTTTTTTGTGCTGAAACAACCGGAGCACTCATTATCTTTCCTAGTCAGCAGTTATTGGTGAGCAATGCGTATGTGGAGCCAACCAAGCCAGTCAGACCGCCAATCGAACGACCCAGTTACATTTTGCTGAAATTATTATTATTGATATTATTGTTGTTATATGCTATTATCTAATGGTGTCACTTGTCACACCATCGGGCAAGTGAGTAAATGTGTAGCGAGCGCGTATTGCATTACAGTTGTGCGGTGAGTATAACATTTCAATTAAACAAAGTGACAGGAAATCCTTTCCAATCAAAAAAAAAAAAAGCGAAAAAGTTGAAAAAAACTGCATTGAGAAAAAGTTGTGGAAATAACAGAGCTGCAGTGAAGTGCAAAAATGCAAAATTCTATAAAAAAGTGGCTACCACATAGCAATATTATATACAATGCCATAGAGGGTGGTTCATTTATAAGTTGCATTCGAATAAATCACAAAAAAATGTGGGGCTCCTATAAAAGCAGAATGCCAGCTATAATGCTGGAAAAGAATACGAAATGTAAAAAGATATTGGACAAAAACATAAGTTGAAAAACTTTATATTGAACTTTAAGATGAAATCTAGAAGAATAGTAGATCGAGGCGTAGAAAAAGTCTGAGGATTGGATTTCACCTCCCACCTCTAAATAACTTCACTGCGTCAACTAGGAGATCAGATGGGAAGACTACAATTTTCTGTTTGGAACTTAAACTCGATTCTTCGCAATACGTTAACCAAGATTAGTCAAATTGCAACCCTGAGATAGTTAGTTGATATCGACCAGAGGGATAGGAAACCTTTACCAGACTTTGGGTTCAAAAAATTGATTGTGGAATGAACTAGTTGTCATTCTACAGGCAACCGCCTAAAACTAAAGTTCGTTTAAGTCGATGATTTCAATTCGGTTTAGAAAACAATCATGTAACAACCCTCTTTAATACCAATCACTGGTCAAATTGCGTTTTCTACTTTTTTCAATGAAATAATTTGCCAATATGACACATATTCAAAGTCTTCTTAAACTCTTAGTCTCTGAATATGGATTTTACCTCCATACATAACTTTCAGGGCTTCCGATCTGCATCGATTTAAAGAGCTGTTTCGCCCGAAAATATATCTCTTTCGAAGAATCTTTGTTCATTTTGGAACAACTCTACAGTAAAAACAAATTGGTTAGGCGCAACGCTTCAGCTTGACATTGCAAGCGAATAAAGCGTGCCTTTTATGCAAGATTCGTATCAGTCTGGCGAGTAATCAGATATTCAGCTTAAAGATGAGTTAATGTTTCAAGTTAGAATTTTTCCACCTCTCATTCTTTCAGTAATTCGTTTTTAAGAGCGAAAGCTTTCCCTTTCAAGATTGTTATGAATTCAGCCTTTGAGAGAGAAAACTTCTACTGATGATATTGTCAAAACTTCCGCCTTAGTCAGAGAGAAAACTTTCCCTGTCGTTATTGTCATGATTTTAGCCGTAGGGAAAGTGAAAGCTGATGCTTGAAAAATTGTTAGGACTAGGAATTATGATATATAGTATGAAGAGAAACATAGCAAAATTATGCAATTTTTTATCGCTTTCAGTGCCCCCACAGAAAATGCTTAAAAGTAAACACTTTACAAACCACCCTGTACATATAAATAAATATATGAATGTATGGAAGCGCGTACAACAACGTAACTGTCACTTAATTAGATACACAACTCACTTGTCAAGCGTAAAAAATATGCAGCCGCTTTGGATTTCTTCAGTTTCTTGGCTCTGTGCCGTCGAAGAGTAGTGATCTTTTTTAGCGTTTGCATTGATCTTTCTACATTGCGGCGTTGATTGGTTGAATGAGTGCTTGGTTCTTCAAGACATTCCATATTGTTGTCCCAACAGGCGCGTGCGCTCGTGTAAATTACACTTAACCAGTTTTGGGCATAATTGACGCCTATAAATGACAATTTGATACGCGGTGACAAAAAAATAGAAGTCGGTCAAATAAATGCCAACAAATGAATGACAGTTGCAGGAAAAAGCGCTAAATTCACACACACATTTGCGTAAGAAGTTGCCATTTAATTAAAAATAAGTGAAATCGCTTTACTTTCAGCTATTTTAATTATTTTATTAACTCGATATGCACTTCCTTTTAGGGGCTAATGGTAAAATCTAACTCAATCCAAACGCAAAAAAGTTGTGTGCTGAAAGTGGATACGACAGTTCTGTCAATAGCTGACAGTTCAACCAACTACTCAAAAGATTTCCTTGTTGGTATATAACTGCTGTCCAACTCTAAAGGCGGAAGTCGCTAAATCATGCCTTAAGGTTAATAGATCTTAAACAGCCAGAGTCTTAGATAGAACCGCAAAGGCTTTAGTTGAATGCTGAGTTCAGGCTAGGTTGAAAGGTCGAACCTGTTGCCAAAATGTGTGCTAAAAAGAAAGTGCTCATCCTCCTTCACACAACTTTAAGAAGAAGGGTCCTAAAAGATTTTTAGTTGATACTTTTATGCCTGTTGGACAATGTCCAGCAAAAAGTACTATGATTAAGCTTGATGATAGCAACTATTGCTGTGGAATTCACGCGTTCAATTCTAGAATGCGAGTTGTTACGAGGGCTGCTATATATATTTCTGGCCTAATAATGTAAATGGGAATATTTATCAACGAAAATGGTTTATTTATTTATTTATTTTTTTTTTGTTTTTTTTTTTTATTTTTTTTTGTCGATTGCTGTTTTGTTTCTGGCTCATACGCATAGATCCATAATTCGTCACCTGTGACGATCTTATAAACGTCTTTTGAAGCACCGCGATCGTATTTTTTCAGCATTTCTTTACACCAATCCACACGAGCCTTTTTTTGAGCGATTGTCAAATTGTGCGGGATCCAACGAGAATAAATATCGAATGTATGCTGGTGGGAGAAATGCATAGGCATGCCTCTATCTGAAGGTATGTTACATGACGGTCTTGCATTATCAGTTCACGTACGGCATCGATGTTTTCTGGCACAACGGCTGTTTTTGGACGACCTTCACGGAATTCGTCTTTGAGCGAGCGTCGGCCACGATTGAACTCGTTGTACCAGTTTTTCACAGTGCCATAGCATGCTGCTTCATAGCCACACAAAGATTTTAGTTCATCGATGCACTCTTGTCGTGATAATCCACGTCGCACGAAAATGTTCACGGTTAATTCCATTTTTTGGCCGAGATGAATTTTTTAATTCCCTGTAAATAAAACAATTCACGATTAAATGACAAAACGTTCTGAGTGATGTTATGCTAAAAAATGTCAAACTTTCCAATGGAAATGTCAGATTGCACCTGGCAACACTTAGTGTTGCCTAGACCAGAAGTATATATACCCTCGTAAAAGGCAAAAGAGCACTTTGGGTTTCCCTTTATAAATTAATTGAATGGTTACCTTATCTAAGTCTCCTTGAAGATTTGAAATGCGAAGTTTTCAGCATACAAGAAAAGCGAAAGAATTTCCCTTTAAAACTGAATTGAACAGTTTCTTAAGAGCTTTGCAATGTCCTCGTTGAATACATTTAAGTCTTACGATGCAGTTAACATAAATCTATACTAAATTTATCAACTGAAAATGAATGGGCAGTGCACAAGCGGAAGGTCGGCGCAATTTACCTGTTTGGAAATCTTCAGTATTTTTTTTTTATAATTTCGAAAAGAAACTGCAATGGATAGACTAAATATTATTACCAGACTTTCTAAACTAGCTTTGGAAAGAGAAATCCGTCTTTATCTTATTCGTTGTACATATATCTTTATCTACCGTAATCGACACCTGGTAGCGAAGCAATAGATTTACAAGCAGTAGTCACCGGCACGAACTCGGGTTTCTATACAATCACCGAATATCAATTTTGTCAAAAGTCAAATATTCGACAAATTTTGAAAAGTATTTTATATCATTTGATCATCATAATACTGCTTACTATACATTGCTCTAGATTCCCATATTTATAAAATAACAGAGCCCCCCATCTTATCAGTGCACTCTTGATTCCCTAAATATGTAGCTTCAATAGTTTCTTGTAGAACTTTATTATAAGAAATCATCGGATATGTTTTCTTAAAATAAATATATGTATATAAAAAACTGTTGTTAGTTCTGAATTTTCGGCACTAGTTTTATCAGTAAAGTAGATTAGGATGTGTTGAGGCTAACACACCCGTAGGTGATCACAATAGTAAACAGATGTAGACGGTTATTTTTACATGTGGTCAAAAATTAATAAGAATGGAGCTCCTCATAGATATATTTATAAAACTTGTTACACTTCTTTTGAGGTGACTTATTTTAATTTAATTGCTTTAATAATTCAAAATATTTTTACATGAGTGACTAATATTCAATACCATATCTACGCCTTCCGACAAACGACCCGTCCACGATTGCTTTTCAACAAAGAATTATAGCCTCCAATTTTCGGAACTTTTTATTGGACTTTAAGCAATAAATGTCCCCATTTCCTCGAGACTTTACTGAACTTGCCTATATACTTTCTTAAGTGCAAATATGACCCACGCACCTTGTACAGGTTTGAAACTTTAAGGGGGTATTCTGGTCTAGAAATTTAAAAAATCGAAAATTTTTTTTTATATTTTCAAAGTTTAACTATTCAAGAATATGTGTACAAGAGGATTTTTCAAAATTAAAATTATTTTCGGAGATATAGGCATTTTTCTGACCCGGCATCCAAACTGGTTCGGCCGGAACTAATCGAACAAAAGACTTTACGCGAAACTTTAAACGCGTTTTTCTCCAAACTGACTTTTTCGGAACGATACCCACGATTTCTCAGGTTCTACTGGACCGATTTACTTGAAATTTTCATAGAGTCTTCTTTATAGGCTTGTCTATGGTTGGAACTAGATCCATGCCCAAATTTTTATTTTTATTATTTTTAAAAAATTCGAAATAGTCAGAAAAAGTGATCCAAAAAAACTTTTTTTCAGGCAGTCGCCATTTTGTGAAAAAAAATTTTTCCCACTTTTCTGTAGTTCCGGCCATTGCGACATTATTCTAGATTAATAATCTTTTTTTTTTTGGTTTCAGATAACTAGGAGGGTTGAAATCATGGGTCAGCTCATAATTTTTGAACTTTTTTACTTTTTTTAGATTTTAATTTTTTCTGTACTCTTCTAAAATTAACAAATAACTAATAAAAAATGGATAGTAAAAATATTAACTGCCCTTTTTTACGACACTTTAAAAATTAGCTGAAATTCATGCTTCTAGACCAGAATACCCCCTTAATAGATCACTGTTTCCCTCCCCCAAAACGCAGGTTTTTAACAGAGCTCTCTTAAAAATGCGGAAATCTTTCCTTTTTTATCGCCAAGTGAGAGAGTACAGAAAGTGAGTAGTTCAAAATTCTTGCTTTTAACGGTAGTCTGTTTCAGTGCCGACTTAACAAGTGGATGGACTGATTTCCTTTCGTTCTGATAAAGAGACTATAATTCCTTTCGTCTATTTAGATGTTGGATTAAATCAATTTCGGGGCTCTGACCCATTTTTAAGTATATCTGTAGTATTTGTTTTCGAAGAAATATAGTACTTCGATTTTAAATTAAAGCAATATGTGTCACTTAAATGTCAAACTCACATTCATACTTATGAATACTGTTGTTTACTTAATTATTCAGATATTATGTTACCACAGTGAGTAAAAATAATTAGCGCAAGTGACGCAATCGAATCGAAGGCATGCTGTACACAGTTATTTGATATCAAAAACGTTGTCGAAAACCCGCAGCTTCACTGACTTTTACATTGGATTGAAAGAAACGCGCCCAAAATAGCAAAAAATGTAAATATTTACTTGACATTAGTGTTGGGAAGTGACAGCGCAAATATAGATCAATCAGCAAAATTAATGAAAGCGCCGAAAAAATTAAAGTAGAAATGAAATATGCGGCAAAATATGCAAAAGAATGTGAAAAAGTAGACAAATGGGACTGAAGGCATGCATAGATGTAAATAAATACTTTTGTTATGACAGCGAAAAATGAACGACATAAAGGCGATTGCTGTAAAATATGCCAATAAATAAGAGGTGGGTGCATACAGGTACATAACTTTGAAATATACTTGTAGATATATTGGTCAGTAAGTACTTATCACACATACAGTGGCTCACAGCTTATTTCGTGCAGCTGTAGACTTATAACTTTGGCCTTTACAGAAAGAAAACTACTGATGATATGAAAAAGAATTTTTATAAAAGTATTTTTTTATTTGAACACTGACTAATATATTCAAGTGTTTGTGTTATTAGTTCAGTAAAAGTCCAATGCAAATGAAAAAGTGAGGTTACATCTTATTTTGTGAAAAAAAATTGGTTTGGTGTTTTATTTCATTACTAAAGACGTACGATTTTCCATTAAGGGGTTATTCAGGTTTAGAAGCCCGAATTTTTGGTATTTTTTTTGACGCGATAAAAAAATCAAAAATTATTTTGACTATCCATTTTTTTACATGCTTTTTATTGATATTCTAAGAATACAAAACATAAATAATATAAGAAAAAAATTAAATTAAAAAAAACTGCAGGTCGGCGAAGTAGAGACTGATGAAACAATGGCTTGTCCTGGTGTGCAGGATATAAATCCTTTCCGTGACCTAAAATGAAAATTTATGCGAAATCCGTGAAGAGTAAAAGTGTAGTTATCGCACTACGAAACGTTTTTGAAAAAAAAAAGTTTTTACAAAATTTTGGAGGTTCGAAAAAAAAGTTTCGTATTTTCCTTGTTTTTTTGTGGTTCGGAATTTTTTAAAAATAAAAAAAAAATTCTTTCGAAAGCTCTTCGTAGTGCGATACTATAATGTATAAGAAAGCTCTGTGTAAAATTTCATGTGAATCGGTTGAGTAGAACTTGAGATATCATGCACACCGTTTCTAGAAAAGTAGTTATGAGAAAAACGAGTGTAAAATTTGAGAACTAGTCGCGCGCAGTCGGAGTCGGAGTCACAAAATGAGCTGTAACTCGGAAAATAATTTGAATTTTGAAAAATTCTCTTAGGAACATTTTACTGAAGGGTTATACTATAAAAATATGCAAAAAAAAAAAATCAATTTTTTTGAATTTCTAAACCAGAATACCCCCTTAAAGCAACAAGTTTTTGGCTGGTTTCTACTAATCTCTCTTTTCCGTACCGCCAAGTCCAAAATCGCGCACAAAGTTTCAATGACATTTAAGTCAGGGGATCGTGGAAGTGAATTTATAAGGTTGGACAGTACCAAATCAGTCATGATTGTACCATCGCTGATTTGTCTTTTGGGTGATTGTCCTGGTAATATCGGAAACGATGGAATACAGCCAAAGCTTCGACACTTTGCAACAAATTTTCTTTTAGTATGTTTAAAGATGCATATTTGTCCAAAGGTGTCGTCAACAAAAACTAATTTGCCAACTGCAGAAGCAGCTATGCTTAACACTTGCTTTCGAATTTTTATTTTGAAGCTCAGTATTGGTTTTGCGCCACACATAATTCATACTATCCGAACCAAAAATATTGAATTTGGACTTATCGCCGAAAATGACATCTTCCCAAAATGAATTTGGCTTCGTCACATGGTCCCGAGCAAATTTAAGCAAACCTTGTATATTTTTCTTCTAAATACCTTATCCATTTCATTTTGAATCTTCAGCACCTATTTTGGCGCCGATATTTTCGGTTCGCTGGAGAGTAACGCTTGGCGAATCAAAGACAGCTAGTATTGAGAAAGTAATAAGGTTACCAACTTGGCTTTATAAATACTTGTACCTAATTTTCACAAGCAATTTTTTCAAATATACCAACAACTTCATCACTCATAATTTTTTTACAATTTGACCATTAATGTTCTACTAAGCGTGCGAGTTCTCACGAGCGAGTTTAACTACTTCGAGTATTTACTGGTAATTGCAAACGATTACAACGGCATATTTGTTCTACAACTCGCTTTTAATTATTGTAAGCGAGTGTTAATAAATTAGTTTGTGACACGCTGTAATTATTTCTGTATCGATTACGAGTTCATTTGCATATTGAATCAATTAGGCGCATATGGTTTTTGTTGAATTTTAGTTGTAAATGTCAATGCTGATTTAGAGAACTAGCTCTCATTTGTGCGAGAGACGGCATTGCCTAGTTTTGTCGGTGTGAGTCAGTACTGCAAACAAAAACAGGCTTAATGAATGTAAATATAACGGCAATGAATGAGCAGCTTTCGATACGCCAAGCGTTGGAGAGTAGACAACCGAACAAACTATGCGAAATGCTCGAACAAACAGGCTCCACTTGTGGTGTAGCTCCTGGGTTATATCCGACCCATGGCACTTATTTCAACGATCTACCTATGTTTGGATCGGTAAGTGTTTTGACGTTGAGTCTAATTTGCGCAACCACTCCAGGCGAGTGGCCAACAAAGAACATCTGCAGTTCCAAAGAGCTCAACATGGCCACATGACTCACTGTCTGGTCAGGTATCGATTGTAAGGATCGCGAACGAGATAATGCTGGAGGCTTAGCCTTAATTCTACGCAACATATTTCAATAGCGGCTTATCGAACTCAGGGATACTAAACTTGAATGTTAGGGTACAGCTTTCTGGTCAGGTAAAGTAGAGCTTGAAAGTTTAATATATACGTCCACACAGTTACGTGCTGTTCATACAAACATATATTACTTGAACAAAAGTCCCAAACGATCCTAGAGGGATGGAGTTGACGGTACAGATAGACGATTCGACATTCGGCATAATGAGTGACCATCACTAGTGGTGGTCTGATAAATAACATAACCTGGCAATCTATGTTAACCTTTGCATCAGACCGTCTACTCATAATTATCTCGTTCGAGAAACATTCCGACTTTAAGGTGATAGCAGCTGCTACCGCTTGCTAATCTCCGCCCGGAAAAATGGCTGTCTGCTGTTCTAACAAAAACGCGCGACACCTTACGCCATGTTGATTTCTTCATAAAGGATTTCAATTTTGAGATTTGGCAAATGATAAATCAACACAAGCAGACGAAATAAATAGAACAGTGAAGTCCTGCACTTTCTCCACTGGTATGAGTATTTCTGGTCAACTGTCAAAGTCTGTTCCAATCCGAAAAGATATAACGACCGGGTTGAAACTCCTAAAGTTCCTAAAAATTACCTAAGCAAGTTTATCAAATGAGTGCTTGACTACTCTTTATAAACCCCATGTGTGGAAAGTCGGAAGAGTGATTTCCCTAAAGTAAACAGAGAAATTCGCAAACAAAATGAGTCATATGGCCCAATAACTCTCCTTCCCCACGTAGTGAAGACACTTAAGGCCTTGTTACTTTCGACGTTCACACACCATCTTGAGTACAGCAGACCTTCAAAATGATTTTCGGAAAGTACTCCACATCACTTAGCGTAATAACCGCTCTGCTAGTTCGTGACTTAAATCAAAAACCAACCAGTGAGGGGACGATTATAGTAGCATAGTCACACAACACTGTTAGAGGACATCGAATAACATACATATGTTACCTCCAGAGTTGAAGAAGTGGACCATGCACTATCTGAGCGGTCGACAATCAACCGTAGGTGCTTTGATTAGGCTCTCAATAGAGAGATTGAGCAGAGCTGAGAAGATACTAAGATATTTGACAGAACTGTCATACAGTAGATTAGCTCCAGTTCAGTGCTTAAGCTATAGTGTGAAGAAATCGTTCTCAGAATTGGACAGAGAAGCTAGAGTATTGGGAGTGATTGATATTTTAATATCAAATTAATAATTATATCGAGGCGAGAGATATAGAAGGAACTATCTGCTTTTACTATAGAAGCTTCAATAAAGCCACTATTATTTATTGCTCATTTAAACTGTTTATTTGACCGCTACTCTTTCCCCTTAGTATCTGGCTTTAATTTAGTAAGCGTTTAGTGTTTTATGGTACTTCAAGAATTGCACACTTTCTATAATTGAAATACTATCGATGCTCTAGAAGAACGAAATTATATTTTCAATGTTAAACACCGTTAGAAATAAACGTTCTGAGGTCGCAGTGTAGCCTGGTAACCTCAAAATTCACTACAATCCGAATTATTCAATTGATTACGTCATTTAAGCCGAATAAGTTAGCGCATCCACAATCTTCTTCGTTGTTCCTGCCTTCAACTAAACAATTTTACCGTTATAATGAGTAAATACAGTTTACTGAAGCACATTTTTTCCGCTTTAAGGTAATCGCTTGCTGCATTATTTGATTACCCATTTGCATGCTCATACAATTACAATGTACTGTGCACTCTCGATTAACCGGGTCGCAATTGACAAACTCTTGCGGTTATTAAAAAACAATTAACTACTGTAATTGAAACACTTTTCCGCCGCAAACTAATTAGCGGTTTGTAAAAATCGTTGTAAATTTTGAAAGTGCCATTCGACGAATACAAATTTATACCACACATAGCATACATACATACATACGAGTGCCGATGAGTATACAAAGTATATTTATACACATTGTATATTGCGTATTAGATAACGGTGCAGTTGCATCGGCGTTGCGTCGTTTGCATTTAAAGAGCGCAGATCAACATTAAATCGGCCATTTAGCCAGTGGGCCAATGGCCAATTGTCCGAATCCTCAACCGGCAATTAACCGCCGGCGATTGCAATAAAAAAATACAGATACTCATAAATATCAAATGTAACAGTATATTGCCGCGGCAGCGTTTGCGCACAGTGGTGTGAGCAGGGGTAAAGCTCGTAAAATGCTTACGTAATTTTTAATTAAAAAAAATTTTAATAAAATATCTGACATTTTAATACTTGTTGCCTAACTTCAAAAGTATACTTGTTGTACGGGCCTGACCATTTTTACTACATGAAACTGCAAAAAACAAAAAATAAGCAAACAATTTTTATAACTTTTTTTTGATATAATTCTCTTTTATCCTTTTTAAAACAAGTTATATACAAAAATGGTTTGATTGGGTCTTAAGAATTTAAGTTTACAACAAATTTCGTGAAAGAAAATATTAGGTTGTCAAAAAAGTCTTGCGGTATTTTCGCTAGTTGGCGCTGAAAGCGCGTAGTTCTAGTTTTATTCGTCGCATCGGGTCATGCTATACCTTTTTGGAAAGCTCATTTCACGCGCTAACACGTGTTTGATTGATTGTCGTTTCTTTTAAGTCGTTCGTGAGTTATAGCGTCGCAAACATGGAGCAAAATAAAGAGAAAATACGGCATATTTTACAGTACTACTACGATAAAGGCAAAAATGCAACTCAAGCCGCCAATAAAATTTGTGCAGTTTATGGACCCGATACAGTTTCCATTTCCACCGCACAACGATGGTTTCAACGTTTTCGTTCTGGTGTAGAGGTGGTCGAAGATGCGCCACGCTCGGAAGGCCTGTCGTCGAAAATTGCGATAAAATCGCTGAATTGGTCGAAAGAGACCGGCATAGTAGCAGCCGTAGCATCGGTCAAGAGCTGGGCATGAGTCATCAAAAATTCATTTCAATTTCAATAAAAAAATTCAATAAAAATACCGCAAGACTTTTTTGACAACCCATTATTTTGATATAATTCTCTTTTATCCTTTTTAAAACAAGTTATATACATATGTAAATGGTTTGCATGGGTCTTAAGAAGTTAAGTTTATATATTTAATATTTATTGTATACTAGAAAACACGTAAAGAAGAAAGTATACTCTTGCAACTTGCAAGAATCAAAGTCAGAGAAATACTTTAAGGAGTAAAACCAATCATATGGAGTAAAGTCAGCCGGATGTTTGATATTAGTTATATAGGGGCTAGGCCAAGTTTTCGCTCAAATTTATCTATTTTAGGCACAAAGATACACTGTTATGAGTAAAACACGTTCTCTTATTTTCATTGGGATAACTCACATATTGACCGATATATAGTATATGGTACCAAGTCACCCGGAAGTTCGAAAATCTGTGTATGTATATGGGGGCTAAGAGAAGTATTGGTCCGATTCAACCCATTTTTGACATACAAACATACCATCAAAAGAGAACGATTATCCCTTAATTTCAATTATATGTCTCACACATTGACCGACATTTTCGATCAAAAGTCAACTATAGGTACCGGGATCTAAATATTCGTTACCTAGGGGCTTAAACAGTTTTAATTGGATTTGAATTTTTTGGTCATAAGGTGGCACACACTAAAGACATTATTCAGGCACAGTTTTATTCTGTTATTTCAATTAATTTCTGATTTAAGTACTGAAAAGTGAACGAATCAAGGAATTTTAAAATTGTGCTTTATGAGAAGTAGGCGTGGTTGTTGTACGATGTCATCCATTTTTACAATGTGAATGTAAGAAGAATGCCGAAATCGGTTGGTTGGATCCCGAGCTATGGAATTTCACAAAAAAGTGCGCGGCGTCACGCCCACCGTCCAATTTTCACACCAGCTTCCCTAGAGCTTTCTGCCATTTCGGTGCTAAAATTTAATATCTCTGGCGTGTTTAGTTATTGATTTATCGCAATTTTTTTTGCTTGAGACCTTTCTGTATTGTTCTCCAAATATTATTGTAATAATTCGTTTATATTGTGTTTGAAATCCGTCGGAGAGCGTTCAAGAACCGAGTCTAAAGATATTAATACTTGAACATATTGAGAAAGTAGAGGTGAAATTATGACAGCAATCGTGCTTGATGGTTGCGTTTGGAGGCCTTTGGAGGGCGTTCAAGCCACGAATTTAAAAATATTTTCAAGATCAATATTTTCTTGATTGTTCCGGTGTTGCAAATTTTACTTTGAAGCATTTTGGATTTCATAACTCCGATCCTTCAGCCAATTTAGCTCGAAACCAATTGCTAAAGCAGTTTTGCAATACTTGAGATACCAGAGGAGTTATCCTTAATATTAAAGAGCCATACTCCATAATCCTCTGTAATCCACCTAGGAGATAACCCTTTAAACCTATCTTATCGAATTCATAGTTATCGTGCCTTTCTTTGGAAACATACTATAAACTTTTCCCGAAAAAAATTGTTCTGATCTCCTCACTTTATCGATATGAGGATGTCTCAGATGGTAAAAACTGATTGAAACGCAAAAACTATGACAAAAAATTAATTCTTTTACCATTTCGATCTTTTAAGTGAGAATATAGTAAGTCCGTCGAAATTTTAGCATAGGAAAATGGGTTGAGCGCAAAAACACGAATGTCAATGGACTTTTAAGTTCCTTTTCAGCGAAAAATTTGCGATTACAAGCTTTTTCGATACCGAAGCTCGGATCGGTAAGTTCGAAGAGATTTAACATAAAAGAGTGATGAAATCTTCGTACAATGTCGAACCTCGGGTTTGGCAAGTCCAAAATAATCTGTATATGTATATGAGATTTTAGAGAAGATAATGTATGGTTTCTAACAGTTCATGAATATAGGGGTTTCGGCATTCTACATGGTGGGTCGCTCACATATTCCTAGTCAAATCCCATAACAAAAACAAGTTTTGTTCATATGAGAAAATTTCTTTTAACTTCGTAACTCTGCTTTTACAATAATCGTTGTATGGTATTCCGAGTCCGGGAATTAGACAGCGACCTGTTAGCACCTCGGGAACCCATTGCAGGCTTATCGTGAAATAGGATAATAGATCCACTAAGAGATCAAGGGCATTATTTCACTATCTTTGACGAAACCTAAAGGGTTAATTTCAAAGCCACTTGCCTGTCTATATACGAGTATAAATATAATGATATCTCACGCTTCTCTAGAAGTGAAGGCAATATAGGGGACCTTTAAATTCATCTGTGATATTGGATGGAAGCGAGGATTCAGTCTAGGTCTACAAGTACTCTATTCTTAAGCTCAACTCAGTAATTCGTATAAATATATTGTACTACTTGTAAATAAGTCTCGTCCTACAATGCGGTTTGGCTGATGCTTATGACATATGACATACTCCGCCAGTCCACGCACAAGCACGCTTGATTTCCTAAATGTACATATTATATAGGTAAGTATAAAGTAACGGCGTGCAACATGTGACTTTTGACAGCTTGCGTTGCACAAATATTAACAGTACATAGCTGGAGCACACTATACATCCCCACATGCATAGCAAAATA
This sequence comes from Bactrocera neohumeralis, assembly GCF_024586455.1. NCBI lineage: Eukaryota > Metazoa > Arthropoda > Insecta > Diptera > Tephritidae > Bactrocera > Bactrocera neohumeralis. The sequence continues at coordinate 64,687,865 of NC_065922.1, forward strand.
TACAGGCAACCAGCAGACGAATGGACGCGCTGTTGCAAAAAACTTAAACGCGCATGCGCACAGATAAATGCAAGCTAACTGCTACACAGTAATTGTATGTTGTATGTATTGGTCATATGCATAATGTATGCCAACGGCAGTCTGTCATTGTAAACACAAATAAAAATCGCTCCTACAAAATTGTCAATGCAAATGCGCTTTGTCGCTGCAACACATCATTGTGTCTGCATACTTACTATGTGGCACATTGTAAGTACAGTGGTTGTAAGCTTAACTAGAGGGTGCATCGTGTTGATCGCTACACCGAAAGCAGAACTAAGATTGTACACTCTTGTAGGCCTTCTCTACTCAGCTCTGTGGATCGAATTATTTTCTCCAGTAGTAGATTGAAGAAGTCGCAGGGTGGGGAGTCGCTTTTTCTGAAAACTCGTTTGGTGTCGAAATTCCCGATCCTGACGGATCTTTTGGTATTGCTCAACGTCCGTTTACACAGCCGTATTATTAATTTTGATACCAAATGCAGACATCGCGGCATAGAGGAAGCTGTTCGTGCTGTCAAAAGCAAATCGACATATATCGATCCTCTTTAAACGACTCTTTTCCAAGATTCGACGCATGTTGAATATCTGGGCACTTGTTGATTTTTCAGGCCTAAAGCCACACTGATAAAGTTCAATCAGTTTGTTGATGGTGGACTTAATCCTTCACACAATACGCTCAATAGAACCTTATATGCGATGTTGAGGAGGTTAATCCCACGGTAGTTGGCGCAGATTGTGGTGTCTCCTTTTTTACGGACTGGGCAGAGCACACTTAAATTCTAATCGCTGGACATGCTTTCGTCCGACCATATTTTGTAAAGAAGCTGATACATGCTCCTTATCAGTTCTTCACCGCAGTATTTGAATAGCTCAGCTGGCAATCCATCGGCCTACGCCGCTTTGTTGTTCTTCAAGCGGGTAATTGCTATTCGAACTTTTTCATGGTCGGGCAATGGAACGTCCGCTCCATCGTCATCGATTGCGGAATCGGGTTCGCCTTCTCCTGGTGTTATGCTTTCACTGCCATTCAGCAGGCTGGAGAAGTGTTCTCTCCATAATTTTAGTATGCTCTGGGCATCGGTTACTAGATCACCTTTGGGGGTTCTACAAGAGTATGCTCCGGTCCTGAAACCTTCTGTAAGCCGCCGCACTTTTTCGAGCATTACCCCTGTCGGCCAGTTTATCAAGTTTTTCGTACTCACGCATTTCGGCCTCTTTTTTTTTTGTCTGCAAATGCGTCTCGCTAACCTCTTCAACGCTCGGTATTTATCCCATCGCGCACGTGTTGTGGTTGCAACGTTGTGAGGTACAGTCTATTTTCTCTCCACCGCGACAGTCTTCATCGTACCAGTTGTTCTTTTGCCTTTTTCGAAAACCAGTGGTTTTCGTTGCAGATGTACGTAAGGAACTTGAAATGCTGTCCCATAGTACTCTTATACCGAGTTAATGAAGAGTGCTTCTATCACAATAATCGATAGCTTTTTTGATCCAGAGAAAGTCGTTCGGCTGATCTGTTGCGATAGCGATTAACCTCCACCAGCTTTTCAGACGTCGTCAAAACCTCCATCCTGGGCGTTGGGTGCGTGATCTTGGCTGACCTTTCCCATCACGAATAGCACTGAATATGCGACCAAAGTAGTAAATGCCACAAAGAACTAGTTTGACTCCCTGTCCGTCTATCGCGCTCTCTGTACGACAGTGATGTCAGCCTTTACTCTTATTAGGACATCAACCATCTGGGCAGCGGCACCTACGCCATTAAGGGACCGGACATTCCAGGGGCATGCCATTAAATCGTAATCCTTAACACGTTTGCAGGGGTTGTCATCAAAAAGTGGATCTCTCAACTCGGGGATGGGGGACGAAAGATTCGTCTTTTCACTTTAGCTCGCCTTCAAATGGATTTTTTGGCTACCCAGAGAATACTTGGTCTAGACCGAAAGTGGTTGCTTAAGTCATATTTAAAAAAAATAATTTCTCCCAAATGAATGGCGCACGGAGAACTTTCCTCACTTGTGTGATCAGTAGCTGTATAAAAATTGCCTGACGATTGGATATGGAAAACACACAAAAAAGCATAGTATTATATGTGTCAATGGGGCTCTTAGAAAAAAACTAAATCAGGCACTAAACGTATTTTTACCTTTAAAGCCAACAAACTTCTAATGTAAGCAACTGCTAGCGAAGTCAGCTCGTAGAGAGCCCTCCCTATTAGTCGCCTTTAATAAGAAGTATCGTAAACATACTTAGTAAATTCTCATTTCTTCCCTATACCAGGAATTTTAGAAAACCTATCAAACTAAACTTCAATTTGGACCTCAATATTATATTCTTCTTCCGTGAAGAGTAGGAAAGGGGCAGGAATAATTATCTATACGGAAGACTCCAAATATTTTCAGTAAAATTTGATACAAGAATCGCCTTCCTTCGACTAGACCACGGCAGTGCATTCCAAGCTAAGATCACAGCTATTAAAGAAAGACTTTTTGTTCTGATAAAGAGTGTGCTCACAACAAGGAATATATTTATATGTGCCGACAGCTAAACGGCTTTGAAATCACTAAATTCTTTTAGGGTTTCATCAGTGATAGTGAAAGAATGGCTTGATCTCTTACTGGATCTCATTTTACAGCAAACCTGCAGTGGGTTCCAGTTCACAGTGATATCTCTGGTAACTGTGAAACAGATGAGCTGGTCAGAGCAGATACCACCATAATATTAGAAGGAAAAGGGGGAATTTACATAGTATATGCATCTGGCCACTTGAATATATTTAAACGAAAAACATGTTATAAATTTAGCTGAGTATCTGTGGAGTCAATGCGTGACTTGCTCAGTAAGCAAGTTCAAACGTGGCATGAATTGAACATGGGCCGCAGATGCTTACAATTTCAAAATTCAGACAGTTCTCTAGTTGAAGCGCTAAGAAGTCACTAATTGCCTGGAAACGATATGCAATATTGTAGAAGCTGCCGTGAAGAAGAAGAAGTAGGAGACTATAAAACATATTCTATATGAATGCAATAGGGAAATAATTGCTACTATAGGTCGATGAAGTTTCGGAAGTTGCACAGATAAAATTAGTATTGATGAACTTCATCAGCAGTACGCCGTCATTCAAAGGAAATTAAAACAGTGAGGCGATTTTAGCCCAGTGGTTGCACGCGTCTGGTAAGCTCATATTTCGCGCCTTCTCGAGCCACCCTTTAGCCAAATCCACAGTTGAAAGGCTATGCAAATTACCTTAGCACAAAAGCTCTTGGCTTATAGCCGCTCTTAACTGTCATACCGACAAGCACAAGCATTCGCCTGCACTCGCTTTCGATACGCGATATGACAAATGCATCTTTGACTCCTGCCAGGCCAATGCAACGTGTTGTTGTTGTAGCGCAACATGCCATGATAGACTGTATGATTTACTTGCCTTTTCGCCACATTTATATAATGGACTTGTGTTTATGCCTTATGTGGTGTTGTTGTTGTTGTCTAATTTCAAACCGTTGTTTACCTGCTTATTTGTGTCACTTACAACTGTCAATTAGTGTCAAACTTTAATTTTTATTGTCATCGCATTGACAAGTCAGCCGCCAAGTTAGCGCTTAGATACTCGTGTTCATTTATCTATTGACTATTTGTTGCTTTGTTGTGAGCAAAAACAAGTCTACAAATATATCTCGTTGGTGGCAAAACATTTGTACACAGTGATTGCTTGCTGCCACAAAGCAACCTGTTGCCGCAACAGCGCTATGTCGGTTAGTATGTAACGTGCAACACTTTCGATTTGTCATTCCCAGCCAGCAGCTCATTTGCCATTCGCTATTATTGTTGCATACATGTATGTTTGTGTATGTGAAATATATATATATAGCCACACAAGCATTGTTTGGGGAATGGCTTTTGGTCGCGTTCGCAGAAAAAGTGGCGCAATATCGATGCAAAATAAAGTGTTGCAGCTGCAAATGTCGTATGTTGCAACATGAGTGCGCTCAAAGTGAGAGCTAAAAGGTATTGTTGTTTAAAGACTCATTACTGCATTGTTCTTTTATGGTCGGTGATTTATTTTGCCTACAATAGTCAAACAGCTGAGCTATGAAGACCTCAGGGACCAGAAAATTGTGCTTTTCGGAGAAATAAGTACAATTGATGGTTGAAAGCGACTGAAGTCTGAAATTATAGTAAAAGGTGATTTTAGACATGTGGTTTTTAAGAAGAAATAAAACACAGATAATTTAAAGTTATGGCCAAGATTTTAGTTTTCCTATAAATATAAGCCGTTATCATTATGCTTTCGGACTGATTTCGTACAAGTGATCACCACGGCTGGCTCGAATGAATGCCCGACGAGAAGCCCCATTTTCGAACTTTGCGCTCACCAAAAGTTTTCTTTGCCAAATTGAATGTTTCTTTGGCTGTATGTCCGTTTTTTTGGAACCACATCCACTTCCTCCAAGTTGGCACGAAAAAGTCAATAAACATGGTTCTATAGTATTCACCATTGACTTTAACATTCTGGTCGGTTTCATTTTTGAAAAAAATGAGCCAACGATTCCTTCTGCTCAAAAAGCACACTTTTTGAAGATTTACCGGCCTCTCAATGATGCCTTGTTGTGGTTTATCATGACTCCAAATGCAACAATTTTGTTTAGTAACGTAACCATTCAACTTAAAGTGAGCTTCATCGCTGAACAAAAATGTCTTTTGATAATCGAGAGCGATGGCCATTTCGTTTTGGACCCATTCATCAAACGTTTCTCGTGATTTATGGTCTTTCTGCTTCAATTTTTGATCGAGTTGGATTTTGTAAGACCGAAAATCAAGATCTTTCCGCAAAATCTTCCTTAAAGTGGATGAGTACAACTCCAATTGTTGCGCGCCATTGCGGATGTATTCATTCGGCTCTTCTTCGATAATCTGTTTCATAGTAATAATATCTTCGGTGCGCACCGAATTGCAGCTCTGAGTATGCGCATTCTTCACTAGAGTTAACGTGGTGCGATCCATGGTTGCTCAAATTATCGGCTTTGTTGGGCGATTATGTCTACCGTATATTCAGGGTCGGGAGCAATACGTCACGCGAACCGAACCATTGCTTTTGTTTCCAAGTAGATCTGTTCATTATGAAATCGCGCACCAAACTGAGTGTAAATCGAGTAACAGTTGTTAAAACGACCAAAGCCAAAAATGTAATACATCATTGAAAACAACATGTCTAAAAAGCACCCTTTATAAAAGAGAAGCGAGAAGCAAGTGCTGAGATCAAATTCAACGTTCTTTCCAGATGTTGTAGGATTTAGCTGTAAATGAGATCCGAATAGTTTCATAAAAGCTTCAACTTCTTCATTCTGGGCTGCTTGCAACCATAATTCCATCGCAATATCTTTAACTCATTTGCTTAAATGACTCATCTTCTTCCTCTGCTTCCAACGGCGGTTACTGCGTCAAATACTTTCAGAGCTGGAGTCGTATCAGCTCATCGCAAAGAACCATAAATCTTTCGCAAAACCTTTCTCTCGAACACTCTTAAGGCCGCGTAGTCAGATTATGTCATTGTCCATGTCTCTGGACCATATAGCAGTCTTTGGTCTTCGTACGTCGAGAGAGGACTTTACTTCTCAATTGCCTACTCAATTCAAAGTAGCACCTATTGACAAGAATTATTCTGCGTTGAATTTCAAGGCAGACATTGTTGCTGGTATTAAGATAGACGGAGTTGTCCACGACTTGAAAGATATCACTGTCAACAGTGGCATGAGAGCCAAGTCGTAAATGTGATGACTGTTTGTTTGATGACAGCAGATATTTCGACTGGTTACAACCAGATCCATACGCTTCGAAACAGCTAATAAATCTCACACACAAATTAAATCAATATCAATATTGTTAATCTTATAACAATTTTTGAATCACCCGGTACTGGAGACAAAGACAAAGAACTAAAGACAAAAAATTATTAGCTTCAGTATCAGTTTCCGGCAAGGTCTATGAGAAATATGTACATTAACAGCTTAGACTTTCGATAAGTTTAACGATTTGAAGTTATCGATTTTCAAAAACCTTTAATCAAATATCAATATTATCACACAAAACCTACAATATCAGTTCATAAGTAAATTTTATTCTCACATTAGCTACACTTTTTGACTCAAAATTCCAGCAAATTCTCTGTCGTTCTTTTTTACCAAACAGTTGTGCCGTCATCACCGCATTCCACGAGCATCACTTTAGCTTTGCACACCCAACTTTTGCATTTGCTGGGAACACACTCGGCGCTTTATTGTTTGCTTTTCGACTCAGAGCACTGCTTGCAACTTTAATATTTCAGAAGGTTACACCCGGCAATTCACCAACTGTCACTTTAACAATGCCACACCCGACCACTCAACCAGACTTCGCAAGCACTGTCACTGTCAACTGATTTAGCACTGTGGCAGCCCATTAGCTGCACCGCAATAATGCAAAATGGGAATTTTATTGTTACAACGACTTGAACTATTTTAATGGGATGCATAAGTAAATGAGAGTGTGTTTTAAGTTTTCATAGCAAAACTTCAGCTGTTTTTGTGGCAACGCTAGTTTGGGGTTTAATGAGCGTAAAATTACAAACTTGAGCAAGGGTTGCCACCGCGCGTTTTCGCTTTTAATGAAGAAGGTTAAGTTGTGGCCGCTAACTACTCATTAAAAAGAAGTGTGGTTCGGTTGTAAGGGGGCTAAAGCATATTTTTATACCGAGTAGTGTTAGATGGTCGATGTGTAGAAGTATTCTTTTACGGAGGCTGGCATATTATCTTAAATTTGAGTTTCTATGACAGAAAAGAAACGGCACAACCTATGCTAATCGAGACCAATAAAAGTTATTTGAACTGTTTTCGTGCAATTTGCGAACAGTCTCACATATAAACAGGCAGGTTTTCAATTTAATTCTTTCATTGTTATCAAAATAAGTCTCTATCGTTATGCGAACTTGAATTATTAACCAGAAAAAATATTGAATATTATGCACTAAATTATAGCAAAGCTCGAAAATCTGATTCTCGCCAAAACCACCTAAGTGTCTTTTACTTATACATGCAATTGGTTTGAGAAGTGGTCCCGCAGCCTTCGTGATTTTTCTTTAATATAGTCATTAGTTGCACAGACTGATTGCTGTTGAATCTTTGAGTATACCAAATTTAGTGGATCTCTGTTCCCACCGATTATTTTATTCACAAGTCTTTCCATTGCCTTTCAAGTCTTAATCTCGCAAATGCGGTAGTCAAGAAGGAAGTATTGATATGACAACTAGAATTACCTCAGACTTGCAGACATTTCCGATAAATCCTGCTGGCTTTGTTTTTAGTCTTAACATATGGATGACACACATCCTGGCTTTGGGATCGCTGACTAAACGCTAGTCTAAAAATGTATGATATCATTGGCATTAACATTTAGCTGCTTCATAATCAGACTCGTTTAGGTGTCTGGTCATAGCAGAAACGCTGGAAACTTCGAGACCGAAGAGCTAACAAGAAACTAACATTAGCCGATTTAACAAATTTGTATCGGCTCAAAGCGTTTCGTCGATTTATGAGAGTCTTAGTGAACAATCTTATAGGTGCTCAAGGTAATACCAGTGAAAACTTAACTTATGTGGATGACAATTGGAAAACCACATTACTCAACAGATCAGACGGAAAAATTTGCGAATCATATGCTAAGAGGTCTGTGGGGTACTTGAAGTTTTCTGATTACGAATTTAAGTTCAAAAATTTTAGTTTTAATAAACGGTGGTAGTTTGACCCTACACCCATTGACTACTACAAGGTGCGTTCCAAAGTAAACAGGACTTAAGAAAAAAACACAGTCAAAGTGGTCTCCTTCTGCTTCAATACAGCTTTTTGCACGTTCCAAAGCATGTCGAATGAGTGTTTTAACTCGTTGGCCGGTATGGCCGCCAGTATGACGGTCCAAGCCTTTTGAATGGCCTCTACGTCTGCATAATGCTTTCCTTTCATGGGAAAATGCATTCTTCGGAAAAGGAAGAAGTCGCACGATGCCATATCAGGTGAATACGGGGAGTGGTTAATGATTAATATGTGATTTTTGGCAAATAATCGGTCACAATGATGTTCTTCGAATGTTGGATTCTAAAAAATGTTTGGTCGTCAGTCAATTTGTGCGGAACAAATCGGGCACACACCTTTCGTAAGCCCAAATGTTCGGTCAAAATGCGATAAATCGATGTCTTGGAGATGTTTTTACTATCGTTTACAGTTTTAGCAAACCAAAATCAGCAAGAAACACCTTCTAATATCACGATCGCGAAATGACTGTAAACTAGTTTTATCGGGTTGTTACTGAAGCCAGTAAAAAGCTAGTCTAAATTAGGGCAAAAAGTTCAATAGATCGCTGTCAATTTTTCTCGGATAAGAAGAATATTGAAACAGGAAGTCGGGTATATATAAAATCTGGTACGTTTCTACGAAAGAAACTACTATTCTTGGGCATAAACATTGGAAAGGATGGTTAACGGTGTCATGAATAGTAAACTAACAGTATTGCTGGACGACATCTTATATTATATTAGTGTTTGTTGCAAGCTGAAGGGTTATCTATTCTTTAGAAACCGTACCATGCCTTCTGACTCAACTCATAAGTGGACTGAAACGTCACTGGCTTTCAGAGGGCAAATAAAGCAATGTTTAATCGATTTCAAGCGCCTGGTCGACTGTCGTAATTTAAGTGATTTCTACAAAAGGCCTTTTGTGCATGAAAATGACTCTCTCTGGTTATAAAATAGTACCGTTAACAAAAAATCTTAACTTATTAAGTTGCTAGTAGAAGTTCGCCTGGTTTCTTTGTCTATAAACCCTCTTCTTACATTTAGCTTAACCTTTTCAATTCCTCATCATGTCTTATAAAGATTAGCACGATGCAAAAAATATAATCCAATTGACTTAAGATGCCTACCACTTACTACCTTTACCATTCACAAAAAAAAATTGATCACTCGCCAGAATTAACCACTCAATTTTTCCAAAATCACCGCAGATTTACGCGACCGATAAGACAACCGAGACAAGCTTGCTTAATTTAATCGCACTCATTTGGCAGCAACAACAAAAGTAAACAAACAAACAAACGGTTTGGCGCTCGAGAGTAAACGCATTGCGAGATCAAGCATCAATTACAAAACTTTGTAGCCAGGCGCTGCAAATGTCCAATTCGAATGCAATACGATGCAATTGAGGCTAACCACGAGCGCATAAATACTGCACGCATGCGTCTAGGCCCGCAAGCAGCGCCTTCCAAGCAGCCGACAGTGGTACATTAGCCCTATAGAAACCATTTCTAATCTACAAATCGGGCGTTGTATTTGTAGCCGTGTGATTGTGAGCGTATTTACAGGCGATCACCCGTTGCGGTGCCACCAAAAATATGGGCAATTACTTGAGTAATTATACTCCCTGCCGTACAATTACGATAAGTGAAAAATTATACGATTGTAACGGTGCTATTGGTCGGCTGCAGTAATGGTGATCAATGAGTATTTTTCGATACAGGCTGGTTCATACGAAACATTATTCACTTACTCTTGAGAACTTGTGGGAGTACAAATCGCTATACATCCATAGTTGTTCTTTCAACAGAAAATGGAAGAAATAACTATCTCAGCATAATTTTTTGAAGATTATACAGAAGTACCTATTATCTGTGGTTCAAAAGCCCTATATTCCATTGATATTTGAAATTTATTTATATTTTCACTATTTAAAGTCTTAGCTGATAGAACCTTTTCATATTTTCTTCTTACTTTCGATGCAACCTTACAAAATGATCGATAACATTCACTTTCGCTACGCAGCTCGGTATTAGTGACTACCACCAATTACTTAAAAGTAAGCACACTATAATTGATCCAAAACTAAGTCGTTGAAGCTTCAGTAGAAGCAAATAGCTGCTCTGAACTAAGCTTTCACATGGAAACTATAGACGTCTCAAGAGTGACAACCTCGTCAAAGTATTTAATACGGAGCTAAGCTCGTTGATTCATCAAAAGGAGGGTCTCTTATTCAATGATACTTTCTTCTTTTCATTGGGTGTGTTTTTTATGTTGCGAGTCCGAAATCCAGCGCACAACCCAGAGGAGGGAGTTTTCGTCTTCAAACGGATGCTTTTTGGCTATTCAGAGAATAGTTGGTCTAAGACCGGTAGTCGTGAGTTGCTTGAGCCATATGTAAAATAAACGTTTTACTCCCAAGTGAATGGCGCTCCCAAAATTTTGTGGAATATACCATCGATCATTAATCCTAGTTTACGGATTCGTTCCAGTTATAGCAATGCAATAGAGGAAATAGAAATTTCAGCGATAGAATACATTGAAGATCTAAATAAGATCATCAGACATACTTACATTACACCCTGTCAAAGGCATATATGATGAAACCGAGGACTTATATTTCCTCCTTCGAGTATACTGTGGTATCCCCATGAAAGCAGTGTTCGAACCCTCAATAGAAATTATTTCTGACAACTTAATAAGTTTGCTTGGATCTATGTTAGATCTATGTCAGCGATAGCCTAGTAAAAAGTGTGGATGCAACCACAATTTGACGAGTCGTGTGGTATTAAGAAAAGGTTTTGTAGGTAACATAGGGTTGAGAATGTACTGTACATATGAGTAAGATTTTCTTGATCAGACCTGTATTATTCACTGGCAAAGGTATTTTATATACCCAAGAACCGAAAATGGCCCAGGAACTTTACTTTCCCTACAAAAATAAGCTTCGAGCCGTCATTAGAGCTTGATTATTTTTGAACAACAGCAAGTAAAGGCATTTAATTCTTTAGCTTTGGTCTATCTTAGATCTACGTCAGCGCCAACCTAAAAAAAATGGCATTATTACACAATTTGATGGTTAGTGGTTTTGGAACCAATCGTGCTCTCGCTTTTCTTAGGCCCAAATTATCTTTCAAATGGTTTTCACTGATCTTTCCAAAACCCCAACGATGCCAGTAAGATCTCTGTTTAGAGGAAATTTTCTGGGTGATATCGGTGTGAGATGGGTCTTATATGGATATGTTAAAGTAATGAAATCTCATGTCATTCCAATGAATTCAAATCCCGTGAGTAATCTATCTGCTGGTAGTTGTCGCGTAAGAAAGAGGACTAGGATGTTCAAAACGTTAATGAAACCTATATTAGGTTGCTTTACCGAATGTTATTGTACCATTCAGCCGCCTAGACCAAGACTTGCCGCGCTTTATAAATCAACATCTACTCCTACCACCCATTATAACTGCTTGTGACTCTAGCTTACAGTAATTAATGCCTGCTCTAGAGTCCACGCAAGCCTGTCGATCGCTTACAATCTACACGTCGATCAGCAGCTATAGTTTTTGCGCTGCACTCGGTAGTTGTTCGGTGGTCTGCGGTCGCTGGCGTTAGCGCGCACTCGTGTGGTTACCGATTCGTTTATCAATCAATTAAAAACGATTTATGAACACGGCCCGCATGTGGCGCATAGTCTTGAGTGGCAACTGTAATAAAATACGCAAAGTGCGCATGCGCATGCGCCACCGCAACGGCAAGCGCGCACATGTCAAGAATGTGCGGTCATTTGCCAGCTGCTGCCGAACGAAAATAATTTCCTCAATTTTTTGCTTTGCAGCGCTGTAGTGCCGCACAGTAGTGTGGCAACATGATTTTGCCATTTTGCCACTACAACACCATGCTACAGCTGTGGGGCATGTTGTTGCTTTCATTGTGGTTGAGTTGTTGGTAATCCAACACCACTTGATGTGCGGCTTTGCAGGTTTGCAGGCTTTGTGGGTTACTGGTTTAATGATACCTTTCGGTACTGTTATGTGCAACATGGATTTCCTGCATAACTCAATGTTGTTGGAAGTTCGATAATTTTACGGTGTATTGAATTGCAACAAAGCAACATAATTGAAATGGTTGCACTTGGTGGAGTGGCGTCATAAAGGAAGTGGTGTTGTTGTTGTGGAAAGTGTGTCAATTACACGACGTCCGATTAATGACACACGTGACATGAGTCAACGCTGACTTGTGGTGACTTGAAGTAACACGAGTAGTGTTTCTTTGACTGCGTCTGATATTTTTGGCATGCCAAATTGATTAATTAAGTTGTTTTTGTGTATCGATATCCGTTATTCCATTACTGGCTTCTTTTCGACTGTGAGTCACTTTGTCAAGACAATATGACATACTTGGATTGAAAAGTACTCAGATTGAAATGAATTTTGTGTTCGAACGATGTTTGACTTCTCAGGGGAAATTATGCCACGATCGAACCTACGGCAGCTATGTGCTATATGGTATTAGCCCAATTTGGATGTCATCAAAAGGGGGTCTCTCATCGAGGCTGTTCTCTTCATATCACTGCTCAGAGAACTTTTGTATGACTCCATACTTCGACCTCTACGCCAATAAAGAAGAGAAGAAGTGTTCCAATTTGGTTGAAAATCTTGAAATCCATTCAGATCGTCTCTAAATGTCCAAGTTTTGCAATACTAACTTGCATAACTGAATGCGTTTGTTTAAAAAGGATCTATAGAATATAGTATTTATAATATTTTATGAGTTTTGCTAAGTTCTTCTAGTGGCGATATTAACTAAAATGAATCCTTCCTTTGGCTGCTACTCCTTATGAACCCATCCTCTGTGCATGACTGAGATCAATATTGATGTTAGAGGTTATTTTCGTGTATTTGTTTAATAGTACTGCCCACAGTAAAAACGGGAAGTCTGCAATGTTCGCAGTCCTGAAAGAAATTGTGAACAAAAATAATTTAACCAAGATTCCGGATCCGTTTTGTTTACGTAAACGGGACTGAGCTTTCGAAGACGACAACTTCTGGAAATAATATTCTTGACAGACAGAATTGGTGCTTAGTTAGAAACTGACCGGTTCACATCATGTGTTTGTCCGGATCAATCTGTCAACTCGAAATATTTTAGACATTTCCCTCCCAAAAAAGTCTTAGCGGCTAGTGTTCTCTGAGCTCAAAGTAGACAAGAGTTAGTTGGAATATGATATCTAAGCGTTCTAGAAAGTAAGACTGTTTTGAAATTGCCCATAATTTGGTGTGAAAATTTGTTTTCGTTCAAAGAATGTATGCTCAGATAAGTTTAGACTAGACAGCCCGCTTAAATAGTAGTCCCTACTGTTAGGCAATTAGAACCTTCAAAGCAATGTCACTTAGAAGGTGACAGTGAAATTTTGTTTCAGAAATTTTAAACATTTCGAAGTCGTCTTGTAATTGTATGACCACACCTTATGGCAGATCTAAACGAAAATGCCAAGCTAAGTGTGATCTCAAATATGTCTTGACCGTTGCAAAAGCATAAAAAAATTACAAAAAAATTAGTTTCGCCATAGGTATCGAAACTCATATAGCATATACCTTATACTACTTTATTCCCTAATACCATATAGGTAAAAGGTGCTCCATCCGATGAAGTGAAGAAAAAACACAGAAACTTCAAACTCAATTTCTTACAGGAAAAAGTCAACGGTGTGATTTCACACGATTTTGGCCCAAAAATTATCTGCTCACCGAAGTGTTCTCTCAATAAATCCATTGATTGATGCGCTGTGTGGGAAGTGTCGCCGTCGTGTTGAAACCAAATGTCGGCGAGAGCACGATCTCCATTGACGGTTACCGTTCATCGGCATCATTTTTGAAGAAATATGGACCAATGACCACAATAAACTGTGTTGTTTTCTCTGGATTAAATGACAGTTCTTGGATCCCTTCAAGTTGTTCTTCGGCAATTTTATTTGTTTAATACCCATTGAGCCAGAAATGGGCCTCATCTCTCGAGTAGCTTCAGTTCTTGTACAATATTTTGTACGTTTTCAGCTTAAGATCTTTAAGCAAACTGTGCCAAGTCGTTCCATACTTCAGTCCGAGTTGCTGTAAACGGCACCGAATCGACTCTCCACGGTCTTCGTGTACACTCTCAGCAACGACTGCTATATTTTTTTTACTGCATGCTGGACGTGCTCTATTCGGTCGAATATTATCCAATAATGAATACTGGGTCTTAAATGACAAAATATCTTCAGGAAAGTGTTCCATTATTGCCAAAGGCGTTGTTCAAACTAAAGGCTTTTGAATATCTCCATATTATAAGTGTGATGTTCGACAGTCCGACTCCGACCACAAACTATCGTGCTATGTGTTCAAATCGGGATTTCGAAATGGTCAATCATCTTTAAATATCAAAGCAAAAGTATTGCTTTTATGTCACTACTGTCTGCTAGTTTTACCTTGTGTGCTGGAAGATGCATGGTATGCCGCCCATTCAACAGAGCATTGCTAAAGTGTTTCACCGTGCCTTCTAAAACATTCTTCTAGTACACTTTTGCTACAGTTTTAACCTTATTTTTCTCAGAAGTGAAAAAGTGTTACAGAAGTCCAAACTATTACCAGCAGCTGGATGGTGACCGCGTGGAAGCCGGTTGATCCTACTTTGCTGCAAACAAGTTGTCAGAACATGACTCGTGTTGACCGACGGTAGACGCTTATGTAAAGCTCATCTCGAACAAGTCTTGGCATTAAAATGGTTGATATATCCATTTCTCTTGACATAATTTTCCGCTTTCTGAAGTGATTTCTGGGAATGAGCTCGCGAACAGCTTTTATGAATGTATTGGTTTGAACCGCGCGAGCAGTCTATTTCTGTCAGCAACTGAAAAGGTTAATTTTTGTTAGTTTCATTTGCGCGTTCTCCACACTTATGTTAAGAAATCGCCACTCCATTGTTAATAATCGAAAAAAAAACTTAATATTATACGAACTTAATATTATACATGAGGTATACATTGTACACTTTGTAGCCTTGGCCAGTCAAGTAAGATTTTTTAAATTATTTTATAATTGAAAAAAAACGATTATTCAAAATTTTACCACAGCCGTGTTTCAAACCCATAGCGCACCAAGTGATACCATACTCTGCAACATCTTTCGTACTGGAGCTGCTTTAAGCATTAAATAATTACAAGCATTCACTTTCCATTTCCACCAAACACCACACATTTCAATTTAACAACTTTCACAAATTAGCTACAGCACAACACAACGGTTAAAATTAATAGCGTTAGTGACTTGTGTTTACATTAATTAGCCGGGAAAATATGTTTGCATACAATCGCACGCACATGACAGTGAGATATAAAGCAATAACAGCAATTGTAATAATAACAATAACAAAAAAAATGGCGATAACAGTAAACCAAATAATAATCAAGCGTTGAAAGGGCAAACGCTGTCAGCGAGGCGTCTTCAGGCGAGGCGACGACGAAAACAGACAACTGCTTGCATGTGTGTGTTTGTTTGTGTGCTCTCCGAAAAGTGGCAAATAAATTAATTATGTTAATTTGTTTACTTGGCTTAAGCGCTAAGCCAGCCAGCGACACTTGACAGGCGTAAAACCACAAAAGGGATGAGCGGGTTACAGTTAACCGAGTCTTTGTGTGTAAATAAATTTCGAAGCACCTGTGGAAAAGCTAATTAATGCAGCACAAAGCGCTACAATAACAACAAAAGGCGCGAGCAGTCATGTAACTGTATTAATAATTGCGTCAAAAAGCGCGCGCGCAACAGCAACAACAATAATAATATGCGTAACAACAAATACGTGCGCACAATTTATTAATTACGTATACGCAGCGTCGCACTCGCAGCTCATTCGCGGTCTTCAGCGTATATGCACCGCCGTTATAGTTCAACAACCCGTAACTGACGCACTCAAAGTCAGCAAAGCATATTAAATCGCTGGTGGCAGCTTTTAAGCTGCGAATTTCCGCTGACATCTTAATTTTATCATCCCTTTCAAAGTCTCATTCCTTACTGAAAGTTCTGGTTGTCTAACTAAAAGTATGACTTTGTTGTGACAAACTCTTCAACATGTCTTTAAGCAGAGTTGCTGCCAATTTCGTGTGGCACTGACGACAGACAGTTTGCCACAAAACAAACAGTTCATGGCACTGCGCGTCGGGAATGACTTGGTTGGTGACACTTTGTCTGGCTTGAGTGGCAATGATGTAACTAAACACAGCTAGATGAGTGTCACTTTCTATGAGTGGAAACTGAAATGATAAGAGCGGTGATAGGAGGAAACTAAAATGTTATCATCCCACGATAATTTACTGAAATACTGTTGGAAAACACTATTCAGTAGTCTCTTCATAAGTCGTAACCCTTTTATGTTCTTAATATAATGACAGATAGTAGAAGAAAGAGCGAGAGATTGAGTGATTGAAAGAGGCAGCAAAATACAAAGGCACTTAGATATTGTACTTAAATTTCCCATTAAAGCAACATTATATGAAGTTTCAATAATTTTAGGCGGAAAATTTCACAAATACCTTAAAAATATACAAGGTCTGTCGCAAAAGAAACAGAACTTTTTAAATATAACTGTTTCTGGTGGCGCCACCTATTGGTGAGTATATGAAATAAAAAGTTTGATCTCTTGTTGACATTTCGTAAAAATTTTAAGACAATTGGATAACTACAATCGATGTTATCGATCAAAAAGTGACAGCAGCTTTTAGTCATCGGTCGTAAAATGCAAAGAGCAAATATTAAATTTTGTTTTAAACTTGGGAAAACGTTTACTGAAACATTTCAAATGATAAAAAAAGTTTATGGTGATCAGTGCCTATCCCGTAGTAATGTGCATGAGTGGTTTAAGCGATTCCAAGAAGGTCGTGAGGACCTCTGTGACGATCAGAAGTCGGTCGTCTTCAGAAGTCAAAAATAAATACAATGCTGATTTGTTTTTACGATTCCGAGGGTATTGTACACCGAGAGTTCGTCCCACCTGGCCAAACGATTAATGCTGTGTTTTACCTTGGGGCTATGAAGCGTCTTTTGTCACGCATTCGTCGTGCTCGACCACAATACCGTGAGGCATGGTTCTGGCGCATGTTGCACGATAATGCGCCGTGTCATAGTCGACGCTTGTCACAGATTTTTTGACAAAAAACTCCATATTAACCATTAATCACTCACCCTACTCACCTGATCTGGCACCCTGTGATTTTTACCTATTTGGAAAACTTCATTTGCCCATGAAAGGACACTGGTTTCAGAACATTTCAGCTATCCAAAAGGCGACGACCGATATTCTCAAGAGTATTCCGAAAAATGACCTTAAACACTCATTTGAAATGCTAATTGACCGGGCTAAACGCAGCATCGAAGCACAAAGAAACTACTTTGAACAAAAAAATATAACTTTTGAAAAATATTAATTTTTTGTTGTTTTTTTAACAGTCCTATTTCCTTTGCGACAGACCTTGTAGAAAAGAATCATCGATAACAAATCATTTTAAAATAGATTATCCAGAATACAATAGGTCAATTGGAGTATTTTTGTAGCATTCGTACATATGTATGTCAGTCCGTAATTTTTGAGGACAATATGCTATGCAATTTTGACGTGAACCAGAATAAAACTTCACATAAAAATTTGTATTGCCTTACTATATTTATACTATAACTTTTTTGAACTATTAGGTGACTATTAAAGTATTTTTTAAAACAAGCCTTAGAAATTTCCTACTTGTATTTAAATCTGACAGAGTAACTCTCATCTGGGCGTCGGTATCTCTTTACGTCGACGTTCTCTGACAGAACATTATTTGTTCGAAGGGTGTTTATGAATTAACAAATGAGTCTCTTCATTATTTTAACATTGAGATCGAGAGCTGTTCGCAGTTACCTAGAGAGATAGATAGATAGAGAGAGAGAGAGAAGAGAGAGAGAGACAGATAAAGAGAGATAGATAGATAGAGAGAGACAGATCTTCTTAATTGGCGTAGACACCGCTTACGCGATTATAGCCGAGTTAACAACAGCGCGCCAGTCGTTTCTTCTTTTCGCTGCGTGGCGCCAATTGGATATTCCAAGCGAAGACAGGTCCTTCTCCACTTGGTCCTTCCAACGGAGTGGAGGCCTTCCTCTTCCTCTGCTTCCTCCGGCGGGTACTGCGTCGAATACTTTCAGAGCTGGAGTGTTTTTATCCATCCGGACAACATGACCTAGCCAGCGTAGCCGCTGTCTTTTAATTCGCTGAACTATGTCAATGTCGTCATATATCTCGTACAGCTCATCATTCCATCGGATGCGATATTCGCCGTGGCCAATGCGCAAAGGACCATAAATCTTTCGCAGAATTTTTCTCTCGAAAACTCGTAACGTCGACTCATCGGTTGCTGTCATCGCCCAAGCCTCTGCACCATATAGCAGGACGGGAATTATGAGCGACTTATAGAGTTTAGCTTTTGTTCGTCGAGAGAGGACTTTTTTGCCATGGTCGTCATCAAAAGGGGGGTCTCTCATCCGAGGCTGTTTCTTTAACGTTTTCATTGGTATTGTTTTTTTACGTGGCGGGTCCCAAGCCCAGCGCACAACCCTTGTAGGGAATGTTTCGCCTTCTCACTTTAGCTCACCTTCGAACGGATGTTCTTAGGCTACCCAGAGGATACTTGGTCAAAGACCGGAAGTAGTGAGCTGCTTGAGCCATGTGTAAAAGAATCGTTTCTGGCCACTCCCAAGTGAATGGCGATCAGAGAACTTTCCTCACTTGCGTGAACTTCTACACATGACTCCATCCTCCAGAGAGACAGATATGGCGATAAATTGAGATAAATAGGAAAAAATAAATAAAAGCTATCTTGATGTTGCAGTTGGGTTAAAATAAAACTTTTTATCATGCTTTCTGGTTCCACTTCTTTCATTGAATGCTATATATCCTCCAGCAGTTATGTTAGTCTAACAAGCTCAGGAAAGTGTAAGTGAACTCGGTTAATTCTCCTCGCGATTGCTGTATAGATTGCGCAGTTATCGCATAATAGAAAATATCTGTTGTTATATTTGTTGCTGCGCCAACAAAATTCCTAACAAGTAGTTTTGAGGAATGTCGACTAGACAGTACTTCCTCGGTAAAAAAAAAAATCGGGATTCGTTCCAATTACTTAGCCATAATTGTCATGAGAACAAGTTATAATACTACGTTGGGTCTTTGGTTATAGATATAAAGAAAATATACTTAAATAATTCCATAGATATATCGACATGTTCCGAACTTGCTTCCTTCTAGAAAGTTGTCGAAAAGGAAAAAGGCTTAAAGCTTCTTCTACGAATTTTTCAACTTAGTACCTATTTAGTACTCAAATATAGTCTGGTCACTGCTGTGGTTCTCCTCAAATCTTCAAATCTACCCAACTAACATACTTTAACACCACTTTGTCTTCTTATTTCACTCACTTGCGTTTATTTTCATTTACTTATATTCTTTGCTTTATGGAAACATCAAATTTGCTGTACAGTTTGTTGTTGCGTTTGCTTTCACCAGCACATTTTCCCGTTGCCTCATCATCATAACTGGCATAGTTATTATAGTACATATTATACACAACACATTTTGCTCCAACATTCTGTAGTTTTGCCAGCATTTCTGGCATTTTCGCTCACCAAAGTCGATATCAACGTCCTCATCATGGCATAAGACATAAGAGCTCATAAAGCTTAGATATAATCATATAGACGTTATTCATATACAAGTATGATGAGTGAATATGTTGAGAGGACATACATTTATAAACTAGTGTGTGTTTATTTATGAGTTATATAATGTGTTGATGGTAATGAAAATTTGCGAAATGTGCAATCTACTTAGGCATATTGAGTAAAATAGAAAATATATAGTATGTGCAGTAACGAAAAGTGCTGGTTTCACATGTGAGCTAAATTGACATTCCTATAGGCATATAGAGGGCAACATTTCATAGTATAGTTCAACCGTTAGTAAGCAGTTGGCTATTTTTATGAAATGACTTAAAATTTTGGAAATTTTATTTTGAAGAAAACTTCTTTATTGCGAAAGTAATAATTTAAGAAGCGTAAGGCAACCAGTGACAGTAATAAAATCGTAATCATGTGAGTCGTTCACTGCGAGGCACCTCTGTTCATGAAGATAACAATATTACATGTTTAATGGCAATATGTTACAAGATCATAAGCTTTCTGAATTTCTAATGAGAATACTAACTACCACATCGAATACGAGTCTTAAAAAAGATGACTCGTATTTGACTCCCAGCTACTTTATTTCATTTCACATACTCGAAATTCATCTCGTCATCCAAATTTTGTTTAGTGCGCCAAGAATCTATTAAAAGTTTGAGAGGTCATACCGAGGCCTCACTCCAAATATGTTCAAAAAACACTTACTTGTTAGTTAAAAAAGTTGCTTATATTGAATTTGGTGAAAGCTACTAACTTGGAATACCTGAAACTAATGTTATATAAAAAAATATACCTTAAATTTTTGCTAAGCCTTGTTGAAAAGCTTCGAATAAATCTAAAATCTATTAGCCATACTGAGAAGAAAACAGGCGTGTTATTTCTCAGCTTTTCTTCGAGGCGTGCCACTATAAGAAATCGTTTGTTTGTTCGCTTTTAGGCTACAAAAAAGGTTGTTATTTTTCGTTTTTATTTTCAACAATAAATTTATTGTACTGGCAGTTATTAGAAATCTATGGCTCATAGGTTGGCAGCTAAAACAGAAGTATCAAATTTTCTTTGGCTTAACTTTATGGAACAAATCCAAAACAAACAAAATATTCGAAAGCTGGTGATAGAACTATAGCTTAATAGGTTGCATAACCCCACTGACACTTTGTATCCCGTTAAACGTACATATACTCAAATGTTTACCAATAGAGTAGCTGATAACTGTTCTCAGTAATTAATGTGTGTTAATGCTACTGAAATAACTGAAATATTTACTACTGAATTAACTAATTAGACTATTGCGCATGAAACTTACAACACTACTTGAACAGTTGCAGCTGCTCGTCTATTTTCGTCATTGTCAACATGAGACTTCTCCATTGTTTTTTAATTTTTCTACATTTCTAAGTACTTTCAATAGTAACAATAATAGTATATGGTAAAGTTAAAGAAAAGATAAAAATAGTGTGTTTCAGCTGTTCATAAAATAGCCTTGTCATCTGTCATGGCTCGTTTTTAGTTAAAGCAGTTATTAGAGTTGAAGTGATCTTAGGTATACTTGGATATTAGGCAAAGTTAAATTTAGTGAGATTCATAACGATGTTCGAAAAAATATTCGAAAGAATTTGTTCTTATACCCATTTGATGCGGAATTCTAGGAGTATTTATCGAATAAAATAGCTATCTTAAGAGAACCGTCTAACTAACCTGTCTTCTTTATAAGCATTAATACAGTTCTTGGCTTTAAAGTGGTCGAAGAGTGAAGGATTTTTTTTTAAGTTTCCCAGACATTGACACCTTTCATCTGGTTGTGAAACCATATCTCATAATGATTCCTTTACAATTCCGATATCAACATTATTGAAAATGTGTAAAGTGGGAGGATTCAAAGGTTTGAGAAGAAGTAAAGCTTCATTATTTTATTAGATCTGATCTAAGAACGAATCTTTAGAATTTTCGACGGTTTAATAACTTTATTGTTTCATAATTTGGTATTTTAATGCTCAAGGATGCAACATTTCTGTTCCAGGATAATCATTTTGTACTAATTCCCCATCATTTGTACTTCAAAGCTTTTACTCTACCAAAAGTAAGCGCGCGTAAGCTACAAACACTACCATCCACCATTAAATAATATCCATAAGATTAAATTATTTATGAGTTAAGATAACTTTCTACTGCAAAGCAAGCTCCAACAGATAACATAATCTGGTATTTAGTAGTTCAAAACAGTTATAAACATAGAAAGGTGAATGAAATTGTACAAATTCTCTAACAATTGAAGCAAAAGCAAATAACTACTAGAATAATAACATACACTCGTAAAAGAAAACACATGAAAGCGAAAGCGTGTTGAAAGCAAACAAACAGAAGAATTTTACCACGCTTGGGGGAAGCAAACGAAATCTGTGGCAGCAGTTGAGGTAGCAACATACTGAAGTGGCAACTACACATAACGGTTAGTCGGAAGCCGGTAGAAAAAATGCTTTTGATTTATGGTGAACAATTAATTTTTTGTCTCGCAGCTAAATGAGTGTGGCTGTGGCATGCAATACATGGAGTACATAGGTTGTAGGCTTAGAGAGACCCCGCTCGTGACCATGGCAAACAAAGCAGACAACAACAAACCGAAAATAAACGCATGTCGCGTGCTATAGTAGTTGAAGAATGGTCTTAGGAATGCCATTTATGCCGGCCGGTGCTCACCGCAGCTGACATTCATACTGCTAGGGGGTTGAGTGCGTAGACATTTTGTGGTGGGGAAGACATACTATGCGCATATGAGTGTGTGATGCTATGCCAAAGCTTTGTTTTGTCTTGTTTCCTATACTACATGGTGGTATGTATGTGAAGCTGTGTTATGCAATGCTAAGTTATGTTGGGTAGTGGTATGCTATCTTGCGCTATGCTGTGTTATGTTATGTTATGTCCAGTTAAGTTAAGTTATATTATGTCATGTTATGTTATGTTTGTTACGTTAAGCTATATTAAATATGTTATAGTATGCTCTGTTAAATTATGTTATTTTTTCGCTATATTATATTATGTTATGTTAAGTTATGTTATAGCAAGTTAAGTTATTTTATGTCATATTACATATGTTATGTTATGTGGGACTTTTTGTGAATGCGCATTTCATAGCTTTGCTGGGACTACTTTATAAGACTTTTAGTTAAGTTATGTACATATGTACTTTAAGTTAAGTTAAGTTTTTTACGTTAAGCTTTATTATGTTATGGTATGTCATGTTAAATTATGTTACGTTATGCTATTTTTTCGTTGTTTTATAATAATCCATGCT
This sequence comes from Bactrocera neohumeralis, assembly GCF_024586455.1. Lineage (NCBI taxonomy): Eukaryota > Metazoa > Arthropoda > Insecta > Diptera > Tephritidae > Bactrocera > Bactrocera neohumeralis. Next base: position 64,710,740 of record NC_065922.1, read on the forward strand.
ATTTTATGTTATGTTATGCCCAGTGAAGTTAAGTTAAGTTGCGTTATGTCATGTTATGTTATGTTTGTTACGTTAAGCTATAGTATGCTCTGTTAAATTATGTTATTTTTTCGTTATATTATATTATGTTATAGCAAGTTAAGTTATTTTATGTCATATTACATATGTTGTGTTATGTGGGACTTTTTGTGAATGCGCATTTCATAGCTTTGCTCTGACTACTTTATAAGAGTTTTAGTTAAGTTATGTACATACGTTAAGTTAAGTTAAGGTAAGTTAAGTTTGTTATGTTATGCTTTGTTATGTTATGGTATGTCATGTTAAATTATGTTACGTTATGCTATTTTTTCGTTGTTTTATAATAATTTATGCTATTTTATGTTATGTTATGCCCAGTGAAGTTAAGTTAAGTTACATTATGTCATGTTATGTTATGTTTGTTACGTTAAGCTATATTATGTTATATTATGCTTTGTTAAATTATGTTATTTTTTCGTTATATTACATTATGTTATCTTAAGTTATGTTATAATAAGTTAAGTTATTTTATGTCATATTACATATGTTTCGTGAATGAGCATTTCATAGTTTTACTGGACTTCTTTATAAATGGTAAATGTATGTAACTGAAATACCACCAAAAGGTCGAGTCGCGTATTTTCTCTGCTCTCATTTCTCGACAGCGAGTTTTAATTCCAACAAACTTTTGTTTTTATCGTGTTTGAGCAACAATTTAACATTGAAGTGTTAGCATGTTGCACGTAACAGTATGCAATGTTATTATTTTTGTTATTGTACTCACGTACATGAGTTAGCGCTTACTTTAAGCTAAAGGAATGTTAGGAACCTTTAAAATAAATGTTTTAGGTACCAAGTTCGTCAGTACTGTAATTTTACCGAAGTCAATAATTTACTCTGGAGTTTCGGTTATTTTTTTTCAAGGATCGGGTCGCTGATTAATGTGGTTAAGGCGGATATCGAGCAGTATATTCGTAGGATAAAGCCATAAAGACCAGCGAAGTCCTGGAAAGTTGAGTAATCGAGATGCAATACTGATAATGAGATGACAGCCAAGACTGTAAACGTCTCTATAATATAATATAGAATTCAATATTTGCTGAAGAATATAAAAATAGGTTAATAATTATGACCTCCGGAGCTTGAAACATTTGTAGTACTTTAATAGCTGTTAACCATCATTCAATAAACACCCTGTATCTGACTCACAGCACTTCTACTCGCTAAAACTTCTGCTGCTGCATTAGTTCCGCTTTAGTTTGTTGCCACGTTGGCTCACCTGTTTGCACACTGTTGATCACTAAAGCTGCTGTCTTGAAACATTTCACTAACGTTTTGTTGTTGCTTTCACGTTCGCTGCTATTATTAGTGTTGTTATTGCTGGCAGCGCACTTGTTATGATTTATATCAGTTTTATTAAATGTTTTCACAGTCACTTTCGGTGTACGAACTACCACCCCCAAAGACTTTAATCCTGGCGGACACAGAAGTTGGTGCCACAGAGCACAATCAAATAAATTTTACCTTTTTGTGTTGTAGGTGGGCGGTGTATGTATGTATTTCAGGTACATGATACATATAATGTCCAGCGCTAAGTTGCGTGCTGTCTTGCACGAGATTTTAATTTGAAGCGACTCATAGCAAATAATTGAGATGCCAGTGTTGCGCGCTCTTCTGTAAGCTTAAATTATTGTTGGCTTGTGTTAAAGATACTGCTTTGTTGTAATTTACGTTTAAATTTTTATTAAAAAGTGTTGCTATAGCATATTTTGTGCTTTATGGTGGACTCAATTGAATTTCCGCTGCATTTCCAGTACATTGAATAATTTTAGATGGCGTATACGACATGGTGTACCACGAGAACACTTTAGTATAAAAGATAAACATTACAGAAATTTCGTTTTTTTTTGAGAGTTGACGTTGCATTGAAGAAAAAAATACATACAAATTATAAAAAAATATACAGAAGAATAAGATTTTAAAATATTTTAGCTATAGCTTCCCCTTTCATCAACTGGTAAGCATTTCTCTACTTGAAAATATTAAAAAAAACTCATAATTGCAAGGCAATGTTGCATTCTCCACCATTTACTTTGTCTCACTCCGCTCTATAAAATATATGCTGCGTCAAAAAACAACAAACAACGCCACTTTAATTTGCATATTTGTCTGTCTAGCCAAGCGTGACCTTAACTCTGCACCGCTCATACCGACACATGTTGCAAGTTCACAATTTCCTGTGACAGTGTGGCAAAAAAAATTGTAGCCAACCTTTTTTGCCATAAAGAGAACACACTCACACAATCTGGACTTAAGCTTTTCTATTGTACACCACTCTTAAGCGCACAAGCATGGCAAATTAGCAGCATAATGAAAATTTGCACAATGACCAGCATTTAGTGTGGAATTTTTGGACAATTTGCAGCTTGGCTGGTGGGTGTGGGTAAATATTTTGGGGAGACAAAAGAAAGATAAAGCTTATAAGCTGGACATAAGTAAGCCAAGGGGAAAAGCTTATCAAATATGAGAAGACGAATCATGGATATGTTTGTGCTGCAGTGCTTTTCTCTATGCTGTACTTCTGCATATGTGTAAAACTTGTGAAAACTCTTGCTAATTAATGTGTATTCATTAGTACTTTAATGTGAAGTTATGCGTACATAAATTGGTTAAATAAATATTTGTTGCAGATAATATAATATATTTAGTCATGTACTTCATTTAATTTTTATTTTCACCTTTTTTATGGTAATCTATATTAGTCTCTTAGTATAAAAATCACTTCCACCTTAGTCCCAATACTACAAAATAAAATAATAGTACAGGGTAAAATAAATATATGACGATCAAGTCGGTTCTTTTAGTAATATAAGTGCTTAGGCGGCTTGTCAAAGTTCTGTAAGGACTCTATCATTATTTTGTCCCTGTCGAATTTCCCGAAATGAATTCGCGAACATAAAGAAAGAAACTAAATTTCACGCTAATTACACCGGTCAACACGATTTTTGGTCTGACATCTACATGAAATTTTAGTTGTCTGCAAAAATCAAAAGATTTTTTTTCGGTTAAATCAGAAAGGATTCGATGATTTTTTATATTTTCCTAAATTTCACTATAGATTATAATTAGAAAATTTTTTATATCAAGAGTCGATGAAACGATGTTTGATAAACCTGATTTATAAATGTTCAAGAAATTGGTTTTAAAATATATTTTTTTTTTTTATGCTCATATGAGCTCTCTCAAAAGATTTTAAACCCCAAATACTTATCTCTATTATTTTGTAAATGATTATTAATATTTAAGTGTTTTTCAAAAACACGATTCAAGCATGAGAACAGAAACCCCAAAAAGGATTTTTGTTAATTGTTAAGGTTGGCATGAAAAGGTATACTTCTCTGCCTGATAGGTTTTTATCGAAGAATGGTCTATATTGTTACATATTTTTAACGCATGTTCTCCAAATGGCCAGTGCCCCGTTATGGTTATATGCTGTGAGTCTATATAGAACTTACAATACCTAAACCTATATAATAAGTCCATAGTTCTAGTTTTGTCGTATTTTGACAGTATCTGCTTCTATATATTGCGTTCAGCTATAGATTTCCATCTGCTCTGAGCTATTTGTTCAAATTGCGTACTGAGCTTCCTCTTGATCGTTCCTAGCGTGCACGGTATTATTTCTGCCTCGGATTTTTCTAGAGAGGCTTCTGGCTTGGCAAAATCTCTATCAGATTTACAGTTGTCTTGTTCCAATTTATTTACAGTTGTCTAGTTCCATAATCTAGCAGCAATTTTGTTTAGTTAATGTTTCATTTAATCATTGGGTTTTTCTCCAGTGGATGGAGGAAAACATTTTACAGAAAAAAACAGGAAACAATTAAAGATTGAAAAAGCTAGGAAAATCTTATAAAGAGATACAAGAAGTCGTAAAATGCTCTCCTTTAATGGTAGGAAATGCCTTAAAATGAAACTGATGTACGAAAGCGCAAAACATCCACTGCAGACGATCGCTACTGCAAAACTAACCTCTTTGCATCAGGCAGGAGCATCCGTGCAGATCTTAAATTTGTCAGTTAATATTTAAACTGTTCGTAGACGTTTGGGGCAGAACAAATTATTTGCCAGAAGTATACGAAAAGTACCGCTACTGAAAAAGAAACACTTGGAAGCACGCATACAACTTGCAAAAAAGCATGGTTCCAGGCCCGTGGCTAAATGGCGAAACATATTGTGGTCAGACGAATCCAACTTTTTTTTATTACAGGTTTTAGGAACTTTGTTCGCCGTTCACCCAAATCAGAATATAATTCTCGGTTTACAACAAAAACCGTTAAACAGGGCGGCGCCAAAATCATGATATGGGTTTGTTTTTCTCATAGTGGGTTTGATTCACTTAATTGACGGCATCATGGATCAAGGGGCATATGTCAAAATATTAAATGAGGTAATGTTACCATATGCCTTCATAGAATATGCTATTGATATGGGTTTATCAACAGGATAATGACCCTAAACATACTAGCAAGTGCGCAAAATAATGGTTTATAGTCAACGGGGTTAAGATTATGCGGTGACCTGCTCAGTCTCCAGACCTCAACCCAACAGAAATGGAAAATCTGTGGTCCGATACCAAGAAAAGAGTAGCTGAAGAGAAATCAACCAATTCGAGTACTTTATGGCAGGTAGTGAAAGAGGCTTGGAAAGCAGTACCAATAAAACGTTCCTACGATTTCACAGACTCCATGCCTCAGAGATGTGAAAAACCGAGGTTATTCAACGAAATTGTTTTATTATTCTGTGAAACTTTGGAAGCATATAAGTTAAAAATTTAGAACGGTCTCGTATTACATAGAATACTCCTATTTTTATGTGTTTTTTAGTTTACGAGGTGTGTTCAAAAAGTATCGCGAATATTGTGTTTTTTCAAAAATTATTTATTTATTCATGAATATCCATCTATCAGTTTAGGGAACAAGAAAAAATCACAGCGGGCCAGATCTGGGGAATACGGTGGCTGCAGCATCATTAGTGTGTTGTTTTTGGCCAAAAAGTCGCGCACAAGCAACGATGTGTGAGCAGGGGCGTTATCGTGGTGCAAAAGCCAACTTTTGTTCTTCCACAAATCCGGGCGTTTCTGGCGGATTGCTTCGCGCAAATTGCGCATAACTTGCAGGTAATATTCCTTATTGACCGTTCTTCCCTGTGGCAAGAACTCATGATGCACCACGCCCCTGCAATCGAAGAAAACTGTCAGCAAACTGTCGCGATACTTTTTGAACACACCTCGTATTTGATATAGAGAGCGATATAAAATTTTGTTTATGTTAAATTGAAATATATGAAATGTGGAAATATTACAATAAATTATCGATATGGATTTAAAAACGTTGAGTATATTTTGCTACTATTAAGATTTATTTTCAAATACTTGATTCAAAGAAAAATTGAGGCGCTGCCATTAATTTCAATTTGAAATATATATTTGTATATATATGAACTCATAGCGCAACGCTATCGAAGCATAGACTTATTAAATACCAATAACTTAAATGATTTGCGAACAATGCCAAATCATGCCAAGAAAAAATCAGACAAATAACAGAACAAGTTAAGTGCAAATCGACAGTGACAAAAAGACCGCTAATATTTCCAGACAAATTGAACTAAATTGCCACAATTAGCACTAGCGCGCTTTTTTCCTCCCGAGCAACTAGGCATAGTGTTTGTGAATTGAATGAATTGAGTACATTTCGATTAAAATTGTCAATCGTTAATCAATGCGAAAGACCGCATGGAGAACATGAGCAGCAAAAAAAGACCAGCAAGTGTGTTGTGTGGAAAAAAGTGAAGGTTGATGAAAGCGAGACGCTGATTGAGCGCCTGCTGAGTGTACAGTTCAATTGTGAGGAAACGAGCAACTTTCCAGCAACAATCAGCGTTAAGTGATTAACAAAGCGGTCAGATCAGCTGTTAAAATCGAACACTTATGTAGCGCAATTGCAGCCGAACTCGAGCCGCGCGTGTCTGGACAAATTAAAGCCTCACTCAACACTAACTGTCATTTGAGTGACATGCAAATGGACACATCAAGCAATTAGTAGCACGACAGCCGATCAGCGCTTGAACACAAAAAACGCTACAAAAATAAAAATAAAATAATAAATAAATAAAAAGGCGCGTCTGCTGCTTTATTTATTTAATTTCGACTTCTTTAAATATATTCATTTAAAATTTGCCAATTTGAATGCAAATTTTTTCGCTAACACACTTCTTTCCAGCGGCTCAAAATATGCATTATGACAATTGAATTATTTACAACTTCCTGCGCTGGCGCGCCAGCTTGCGCCGCCACACTAATTTATTTTTTACAATGCGCAATTTGCAATAAAAATGTGCGATTTCAAACACTTTTGCGCGATTTTGTGCAGCTTTAGGTTTTTCACCACATTTTTTTATTATTTCTTACTTGCTTACTTTTTTGTTGTTATTTCCAAGTGTATTTTGCGCAGCACTTCAATACGCCTCCGCGCATGCGCAACGCTATCGTTGCAATAATCGCTCACTCATTCACACGCGCATGCGCTCGTACACTGTTGCCTTTGCATTTACGCTTTGCCGCCGAGTTCAACGTACGCGTACGCGCCTACCTTCAGCTCCAACGGCGGCAGCCCTGCGCGCACCTGCCCATTGGCGCAATGTGCGACGTCATACTGTTCCGCTGCCCGCGGCGTCGCTTCACCGCAGAAATACAGGCAGTTAGTCAGTCGTGCCAACGCATGCATTGTTGGCAGCCGGCTGCCGGTCGCCGCGCTGAGTTGAGGTCGTTAAACACGTTGCCAGCATCTAAGCGCTCCACTTCACGTCCCGTTCGATGGTTATCTACCACCATGCATGTGAGTACACCAATAAGCCGCTCCGCACAACCGTTCCGCGCCGCATACTGCCAGGTCGAACTGCACTTCCCTTTATCTGTCTGTTGGCGTGGCAGCGCTGATACTCATAAAAAATAGTTCTATGTGTACTTTTGCGCACAGTTCACTTGGTCGTTGATCTTTAGCGCGTTGATCGCGAGACTGCCTGTGTAACGTCGCGCGCGTCCCTTGCGCCCAGTGCTGTGTCTAGGCAGCTTGCCTGAAGTGTTGCAAATCCCACTATGGTTGCTACGCCCATAAGTTTCAATGTTGTTGTTGGCTTAGAAATTGCATATTTACCTCTATTCGTCTTTAGATCCACTCAAAGTTTATGACTTTTTAATTTATGCATTCGCGCGGTGTGGGTCTTTTGTATGATTGCTTTTCTATTTTTATTTTTTCGAAAAAGTCGTTTACCCTATTAAAGCTACGATGTCATAAATTCATGATCTGTATTTCAATAGTCATTTGTTGCTAGCTGCCTCTTCATTTAAGCCATCAAATGTCATCTTTTATGACGCAATAAATATGAGGAACTTACGACGACATTGCGCTCGTTATATACGTACTCGAACGTCTTGATACAGTTACGGATAATTTGTTTGCTTTAATTATGGTAATAGCAAATATTCTATTTAAAACGTTTGCTTTGCATTTGCAAGCGGAAGCGATATGCCATCTTGCAGATCAGAGCGCGCTGAAAGCTGTCTCTTTAGTAGGAAGAGCTTCGCAGTTCCCGACTTTAGTTGTAGCGAATATGGTTTCCCCACCTTACTTTCTCTGACTTTGGCGCCAATCGGAAATTCCAAGTGTAGCCAGGTCCTTCTCCACCTGGTCTTTCCAACGGAGTGGAGATCATCTTCTTCTTCTGCTTCCCCGGCGGATACTGTGTTAAATACTCTCAGAGCTAGAGTGGTTTCATCCATTCAGACGATACAATATAGCCAGCGTAGGCGCTGTTTCTTAATTTGCTGAATCGTCATACATATATCGTTCAGCTCATCATTCTATCGACTTCGGTATTCGCCGTTGCAAACGCGCAAAGAACCATAAATCTTCCGCAGAACCTTTCTCTCGAAAACTCGTAACGCCGACTCATCAGATGTTGTCATCGTCCATGCCTCTGCACCATATAGCAGGACGGGAATAATGAGTGACTTATAGAGTTTGGTCTTTGTTCGTTGAGAGAGGACTTTACTTCTCAATTGCCTGCTCAGTCCGAAGTAGCACCTGTTGGTAAGAGTTATTCTGCGTTGGATTTCGAGGCTAACGTTGATGTTGATGTTAATGCTGGTTCCAACATAGACGAAATTATCTACGACTTCGAAGTTTTGACTGTCAACAGTGACGTGGGAGCCAAGTCGCCAGTGCGACGACTGTTTGTTTGATGACAGGATATATTTCATCTTGCTCTCGTTCACCACCATACCCAATTGCTTCGCTTCCTTATCCAGTCTGGAGAAAGCGGAACTAACAGCGCATTTGTTGAGGCCAATGATATCAAATTCAACGGCGTACGCCAGCATCTGTACACTGTTATAGAAGATTGTACCTTCACGATTCAGCTCTGCAGCTCGAAGCATTTTCTCCAGGAGTAGATGGAAGCAGTCGAACGATATATATATATATATTGATTTTTCGTTCTCATCGGAGTTTAACAGGATGTTTTAGATGTTGATGTTCAAACGATATTCAAAAAGGGTCTTTATATTATTCCTTCCTACTTTTACCTCGAGAAACCTTATGAACTTAAGCAAAGCAAACTCCAGTTGGGCTAAGGTCTATGACTGACCGAGATTTTAGCAGCTAAATTTTACTGTTTTGTAATGTCAGAAAACTCCTAAAATGTAATATTTTTTATTAAGAAAGTGTCTTCAACACAACACAAAGCAGATTAGGCGATTGATTTCAATCATCTACGATGATAGGTAATTTACCAGCCGAAGAAGAGAAGTTTCTAAGTCACTATCTCTAAATAACATATAGTATAATCACGAACTTAATCCATTGGATAAGCTCAAACAAATATCTCTCTCCTCTCGCAGTTGAAAACTGTACTCAATAATTATAAAATTGGGATTTCTATCTCCGAAATAAGCTTTCTTTTACTTTTTACCGTTTCAAACTGCTTAAACTCTTTGCGAAATATAAATTTTAATTTCATTTAACATACATTAAGCTCTAAAGTAGACGGTATGATAGCGAGAACGAATTGGCGTAGAATAAAAATAGAAGTGAAACTCGAAATGCAGTGGCGATAGGCTGCGAGTGTGACAGCTGCCGACTAATCTTACTGATTCTGTAGAGAGATAATGAAGAATTGTTAATGGCAAGCTATGAGGCAGTGCGAAATGCCGAAGTGGCGGTAATATCACTCGAGCCGCGTTTCGAATGTGTGGCTGAAATGCATACAAGTGGCTTAATTGAAATCGAGCATTGACCGGCGTCAGTTGGGTGACCAGCTGAATATAAAATACTTAGCTTAAGAAATGAGTGAGTCAAAGAAGAAGTGATGAATATTTTTTTATGAAAGCAGTAAACATTACAAATATACTATTAAAGTATATATATATAAATATGACTACTAATAATGATTTAATCATATATAATATAGCTATCACATATGCTTGAAACGTTTAATTCTTACTTCGGATGCCTCTAAAATCGAATTCGTATATTTTGGAGTTAGATCTAACCTTTAAAAAATAAAAGGCAATGGTTAGTGAAATATGTAATTTTCACGAAGAATAACCCAATTTTTTTTAAAAAGATCTACTTTCGAAAATGTATGAAATCGGTTGCTAATTTCCATTTCGAAAGTACAGACTTAAGTACTTCCAGTTATAACTATCCAATGAATATCTGGTAATTATTTATAATTGTTCAATAAACTCGTCAACCAGTTATATAACAAATAAATAGATAACCGACTGATCAGTAAGGTTTTAGTGATATATACTAATATATAAGACCTTTACTAACTTAAGGAGTCATTCACGAAGAACTTTGTTTTATTGAAATTGAATTTTTATACACCGGTTATTGGGAAAAAATCTCAAATATTAAAATTTACTCTCTGTTTGAAATATGTGACCTGGTCTACGGAAAGGGCGCTTAGGTGTCAAAAAATCAATTTTCACTTTTTAGTTGATTCGCATGGAAGATGAGATGCTTTTCCACGTGATAGAATCCAAAAAGTCATAACTTGTTTGAAAGTTCCCTAAAAATGTAGAGAAAGAAGAGTAAAAATACGAAAAAATATAATTTTTTTGTAATGAACAAAATACATTGAATTATAAGCTATAAAGATCAATCTTGAACAATCTTTTGACAGAAATTTTGTTACCAGCTCCTCCTCCTTTACTTCAACAACAGACATGTCAGTCTTAACAAAAGTTTGTTCGATATCATCTTCTGCCTGAGATAATTCTTCATCATAATGCTCTCTTCATTTTTTCATCATCCTTTTCATGGAAGATATTGTCCGTATACGGCACTGAACTCCTCATCAAGAGAAACAGATGATAATAAGAAACACTTACACAAATGTGATAACAGAACATCCGGAAAGAGAGACGAATGAAAACAAGACAACAGCAGCTGCACGATATTAAAAAAAGTGTTAATTTTTAAATGTTTTAGCAACTTACACGATGAACTATAATAATATTCCGACCAAAAACAACACTTACTGGACGTCCTTGAAGTCTCTGGAAAGGAGAACAATTAATGAGATAACGAGAAACTGAAAAATTAAAAAAAAATTTCTAATGATGCTTGGCCTTTTACTAGAAATAATTTTGACTTGAAAAATACATTCTTTTTTTTCGGCGTTGTAGTTAAAGGTTATCGAGACAAATATTTATGAAAATTGTGCCAAGCTGTGTGAGATAGATTCTCAGTTTACTTAATGTCAGTAGCCTCTGGGGACTATAAAAAAGACTCAATGATATTGATAAGAGAGAAGTTACTTAAAAATAATACGTATAATGGGGTATTCAATTCCCAAATTTTTATACTCTCAAATGAGACCAGAAAATTGTACTGATCAATTTTGAGAAGTAAAGTATGAATCCACTTTAGAAGTATTCAAATCTGCAATGTCAGAAATAGTTTATGTTTAGATACAACTCAAGCTCAAAAAACTTACCAAGAGTCTGATTTTAAATGTTAATCAAGGGCATGAACTGGCTTTTCTTAAATCATTTTCTACATTTTGCAAATGAGGCCTAAAATCCCTGATGAGATTTCAATGTTTGCTCTAATCACTTTATTTTAAAATCTGTATGGGTTTTATTCTCTTAAAATTTCTTTAAATATTAGCCTCTTTTTACTAACTAAGCTTTTTACAACTATTTAACTTTCTTTCGTTGTAAGATGCAAAAAAATAGTGAACGACTTAACAAAAAATGTTGTTATATAAAACATTTTTCGTAGAATGGCTACTCTGCTAGAAAAAATTGTATTTCAATATTACTTTGTTTTGAATTAAAAAAAATATATTTCATTGTTTTTAAAGAAACTTAATAAGTTCAGAGGCTTATAATCTTATCGTATATTAATGAAATTTTAGAAAACTATTCGTTTTAGAAAAATTTTATTTTTTATTTTTTTTTTTTTATTTTGTTATTTTAAAACTTAAGTAACTGACTGCTGAAATAGTTCAATAACTATTTAAGACATAAATTCGGTTTAATTTCACCAAACATGCTGTCGCAGTCTGGCAATTCTGCCAGTAATTTTTTTATTTTTAATTAAACAGATTCTAATAATCGAACGTAGTTTGTCAACTTTGTCAGAACACATTTTTATACTCTTGGAACCAGTTGCTACAGAGTATTCTAGTTTTGTTCACCCAACGGTTGTATGTATCACCTAAAACTAATCGGGATAGATATAAGGTTATGTATGTATATATAAATGATCAGGATGACGAGAAATATTGAAATCCGGTTGACTGTCTGTCCGTCCGTCCGCCCGTGCAAGCTGTAACTTGAGTAAAAAATTGAGATATCTTAATGAAGCTTGGTATGTGGATTCCTTAGTACAAAAAAAATTCGAGTTCGTAGATGGGCGTAATTGGACTACTGCCACGCCCACAAATCACCATTAACCGCAAACATATGAAGTGCCATAACTAAGCACTAAATTAAGATATAAAGCTGTGGTTTGGTACAGAGAATCCTAGTAGCAAGGGGTACCTATGGGCAAAACCCATATTTTTGAAAAAGTGGGCGTGGCCCCGCCCTCTAACAAGTTCAATGTACATATCACCTAAGCTACTAAAGCCTCAACAATCGAATTTCCTGAGCGCTAATACTATAAGAACTTCTACCGACAATGTAAAAAAGTTTTGAAATCAGATGAAAACTCTGTTCACTTCCCACACATATAACGGTACTATTAAAAACTGTTAAAAGCGCAATAAATCAATAACTAAATTTGCCAGAGACAGCAAATTTTACCTCCAAGATGGTGTTAGAGAATTTTATAGGAGTCAGTGTGAAAATTGGACGATAGAAGTGACACCGCTCACTTTTTGGTGAAATCCCCTATCTTGAGACCCGACCAACTGATTTCGACAAAATTTAGTACATGACATTATTTTCATATTCCTATGGCACAATTTTAAATTCCACTTGATTCTTTTACTTTCCAGTACACAAATCAAGAAGCAATTAATATAACGGAATAAAATTTTGCGTGAATAATGTCTTTATTGTGTGCCACTTTCTAGCCAAAAGTTGTATAAATCCAGTAAAAACTGTTCAAGTCCCTAGGTGCCGAATATTTGGACTCCGGTACCTATAGTTGAATTTTGATCGAAAACGTTGGTCAGTATGTGATATATATAATTGAAATTAAGTAATAATCCTTCTCTTATAATGGTTTGTTTGTATGTCAAAAATGGGTTGAATCGAGTCAATACTTCCTTTAGCCCCCAAAACCTAATATAAAGATTTTCGAACTTCCGGGTGCGCTTTGTAGCGCATATATCGGCCAATATGTCAGTTACCTCATTGAAATTAAGAGAGCATGGTTTACTCATAACAGTGTATCTTTGTGTCTAAAATAGGTAAATTTGAGCGAAAGCTTGTCCTAGCCTCAATTTAACTAGTAAAAGGACTCTCGAACATCCGGCTGACTTTACTTTATATGATTGGTTTTACACCTTAAAATATGTTCCTGGTTTTGCTTCTTGGAAGTTGCAAAAGGATAAAAAATTCGATTCCAGCGGAACTTATCCGTTCCTTACTTGTTTATATTAAAATTAATTATTAATAATTTTAATTATAAAAATATGTAAATAATAAACAAATTTATTAATATACTCACTACATTTTTCTTAAAAAATTTTCGAGTTTGGCTACGCTCACAGAAGGACGCTTTTATTTTGAAATTAAAAAATCGAAAATATATTTATCAGTTTATTTAATAAATTTTAATAATAAACTTTTCGTAGTCTGGCAACTCTGTGAGAACACATTTTTTTATTTTAAAATTTAAAATAACAGAATATTTCAATTTAAAATAAAAATTTTAATAAACTTGTTTTTTCCGTAGTCTGGCAACTCTGTGAAAATACTTTTTTTATTTTAAAGTTAATTCATAATAATTATAATTATTAAAGATATAATAAAAAACAACAAATGTATTCAAATCATCTTTCTTAAAAACTTTTCGTAGTCTGGCAGCTTTGACAGAACTGTGAAGAAGAAATGTTTCTTAATTTAAAGTTCAAAATAATAGAATGTTCCAATATAAAATAAAAATTTGAATAAATTTGTTTTTTCCGTAGTCTGGCAACTCTGTGAGAATACTTTTTTTATTTAAAAATTAATTAATAATAATTATAATTATTAAACATATAATAATAAGCAATAAATGTATTAAAATAATTTTTCTTAAAAACTTTTCGAGTCTGGCAACTCTGACAGAACACATTTCTTATTTTAAAGTTTAAAATAATAGAATGTTCCAATCTAAAAAAAAATTTTGAATAATTTTTTTTCGTAGTCTGGCAACTCTGTGAGAATACTTTTTTTTATTTAAAAATTAATTAATAATAATTATAATTATTAAAGATATAATAAAAAACAACAAATATATTCAAATCATTTTTCTTAAAAACTTTTCGAGTCTGGCAACTTTGACAGAACACATTTCTTATTTTAAAGTTCAAAATAATAGAATGTTCCAATCTAAAAAAAAATTTTGAATAATTTTTTTTCGTAGTCTGGCAACTCTGTGAGAATACTTTTTTTATTTTAAAATTAATTAATAATAATTATAATTATTAAACATATAATAATAAACAATAAATGTATTCAAGTCATTTTTCTTAAGAACTTTTCGAGTCTGGCAACTCTGACAGAACACATTTCTTATTTTAAAGTTCAAAATAATAGAATGTTACAATCTAAAATAAAATTTTTATAAATTTGAATTTTCGCAGTCTGGCAACATTGCCATCGCCACTGGCAGCCATTGACATGAGTAGGCAGTAGCTGCGGCAGCTGTCACTTCGCTGTGCATGTAGGCTGCCAGTGTGCGAATTTATGCGATTTTGATAAAATTTAACAAACATGGATTTAGGCCAAGTTAGTTAGCGCCAAACGAATTTAAGCCGCACACAAATATGTATATGCAAATAATAAATACAAATGCAATTAAAAATTAATAATTTACGCTTTCACACCTCATGCGGACAGCTGGCGCATTTACATAAGTGGCAACGAGATTTGGTTATAACGGTTTGTAGATATACTATACATATGTGTGTGTGTGTGTTGATATGATTTTGTGTGTGTGTGAGTGTGCGTATTACACCTGCCACCAATTGCGTACGCTGATAAATGCGTCCACCACTGGACGTTGCAAGCAACCGCCAGCAGAAAAGTGTCAAACCGTATGCGCCACCGTTCCACACTTTGCTGCTTTGCTGCTCGTAAGTTGCAAATAAATGCGACGCATAAATAATGACGTGAAAGCCAAAAATAAAAACAAAAGCAATACACACAGTGCGCCTGTGTGTGTGTTTGTGTTGAAACAACAAGTTGCCGACAAGAATCACTTAGCCTTTTCACTGTTGCAAAGTGTTTTGTTAAGCGTACTTTGGCAAAGTTTTTATGTAACAGTAAAAGTTTTATGCACTACCTGCCCCAAACAGTGCACTAGCTGCCCCTCCATACAACTCTAAGGAGCCATGCGCTCGAGCTCGTTGCTCTCTCGTGTACTTCTAGTTAAATGCGTCTCAAGCGGCTGCCAAGGTAATGAATGCCTTTTGAAATTGAAATTTTCAACGCGCCATACACCCCGCGCCCACCCCTCGCGCCGTTGGTATGCACACTTTTCGCTGTCACTGTATAAATATGAAAATTGTCACATTTAATATGCATTCCTTGGTAAAGATGCGTTCACCAGAATTTCATTACCTTCGCTGTTGGGTTGTTTTGGTTTTTAGTTTATACTTTGATGGCTTTCAATGTATCTTCCGCCGGTCATTTACATACTTTACTCATTCTTTTTGCGTTTTTGTTACTTTTTTATTTACCAGCTTTATTTTGCACATGGGAAATTTAGTTGCTTGCGTTGCGTAAAACTGACCAACAGCGTGTTAATGAGTTTATAGGGTTCTCTTTCGCTTTTCGGGTTCTTTGCCGCTTAATGCTAAATATTTGAATATTCTTTAGTATTTTAGGGAAGTTCACTGAAGTATTTGAAGAACAGAAGTTCTAAGCGTACATTTAAATCATTGTTAATCACAGTTGATTTATAGTTTTGGTAAGAAAAGAGAGGATACTAAACATAACTAACTATACTAAGAAGTGATCCAAGTAGAGCTGTTCCAAGAAGATCTGACGTTTTTGAGCCAAATTCTGTTCAGCGATGAGCCCTACTTCTGACTCAATGGGTATGTAAACAACGAAGATCAACCTGAAGAGATTCTGCCAAGATTCTAGAGATCTGCCAATTCATCCAGATCCGGTATTGCGCCATTATAACCGATTATTTGATGCCGGAAATTGAAGCTCGTGTTCTTGGCAACATTTGGTTTCTACAAGACGACCCTACTTCACACACATCGCTTCAATCAATGTATTTATTGAGAGAACACTTCGGTGAGCAAATAATTTCACATTTTGGGCCGGTCGATTGGTCATCAAGATCGTGTGATATCACACCGTTAGACTTTTTCATGTGGGGATATGTGAAGTCTAAAGTCAATCCCGCTTCGATTTATGCCTGAGGCAAAACATGATACGTGTCATTCGCCAGTTTCCGGTCGGAATGCTCAAATGAGTGATTAAAAATTGGACTCAACGCATGGACCATCTGATATGTAACCGCCGCCAGCATTTCAAAGAAATAATCCTTAAAAAAATGCCAAGGAACATTCCCCATTAAATTTGAAGTTTCTGTATTTTTTCTTTGAAAAGGTAGGGAACTTTGAAGTGGATTTAATAGTTCTTAACAGTTATATGGGGAGTGAACGGGGTTATCATCCGATTTCATCTATTTTGACACATTCAGCGTCCACTGTCTCCATCGTAATTGGTGCTTATTTCGCCTCGTTCGAACTTAGCAAACCACTTTTCAGCGGTTGTTTTCCCTGGTGCAGAGTTCAAATAATGTTGATCAATCCAAATCTTGGCTTTTGCAGTCTTTTTTTCCACAAAAGCATTGCTTTATCAATACATGAAATTCCTTTTTAAACATTTTTTGTAAACTAACACAAGTTGTTTCAATCAAAATGCTGTATCTCATAAACTAATAGCTCAATGGGTGGCACATTTGTACACGTATCCGCTGACGCCGGGGCTGAATAAAAACCATATGGATTTAGTATTAGTAGTACTTTCAATGACAAGACTTTGGCTTGGTTTCCAGTCAGTGTCTGCCTCAGTCACTGGTATCTATTACCCGTCGACATCATCAGGAGGGTTCAGCGTGGTATTTTGCCTTCCTAGAAAAGTTGAGAGCTACAACTTTCTTAAATACAGATTAAGCTAAAACTTCTTTTTGTGCTGAAGTAGTCTTATAGCACGAAAACTAAGTTAGGTTAAGTGTATAGCGAAATAGCCTCAAAGCTTCCTCAATCACCCTAAAAATATCTGATTAGATCTTGTAGCTGTTAATAAGATTGAGACCACATTAGTCATTTAGTCCGGATCTTAATACTAGACTAAAAGCTTTCTCATATGCAGGACTAAATAGTAGGGAATTTTGATAATGAATACTATATACTTGTACTTTCTAGAGAGACAACTTTTCTAAAAACACGAATTTTACAATCTGAAGTCTCATTTACATTATGTTCATACTAAATATACGTCAAACTAACGATGCTAAAAATCCGAATAAGAATTATAGTGGGGAATCTTAGTTCATCGTAGGAAACCGAACATTATTTTCTGAAATTCAGTTGACACTAATACATATCTGACTGACATCTGACAATTGATATCTCATAGAACCTGTACAAAATGCTAGTTGCTTACAAGAGAAAAGATAATCGTTGGATTTATGCCGCTTACGATTCATACTAGCTAGTTATAAGCCAGACTATGACTTCACGGTTGATTACACGGCAGGGGTGTTTTCTATGCACACGTACCACAGTAAATGGGAATACTTTGCCACAAAATCGTAAATCCAAAACGAGTAGCCCTAATTCCATTAATTCAGTGGCGTGTCGGTATGCAATTTAGGTATAAATGCATACTCGTAATAATTCTAGCTCGCTGGAATGCGGACGGGCGAAATGATTTGCGATTGTGCCGGAATGGCCAATTGACTGATAGAATGACACTTTTGCGTATTTTATCGTCAATGCAGGCGCGACACCCGTATGTGGAGTTCTGTAGAATTAGAGTGACACAAAGGCAATAGCTTTAGATAGGCAGCGCTTGACTGACTGAGGTAGTGACGGGCACAATAAATGCAATAATGAAACTATTAAACGGACAACGAACTCACTGAGGCCGCTGCTGTTGGAGGAATGGATATTGCGTGAGGCTATGCAGCGCTGTGGAGAGTGGGCAAGTCGGTATTTATTATAACTAGTTGTAGGGTTGTTTATACAGTTAATTGATTACATAATGGCTTAAAATTAAGGTTTTGGTATCCGGGATTTGTGAATAATTAAATATTCACGGGATTGAAAACAGGTCCAAATCTTAAATTTAAGAGTCATTTTTTTGCTTGCTCTCTAAAATAATCGATACACACTAATATCGAAATAAATACCTAAACCTATGAACCATAATGATATGTGACTTAATCAAGAGAAATTCACAAAATCAAGCTACGGGGTGCTTACAGTTAATGACTTTTTGTCATAACTCATGTATGAAACTGAAATCAAGATTTCTTTGCAGAACAGTTAATCATATATATTTTAAACGACAACACCATGCTTTGAAAATGAACTGCTCTCTCCATGTTTGAACCTCACTATAAGTTTTAATTGGAGCGATGTGTAGAAGTACACGTAATTGACGAAAGTTCTCTAAGTTCCATTCACTTGGGAGTGACCACAAACGATTCTTGGTGGTCAGAAACGATTATTTTACACATGGCTCAAGCAGCTCACGACTTCCGTTCTTAGACCAAGTATCTTCTGGGTAGCCAAAAAACATCTGTTTGAAAGCGTGCTAAAGTGAGAAAGCGATTCATCTCTAACAAGGGTTGTGCGCTGGGTTTTGGACCCGCCACGTAAAAAAAATCCTGAGAAAAGGACACAACAACCTCGGATGAGAAACACACCTTTTGATGACGACCACAGCAAACGTATTAAGGATTACGTTATAAGGGCATGCACCTGCAATGTCCGGTCTTTTATTTGGAAGGTGTCGCTGTCCAGCTGGTTGATGTGCTCGTAAGAGTAAAAGCTGATATCACCGCTGTCCAAGAACTTCGGTGGACGGGACAAGGACTAGGACGAGTAGGCCCTTGTGTTATTTACTACAGTGGCCATATAAAGTAGTGCGAATTCGGTGTGGGATTTGTGGTGAGACAGAGTTTCCATCGCCGAGTCCTAGCACCCAGGTAAATGAACGTCTATCTACAAACGGCAACAAGTGAAGTGAACGAGAAGGACGATGTGACCAAAGATGTCCTCTATGTGCGCTTGGAGCGCACCTATGAGAGCTACCCCCGCCACGATGTCAAAATTGTACTTGGCGATTTTGACGCCAGGGTAACCAAAGAAGGTATCTTTGGCATAACGGTCGAGAAATTCAGCCTCCATAATGAAACATGCCTAAATGGGCTGAGGCTAATCGACTTTGCCGGTGCCCGTAATATGATTATCTCAGTACTATATTCCAGCATAGGAAAATTCATTAAGCTACCTGGCTGTGCCCAGTTCGAAAAGACTCACCGATTCTAAAGTTGTTGTGTGTCACTCCTAAAATCTTCCAGAATAACTATTTTTTAACGGAAATAGATGCTTTAATTGATTTGTAATAAACTTAGTTTTATCAAGATATGAAGGTTTTCCCTAATAAAAATAAATAATAATAGAATAAACGTAAAACTTTTTCTGAATAAAGAGAATCAGGACCTGATGTCAATGTCAATAAAGAAAATATACGACAGTGGCCTCAGTATGCTACTTTGAGAACCACCCGAAATCGTAATCTCGAAGTTAATATCATATTTCTCTCAGAAGTTGACAAAATAGGCAGGATTTGGTAAGATCAGGCTACTGAAAGTGAGACATTTTTTCTCTTTTCAAATGGATGCCCAGCTCTTGACCGATGCTACGGCTGCTACTATGCCGGTCTCTTTCGACTACAGGCCTTCAGGAGCGTTGAAACCTTCGTTGCGGAGGAAATGGAAACTGTATCGGGTCCATAAACTGCACAAATTTTATTGGCGGCTTGAGATGCATTTTTGCCTTTATCGTAGTAGTACTGTAAAATATGCCGTATTTTCTCTTTATTTTGCTCCATGTTTGCGACGCTATAACTCACGAACGACTTTAAAAAAACGACAATCAATCAAAAACGTGTTAGCGCGTAAAATGAGCTTTCCAAAAAGGTTTAGCATGACCCGATGCGACGAATAAAACTAGAACTACGCACTTTCAGCGCCAACTAGAGAAAATACCGCAACACTTTTTTGACAACGCATTATATTTGTTTCAACGGGTGGCATTAACGTATTCCCAGTTCTTTTACCGACAATAAATGAAAGAAAAATTATAGCAGCCGTTCAGGTTCAAATAATTTTGCCGTATTAAAAATGAAAAAAATTTGCTTAGAAGCTATTAAAAATCACTAACAAAAGTTATTTTTTTTAGCTCAGCTAATTTTTCGAACTGTTTTTCAAAATGACATTATCCTATTCCAAAAAGTATTTCATGCTAACATATTTGTAACTCACATAAAATACTTTTTTCTACCCAAAATATATACATAACCTCAAAATTCACAAAATATAAATTATATTTATTTCGTTTGCTCTTCTCCTTCCAGCTATGCAAAGGATAATGACCTGTCAAGGTGAGTCAATTTATTTATTATTTAAATTGCGACATTTTTACGCCGAACTTTCGTAACGTGACACAAATCAAATGTCCTAAACTTTATTTTCGACACCGAGCACAAACAACTCGTCGCAATTTTTATTCGTTTGACACTTGTTTGTTACACTGTTTTTGTACTTTCACTGTTATTTGCCTAACTTGCTCACTCTCTCGCTCGCGCTCTGACAATTTATTTAACGGAAATGAAATGAAAAATGAATTTGGGTCAAATGTCATGCGAAATTGCCAACTAGCGGTTGACCAAGCAGCTTAAGCCACCCGCAAGCAACAACAAATTGCATATAAAATCCTTTATGGCGCATTACTCAGTAAACCCTTGCTTATTTAGGGGCTACTACTGCCTTAAATAATAGTAAAGTAGGCCAAAAGCGCTCGTAATATCGAACGTATATTTCTGTTTCAAGGGAACTGACTGCCCCTTTAAAGCACAGTGTAGCATTTTTTATCTATCATTTTTCTCATTTTTATTACCATTGCTACCTGGTCCGTTAAAGCCCTTCGCTTCTTAATTTTTGTCCAACAAATGTCTCGCCTTCAGTGGTTATCTGACTTATTTCGTTTTGACTTTTTCAATTTCGTATTCCCTCGCTGCTTTCAACCACGCGCCAACCGACAACAGTAATTTGTTTTCCTTTCCGTTTCGACCATCACCTTTCTGTTCACAACTTCCTCTTACATTTTTTATCATTTGCCCAGCAACCTACATCAAAAAATAACCAGAAATCTGCGAAGCCGCAAGTAAAAAGTGGAATATGTGCAAGATTTACTGCTTACCTCGCTTATCCAGCGCCGCTTTGCGAGCAGCTTGCTGCACCCTGCGCCATTTGGGGTTGAGTAATGGATTAGATTCTTGATTATCGATAGTGTCCATGCGTTGCCGCCCGTGCTCTTACTGTAGAGTCACCCCTTCTCAACCATTTCCACAACACTTTCTCTGTCACGCTAACAATTTGTGCCCCGTTCCGCTCTATTTTCTACCGAAAATCTCCAATTTTCAACGTCGAGTCCATTAACTCCGCAAGTGTTTGTTCGGCTGCTGTGTCACCGGTTACCTGCCACACGCCTCGCTGCCCATTAGTGCCGCATCAGCCTGAGCTTCTTGCACACGATTTTTTCTCCTCTTGTTTTTTTTTTGTTGCATCTTTCCTTGTAACATTTTGTTTGTTGTTGTCAGTTTGGTGTTTAAACATTGTTTAACATGCATTTTAATGTGACCCTTGTGGGCTCATAAAATCGGTGTGAGTTACCCATTTGCAGACTTTTCACGTGCCAAAGTCATATGTCCGCCCGGTGGACTTTGGTTTGGGCAGGTGGGTCAATTGATTTTTACCTTTTTCTCTTTTGGATTCGATTTTATCGTTCAATGACATTGGCAAAATGTTGTTGAAATAATAGAGTCCGTTGTGGTTTGGGCTTTCCTGGGGGTTGCCACACGCAATGCAGCTGGCATACGCGTTGAACAGGAGGTTATGTGGATAAATGAGTAAGCAACAGTTGCGGGGCGGAGTGTGAGTAATGCAATGTCGAAATTCAATAAAATTCGATGAGTAAATTTTGATGTCTGATCTCTACGGAATAATTTGAAGGTACATTAAAGTTATGTTGTAGAGTGGCTTTCCTTATAAAAATAGCCGTAAAAATACTAAAGCCATATTTAGGCTGTGATAAATAGAATGTAAGATTTCCGCTACAGATTTTTTATATAATATTGGTATATAATAATATGTAATCCTTTCAGCAATAAAATAAATTCCAAATATTTGCAATATTATTGTTATAATAAAAATATTCCCAGAATGAAACTGAAGTAGGACACTTAATGATTCAACCTAAAATAAAAAATCACAAACACAGCAGGAATTTTGAAACCCAAAGTTTCCTTCGCTCGATATTTTCTTAGAAGGTGTACAGCCACTGAATCGTCTCTTAAAAGTAGTAGTAGATGTCTTCGATCCGCCACCACTTTTCAACTCGCTTTGGTTAAAGTTTACTTTCGTATTTGAAATTTGTCATAAAAATGGCATTGTTGCTTACTACTCTATGTTTATTTTATATAAGTTTGCCTATTCTATATATGTATGTCAGTTGTTTGTTCGATACGCTACTCTTTAAGTTTACTGGTTAAGTGACTAGAAGACTACACTGTATATAATTTTATTCCACATATATGCTCTCAATTTCCGCAAATATTTTTAGATCAAATTAGAAGTCGCTAGAAAGTTTGGTCTTTATAACGATATGGGAACCTGTTACTATTTGTAGAAGTTTGATCTTTGTAAATATATAGGTTATGTTAGGTTAGATGGCTGATCAAAGATCGCACTACTACCATACGTAGTCTTTTGTGAGGCTATAGAAAAAAAGAACTACTGCGTTCGAAGTTATAAATTAGCAAAGTACAAATTTTCACAGGCGTTTAATTTCCAGGTGAGGTGTCTGAAGATATGCGCTCCCAAGTATTTAAGTCTTGACCTCCCCAACGCGGGAGAATCAAGAAGAAAGTTTTGAGTTGCTTCCACCGCATATTCTTCCATACAGCTTCTGCAAATGGCATCTGGTGGGATTCCCAGCCTTACTTCGTGGACGCCAATAGGGCAATGGCCCGTTAAAAGCCCCAAAACTGCATCGCGTAACTATTTCATCTCATACTTCTGACTACACCTTTGGCTAGAAAAGGTTTCTCATAATCCACCAGGCTTACGAAGAAGTATTTTTCATTGGTAATAATTTATCCTATTTGTCCTGAAAAGCAGCTGGATAAGAGAAATCGTACGAACTCTTTACTTTTGCTTAACGCTTTATTTATATTTTTTGGGGGTCTCACGGTATGAGACACTGAAATTCGCTTCAAGTGCAGACATCATAAAGGATGACAACTCCTCATGGACTTCGTAACAGAGCTCCATCGGATATCGGAAAGGACCAAAACTGGTTTACGCGTGACCAAGCACACTAACCTGACTTAACCTATTATTATTTAACTATATAAAATGTGCATCCGATTTTTTACTAAAGAAACTACTTTTAGGTTTTTTTTCTTTTTTACATACAATTGATTATTTGATAAATTATATGAAGTGGTCTACGACAGTCTTCGAAAATATACCACCGGTCTAAATTTTATAAATAGTACCATTGCTTTGGTTTCGAAAACAAACAAGTTATTATTCGCTCGATAGATGGCGCTACGCCAATTAAGAAGAAGAAGAAGATGGTAACAAACATTTTATTTTCAAGACGTTTTGGTTCGTTTCACACTTTTGTTAACAACACTTCTGGTATTAGCAATGAAAGACTTTAATATTTTCATTCAGTACTTTTTTTTAATCGGAAGATTAAATACTTTTACAATAACATACGAATCCCAAAAGAGTTGGTTACTTCAAGTCCTACGTACCTTCTCAATGACCTGGAGAAAATTGTTGCAACTTTTATAGTACTTGTAGGAAGTGGAGTCTTCTGTATGGAGCTCTTCATCAACTTAAGTTTCAGGCTACTAAATCATCCCAAAAGAGTTGGTTACTTCAAGCCCTATGTACCTTCTCAATGACATGTAGAAATTAAATAAAAAATTTTCGGCAACATTTTTAGTAATAGTAGAAAGTGGTGTCTTCTATCTGGAGCTCTCCATCAACTCAACTTTCAGGCTACTCTCCCAAGTGCAACTTCGTTCAAGGAGGTTGTCCGTCACTCCGATAACCGAGCGGCTATACTGACCTTGACCTCGCTGACTGTGCGTTCACAACTGGTCAAAGATTGCATGACCTCATTATCAATAGTTTCATGCTTCTTCACAGCGGTAACTGCCAACCTGATGAACTCACTAGAGCAGACACCCTTACCCATATTTCGTACGATTGGAAGCCTTCGTTCTAGTGCTGAGCCGATGGATCTTCAGTGAGCTCGGCAAGCGCTGATTGATCAACAGTCTTAACTTTTGAGATTGTAATATCCTTCTGGCCCAGAGTTAACCGTAAGAGCTCCTCCAAACTAATTGTTCTCAAAGACAAATTCGCCGCAATGGTAGGTGTTCTAAGTGGACACTGTCCAATGGGTTCACATGCGGTGCGTCTAACAAATTTTCGGATGCCCTTTACCAAAGCTTTATAGAGGAAGGTGAATGGGAATCATCTTGTTACTTTTTCCTCTCTTTTCACACTGTCCAATGGGCTTACACGCGGTGCGTCTAACAATTTTCGGAGACCCTTTACCAAAGTTATATCGAGGAAAGCGAGTTGTAGTCATCTTGTTTCTCTCTCCTCTCTTTTCCGTATTCTGTGAGACTGAGGTTGCAGTATCCGGGCAAACCTAGCGAAGTGGCTAAATGGTATTAACCATCTTAATACATTTCGTTGATCCATGAGAATCGGTCCAAGTGAGATCCATGTACTTTGGTACTAGCCTACGACCTAATCTAACCTATCCTAGTACTAAGTAGTCGCAGAGTGATATTCAAACTGTCTACTTTCATTAGCTCACTCGTTTATGGTTGGGCTCTTTCCATAATGAATATGAATAGCAACATCTTTTAATTTGTTCCTTTTCTTTTTTTTTAATTTTTCTTAACTTTGGAATTTAAACCCTTGCCCGAGTTATTTACCCCGGTACCATGTGAAATTATTTCGCCAACACAATTGCGCCCAAGCAAGGTAAGCCAACAAAAATTAAAAATAAAGACATGCACTTGTAAGGCTAAATTACCGAAACGAACAGACAAAACAAGCATTTCAATAAAACAAATCATAAAATGTGCTCTCCCAGCGAAGTGACACAACAAGGCACGCTAATAGACATAAGTTTACAACCAGGCCAAACGAGGGTTGTAATGGAACCCTTACAGCGCAACCTTACCAAGCAACGCTTGAAAACTAGTGAACCAGTGCCAGTGTGGCATACCTTAAGGCGTTCGAACACTTTTTTCACCATTCCCCAGGCGCTTTGCGTATCTTCAACTTTCTGCGTGTACAGAACTTGTACAGGTGTTTTCACGCGCGTAAAGTGTTTTAAACGACTACTTTTGAAGTGCGCGACAGCGAAAAAAACGACAGCAAACAAACGAAATGTATGTAAAGCCGCCAAAGACGCGGAAGTGTTGTGCGCGTAAATTATGCGTACCACAAAAGCCGACTGCGCTAGAAGTGCTAACGACTGCCGCTGAAGACTACGTAGGATGAGGCGCGTTGCATACTTTACGGGGCATACTTATAAACTTTTTCATATTTCGCCGCGACATGACTGCGAACAGTTTGAAGGCAAATATACAATATATTTATATATATACTTATACGTTCCAAGCATGGCTAGCGCGAGTTTACTTACCGTTATGTTCGCGTATGATTGTTAGGAAGTGCTTCTGTGGCACTTGCGTTCCGCCTGCCATTTTTGCGGTTTACCTGCGTCAGTAAGATTTATAGACCTCCTGCATATTTGTATTTATTTTCCGGCTATGTTTGGATTTTTTTTTTATTATTATTCCTTTTTATTGTTTTTTGTATTATTTTTATTTTACTTTTTTTTTTATTTGCTCTTTATTATACTTTACTTTCCCGCTTAGCATATTTTTAGGCTTTCATGCTTGACTTCAAAATCCCTGCATAACATTTGTTGCTACAATATATATTTATATAGATTTATATTTCATGTACTCTATATTTTATGCCACACTCTACTCCTTTCAGCATTTATGTCAACTCTTTAGTAGCGCGCCGCTTCATACTTCACTCGAAAGCGCGCCACAAGTGCACGAGCACTTTACTGCATGTGTAGTGTTGCCGCTGCACATTTGTTGCACTACAATATTCTGAACATTTATGCTCATATGTGTCGTAAATCATAAGCGAAGTGGCGTCTTTGTGAGAGGTGTATGCAAATGTGCTCCAATATTATGATTATGCAACATGCTGCTACAATAAACTCTTTGCCTTCATACACCCTCTCCAACTCCAACTACAGTAGATTGAGATTTTTCTAACTGTAATGGACGCTTTAATACTTTTGTGACTCTTGTAACCATGTTTAAAGTACTTAAATCTTTACCTCCGCTAACCTTAGATACTAGCCCGTAGGTTTGAAAAGCTCGCTGATGAGAACTTGTTGAAGAACCGAAAAACAAGTTACAGTGCAATCATTCTGTTAAGAATATTTCTGTGCTGAATTATATTCTCCATGACTATCTACTCTTATGGCAATGCAGCGTTACTAGTCTTTAGCTCATTCACCGTGCGTTAAAGGCTGCCTAACCTCGTTATCAATAGCATCGAATCACTTTCTGATAAGACTATTATGAGTGCCAGGCCAGAAGGGAATTGGAGGTAACTGTAAAGCTAACGTGCTGGTAGAGAAAGGAACTCTAGCCGCGCTATCAGTAGAATGGGCATGAATAGATGCTGCACTTTCCTCTGGACTTCATCGGTTCTTGTATTATCGCAACATACATTTGACTCATTCATTTGACTGTATGGTAGAAGTTGAGGTGAAAACATTTCAACACTTCTTTTGAGATTGTCTCACGTTTGCGGTATCAAAGATTAAACACTTGTAAGCTCACACTTTCAGATACCCATCGAGCTAAAGAGAATCGTAATTAAACGCCAAAGCAAAGTTATATTGACCACAAAGCACGTTGTCAACTTTTAAGATTTGGTACAGAAGTTGCATTTAGTAGTCCAAGTGCGATCTCTGGATCAGCCATCGAACTTTACATACATCTTCTATAAGGTCACATATATTTCAATATACCAATTTGAAGTATAATTATTATAGGAGTATAATTATTATTCCAGGGTTTTTTAAAGCTCAAACTCAACTAAAATTTGTTCTAATTAGTTTTGTGCTTTCGGAAAAGTCACTTATTTGCATAGATTAGCTAGCGATCTCAAATAATACTAATAACACAAGAGTTATTAAAGTAAAACCTCACTAAAGACGTTCATAAAATGCTTATAATAAGATATATCTTAAACAATTATCATCAGGGATTATCGAGATCTTTAATTTCTAAATAATAAAAAAATTTTCAAAAGTAGAAAGCTGCAGTGATTCCAATATGCCTTATAGAGTGTTAATGGCAGAGTATATTATATGGTTGGTTATGATTTGATTGATTGTGATATTAAGTCATGTGTTACCATATCAAGTGATATGATATTAGGCACTAAAGCACTAACTTTTATCAGAAGAATAGTTAAATGTTCACATAGACATTAATTTATTGCAAGAAAAGTTATCATGATGTGATATGCAATATGACATGATAATCTATTAATTTAATATGTGAAACAACTTAATGTGATGTGGCATGACTTCAAATGCAGTGACGTGATAATGTGATGTAATGTTCATTATGGTTTCCAGCGGTTATTATTTAAGTTGATATAACATAGTTTAATTTGATTTAATATTAAGTAAATCACACGTCAATTTTTATATAATATCATGAGAGTTGATAACAAGTGAATTTGTGTCGTTATGATAATGACGTAGTGATTTCTAAGTAGGTGATGTGATTAACTTAGCACTGTAAGACATTAATCACTTGTTGTTGACATGAAGAGTACTTAGGCTATGATGTAATACGTCTGACTTAATAGAATCACGTCTGATGTAATGTGTAAAGCAATATTCTATCGTTTGATGCTGACATGTTTTCTTAAGATTTGATGCATGTGACTTAATATATTCGATGATATATTGACTTAAAATAACTAATATTTTATTAATAATATATTATAGTAATATTATTATACCCTGAACAGGGTATATTAAGTTTGTCACGAAGTTTGTAACACCCAGAAGGAAGCGTCGGAGACCCTATAAAGTATATATATAAAGAATCAGTATGTTGAGCTGAGTCGATTTAGCCATATCCGTCTGTCCGTCCGTCTGTCTGTATATGTACGAACTAGTCCCTCAGTTATTAAGATATCGTTTTGAAATTTTGCCAACGTCATTTTCTTTTCAAGAAGCTGCTCATTTGTCGGAACTGCTGATATTGGACCACTATAGCATATAGCTGCCATACAAACTCAACGATCGGAATCAAGTGCTTGTATGGAAAACTTTCACATTTGACAAGATATATTCACGAAATTTGGTATAGATTATTTTCTAAGGCAACAATGTAATCTCCGAAGAAATTGTTCAGATCGGATTACTATAGCATATAGCTTCCATATAAACTGAACACATAGTTACTAAAATAAATGCACCTGTGAAGGGTATATTAGCTTCGGTGCAGCCGAAGTTAATGTTTTGTTGTTTATAATTAATTTTAGCTTGAGGTTCCATCATATTAACGCGTTATAAATTAATCGATGTGACATCAAGTTATGTGTTGTTATTAGATGTGATGTGAATTATTGCATTTAACATTGCATGGGTTGAAGCGCTGCCACTCTAGTCGTCTCATTTGCTGATAAAAAACACTTGACATAATGCAGATATAAATATAATTGATGATATCACGTGGTGTGGTATTATTTGATGACGATGTGATATGATACGCTGTACTAAATATGGTTTATATTATATCACTTGAAGCTAACTAGGTGACTAGGTTTAATGCATGCAACTTAATATAATTGATGTGATGTCAAGCGATTTTCTCTTAGTTCATGGAATTTTTCTAAGCGTGATGGGTTTTTATGACCTTAATAGCGTTATATAATTGCTGTGATATCAGGTAATATTACCTTCTCATTAGATGACGATGTGATGTGTTGCATTTGACTAAATATGGTTGCTGTGAAAAAAGCTATGCTATATAATGCATGCGGGCTAATATCATTGATGTTATGTCGTGTGATGTTGAAATGGAATTTAACTTAGCGGGCTGGATTTTTATGACCTTGAGAGCGTAAAAAATTTAAGTGGTGCCATATCAGGTAATGTAGTGTTATGAGATGATGATGTGATGTGATACAATTCATCTTAAAACAGTAGAGACCATGTAATGCTAATCTCATATGAATGTTCCTACAATTATGTATGTGTTATTTTATCATATAAAAAGTGATATCATACGTAATACGCTTGTAAAGGCCAGGATCCTCTAAAAAACGTAATTTTTTTCAATACATTTTATTTTTATTACAAAACATGTTGAGTAATCAATTTTTTTTACATATGAAAGTACATATGTTCATATGTATGTACATATATTAAATTATTTGAAAATTTTTTTTTTATTTTTTTTTTCAAAACCGCGGTCTTGAAAATGGCTGCTGAAACTGTTCCGATTCGTAGATGGAAGACATCATTTCTTGGAAAAGAGTTATCTGAAAGCAAAAAGCAAAACGGTTTCATGTTCTGTATCGAATTAGCTATGGCCTCAAGCAGAATGAAACATTTTCAACGAAAAAAAAAAAAATGGCGGACTTTTGAATTTTTTTAACCCTTTTTTTCACTTTTAATTGTTTATAACTTTTTTAAATAATAATGAATATTTCTGGTTCTGCTTGAGGCCATAGCCAGACATCTAAAGAGTAAAATGCCGTTTGGTTCATATCGCTAAGTGCAATAGTTTTGAAATGAGAGTGTCATCCATTCGAAAAAGCGTGGTTCGGAGAAAAATCAGTTTAAACCAAAGGCACACAGTAGCTGCCGCTACCGAAGGCGTTCGAGCGGCCGGATTTCTCGCAGCGCTTCTCATTCTTTTATACCTGCTTCTCGGTCTTGCTGATCTTCGGAACTAATTCTATACTATTTCTACGAGTATACAGTAGCAATTTATGAAAAAAAAAATTCGATTTTTTCAAAATTGTTTGGAGGAACCTGGCCTTAAGCGACTTGGCTTCGAGCTTTTCGATGTAATTTCTTATAAGTTCTTTCCATATGGTAATTATTACAATAAAGCTGATACTTTACCAAGTGATATGATAAGTTATAAGTGTTTAATGCGGCTTGTCGAATATATTTAGATCTTCTGAGGGGAATAACAACTTTTCGATGAAATTGCTCATGATTGCAGCAACATTATATAATGTAGCGAGCAATTCATGCCAAGACTTGTTGGACTGTTATGACGTAGTGATATGACTGATATGCTTTCCACAACTAGGATTTTTATATTGAATTTTACTCGTTTTACAACAAAGTAAACACTCGATATTTAAACAAAAACTCTTAGCTAACGTTACAATTTTGTATGTCATATGTATTCATGCCTAAAAAATTCACATGCTGCAGCTAGCACGTTCCGTGCTTTGGCTGTCATATTGCAAATTATTTTTAGTAAGTTTATGTGGCAATGCCAGCTCAATATTTGCCTTAGGGAAAAACGCAAGTTTTCTACGAGTTTTATTGCGCTTGTCAAAGTAGTTTCACACGCCAGCTTTTTGCATTGCTTTTTATATACGAACATTTCTATTTTTCTTTCTCCATAACTGTTTCTTCTTCTTGCTGCTCGATAAGTTTTCCAGCTTAGCATTGTTGCATTGTATATTTCCACGTCAGTGTTGTTGTTAACCATTATATTTCAATTTGCTAGCTTACACACTTCTTACCACTCCTCAGCTATCGATCCTTCAAGTCTCACAGCAGCTCCAGGCTTTCGTTCCACGCTGCTGTCTTGAGTTTTTGCCACTCTTTGGTTTCTCATAGCATGAAAGCACCTGCTGCTTCTCATCAGCAGCAGCTGTAGCTACACTCTACTTCTTGCTTTACTTTTATTAACACTTTTGCTCTATTCTCCTCAAGTCATTGTTACTTTCTTTATATAATACGTGTACTTGTAGATAAAATGCTACATTTCACTTCCGTTTCCGTTGGCGCACACAAACAGGTGCGCGTAAATCAATCTGTATGCTGGTGTCAGCGACTTTCGGTTGTGTGTAGTTTTTGTATTGTCTGCGAAACTAGAACGTGCTGAGCACTTTCGCAAGGGAACTGTGTAATTTTCTGCAACTGCTCTTGCTCCCCTTCTGCCGCCGATTTTTTCACTCCTCTCCACCTGCAATTGAATTGCTTTCGTTGCGCTTCAAAGCTGTTTTGAGTGATTGAGTTTCGAATGAAAAATTGCTGATAAACTTTATATTTATTTCGAATATATTGTGTGCTAGTGGGTATATATATATATGTATGTATGTAAGCACTTTGGATATTAAGAAAAGTTCCATTGAGAAAAATAAAAACCTTTAGGTTATTTCTGTATGACACACTATTTTTTAGAGTTTACAAATAAATTTAGGAAAGGGTAAATTTTTTTTGCCAGAAATTTTCATATTTTGACTTAAGCATATTCATATTTATGGATTCATATATATATATATAGAGTATAGATTGGACCATATACACATATGCTAAGTTTGTGGAAGCACTCTTCGATATAAAAATATTTATATTTGAAGACTACAAAAACCACAAGTTATTTTAGCGATCCAGCGAATATATCAGATCCATCTCCATCTCCAACTCTTTATGAAGAGTCGTATAGCAGTATAAAAATGTAGTGAGTAGTCGTAACCAACATCGTTCTAATGTATTGTATCTAAGCGGCAGCAATTATTTTCCAACAATTATAAGAGTTGTGGAGTATTCAATCAAATGCATTTCGAATTACCACTCAAATTCTCTAAGCGGTCCGCATAAAAAGTTTCGGTATATAAGCACTTTATAAATAGCTTGACTTAACCTTCTTCTTCTCTGGCATTACAACCGTAAGCCGGTCTGGGCCGAGAACACACAACTTGCCAGTTGCCTCTACTCTTTGTCAGATCACGTTAGTGGTACAACCCATGTGCAGACATATTTCCATGCACTTGGTCCTTCCGTGGTCGTACTTTCTTGCGGTGTTCCGTTTCCTTGGGTCTCGAATCGAAGAAGTTTTTCGCTGGAACATTGTCTTCGATGAATATGACAATGCGCATTTCTTGGATTTTTATAACCAAAGAGCTACTACAATAAGTCTTTCCCTCTTCTTCCATACTCATCGCTTACGCGAATAGCTTCAAAGACTTTGCAAAGCAGAGTTCTCTCGAATTGTCCATGTATCTGCGACCTTATATAGCACGAGAATGATAAAAGACTTAAAGATTGCAATTTTAGTTTGTCAGGCGGGGAATCTGCTTCTTAATTGCCTACCGATCCCAAAGTAGCGCCAGTTGTCAAGAGTTTTACAGCGTTTGACCTACAGGCTTTGTTTGTTGATGAAATTTATGCTGGGTCTGAGATAGACTAAGTCATTAACTTTTTCAAATTTACAATTACCAGACCTGAAGGAACACCTATTCCTCCTTGATCGCGTTCGAGGCCGATATAAAACCGCTGCCGTGCTGTGAGTCTGGTACCCGGCCGCAATGCGACTACACACTGAACTGAACTAGAACTTCAATTCTATCTGCCTTTAGGTTTAAACCGCAGCCATCACGAATCTCCCCAAAAGGCCAAACCCAATGAGCAGATTGGAGCGAGCTCTAAGGGCTTACTGGGCCCCGTGGTAACAGATTTAAGTCTAGGCTCAAACCTTGTAGCTTTTGCTACTACCAGTTGATCCAACCCTTTGGTATAAAATATATTTATTACACAATGCACTATAAAATCAGGCGAGAAACAAAAACAATCTTTTAACTTCAATAATTTTATTGTTCTCTCACACCACCGCCTTCCCCTTACTCCTAATATTGCTACAAAAGTAAACAAAATAAAATAAATCAGCAGCCATTTACTTAATGAAATGGAAACCTCAAAAAGCACTTGCCGGCGCGCAATCAGTGGGTTGATGCAAAAGGGTTGCATGAAATATTTGCATAAAAAACGCGTGAAATGTAAATGACGATAGAATTTTTAATCCATAAAAATTTTCTATAGACTATTTGAATAGTGTGAAGGAATCTAGGGCGCAATGAGCGTTTCTCTGGCATTACCAAACCTTCCTTTTATGCGTAAATATATGTATGTCTGTATGTATGCTACATATTTAAGCGCATAAAACTATGCAACACTTTCCAACATTGTAAATTGCCGCAAATGCTATTCATAAAGCGTACATGCATACACACATATTCGCTGAATGGCCGCACATTAACATCCACAATCCAAATTCATTGCCGTTAAATGTGTGCGCCTAAATGTATGCAAAAAAAATATTGCAATTTATGCAAACGCATTGACAGTCAAAAAGCAACAGCAAGACAAGTGGGAGAATGTGTGTGTGTATATGTCACAACATTTGAATGCGAGTTGTTAGCCGCTTAGTTGCACAGTGGGATATTTTTTAAGAAAAATTTAATTATGGAAATTTTATTATCTTATTTCAGTGCAGTGAAATGTTTTATTACAAATAAAATTTAATAGAAATATATAGTACTATAAGTAATGTAGTAAATTTTATAAATAAAAAAAAAGATACATATGTATATTCTTGAATTGTAAACTTTGATATCTTTTAGGCTAAAATATTAATCAATTATAAATTCGAGAGTAATTTTGTTTCTCTATTAAAATTTTGTATAAAAAATTTAAAAGAAATTTTTTCGGAGGTTTTTGAGGTTAGATTTGTATGGTAATACTTTTTACAAAGTTTTTTGAGATTATGTTTATTTTCATATGTTAAAACCTTTGTTTTTTTTATTATAAAATCTTACGAGTATAAATATCCTATTCTATAAAATTTCGGTTTCTAAGGCTCTAAGATCCCTAAAATGTTTTTCAATGCTTTAAGGATGGGTTTGTTTTTTCTTTTGTAAATTCTTCTATAAATGGTTATATTCATATTCACCTTTGTCTTCAAATATTTTTTTATACATATTTTGCAACCATTTTGAGGTTCGTTTTTTACAGTAAAAGTAGTAAGGTTAGGCTGGTATAGGAAATATTTGAAAAATTGGAATATATAATAAATAAGTTGTTCTCATAGGTACATATGTACACTTTTTACTCAGTTTCTTTAAAATTTTAAGGTTAGGTGTTACCTATTTTGTAATTTTTTTCCATGGAAGATGTACGAAATGAATATATTAGTCGATATTAATATATTTATTAAAATTTTTACCGGCAATATAAAACTAGATTTGTTCGTTAAGGTTTTTAGAGATTAAAGACCATTTTGAGGTTAGATTTGTATGGCCAGCTTCATAAAGAAACAAATTTTTATATCAATTTAATGTACTCATTCTTTAAAATAACTAGATGTTTTCGTAAAGTTTACAGGAAACAAAATTTGAGTTTTGATTAAAAAAAGGGGATATATATCGGTTATCACACGCTCTTATTGAAACAAAATTAGAGTTTTCGTCAAATATTATATTGGTTATTATATCTGGCAACGATTTTCAATTTTTTTTGATGATACGTTGCTTTGCATGTTAGGTGACAATATTTTCATATTTAGCAGAATATGTGACAATATAGACTGATTCGATTTTTTAGGCTTCATTTGTAATATTATTATACAAATTATAATATATAATATATTTATCTACAAATATACATACAGATCTGCGCCATTTCGATATTCATTTCAATGATTTAACATAATTTTATTTGAGGTTAGGTTTTATATGAAGATACCTGATGACATAGACTGATTGAATTATTTTTTTCATATTTAATTCAAAAAATTATCATACAATTTAAGACGAAATTTCGTAATCCCGCATTCAGTGTCGCGTTTTTACGTAATTTGTAGAGCTTTAAAACATATTTGTATAATTTCTTATAATTTGTTGAGCTTTATTGAGGTTAAGTTTCTATTAACATGAAAAAATTACGTTCTATTCATAAATATTACTTTAGAAAAAAATATCGTTCGATAAAATTCCGGAAACATTTATGCAACTTTAAGCATTTTAAATTTATTTTACAAATTTTTTGAGGTTATGTATGAATTTTAGATGTCTGCTTGAAAAGAAACCAGTACTTATTTTTCCTTTGTTTTTTTATATTACTAATATTTATATTTAATTTTTTTTTATTATATTAATTTTTTTTTTTCAATTTTTTTATTTTTCATTTTTTTTTATTTTTCAATTTTTTTATTTTTAAATATTTTTTTTTTTTTTTTTATATATTTTTTTTGTTTTTTTTGCCTTTTATTAAATTTTACTAGCTCTGCTGCCTCTGCCCTTCACTTTTTTCCAACTATGTATCTATTTGCACCACTGTGCATCAACAGAGTGTATTGGCATTTTGCGGCTGTCGAAATGCGCTGATTTTTCACTGTTGGCATTTGCGTTTGTCACACTCAAGCATCCCCACTTTCTATACACACAATTCTTTCAACTTTTTTATGCCATAATTTTTCCTTCCTTTTGTTTTCCATTTGATTTTTCATGATTTTCCATGCTCTGGCTTTGTTTGCTTTATGAATTTCACACTTTGTTTGCTTTGTGTCGACGAAGTGATTGCCAAGCAAAAGGGCGCAAGTCGAAATAAAAAAGCAAATAATATTAAATATTATGCCACAAGTATGCAAAGCAGCTGCCTGAATTGTTTGAGCAGTGCCCACCAACTGGTTTTTTATGGCTAACCGCCTTCGTTCTTTTTTTTTCTTACTTTTTTATTCAAGCGTAGTACTCTTGATTGCCTTATCCTTTTATTTTACATTGCCGTATACTACTTGTGGTGTCGTCTCAATTGTGACATTTGTGACGCTTCATTTACGCACATTTTCAGTCACATTTTCACTTTCATTTTGATTGTCTGGCCGCCCATTGCCTGTCTGCGGGTATAAAGACGTCTGTCGGCATGATCCTTCGTTATGAAAATTGCTAGCAAATGCCGTTGGTATTCCGGGAATGGGCAGTTTTGAGTATAGGCACGCGTCACCAGCATTTATATGTAACGGTTAATAGTTAGGTCTCCAATTTCAGTGGCACTTCAAGTGCGCAATAAGGAAGAAAAGTGTGAAAATTGCCGGAAACATATTTATTTTGCTTTTATTTAACATATTTTTAGTGAGATTTGGTGTGAAAAGCGCTTGAATATTATGTCATTGTTTAATGCAAAGTGAGCTTTTCCTCTACCTTAATGTAGTATCTTTACTCAAAGGTCCCAAGGATTCTCATTCTACATTCTCCATTTCATTATTACTGAGTAGGCTGAGTTAAAGGTAGCAATCTCATCAGTATTTGGTATTGTTTTAGTTATGAAAAATGAGTGATCAAAGTTAGCTCTTTTTTTCTGATGTCTTATATGTATTCATCATATTTGGCCTTAAACATGCCTATTAGTCTCTCTCGCTTATGCTTAGTGTTTTAAATATACCTAACGCTTTCGTATAAAGTTTAACTTAAAGCTTTCGTTTTCACTAATTCAAAGTGAAAAATGCCTTCTCGGGTTTAATGAGTGAGTTTTGTCAAGAGGACAACCCAAAAATCAGCTCGGATATAAACAGCAACTTTTCTTTTGATTAAAATACTAGTAATCAGTCTCTAGCTCCAACTCTATGAGCTTTGCTTCACATTGGTAACCATATCATATAAATATAAAGGTCACATCCTTCTCTTGAATTCTCTAACTGTTACGCTTATTTTCGACTAAGCTTTAAGCCGACAAAGCGGTAATCAGTGAAGTAGCAAGACATAAGATCCCTTCTTGAGCTTATACAAAATTAAGTTGAGTGTTCCAAGAAACCATTAAAATTCGGTACAAGAGCTCCATCAATTGATATAATTTTATATGTAATATATAATGCACCACACCTTCTCAGGTGAATATCTTCAACTTTTTAATGATTCAGATGGATAGATAGATTAAGAATAGCAATGATTCGATATTATCAAAGGCTAGTTATTACAGAAAACCTCAAATAAAAAGTATTATTAAGGCCTTTGGCATAATATACCAAATACCTTTTACACCTTTCCTCTCTATGTACTGTTGCCTTGATATCGGGTATTATGAATTTCTTCTATACTGACAAATCATCTTTCATATCGTCCATCAGCACCGTTATCAATACATTTTGGCTATAATAAATAGGTTATTACTATTACAGGGCGTTCGCCTTTGTAGTTGGTTTGTCAAATCATTGAAAATACAATGTTTTGTAAATATTTACAGTAATTCATTCAAATAATCGTCTGTCACCAAATTAGCTCGATGTTTCTCATAACAAAACTTCTTTTTACGAGAGATTTTGCGCTTAAAAAAATATTTTATATCCCTGTAATGCTAACAGAAACTCTGTAGGGGCCAAGCTGCTCTCTTCTGGTCCTAGTGGACAAGCACCGAATTGCTACGAAATCGATAATCAAGACAACGAATCTTATTTACCCGACAGTCTCAGCAAGTTTAACAGAATGATAATGACAACAGTCTTCCAAGTGTTGTCTTAAATCATCTTCAAGACAAAATCGACAATCCATCTTAAAAACAACAACATCGGTCTCGAAATCCAACGCAGAATATCTCTTGCCAACAGGTGCTACTTCGGCCTGAGTAGTAAAGTCCTCTCTCGACGAACAAAGGCTAAACTTTCAAGTCACTCATCATCCTCGTCCTACTATATGGTGCAGAAGCATAGACGATGATAACATCGTCAAAATTTAGTCGTCATTGAGCTTTTAGCGAGTAAAGTTTGACCAATTAACGATTAAGGAAGCTTAATTAATTAGAATAAAAAAATTCTAAAGCCTTTAGGTGCATTATAGCGAAGGAATACCCGAAAAGTTAGAGGCTTACTTCTAATTCTAATTATCCACTATGGTCCGGCGACACCCTTTAAGTATTTTCTTAACGCCAAGCTTAATGTAGTAAACAGTAAGCACGGCACTTCATTGTTTTAAGACAATAAGAATATATAATTATACTATATAATGAGTTTAGAGCTTAGGATGGATGGAACCGAAATTCCTTTCCTTTAGAACCCTCTTCTGATTTCAAACCTTTATTGATTTAACCTTTCAGTAATTTCTTAATGCAACGCGAACTAGCCGAGTTCATAAAATGGTTTTGTTCGCTCAAAGGTATACTAAGACTAATTTCTTTGGTATTTCTTATAGGATTTAAATTCCTTTGACCATACGTTGCTGTGGCACTCATCACGGTATTAGCAGTCAGACTTAATTAAAAGCTTAAAGTGACTCATTCTTGTACATGTTTTTAAGAATATGGAACTAAATGTCAATTTCATATAAACACCTCTCGACTTAATGTCAAAAAATATCAGTTCTTCAGCTCAAAATATCTGTAAACTATTTTCGAAAGCCTTCTATGAAATTAGAAACTTATTATTTTCATAAGGTATTAGTAAAGCAAATATAAGGAAGGTATAAAAATTGATTATCCGAACCGTCTCTCTCCGCATGGAGGTTTTCTTTTCGCTTCCTTTAGATCACCTTGATGATTATTGCACCGTATCTCGGAGTTATCCCAGATAAAAACTATGCTAGAGAGAACTCACAGACAGCAGGTTTTTTAAAATCCTTCGAAACTGGAACTCCAGAAGAGCCATTGCATCAATGATGACCAAGTGGTCTATTGGAACTATCCGCAACATCCGACCAATACACATACGGGCCGGCTCATGATTTTAGACCATTGGAGCCGGACGCCGCCTCGGTGGATCCAACGGCGAAATCTGCATATTCACCTAGGAATCAAAGGGTGAAATAAGAACAGCTACGGGCTACTTATGTAGTAATCAATACGTATAAGGAAGCTTCAAACGAAATGACTACAATGCAGTCTTTCAGAGCGAAATTGTAGGTGTAACAGAATGTGTCAAGTGAGCTTCTGCTCTAACGAACAACTCTATATACATACCTTGTAGTGGGTAACCAAGCGTTAAGCTTTCTGTAACGCCAATACTAAATTTTACTGCGTAAGGTTAAGCAAGCAGGTATTGCCCTGCACTCTCAGTAGGTAAAGCGGTTAATATCATCTGGATTCCCAGCTCTCAGTTAATATCATCTGGTTTCTGAGTCATATCGAGCAGCTCGATCCCCTAAAAGGCAGCTGGAAACTATTTCCCAAATCTGTCATAGACCATTCAGTTCCTTCAAGGCTTTTTGAAGCAATGATCCCTCGAACAACTCGAGTCTTGGAACACCAGCAACACGTGGCATACCACATAGTTACTTTGGAGTAGTGTTGATGGTAGACAGGCCAATCGGCTTATACTTCAAGGAAAAAGCTAACTTTATAATATTGTAGGGGTCATCACAAGGCACCTACTCTTAAAATCACATCTTGGATTGAAAAAGTGGATACGCCGAAATGCAGAGCATGCGCGGAGGATGATGAGATGCTAGAATATTATCTTAGCGAATTCCTACCCTTCTGCCAAATGAGACGGGACATATTCTACGGCTTCCAATGATACATTGGGTAGATGGTGTGAAAAACAATTCGGTATTTTACCAAGCCCACTCAGTAAGTAGAGGCTAAACTTTGTTACCACCAGAAAGCTCAATGTGTCTAATGATGGCCTAAGTGCGTCCGACTGCGGTTTGGAGCTCGCTCGCCTCCTTTTTCAACTAACCAATTTAGCAAAAAATTCATTTTTTTCTTTTTTCAGTAGAATTTTATATATTTCAATTGTCAATGTTGTTCAAATTTGCTCTCAGGCCCACCAAATTAGTGGCAGTTCATAAATTATTTATCGCTAATTTTAAATTTCAATTATATAAAGTTATAACTTATGTATATTTTCATGATTTATTTACAAATTTCCGCTTTTTCGCATTAAATTTGCAAAATAAACTGGATTAGGTATGTATAAAAAGTATACGCCTACCACTCCACCCAAAACTCTCCCATGGTGAACAATCATGTTCACCACATAACAATGCCAATTATGTGCCCAATTGACTGTCAAATTGACCGTAAACATATTTAGACATTTTATTATATTTTCTACAATAAAAAACTAGCCAAATCATACAATCAGATTTACAAAAAAAAAAAAACATGCTCCCAACAACAAAAGTATTGAGCTAGACAAATATTAGCAAGACCCATGAACGTTTGTAGCACTGTCAATGTATTGCTATGTAAATAAAAGGTAGTCTCGCATGTGTGTGTGTGTGGGCGCACAAATTTCCTAAAAGTTTTTGTTGTCATTGAACTACATAAAATTGAAGTTTCAAATCAATTTCGAAGCTCACTAAACTTTTGACAAAGCGAAAATGTTCACTTACTCCAGCCATGTGTGTTTGCGCGCTTAAGGGGCGTAACAGCTGTTCAGTTCGCATAGCAAACGAGAAAAAGGAAAAATAAGTAAAAGTAGCAAGAGGCAAGTGAAAGCGGTAGATTGGGCACTTTTCCTCGGGCAAATTAGACGCATAAAATATTAGAAAATGAAAGCAAATTTGTGCACCTTTTTTGACACTAAAATTTGACGAAAGTGTTTTTTCGTTTTAACGCGGGCAGCACTTGCACTAATGCGGCCATTTTACGGTTATTACGCACGCTCTGGAAAATTTGTGGCCAGACATAAGTGAAATAAATTGGTTGCTTTGGAAGTTTTTACTTAAAATTTGCTGGTCATGAATTATAACCGTTATTAGGAAAATTGCTTCGAAACTTACTAAAATGCTTTTAAGCTAATTTTGAAGTGAGCTGTGAGTCACTTGTGTCACTTAAACACAACTTCTCTCACTGGATGTAAGCTTAGTAGCAATAAGGGTATTTTTGAAAGGTTGCCACCTGTTTAATTTTTTCATTGATACTGATTGCAAGCTTAGAAACAATATAAATACTTTTGATGAGTTGCCACCTGTTTAATTTTTTTTACGAAATTAAATATTTATTGGACGAGGAGAAGATGCATGCAATATTATAGTACACGATGCGCCCTTGTCAACTCAGAAAAGTTGCCACCTATTTCAAAAACTGAAAATAATTTTTTCCTAAAATTTTTAACTTTATGATTACAATATTCCTATCAAATAAAAGCATTTAAAAAAACCTAATGTTTGCAAATATATTTTGCGGAGTGTTGCCACCTGTTTGATTTTTTCTTATAAAGTTAAATAATTGTTGAGTTATTGAACATCCACCCACTGGTTGCAAGCTTGACAGCCATATACGCATTTTTGAGGAGTTGCCACCTGTTTGATTTTTTCTTATAAAGTTAAATAATTGTTGAGTTATTGAACATCCACCCACTGGTTGCAAGCTTGGCAGCCATATAAGTATTTTTGAGGAGTTGCCACCTGTTTAATTTTTTCCCATGAAATTAAATAATTATTGAACGAGAAAAAATTTAAATTAATTTTCTTAAGTTAAATTGATTATAAAAATATTGCTATCAAAATAAAACGTTTAAAAATAAAAACTATTAATTGCATACACTTTGAGTAGAGTTGCCATTTGCTTAAATTAATTTTTTTAATAGAAACAATTTTGACCTCGTCTACTTTAAAAATGGTTAGAAAATTAAAACAAAAAATTTATATTTGTAAATGAAAATCAAAGGTTGCCACCTTTTTTTATTTTAATTTTTTAGTCAAATTGAGCAAATTAATTCAACTCTACAATACTAAACAAAAAATTAAAAATTTATTCGAGAAATATTTGGATTACATATGTACATTGATATGTTTTCAGCAATGTTGCCACCTATTTAAAAAGTACAAACTGTAAGATTATAACGGCAAAATTCCTCGCCCAAATGTACGAACCTAGTGGTTTTAAGTTCAGTCAACTTCTAACGCCATTATAAAGATCAAGAAATTGACTCCTTTAGCGCTTCTCGCAGCTTTTTCTATACTTACTCAGTCTGCAGTTTCATAAATATGTATGTATGTATGTATGTAAACATATACCTCCCTCCATCCAAAGAGATTAAACTTAATTTGCTCTGCCATATTCCCCATGCATTAGTTGGAAAGTTTCTGGAATTAAACTTTCTTTGCTATCACTACCACAACTATTAAAACAA
This sequence comes from Bactrocera neohumeralis, assembly GCF_024586455.1. Lineage (NCBI taxonomy): Eukaryota > Metazoa > Arthropoda > Insecta > Diptera > Tephritidae > Bactrocera > Bactrocera neohumeralis. The sequence continues at coordinate 64,753,050 of NC_065922.1, forward strand.
CAATAGAAACAACATGCAACAATTGAAGTTCATATAAAACTTTTTCACTAATTAAGTAATTGCTTTTTGCTGCACACACCAACAACAACCACATACATATGTGCCACACAGAGTCTTAGCACACTTATCGCGTTGCCTTTAATCAAGTCACAATGTCTTGGTCTTACGCAGATAAGCCTCCCCCTCAACTCACAGGCGTCTGCCACTATCAACTCAGCCGAGCTGTCCGTCCGCTGCGTGCTAATCGATTTGGAAAGCGCTAAGTAGGAAACACCATTCCTAAATCGCTTCACCCACACCACTTCGCGCAGCCTCTGGCAGTTGCCACATATTTTATCTGCACAACTTGCCGCACTTCGCGTCTCCGCTTAAAGTTCCATGCACACGTCTTGCCAACTTTTCTCATTTTTCCGCATTTTTAGTCGAAAATGCCTTCGCCGTTCGCCCGCGTATAGTTTGCAAGAGCAAAAGTTAAATTGATACTTAAATATTGATGATTGGAAAAGCACGAACGAGAATGCTGCAGCCTTCAAGTGCAAACAACAATAAATTCAAAGTGTTTACGGCTGTTCTAACCTAGTTTTATTGCCGATTCTCGGGTTGTTGGCGTTTGGAGCAGAGCAATTTTGCTTCTTATTACTTTTTTCAGTTTATTTTCCTTTCGTATTTTTATTTTTTTTATTTTTTGGGCTCATTTGAGCTTAAGTGATGATTCACTGTCACTGCAAAGTGGGTAAGGGCATGGATAAACTAATTTTAGAGTTGGAGAGGAGTATTTTCTTATAAAGATAAAGTGGCTAAAGTTTATATAGGAACCGCTTATTTTCTTAAAGAGCTTAAGAAGGCTTAAATTAGAATCGAACATGGTAGGCTTAACAAGAAATGAGTAGTGATCATATCACGAAAAATTAATGAACGGTTAGGTTTGGACATAAATAAAGACTATGTATAAGCTCATTATACGAGTAATTACATCATTATTCTGATATTAGTATTCGTAAAGTATGGAAGAGACAGCATATGACCCTGATAAGCAAAGGCAAAGAAGAGCCAGAAATACCTTTAGCAGGCAGATCTCTTTTTTGGAGACGAACTACTAGATGCTGCAATCATAACTTTTTAAGTTCCACCGATGAAAAGAGACACGAAGAATTTATTAAACAAAATTGGCAACTCAATGTGGAAAATTTTTTGGGGAAAAATGATAACTGACAATGAAAAAGGGCAGCAAATTCTCTCACTAAAAAAACATAGATGCAGATTTTCCGATCATTGATGCTGCCTACAAAATTGTACGCATCTCTCGACGCACGGAGAGTATCTGTAGAAACTGACCTGCAATAAGTCCATCTTGGAAACCTTTACTAGCCTTCCTCAATCTCTTCAATTTGATACCCATATTAGATTTTTTGCCTCAGTAACTTACTAATAAAATGGCAAGCCTTCTGAATTATAGGTATGCTTCTCAGATCTACTATATGTATATAAGTACATATTGAAATTTGTTTAATTTGTTAGCCAAATGTATCTAATATTTAATATATTTAATGCAATTTAATTTTTAATTATGTGGCGACACTTCTCAAACAGATTTCTACCTTTAAGCTTTCAAAAATTGATATCTATGTTATTTTTACTTCTATTTTTATTTTATTCTATTATATTCTATCTATGCTTTCGGGAACTATTCATTTCGTTCTGGGATAGAGTAGAACGCAAGAGATCTACTTTCTTGCCCCTAGCAAAGTTAATCTTGCCACAATCGTAGAGATTCTTACTGGACACAGTCCAAAAGACATTCATGTGGTAACCCTAGACGTCTTGCAGATCGCTGGTTGTCAAATTTGTGGTGGTGGAATCATGCAGACACCTTGTCCTCCATTTTCCAGCCTTTGCACGACTGAGGCTGAAATATCTCGGTAATAATATCGTCGGCGAACCTGAAGACAAAGCCGAAGCTGATATTAGTCGTGTCAATAAATTTCGGACAGGCGCAAAGCACTTTGTCGAACTGTAAGGACCTTATGATCCAGTATAGAGGAGTTTATAGGTACCACAACGTACCGGCATTCTAAGCTGCCTAAAACTAAAATAACCTAACCATAAATTTTACTTAAAAACAATTCAAATCAAATACTAATTGTTTTTACGCATTACAACTGAAGGTCATCGCTAGTGTTGTTATATTTTATAAGCTCTTCTTTTTCTTTATTGGCGTAGATACCGCCTACGCGGTTATAGCCGAGTTAACAACAGCGCGTCCATCGTTTCTTCTTTGCACAATGTGGCGCCAATTGGTGATTCCAAGTACTTCTCCACCTGGTCTTTCCAACGGAGTGGAGGTCTTCCTCTTTGCCTGCTTCCCCCGGCGGGTACTGCGTCGAATACTTTCAGAGCTGGAGTGTATTTTTCCATTCGGACGACATGACCTAGCCAGCGTAGCCACTGTCTTTTAATTCGCTGAACTTTGTCAATGGCATCGTATATCTCAGACAGCTCGTCGTTCCATCAAATACGATGTTCGCCGTGGCGAACGCGCAAAAGACCATAATTCTTTCGCAGAACCTTTCTCTCGAAAACTCGTAACCTCGACTCGTCAGATGTTGTCAACGCCCATGCCTCTGCACCATATAGCCGGCCGGGAATAATGAGTGACTTAGAGTCAGTGACATGGAAGCCAAGTCGCGAGTGCGACGACTGTTTATTTGTTGATAGGAGATATTTCGTCTTACCCTTGTTCGTGGTAGTGCTTCTATTCTTTATTCATTCTGGAGAAAACAGAACTAACGGTGTGGTTGTTGAGGCCAATGATATCAATATCATCGGCGTACGCCAGCAGACGCACAGTCTTATAGAAGATGGTGCCTTCTCTATTTAGCTTCGCAACACAAATTATTTTCTCCAAGAGTAGGTTAAGGAAGTCGCATGAAAGGGAGTCGCCTTGTCTGAAACCTCGTTTGGTATTGAACGGCTCGGTCCTTCGCGATCCTTACAGAGCTTTTGGTATCGCTCAACGTCAGTTTACACAGCCGTACTAGGTTTTTTTGACCTAGATTGCAAGGGGATATATGTTACCCCTTTAACTTATTCCGTTTCTTCCCTGAATTACATCCATAGACGTACATAGACTAATTTTTCGGTAGATATACTTCCTAACTTTGATTTTCGTTTACAAATGTGCATAAATATGCTGCCTGAGGCGGGTTGAAAGCCATGTTAAACCATCTGGATCAAAAACTTTTACTATCTCTCTGAACTTAGTTTCAAAACTCTTATTATAAAATATTTTCGGCATAGCCAGTTCCAACCATCCGTATAAGAGAATATTGTAGTAGCTCACTGGTAACACAATCTATTTCAGAAATCAGAGTTAGACTAATAAAAACGAGCTAAAATACGAATCCGTTAGATCAAGTTCGCAAATAAGCCTTCTAATGTCGCTATTATAAAATGTAGTTGATCTTTTGGAAGTTCCAAAAGAAGTATACGAGGTTGCCATTGAAATCAATATTAAAAATTCTCTGAAACAATTTTTTACAATCATCAATAAAGTTCCCAAATCCACGCAGATTTGTGTTGTCTGCACGCCATCATTTACCGCGGAATTTTCAATTTAACGCAAACTTATCACATTTGTAAGCAAATTTTTCTTGCGGCGCACAGACACTGCCAACAAATAGTATGAGTACCAAGTACAAGTAGTCTACTATTGTAAAATGGCAAAAGGAAATTTGATTTCCAATCACGTGCGCGAGTATGGCAAAATGTTTTCCCGCAATGCTTACATGTTGCAACAATAAATAAAGAGCAAAAGGCAGCAAAATGCTGGGAAATTTACAAATTTCAACGGTAAATACACAAATATAAAAAGTGGAAACATATTCGTTACATATTTCTAACTGTACAGCATGTGTATCCTGACGGCTATCGGTTACAGGTGAGCTACTAGCAGTGCAAAAAGTGCAAAAAAAGGCAAACAGACATATGTAAATTTCGAAAACTCGTATCACTAGGTATCCGTAATAAATTTTGACAGCCAAAAGCTACGTGTTTGCCACTGTTAATGTAGTGTGTTTGTTTTTTTGTAGGCATTTTCCGCTTCTTTTGAAAAACTTTTTTACCTAGTTGGGTCAGGCACACACTGCTCAATAAATAAATATACCTACTACCCACTTGAAAATGAAAGCACATCTCTTTCGAGTTTATGAATAATTCAGTCACCGACCTATTGCCTGCCCACCTTTTGCAGTCTCACATAAAGAAGCATATGTTCAGTTATATTTCCACTTGCTTGGCCTACCCACACAACATTTCTTAATACTTTCCATTTAAATCTTCTGTCTTTCTAACGGCTTTTAACGTATTTCAACTCAACTCAACTCAACTCTCTCTCCTCCCTCCAATAATTATCGCTTGTCTGCTTTTAGGCGCACTTGCCTGTGAATTACTGTTATTCTTCCCAGTTAGTGCCATCAAAGTAAGCCGCAAAAGCATAAATTTTTGCACTTACCATTAGCAGCGCATAGAATTTGCAAAGTTTTTCCCAGTTATACTTTGCTAAATGTTGTTTAAGCCACTCGATTATGCACCCCAGAGGTAGGCAATGTTTTTAAATACTCAAATTTTAAGCCGCTTAAAATTGTTTGGGAAAATATTTTTTCGCGCACTAATGGCATTTAATGGCGTGTGCAAAATGTGGAAGAATACTTTCTTTTTTATTTCTACTCTTACATAAATCTACTTTATATTAACTGGAGTGTTTTTAATGGATTTTTCTTATACTTTTTTAAATTACTGTGACTTCCTTCAAAGGCGTATGGAAAATACGCAGTTATTTGTATTTCAAGAATATTTTTGAATATTTAAATATTCAGTATTTCTGTTTTCGAATTCAATTTCTTTTGTGCTAACAGCAAATAAGCTAAAGGATCAATCTTCGAAATTTCAAATGCCATACGATCTTTAGATTCGATACTGAGTAGATGCTGCAAAAAAACAGACAACTATATGTACAGTTATATGAATAGTCATAACTAGTTGTTTCAGTTATAACTTCCCCAAACCATAGTCAAGACAATGGTGTATTCGTCAGATGGAAACCGCTCGAAAAGGCTACGCTTGCTAAGAAGCTTAAACGTGTTCAAAGAGCGCCTTTCCTAGACATTTTTTGTGCATTACGGATTACGCCAAGAATAAAACTTAATGCCATTTTACACATAGCACCCGTAGATAGCCGACAGGTGCATTGGTGCGAAGTGCGCTCTAAGTGAGCTTTTTCATGGATGGGTCAAAACTATGAGAGAAGGTTGAAGGAGGATTTTCTGGATGGTGGTCTCCGTCAATCTTAGCTTTAGACTACTGGACCACTGTATTGTTTTTCCTGCAGAAGTGGCTGCTTTTAATATGGCGGTAGACGTATTGCTACGAAGTGCAGCCTCTTTCAGGGAGGTGAGCATTCACTTAACAGCAGAGCAGCAATACTAGAGCTAAGATCGCCAACTGTTGGCTCAAAGCTAGTCAAGCAGTGTCTGCCTACACTAGAAAAAGCATCAAGCTACTTAATCATCAGACTCGTTTGGGAGCTTGACTTATGGAGGAGGATAAGTTAAAAACTTCCAAGCATCTTCTACTCCATTGTACGGCCTTTGTAAAAGGAAGGATAAAACAGAAGACTTAGCCGAAACTGCCATTGGCGTGGTCAACAAACTAGTGATCTATTATATCGGAGCTTTAGGTAACACAACGTAACGACGTTCTAAGTTGTCCAACTGCAATAATATGAAATATATTTTATGACTTCGAAAGTATAATCATATTTATCTTAGAAAAAGATATAACTTGAGCACTTCGCTCCTAAATCACTAGAAACTTTAAAGCGACAATCTGACTTCAAAAGCACACATTAAATATTTTTTCAAATCAGCCGCTGAGTATTCTGATTCGCTTATATCAACACCTTTCTCCAACTATAAGCCAAAATTTTCTTTCGAGTTACAGCTACAACCTGCTAAGTGTTTTGACAGAGTCTGCAATAACAAACAAGACATTACTCCGTGTCCAAACCCTATTTCGAGTAATTGCATTTCACTTTCTTCTCCTCCAGTTCGTTCCAGTCACTCAAAAACTCGAGCTAAAACACGATTTCTAAAGAACTTTGGTCTGTTACGACGTTGTTATTGTGACCATTAAACGGAAATATTGGGTAGTCGAAAAAGAGTTTTCGTATTTCTACTTCAACTAATTTTTTTTATATGTACATACATATTTATAATGAACTTTAATGACCCAAACAATTTGGTTTTGGTCGACACCTTTTTGTCATTTTTCCGCTAGAGACATTATTCCATCAGTGTAAAACTTTTCTGGTTCCTCGGCGAAAAACTGCGACAAGTAATGTTCACAGGCTTCTCTTGAAGCCAACTTTACTTCATTAAGGGAGTTCTGCATTGACCACAAACAAATGGTAGTCCGATGGTGCAAGGTCAGGGCTATATTAAGGATGCATCAAACCTTCCCATCCAAGCTCTCCCAGTTTTCGCCGAGTCATCAAAGATGTGTGTGGTCTAGCGTTGTCCTAATGGAAGACGAAGCCCTTTCTGTTGATCAGTTCTGGCCGTTTTTTTTTTCGATTGCTTACTTCAATTTCATCATTTGTTGGCAGTAAAATGTGGAAACAATCGTTCGATCAGGCTTGAGCAGCTCATAGTGGATGATTCCTTTCCAGTCCCACCAAACACTCACCATAACCTTTCGAGGCGTCAAGTTGATAAATATTATTGTATGTGCGCCCAAAATATAGACGTCATAGCTTTAAGAACTGAACTTGCAATTTTTACACTCGATTCATGTCCTGCAGTTGATAAACAATTTTAGTGTTTATTAATATTGAAAAGTTTCTACCTCTGTTCGGAATCATGAAAATCTGTTTTTAGTCAATTATGGTATCAGTTCTTAAATCTACCAGATCATCTGTAAAAATAGAGATTGAGGCATAAACTTTATTGACTAATGACACAGAAATAAGAAACAGATTCACATAACCCTAAAATTAGTAAGGTGAATAGTTAGCTGAGAGTTTAATATTCGACTCCGGCAGTTAGGTTTTATAAAGTCTATGACGGATTTATGAGAATTTCATGATTATAATTGCCTTTATTGTCTCACTCAGTTATAACTAGTCTAAATAAAACCCACCATGAGATAGGGGTGACAGGTACTCAAGTGTTGTCTCTCAAGATTTTCATTTCTCCATATTAACATTTATGAAGTAAAAAGTGAAAGATGTTTGTGTCCCGAACTTAAACCCCTTCTGAACTTACGCACAGCTTTTTCTTCACACATTCATTGAAAAAGCGATTAAAAGCATTAAAGTCGTGTAAGCCTACGGCGAAACTGCAAAGCACCATTATGCTAGTTTTAAAGGAAGTTATCATATACGCCTCGAGCGCATTTGGGGTGGCTGCGCCCAGACAAACTGCAGCTGTTGTCAAAGCTCAAACTCCACGACCGAAGCACTTGAGTGCGCTGGAATTACAAGAGGATACCGCTACGAGTGTTATGCGGAAGTGGAGCGGGTGAGACACATGGAAAAAATGTACGCAATAAAATTTGTATTGCCGATAACGCAATGGTCGGCAGCGGTCCTTGTTGCTGGGCTTATGTAAATAGAGCGCATTTCTGCAGGTTTGGTGGGTAGTAGCGGCGCACAGGACAGTCGGTAAGGTCAGCCGCTGGAGCATGGGTGCATTAAATCTTATATTTTCAATTAAAAATGGGAAATTGAACATGCCGCAGCAAGAACAGCAACACAGCAGACTCCGGCGAGAAAGTTGTGTACTCCGAAAGGACATTACGCGTAGAGCCTTTCTTGTTTGTAGCTGTGTTTGTCTGTATGTTTGAGCAATATCACGCAGCTCTTTTTATATCGAACTGCATTTTTGTAATTTTCTCAAAAAAATATTTAGGTTTTTTTTTAGATTTTCAATATATTCTGTAGAAAATCAAGCAGTCTGCAGTTTTTGCCTGGCATGTACCGTTATTTTTTGAAATATCACAGTGACCCTTGGGCAGTCGCAAAATAATTTCTTTTTGTTGTTGTTGTGTTTGCTTTTTTTCTGTTCACTTTCACTACCAAATTGCATGTAAATAAAAATGCCATTGCATTGTGCCTCGAGGCTTGAGTGCAGAGATTTTCAAACACTCCCCTCATTGAAACCTCCACTTTGTTGTTGTCTGCCCAAACACTCAAGGGCGGCACAGGCACACACTCTTATCGCATAGATAGAGCGGAAATTTAATATCGTTAGCCATAAATATCAGCCGCGCGACAATAATGCCAGAGTGCTGCAGTAACGCTAAGTAGGTGGAGCGCCAAATCGGCTGGCGTATTCGGGAGTAGACAAACTGAATAAGAGAGAGTCGTGTGGCGGACGATGTGGGCATTTTTGTATTAGTACTAAAGGTATTTACAAATGGTAAACCGATAAAGTATTCCATAATTTCTTTCAACTCCAGACAAGCACAGAAGAGTGAACTCTCATTCCTGCAAGTATATACTATTATACTAAGCCGATAGAGCCGCCTAACATGAGCGTGTCGAGATATTCTAAGATAACATCAAACACTTACTTGTTTTGAACTCCGTGATCACCTAATTGAAGGTCTGGGAAGTAAACTATCATCCTTACAGAGAGTGGTGTTCGATTTATAGATTTGAGTATACAGGAACTCGTTATGCAGGATTTTAGCGTATTTCAATTTACATCTAGATCATAACTTTGTTATTCCCATGACAAACAGTTCTTCTTTATCCGAATTGACTTTGTTTTTTTTTTTTCTTGGGCAAGTACTATCTTCCTGACCACCTAACTTTACTTGGATTGGGTTAATATTAAATTTTCCTATACTCCGCCGTAAAGACCTTTAAAACACATTCCAACATTCGTCCAATTATTTATATTTTGGCACAAAAATGTTGAGCTCCACTATAGATCAGCATCCTATTTCAAATACTAAATTTCCAAGGCGTTTCATTGTGGCTTCTTAAATCAAATAGATAGCTGTAAGTTGGAAGAGCTTTAAGAGTTTCGTAAACAAAGTTGGTACTCAGTCTCCCGGACAGGTAGTCGCCTTATATGGTCTCAAGGTACTGCTACGGAGCCAAAACGAGAGTTCAGACCAGAGGGAGTCATCTTCACTAACATATACCTACCATCACCTTAATGATGACGGAAGGGACACAGACTCTGAGACTTGTCAGGGCTTTCAAGGGTGGGCTAATGCTGCCTTATTAATTAACCTATAAGTAATTTCTGCAGAGTGTCACCACTGCAAACTTAGGTGAAAGAATACCTCGACCACCAGCATAGGGTTAAACCAATCCAACTATTAATCCTACTTGGCCGTATAAAATTCTGGATTTCGATCCTTACTTACCCGGATGTGAGAAAATTTGTAGAGACATTATAACAGCGAATTTCTGTTGAGTTTGCTTTTGAAAATACCTCAAGAAAATACTGAGTAAATTAAATAATTCTTTGAAAGAAATATTTTGAAGCCTTTTCCCATTAGAAGTTGAATCTTCAATATAATAAAGAATTTTGATTTTCTTGCCTTACAAAACATCTTTTCATAGTGAGCCAGTTTTCAAAATTGCAACAATATGAAGAGGGAGTGTAGATGGTGGACCAAAAAGCTTCTACCTCTAGGCAAAAGGGAACATAGCAATACTGTAGGGGTCCTCACAGGGCACTTACCCTTAATATCCTACCTTCAAAAAATTGGAAAACTAGGTCCGGCGGAATGAAGAGCATGCGCGGAGAATAATGACACTGGCACATTATATTTACGAACGCCCAACCTCCAGCCAGCTGATACGGAATATATTCTAGGGTTCCCAAGACTCCAACTTTAGAGGACAACATTAAGCGGCTGGGGTGGAAAAAATTAGTTATTTTACGCTGGAGGCCTAATCATTCTGTAGTATATGGTACTAACTTCGAGTCTGATCTTTTTTCTAACATTTTTATCGTTGCTATAATTCGAAATGGAATCATTACTACACTCTACCTTCCTCTGCGAACTCTTTCACCCACTCGCTACACTACTTTTGATAGCCCTAGTCTGCATTGAAATATTGCTCTCGAGTTGCGAGTGTTTGCACATCTCCTCAATGTAATTTCAAGAGCGCTACTTCTCATCAAGAATACCGCACGGCACAACACAATATGCCACATCAAATATTGTGGCAACATATCACACGGCAAGATATACATAAAGACAGCTCGTTGGCGTGAGGGTGGTACCTAGTTTCAGCAAGCATGGGTATAAGGGCTTTCATGCATAGCGGTACATTTGATACGTGGAACATCATTAATAACGTAACCAATAAATATTCGTATGAGCTTTTGCCTGATGTTGCACGTAATTACGACTAAGCGCTCGACGCGAATGAATGGAAGGGAGGCAAATGGAAATTTTGAGGGAAGTCGGTATAAGAAAGAATGGGCATGAGTGAAAGGAGAGTCGGTGTACCAAAAGCAGCAAGTGGTTGGTGGAGTTCGTAGTATATTGTACTATATATCTAGATATGTATGTAAGGCTGGAAATAAATACTTAAACCACCCACAAACATTTGATATTTGCAATCTGCTCGTCGATTTGTAAAAGTTGCACTCAGTAGCCTGAAATGATATGATATGAGATAGCAAGCAGTGGAGGCGCCCTTTAACTTTGAGTGGCAGTTAAAGCATGTGGGTGTTAGCTTGGGTATTAGTGGTTTGCTGGCGTACGTGTCTCCATTACAATATTAACGGTTTTATGATATGCACTAATATCCATACATATGTCTGTATGTAGAAGGATTTGTTTGTGCCAATACTCATCATTATGATTGTACTTGTTGTACTTACAAGTCATAATTCAAATGCTTACAAATGATGGGACATGCAGCGCCTCATTAACACATTGCGATTGTGTGGCTGCAACGTTTTAGTGCTTAATTGTGGCGTTGGTGGCATACACCATCATTAGTGTAGCAGGATACTCGTATTACTCGAAGGTGATGAGGTGCATTAAATACCGTTTAGTGGAGTGCAGGGGAGAGGGTGGAGCAATTGAAACGGCAAATTGCGATCAGAACTTTAATTTAAGATTTGTTAGTTGGTGCAATTAGGTGGTCACTAAATTTTGAAAAACATTTTTTTTTTAATTTTTCCAAAAAGTTCAAACAATGACTTTCTTAAATGTTCTAGCAAACTACCGAGACTTTGATATGAGATGAGAGGGGGAAACGAAATAAGGACTACCATATGAGGGCATGCACCTGGAATGTCCGGACCCTTAATTGGGAAGGTGCCGCTGCCCAGCTGGTTGATGTCCTCGCGAAAATAAAGGCTGACATCACCGCCGTCCAAGAAATGCGATGAACGGGACAAGGACAGAGACGAGTAGGTCCTTGTGACATTTACTACAGTGGCCATATAAAGGAGCGCAAGTTTGGTGTTGGATTCGTGGTGGGAGAGAGACTCCGTCGCCGAGTACTATCATTCACTCCGGTGAATGAACGTCTAGCCACAATCCGCATCAACATATCGCTGATTTGCGCCCATCATTACGCGATTATAGCCGAGTTAACAACAGCGCGCCAGTCGTTTTTTCTTTTCGCTACGTGGCGCCAATTGGATATTCCAAGCGAAGTCAGGTCCTTCTCCACTTGGTCCTTCCAACAGAGTGGAGGTCTTCCTCTTCCTCTGCTTCCCCCGGCGGGTACAGCGTCGAATACTTTCAGAGCTGGAGTGTTTTCGTCCATTCGGACAACATGACCTAGCCAGCGTAGCCGCTGTCTTTTAATTCGCTGAACTATGTCAATGTCGTCGTATATCTCGTACAGCTCATCGTTCCATCGAATGCGATATTCGCCGTGGCTAACGCGCAAAGGACCATAAATCTTTCGCAGAACTTTTCTCTCGAAAACTCGCAACGTCGACTCATCAGTTGTTGTCATCGTCCAAGCTTCTGCACCATACAGAAGGACGGGAATTATGAGTGACTTATAGAGTGTGGTGTTTGTTCGTCGAGAGAAGACTTTACTTCTCAATTGCCTACTCAGTCCGAAGTAACACCTGTTGGCAAGAGTTATCCTGCGTTGGATTTCCAGGCTGACATTGTTGGTGTTGTTTAAACTGGTTCCCAAATATACGAAACTATCTACAACTTCAAAATTATGACTGTCAACAGTGATGTGAGAGCCAAGTCGCGAGGGCGACGACTGTTTGTTTGATGTCAGGAGATATTTCGTCTTGCCCTCGTTCACTACCAGACCCATTTGCTTTGCTTCCTTGTCCAGTCTGGAGAAAGCAGAACTAACGGCGCGGCAATCACAAGGTAATCCTATTTGGAAGAACTGTGAACATTTCTCACTTCTCTACTTTCTGAGAAATCGTGACCACCGACTTTAAAAACGATGTTTCGAAAACATACGATCAACGATTGAATTCACGATCTAGCCTGACGGTTTTATTTTTTATAATGGGTTTGTCAAAAAAGTCTTGCGGTATTTTTATTGAATTTTTTTTTTTATTGAAATTGAAATGAATTTCTGATGACTCATGCCCAGCTCTTGACCGATGCTACGGCTGCTACTATGCCCGTCTCTTTCGACCAATTCAGCGATTTTATCGCAAATTTTCGACGACAGGCCTTCCGGAGCGTGGCATCTTCGACCACCTTTACACCAGAACGAAAACGTGGAAACCATCGTTGTGCGATGGAAATGGAAACTGTATCGGGTCCATAAACTGCACAAATTTTATTGACGGCTTGAGATGCATTTTTGCCTTTATCGTAGTAGTACTTAAAAGAAGCGGCAATCAATCAAACACGTGTTACCGCGTGAAATGAGCTTTCCAAAAAGGTATAGTAGGTATAGCATGACCCGATGCGACGAATAAAACTAGAACTACGCGTTTTCAGCGCCAACTAGCGAAAATACCGCAAGACTTTTTTGACAACCCATTATTTCAAAACACACCTAACCCCTTAAGCTTGGCTTCCTCAGAAAACTGTTCAGAAAAAATCGAAATTAAAAAAAAAACTTCTTTTGGGCACTAAGAAGTAATTTTTCATGTTCTATTTCCAGGTTTTCTACTTTTTTTTTAAGAAAAAACACGCAAACTTCAAATTTAATGGGTAATGTTTATTATCATTCGAAGGAACACTCTTTGGCAATTATTTTTTGAGGATTATCTCTTTCAAATGTTGGCCGCCGCTATGTTTCGATTTCGACGACTCGTTCGAGCATTTCGAATGGTAACTGGCGAATGACACGCGTGATGTTTTCTTCGAAGGCCTGAATCAAGGCGAGATTGTCTGCATTGACTTTAGCCTTTACATATCCCCACAGGAAAAAGTCTAACAGTTTGATATCACACGATCTTGGTGGCCAATCGACCGGCCCAAAATGTGAAATTATGTGCTCACCGAAGAGTTCTCTCAAAAGTCCATTGATTTATGCGAAGTGTGTGAAGTGGCGCCGTCTTCTTAAAACAAAATGTCGCCGAGATCTCAAGCTTCAATTTCAGGCATCAAATAGTCGGTTATACGGTACCGGCGAAGCGAAACCCATTTGAAGTTTTCCACGAACGTTTCAGAGCGCCCGGAAATCCGCTGTTAATTATCGAGTAACTCGAAAAGTATTTGGTGGATTTGCTGAGAAATTTGATTTTCTGATAATATTTCTAAGTTATTGCACTTTAAGAAAATATGAAATAAATTTTTGACTTTCTCTAAACGCTTAAGTGAAATGAGTTATGTTACATTTTGAAGCCAGTTTTGAATAAAATTTGAGTTGAAAATTATTGGAAACAAGTATATCGACCAGTTGAGGTTTCTTAATTAAATTTGCAGTTTTTCCTGACCACTTGCCAATTTTTCGCCACTCATAATTTTTTCAATTTTTTATCCCATTAACCTGGTCGCCTTGCAATTAATTTTTCTCGCACTATAATTACGCAAACTTTCACCACTTAGTGGGCAGACTTTAATTGCTAGGTGATAGTATTTTCATTATAGTTATTCTGAAAATAACATTGCAGCAAGACGGCCAAAAGCACTTGAGGCAGTTGCAGCGCGCCGGCATGCTCCCATACACAATCTGGTCACTCGCGCGCACGCACGCTGGCTGGACGGCGGCAGACAAACACACAAGCGGCGCTGGGTAATTGCGCGTGCAGCGCGTGCTGAACACTGTAAAGTATCTTGTAGATACATTAATTGCTGCAACAAACGAGAAATGCATTTTCATGATTTTCCGCAATTTAAAAAACAGCCGTACAACAACAACAGCGCTTTACAAGATTTCACAGCGCTTTTGCATGAGTTTTGCGAAGGAAAGCAATGTGCAACAGCATTTTTTAAATATTTGCTTTTATTGTTATTATTTGTTGTTGTTGTTTCTGCCAATCGCAGCACTAAATTAAATTTCTTTAATGAACAGCGCGACTGCGAGCCGTTGTTTGGAAATTTGTATTGTCCGACAAATTGTGTAAATTGTGCGGCGCACCCGGAAATTCGCTTTGGTCAAGTTGCATGCAGCAAACGGAAAATGCGCAAAAGATGCACAAGCGAAGCGTTGGTTGCGCAGCTGTTCGTGTGCTAAGCGCTTGGCGTGTTTCAGCGCGCGTTCTACTCAAAGACAGCCGTAGTTTGTTGTTGCTAAATTTTTGTGTTGTTGTGGCTGCTAACTTGAAAAAAACTTAAGATAAAGTAGCGAAATAGCGTTGGAAGCAGCGCAATGCTAGCCGGTGCAGCTAACCATTCAAGCGCAACAAATCACTGAAATGCCGCGGCGCAGAACAAATACAAAAACAACTGTTTGCGTTACGCTCGACTATTTTCTTCATTCTTTGTTGTTTGAAGTATTTTCGTATTTATTTATTTATTTCTGTTTTAGTTGTTTATGCTCTCTACGGCTTCCACTGCATACTGCGCATATTTGTAGAATTGTGGGTTAATGTGTCTGCTAAAAGCGTCGCTGCCGTCGCGGCAATGTGGCAACACTCGAGCGTGTCTACAAACGCTTTGCTATGCCGCTTTGTGCTCCATAACACACTGCTCTACTCGGTTCGATTTGTTTTTAGCCAAGTGTTCTGTGCAACATAGCGGTGATAGAAGTTTTTCTGAAAATCAGCAGCAGAGAATGCCTAAAGCAATCTTACTGGCTGTCATTAAAAAAGGGTTTCCGCTGTAAGTATCAATAAAACGTTGGTGTCACAACTCCACAGAGCGAAATTAATATCTGTTAGCCGATATTAATTAAAGTGTGGACCAACAGGAAGTCCTGTCGGGTTTGCAGTAGACGAGTTTGCCAAAAGCAGTCTTACAAAGACAGGATTATGAACAAGATCAACGGCCCGGCCTCTGTAAATTGTCTACTAGACGGTATTTGTTTATTTCTTGCGACTATAAGCGACTATGTACCAAGACTTGGACACGCTTTCGAGCTCAACAATCCAAGCTTAATTTGCCTTAACAAACGGAGTCAAAAGAACATGCGTTTCATCAACGCTTTAATCCGAAAATATGCCTTTTACTACTGTGACTGACATTTGGCGGACACTGTATAAGCTGAGAAAATAATCTCAGTACTGTGAGACATTCGTGTTTCATTAGTCAACAGCTCAGGTCAACAGCTCAGGTCATCAGCTTATAAAATAAATTATGTACTGTGAAGCCTTCGAGCTGTACTACTTAACATCTCAGGACGCCACGGTGTGATACACTGGAATCGATAGTGAGGCCGTAGAGACTGTTAAAATTCGCTTCAAACGAAGGTATTCTAGAGGATGACTACTTCTCTTAGATCTAGCAACTGAACTCCAACTGGTATCGCAAAGCACCAAAATTGGTTTACGCGTGGCTCTTTGGCCTACCAGATAAACCTAACCTAATTTAATCTATTTCTAATCCTTTTCTCGTAAGTTTCATAAAAACTGCAAATATTTTCTATCTCAGGTCATCAACCTGGCTAAATAACCTAAGCGCAGTTTTGAACGCTACATCGATTTTCACGTTTCCGAAAATGTAAGAAGGTCAAACATTTGTTTTGGGTTGTCTCAGTCATACCATAATCGAACTTTTATACACCCAGTTTCATTATCGACCGCCTCGACGATGCCACTTAGCCGTAATTTATCTGTGTTTTAATGATCTTAATTTTTTTGAGAGTGTTATAGATACTAACTGGATTGAAAACTTATTTAAAAAATACATCTTAAGGTTAGAGTCAATTAAACAGCTTTGAATTTAAGAAAATCGAGATTTATCAACTAAATTTTTATGAAACAAGTTGTATAACAACATTTTTATCTTGCTGATCAAACTATCATGGAATAATATTTGTTCTATCGGCTTCGGAAATGATGCATTAACATTTTCTGAAATTACAATACTTTCAATCTGGGCGGTTCGAGCCTTAAGAAGAGCTAGTTTGAAAACCACATTTGACGTAAGTCTTCAGAACTCGTATTTTCTGAATTTTTATAAATTTACTGCTTAGAAAAATGTATAGCCTGAGATACTTGTACTTTTCTTTACACAAAAAAGCTCACAAAAATTTCAAGCACTTTTAAATACCGATTACGAGTTGAAAAAATGCATCAGATAAAAATCCGCGTCCGTTCTGGTTGCGTATACCCGATTGTCGAGGTAATATAGGCTCTCTAAGTTGGTTTACCTGTAGTGTTTTGTGTCCTATCGGAATGGCTTGAATTGCAGTTCAAAGTTTTAGCCGCTGTTCTCTTGGACAAGAAATTATTTTTAGTCTGAATGAAGTTATGGAGTCTTCATAGGTAGAACCTCGTTACTTACAGTAGCTAGTAGCAGTGTTACATTCAAAATCGTTGGCTTGGAATTCCCCAAAATGCACTGGATCAACAAATTATCGTTGGCGTACAAACCTTAACCCAACTTTCTGATTTGCTTCAATCTAACTTATTGCCTTACTAATATTATTTTTTGTTCACTTCTCATTTGCATTTCATTTCTTCTTTTCGCTACGTGGCGACAATTGGATATTCCAAGCGTAGCCAGGTCCTTCTCCACTTGGTCCTTCCAACGGAGTGGAGGTCTTCCTCTTCCTCTGCTTCCCCCGGCGGGTACTGCGTCGAATACTTTCAGAGCTGGAGTGTTTTCATCCATCCGGACAACATGACCTAGCCAGCGTAGCCGCTGTCTTTTAATTCGCTGAACTATGTCAATGTCGTCGTATATCTCGTACAGCTCATCGTTCCATCGAATGCGATATTCGCCGTGGCCAATGCGCAAAGGACCATAAATCTTTCGCAGAATTTTTCTCTCGAAAACTCGTAACGTCGACTCATCGGTTGCTGTCATCGCCCAAGCCTCTGCACCATATAGCAGTGACAATATAAGCTGACGACGTCGCTCAATAGTTAGTGGAGGAAATGTGATACTTTGTATAAGATTTTGTAGGGTTAGTAATCTTCAAGTAGTGATAGTGATGTAAACTGTGTTAACTGTAGGTAAGCCTCTTAAGTTAGGATAAAGCGACTGCTGTTGTTGTTTTAACGATTGTCTAAACCCGCTTTGATGCTAAGGTTCAGGTTGTTTGTCAACGGACGGTTATCTAACTGTAGATACAGTCCCCTTGCTGTTTCGAGGTGAGTCGGACCATTGGGAGAGAAGTGTTAGATGTGTGTGATTCGTTGGGCATACAAAGAGGTGATTAGGTTGTTTTTTAGTATACTCTGAGCGTTTTGAGCCTAACCCAAATCTGTCGAGGCGGCTAATATCGATTCCGTCCTAAGTTAACGAACCAGGAAAGTCAAGAATAATTCTTTTAACATAAGCCTGATGAAACTTTTAGTAAATAAGTTTTAAATAGTCTGATTAGGAGGCTATACTGAAATCGGAACATTACGGAATGTACAAGAAACGCTTTTGAATAACAAAATAAGGTTAACCTAACAGTTTGAAAGGTTTCAAAGACAAATCAAAAGACCACCAAGCAAACCAGCTGTCAAAAATTATCTAAATATTCAAAATGGCCAACCTTGTCAGGCTAAGTAGGTCATATGAGTACCAGCATAACCCAATAAAACAATCGAAAATATAATACACATAGCCCACGAAATTTCAAAATTTGCGATACTTTTTGTCCAAAGCTCGTATATAAGCTGGCAAGATGTGCTATGAGTATCGCAGTCGCCTCATCTTAAAGTTTCAAGAGAGGTAGACAGTCGCTTACGACACGTCGGCGACTGTAACTTATCAAATACTATGAATTTCGGTCTGAATTTTTCACAGCATGTTTTCAATATTCAATTTACTGTCAAAACATAAACCAAAAATCGATTTTTCGAAGTGATTACATGAGAATACACCCTTAAAACCGCATACCTTAAGAACCCTTTTGATGTCGCCTTTTAGAATAATGTGCGTTCAATCAGACCTCTTTGACCAAAAAACAAAGCTGAAGGTAACAAAATCTCTTGTTTGTTGTAAGGTAACTACAGTATGCCCCTTCAGTTTGAACTCATGCGTCATCTTCCTTTCATTTGCTTAAAATACAAATCTACTTGCACCATATACTCGTAAAGACAGACGTTCCGAGGACTCAATGTTTTAGGCTTAAAGGAACACTTTTTGGAAACTGGAATACTACGGAAAGTGCACATATGGGACATGCATTATTAATCGAATCTCAAAACCTTGTGAGCTAATGCGTTGTAATCTGGTGCCGTTCAAATCGCCCCACTCTAGCTTAATACCACCAAAAACTATGCATTTTCCACTAACTTCCAAAGCCAGTTTCCACATTTCTCTAATTTCAGTAAATTATTTTATGATTAATTAGACACTTTTCACCACCTAACTTTAATATATTTGATCATTTTCGCTAATCCACTGATAAACAGGCAGCCGATATCCGCCACAAGTATCGGTTGCAACAAGCTTTGGCCAGTCGGCGCAGTCATTGCACTCTAAATGGCAGCATTTTCATTTCATGTTCAACGAAATGGCGATTTTCCACGGCCACTCGGATCAGGTGTATGCGGCAGATTTATTTGTGGAGGGCGGCGGTTGTTGGTGGCAACACTTTCTCCTTTTCTGCTGCGCGTTCCGGCTGCCAACTACCGACTGCGCGCATAAATTGTGTATTTGCTGTTATTATACCCTGAACAGGTTATATTAAATATCTGACAAAGTTTGCAAAACACAAAAAGCAAACTTGGAGCTCGTAATGAGCTGAGTCGATTTAGCCATGTCGGTCCGTCTCCCTGAATATGCGCGAATTTACTGAGATAACGTTCTGAAATTTTGCACACGTTTCTTTCTCACCAAAAATGCTCATTTGCTGGAACGGCTGATATCGGACTACTATAACATATAGCTGCTAAGGATCGGTATCAAGTGCTTTTAAGGAAAACCTTTTCCTTTGATGAAATAGCTTTAGGAATTTGGTCTTGGTTATTGCCTAAGGGGTAATCTCGCAAGAAATATTTGAGATCGGATTACCATAACATATCGCGGTTATACAAACTGAAAGGTCGGAACCAAGACCTTGTATGAGAAACTTTTTTACTAGGCACGTGATCTTCACGAAATTTGGCATGAATAATTCTTTATATCGCTTTTGAATAATAGTCGAATAAAATTTTCAGTCGGATCACTGTACCATATGACTGACCAATAAAAATCAAATTCATAAATGAAAACTTTTTTATTTGTGAGGGGTTTGTGAGGGGTACAGTTTTGGTGCAAACGAAGTTTCGTCTTTTCTTGTTATACCCTGAACAGGGTAGTTTGTAACACCCAGAAAGAAGCGTCGGAGACCCTATAAAGTATATATATCAATGATCAGTATGTTGAGCTGAGTCGATTTAGCCATGTCCGTCTGTCTGTATATATATGAACTAGTCCCTCAGTTTTTAAGATATCGTTTTGAAATTTTGCAAACATCATTTTCTCTTCAAGGAGCTACTCATTTGTCGGAACTGCCGATATCGGACCACTACAACATACAGCTGCCACACAAACTGAACGATCGGAATCAAGTACTTGTACGGAAAACTTTCACATTTGGCAAGATATATTCACAAAATTTGTTATAGATTATTTTCTAAGACAACAATGTAATCTCCGAAGATTTTGTTCAGATCGGTTAACTATAGCTTATAGCTACCATACAAACTGAACGATCGGAATCTAGTTCTGGTATGGAAAACTTTTGCATTTGACAAGATATATTCACGAAATTTGGTATAGATTATTTTCTAAGGCAACAATGTAATCTCCGAAAAAATTGTTCAGATCGCTTAACTATAGCATATAGCTACCATACAAACTGAACATATAGTTACTAAAAGAAATGCGTCTGTGAAGGGTATTACAGCTTGGTGCAGCCGAAGTTATCGTTTTTTCTTGTTTTTTTTTTTTAATTTTATTTGTATTGCTGGTTGACATTACTTTTATTTATAATTTCGCTGCTCTGGCGTGCGCTTTAGTTGCCGGGTTATTGCATTTAATGAAGTGGCCGCAAGTGGCAGCTATGACCAAATGCAGTCAGACAAGCAAATAGACGGACGTGCAGTCAGCGCTGTCAGCTTGCCAAGGCATGTTGTTGCCGATAAACAGTATTTTCTATATGTTGTTGTTGTACGCTGTGCAGCGGTGCGTACAATGTTTGCTTGCCACATGTTTATTTCCAGCCAGCCGTCGGTGCAGTGGTTGTGGTTGCTGTCACCTTATGTGCCACTATTTGACTTGGTAAGAGTTGCTGCTTGTTGTTGCCATTTATCTCTTCTTACTTTCAACTGCTGAGCACATGTTGTTATCGTCAGTTGTTGCCACATGCAACATGTCGCCGCTGCCTTGCCACTCTGACATTGCGTATTTAACGGATTTTCATTGCATTATGCTTATTACTAATGCTGCTGTTGTTGTTTTTATTATTATTTGTTGTTTTTGTTGTTGCATTGCCAGCAGTGATTTCTATGAATGCTTGTTTTTTGCGTCTCTCGTGTCTCTTTGTTACCTCAAGCGTCGTTCAGGTTTTTATTCGCTAACAACATTATCGTGGTTGCTGTGGTTGTTGCCCTGCGGTGTTGTTGTCATTGCCAGGAAATTACACACGACTATTACGGAATGCTGCGTCTGCTGGCTCAGTGGGCCGAAACATTTTCGCAATTAAATTCGTTTTTCTGCTGCTCTTCATAAGAATTGCAAATTATTACAAAATTGTGCAGGAGATGACGGCGCGGTTTCCATTGCGCCGAAACCGGAAGTTCGGTGAGAGCGAAAACTAGATGTCGTTTTTGCGAAGTTAAAAGTTGATTATTTGCTGTGTATGATTACAGTTCATATGTTTTGATTTAGTTATTGGGTCCACAACAATATTCATGCAGTTTGCGACGAGTTGAAGAGAGAGAGAGAGCGTTTAACTAGATTATTACTCCATTTTTCCAATATTCCGAACATTCATTGGAAATATTATGTCTTTGTGCGCCCTTCTAAGTACCATTCATTTGAAGCCTAAACTTCACTCAAATAAGTCCAGACTTGTGCCCGAGAAAGTGTTTTTGTGGCGCTTCTTCTTCATTCCTTAAATATGAAGAAACCCTTACCCGAAAGTAATTGTATTTTGGTGGAAGTTTATGGCTATATAACTGAGCGTACGTGCCAAAAGCAGTATGCACGATTACAATTGATGTTTCTGGCTTGGAACGAAGAACCTTCTGGTTAGCCAAAAAAGTTTGAAGATGAGAAACTGAAAGCATTACTCTATGTAGATTGCTTTTAAACACAAGAAGTGCTTGAGGAATCTTTGGTAGTCACTCAAACAGCATTTTCAAAAAGTTTAAAAGCAGCCGAATACACACAAAAAGAAGAAAATTATTAGCCATATGCATTGAAGTCAAGAGACGTTTGAAGACGATTTACAGTGGCTAGTAGCTAGTGATCAAAAATGAATCCAATACGAGAATCCTAAACGCAAAAAATCGTATATGAAACCAACCAAACCGAATCAACGGCGAAGCCAAATTCGGATGTATCGAAGCCAATATACCCTTCACAGGTGCATTTCTTTTAGTAACTATGTGTCCAGTTTGTATGGCAGCTATATGCTATAGTGAGCCGATCTGAACAATTTCTTCCGATATTACATTATTTCTACGAACAATAACTCATACCAAATTTCATGAAGATATATCATCAAATTAGGAAGTTTCCCATGCAAGCATTTGATTCCGATCACGGGAGGTTAGACGCCCGGGAAATGCATCCTTCAGCTTATCGGTTGTGGCACATGCAGTGTGTGCCGTTGCACCGTCCTGTTGGAACCACATCTTTTCCAGTCCCAATTCATCAAGTTGCGGCAAAACAACTCGTTGATAATTGTTCTGTAGCGCTCACCACTCACAGTAACCGTTTGGCCTGTGACGTCTTCAAAGAAAAAAGGTCCGATGACTCACTCAGCGAAAACAGCACACCATACAGTGACTTTGAGCGGGTGTAATGGAGTAAGAAGGAAATGGGCCTCATCACTCATGATTATTCTTGCTGAAAAATCATCTTCCTCTTGGTGGTGATTAAGAATGGCTTGAGCGTATGTTAAACGCGTTTGGCGGTCAGCAGCTAACAGTTCACGCACCGTCTGGACTTTGTACGGAAACATCTTCAAATCTTGTACCAAAATTCACTGCAAACACCGTCGACTGATACCCATTTGCGTGGCACGTCGTCTGGTCGATGTCGACGGCGCTTCCATGACATCCTCGGCAACAGCAGCAATATTCACTGCAGAACGGCTACTCCGGGGTCTGTAATGCCTGGCAGCATCTCGTGTTGTGCCAGTCTCTTCGAGGCGAGCGACTAAACGTCGCAGTGTTTCACCAGTAGGCGTCGGACGGCCAGGAAATCTACGACGAAATTCACTTTGTGCCAAAGTCACCAACCGATTATTGGTCAAATAAATAGTCACCAATAACCCGCGTTCTGGAGCAGTGTAGCAGTGGAGCAGTTTACTACACAAATGTCAAAACAGAACTGACATTAGAGGTCAATTGCAAAATTTTTAGCATCTTCTGATCATATTCTGGCTTTTGCGACACTCTGTACTTCACATACCTTCAAAATTTAAGTGAAAAATTCAAATTACCAAGTTTTTAGGTTATTTTATTTTTATCTTATAGAAACCATTTGGTTAAACGTACTTTTTAATATCCCAAATACTTTGTTAATATTTTTCTTACTTTATAATATTTATTTTTTCTCTTTAGTTCGACGGCAAATCAAAAAAACCCCTAATTTTCAATTAAAAATTGTCTTGTCTAAACTTGAGATTTTTTTAAAGTAAGCCTTATCTTTGTGGAAATCTTTGGTGAATAATAAATGTGCTAAATTTTCTCAGAAAATGAAAAAAATATCAGGTTAAGCTAATTGAACCATCTGAACAAAAAGGTGTGTCAGTAAAGTTAGGCGTGGTTATGGACTTACCTTGCTCCTAGCATTGAAAAATTATGACTATAAGAGAATTGGATAACTCAACAGGACAACGATCCTAAACACAGGTCTAAGATTGTTAGTGAGTGGCTGTTATATTGAACACCAAAAACTCTGGCTCACCCTCCGTCAACCCTAGCTCCTAATCCTATTGAGCATCGGCCTTAACCGAGAAAACAGGCAGAGAATTATTTCAAAGAGGAGCGACCGAAAAGCGGCCTTGATTGAAGAATTGCGCAAAATCTTTCCAGAATTTCCAAAACCAACTTGCAGAATCCATGCCGAGAAGATTATCTCTATCTATACTACATAAGGAGTTTAAAAAATTTCTTCTGGTTATAAAATAAATAATTTTATATAAAATCCTTGATAAATTTTGAGTTGCATTATATACCCATGACCTATGAATCATTAAAGTCATTACATATCCCCAACTTATGTTCCTGAAACGACTTACCTCACACTGCAGGCGCTTTTATTTCCTATGTATTTATATACACATGTATATACATATGTATGTAAGTATGTACATACATATGCAAATATTTACATACCTAAGTTCTTATGTCATTTGCGAAATAGGCCATCTCAGCCACTCAAAAACATAAATTCCGCATTGCATTAGCACTCCACAAGTGATAAAAATATCTGCAAAGCAATAACTAAACGCACACACACTTAAGTATGTATGTATGTAGATACATATGTATGTATGGATGTGTGGGATTCGGTTGCAATCACACTATAGAATAAGACGCAGAAGAGTTAAAAGAAGCGTTACAAGAAGAGGTGAGTGAAGAAAATGTGTACGCAGAACGTCAAGACAGAACTTGAAGCGGACCAAACGGTTCACCAACAAGTTGCAAATAAGAAATAAGTATATAGTACATACATATGTATGTACTATATATACATACATACTATGTAAGTATTTACTTATAACAAAATATGTTACAAGGGAGAGGAAGAATCAAAAATTATGCTAATTTTAAGTGCAGATATTTATCTTTATGCTTTCTTTCTTATAACCCACTGGTTTTTAGTGTTTCAGCACAGGTAGAAAGGAAGAATTCCAATAAGAAATCGTTAGAGATAGCAACATTATGAACTAAGAATAAAAGTTTCGGTCCTGAAATTATGCCATTAGTTCTGTCGCCCGCTACGCTCTTAATAGTACTCTTCCGGAATGTTTCGAGATCTCACATATTCTTCGTAAAACCAACGAATGTAACAATTCGAAACAAATATAATGTCTATAAGACTATAGCTTTCTTCACTATTTCTTAAACTAGGAAGCTATTAGAACTCGCTGGATCTATATTTTATATACACTTGGTACTCTTTATAAGAGCTAAGAGCATTCCGCACTAAAGTGTCGATGATTCGAGAAGTTAACCTTCAAGAAATTAACCTTACTCTTCAATTCTTGGTGATCTAAAGGTTGTTTTTCACACATGCGGTTACCAAGAAGAAATAAAACGCATATAATTTAATGTTATGGCAAATAATTTAGCATTATTATAAATATAAATATTTAAAAATTGTTTCTGGCAATTGACCGCCACGACTGGGTCGAATAAATTTCAGCCGAGAGGCCCAATTTTCGACCACTTTTGGCAGCAAGTAGTCCCGTCTAGTTGAAGCCAAAGATCGCCCACATCAACATCCTGCATTTCAAGCATGAAAACTCATTTTTCCTTAACACTAAAGCGTTCTCCAGTGACTGAAAATTATAGCCAATGATTCCCTCTGCCCATAGAACACAGCATATGGCGTCTTAACAATGGCTTGTGGATTATCATGACTCCAAATGCGAATATTTATACTATATACATCGAAATGTAACCAATTAAAAAGCCATAAATTCGGTTTGGAAAATTATTTTTATTTTGTTTTTAAGTACAAAATGTGTGAAAATAATCATAAATTCAGGACCAATTCACTTTTACTCGATATGACCACCTTTTGCCTTAACTATGGCCTTGAGACGGTCAAAAAGGAATCGCAAGCTGCCCGAATGTGACTTGCCGCTATTTTGGCCCACTCACGGACAATGGCTTTCTTCAGCATCTCGAGACTGGTGTATTTTTTACTTCGGACCTTGCTCCTCAAAATGGCCAAGAGAGAATAATCCATCGGATTCGCATCTGGTGAATTCGAGAGCCATTGTGTGGTCGTAATGAAGTTCGGAACGTTGTTTTTCAGCCATTCTTGGTTCACTCGCGCTTTATGAGACGGTGCTGAGTCTTGTTGAAACATCCATGGTTTGCCCACGGCTTCAAAGCAGCCTCCAGAACACTTTCCCGATAATATGTCGCATTTACTTTGACGCCAGACTCGATGAAAACAATTGGAGAGCGCCCATCTGCGGTGACAGCGGCCCAAACTATTATTTGTGGCGGGCCTTCTGGTGGCTAACCGATGACTTAGATTCTCGGATGAATGGTCGGTCAAGTAAACGCTATCGTTTTGAGAGTTTACGAATTGTTCAATTGGAAACATTTTTTCGTCACAAAACACAATGTTGGGAATTTCACCGCTTTCGGCCAAGGGAAGCAACTGCTTCGCTTCCTCAAGTCTTACTTGTTGCGGCTTCAGTGTGAGATCATGGGCCTTTTGGAACTTGTAAGGCTTGACCTTGAGCTCATTTTTCAATATGCGTCAGATGCTACGGTCGGATATTTTCAGTTCTTTAGCCATTTGATTGGCACTTCGTCGTGGATTTCGCTCAAGTCGCTTCTTCACTTTCCGAAACATCTTACGTGACGTTGCAGTCTTTTGATGACCACCTCCATGGCGTTTTGCGATGCTACCAATATCATTGTAATGAGTGATGGTGCTATAAACAAAAACTTTGTTCACATTAAGGTGTTTGAGCTCACCTTATCCAATAGAGTAAACGGGGTGCGAAACCGACGTATAGTTGCTCGAATTACCGATTCTGCTAGACGATTTACCGAATAAGTATTGAACGCCGAGCGCAAACAATAAGTCTGTTTACAAAAATTGTAAACCAAAATCAAGTAGTAGCTGTCAAAAAAGTATAATCTCATTGAAAGTCACACGTATAAAAAATCATCCATTATAAATCTTTAATTATCATCATCAAAATCGCCTCATTTCGTGTCAACCAAACAAGTCAAGAATTAAAGTAATTTTGTATGTTATTGACCTAAAGCGGTATGACAACCTAATATCTTCAATTATTTTTTTTAAAGCCTAAAGCAATTAGTGCCGCGATTTTTTTAAACAAATTATAGAGTTACTGAAACATACTTATGTATGTATGTATGTATATGTCATAAGGGTCCAGAGCCTATGAGTAGAATCTGATTGTAGCCTGACTAATTCCTCGCCTCTATGAAATTCCATTAACTTCCTGCTCCCTATTTCGGTTGGGTAGTTACTTCCTGTACACACCTTAATGCGAACAAGTTCTCTGGAAAGAATAGTGGCGGGAACTTCAAAAAAAAAACATTAAGATCGTTTTGATTTCCGACCGATTTCGAAGTAGTTTAATTAATGTTTATTTGAAGGAAGAGGCATTGTGAGCGTTGGGGATCTCTGTTCTCTATCTCTTGAAGTAGGTTTTCTTTCAGTTTATCGCTGTTTAACAATCGAACAATCTGCACTGCCGCCTTTTTCAGACTCAATTATTACACCTGCCCAAAAGATTTATCTTAATGTATCAAATTCGGATACATATCCGAGGAAGACGTTTCTAACTGTTTTAAAGTCAATCAAGAACTCTACAAAACCTGAAAATTTATTCAATCGACACAGAGACTTTTATTCACTTCAAAAGAAGATCAGCAGGAACTAATCATCCAAACTTGTTTTAAAACCTACTTATTTGAAAGAATTACTTGGACAACATGTACATACATACATACATACATATGTACATATCTATAAGACTTAAAAAATACGAATAACTGAGTTAGATGAAGAGGTTTTCCGGTGGCCATTTTTGGGGTCTTCACAAAACCCTTCATATCACACGAACTACGTGTTTTGCTGAAGATCACATCTTCTTTGCCTTATGTGTCTTTCCAACCGCTCCAATTTGCATATGTCAGGCACTGCTATTCGCACCGGTGAATTTGTGCACGAACGGTAAATTCGTGTACTCACCGTCAACGAACAACAACAGCTACTAAATAAAACAACAATAGCAACTAAAATAAGAACAACAACGCCAACTATAAAGATCAAAACAACAGCCATAACAAACTTGAGTCATGCAGACGACAACAAAAAATGAAGAAACAGCAACAAAGACGAACGCGGACACACCGCGCAACGCGTCATATAACGCCATACAAAAGCAGAAGCAACAAAAGCATATAAGTAAGACGCGGCTAGGGCGCACAAGACAACACAAACGAGAAGACGACTCTGCTTGGCACTGTCGTCGTTGTTGGACGCCGATGGCGATCTTTTGGGGGTTGGAGACGACGGCAGCGCCGCCACCGTTGGACAACTCACGGCGAGCACAGCCAAGCGATGCACGAAAATCCACTCACTGGATCGCGACACCGAGCGGCCAGCGAAGCAACCAGCCAGCCAAGTAAACGCGCGACTCAGCGCTCAGTTAGTTGTCGAGATACTTTCATAGCGAACGAATGCGCAGTAGCGAAGAACGCGTTGCTCGCCGCGCGATCTAAAACAAATTACAAGCGAAACGTAGCATAGCAATAAATTCAACAACAACAATAACGAAAGTAATGCGAAAATAAACGAGTAAACGACCTGCGGGTAGAATAAGTGCGCAACGGCAGCAACAACAACACGCGCGTTAGTGTCGAAGAAAATTCTTTGCTGTGAAAATTATTGTGTATAAATAAAATACATACATACATACATATGTATATAATATATGAATATATTCGTAAGTGAAAAGTTGAAGTGCAACCAGAAGTTGGAAAATATACAACAAGTGCTGCTGCATGTGTTGCAAGTGCAAGCGGGGGGTGTGTGCTCATGGTTGGTTGGGCGAAAGAAGTTGGTGGCTGCTGACGGGATTTGTGTCAGCTTGAATTTGGTGAATGTTGTCGTTGCTGCTGCCGTTGTTTTTATTATTATTGTCGCACTATCGTAATTCACGGTTCAGTTGTTTTCGTAGCTGATATTCGCACGTTCTTTGTTTGTGTTTTTGTTGCTGGCTTTATATGCCGCTCTAGCGACGGTCAGCAAGGCGACAGCGCTTGGCAGACCAATTCCGGCTTTAAAGTGAATCATAGTGAATTTAAGTGGAATTCGGTGATGCGCTTGTAGCAATGGCAACAACAACAATGTAAAATGTTTAAACCACAATAGTTCGGAAGCAAAGTGGAGATGAATGAAATAAAAAACTAAATAATATAGTTTAAACAAAATTACAAAAAATTAGAAAATTTAAACTAAACAAAACTTTTTAATTTACATTAAAAAAAATCAGAAAATAAGTGTAAAATAATAATGCATATATTTTGAAAATTAAAAAAAAATCATTACAAAATAAAGAAAAAACATAAAAATTAATTTAATTAATTAAAATACAATGAATAAAATATAAAATATTCAAAATTAGAAAAATTAAGCAAAATTATAAATAAATTACAAAAAAAATTAAATTTAATAATGATTTGAATTTATTAAAATACAAGTAAATGAGTATAATAAAAAAATTATAACAAATTAAAAATACTCAAAATTAAGAAAAAAAGATTAAACAAAACTATAAAAGTTTAGGAAAATTATACAAAAATAAAAAAAAAAACGTATTTAAAAAAATTAATGTGAAAAATAAATTTAATTAATTAAATGAGTATAATTAAAAAATTTACTAACAAACTAAAAATAATTAAAATAAGTAGAAAAGGTATTCAAAATTATTACTCGAAATTAAGAAAAAATTAATTAATATTAATTATAATTAAAGTTAATTAAAAATTAAAATAAAGCAAAAATAATTTTAAATAAAAGATTAAGCAAAACTATAAAAGTTTAGAAAAATTATACAAAAATAAAAAAAAACATATTTAAAAAAATTAAAGTTAAAAAATAAATTTAATTAATTAAATGAGTATAATTAAAAATTTAATAACAAACTAAAAATATTAAAAATTAAATAGAAAAGGTATTCAAAATTAATACCTCGAAATTAAGAAAAAATTAATTAATATTAATTATAATTAAAGTTAATTAAAAATTAAAATAAAGCAAAAATAATTTTAAATAAAAGCTTGGAATATGTCTTTGAATTAAAAATAATTTTTAAATTATAAAAAATAAAAATTAACAACAAATTAAAAATACTCAAAATCAAGAAAAAAGATTAAGCAAAACTATAAAAGTTTAGGAAAATTATACAAAAATAAAAAAAACATATTAAAAAAAATTAAAGTTAAAAAATAAATTTAATTAATTAATATTAATTGTAATTAAAGTTAATTAAAAATTAAAATAAAGCAAAAATAATTTTAAATAAAAGCTTGAAATATGTCTTTCAATTAAAAATAATTTTTAAATTATAAAAAATAAAAATTACCAACAATACAAATTAAATCAATATTAAAAAAAGAAAATAAAATTAAAATTAAAAAAAAAAATTAATTAATACGAGTAAAAAATAAGATAAAAAATTTAATAATAACTTTAAAAAAATATATAGAAATAAAGAAAGAAAGAAAGAGCTATAACATATAGATTTTACATAAAATTAAAATAAAGAATAAATATATTTAAATAGAAAACAAATATATCTACATACACATGTATTTTTACGAGTATGTACATATTTAAAACATATATAACTTTTTTTTATATACATACATACATATGTATGTACTTACCTCAAGAATTTAGAAAGGTGTTTGCGAGCAAAAATCTTAGAAACTTTTTTCTTGCTCACAAAAGTCATTAACTTTTACGATCGCTTGGTGTTCTTGCAGCACAAGCCAACATGAATAACAACAAAAATGACTGCGCAAAAACTAAAATTCATTATCAAAGCCAAATACATGCAAACAAACATGATTACACACTTACATATAATATATGTATGTATGTATTTTTGTGCGAAAGAAAGCCGAATTAGTCATAAGAAAACATAAAATACATACAAACACCCAAATATAAATATGTATGTTTTATGCGTATGCATATAGTCATGTATACATACATACATACATGCATACATAGGTATATGTGTATCTACAAAATTTATTTAAATAATTTGCGTATTAGTCAAGTGTGGATCGTCAACTTTTGTGTTCTTGTTGTAGTCTTTTGTGTTCCTTGTTTATTTATAAATATTTAGTTGATGAAAAGCTATTTCTGTTTCAAAATTTAATTGAATGCAAAAAATATGTACATACGATACATTTGTTCAAAATCGCGCTGCAAAATGTTTGTTTTTGTTTTCAATCAGAATTTTGTGCTAACGGTTTCGTTATAATCGAAGGCAAGTGTATTTGGACAACCACTGCATTAAATACATATGTATGTACTTGTATGTATGTATGTACGTGTAAAAACTATGTGAACTGGAAAATTTACACGATTGAAATATATGGGAGTGGACAATCTAATAAAAAAAGATAAAATCAGAAAATTATTTGCAAGCAAAACGCTAAACAAAATTTAACGGTATTTCAAAATTTAATATTTTTTTTTGTTAAAACGAGAAATTATTTGGATTGAAAATAATAAACTGTAATTAAAAATTAAACTTTAAAAATTAAAAAAAAAAATTAAAGAAATTGGAGTTAAAAAAGTTTCATTTAAAAAAATTAATTAAAATTTTAAAAATTTATTTAATTAATTAAAAATAACTGAATGAATATAATTAAAAAAAATTAATGCTAATTTAAAAATGATCAAAATTATAATTTGTTTTTGCGAATGAGGGTGAAAAATGCTACTTCCAAATCACTAAAAACTAAAAAAATTATGAAAGATTAGGTGAAATAATAAAACAAATAATAAAAACTTAAAAGCAAGCAAAAAAATTACATTTAAAAAAATTAATAAATAGCGGATCTTAATGATGAAAAAATTTTAAATATTAAAAACAAAAATGCAAATAAAAATCACTACAAAATAAAGTAAAAAAATTAAAAAAACATAACAAAAAGCTTGAGTTAATTAGTTATAGTTAAGTAACATAATTATATTACTTTTTATAAAAACGATAAAGGTAACTGAATTGCAAATAATATTTAAATTTTAATTCCAAAATTGGAATAACAAATCGAAAATTTTAACTTTAATATAAAACTTGTTAATTTGAAAATTCGCAAACCTGCTATATTATAATTTTCGATATTAATATAGAAGCTATATATGCAAAATATTATATAAAATACAAATAAACAAACCAAAAAAATGTTTAGAACAAATAATTTTTCATAATTAATTTTACAGATTTTCCATTTTTTCTGATCATGAAAAAATAATTAAGGTTCTTAAATTGTTTTTTTAAATGGGCAAAAAAATATTAAGTATAAGTAATCTTTTTTTGTATGAATAGCAAAAAATTTCTCAATTATACATAATTTAAATAAAAATAATTAATTGAAAAATGATATAAAAATTTTCTAAATTTACTATATAACTAGAAAATAATTAATTAAAAATAGTATTAAAAAGTTTAAAATTAAATATAAAAAAAATTAAAATTAAATAAATAAAATTTAAAATTAAATAAAAATATAAAATTTAATTTAAAATATTAAAATTTTTTAAATAATTTTAAAAAAAATTAATTTTAGAATTTAAAAATTAAAAATTTAAATAATTTTAAAATTTTATTAATAATACTATATAACTAGAAAATAATTAATTAAAAATAAAATAGTATTAAAAAGTTTAAAATTAAATTAAAAATAAAAAACATAAAATTTAATAAATAAAATTTAAAATTAAATAATTATGAAATATAAAATATAATATATGAAAATTAAACTAATTTAAATTAAAAATTAATTAGAAAATTATAAATTTAATTTGTTTAATTTTTTTTATTATTTAATTCTTAACTTTTTATGTATACATATATATTATTTTTAATTTTCATTTTAATTTATTTCAATAATTGTAGTTGATAATTTGTTTTTTAATTTAAAAATTATATAAAATATGTTAATTTTAAGAAAAAAAATTAAATAATAATTTAATTAAAAATAAAATGGTATTAAAAACTTGAAAATTAAATTAAAAATAAAAACATGAAAATTGAAAAAAAAATTTAAATTAAATAAAATGCAATGTTAAAAATATAATGAAAATCAAACTAATTTAAATTAAAAGTTTTTTAAAGAAAACTAAAAATTAAATTATGATAAAAATTTAATTCAGAACTAAAAATTATTTTATTTAGAACTACAAATTGTATGTTTAATTTATTTGAGTTTAAACTAATTTAAATTAAAAGTTTTTTTTAATAATAAAAATTTGATTCAGAATTAAAAATTATAAATTTAATTTATTTGAGTTTAAACTAATTTAAATTAAACGCTATTTAAAGAAAATAAATAAAAATTAAATTATATTAGAAATGAAATTAAGAGTTAAATATTAATTATAAAATTGAAAATTATAAATTTAATTTATTTTTAAATTGCTTTAATTTAATTTTTAGTTTTTTCTAATTATTTTTTTTAATTTTAATTTTTTTCATTAATTTTAAAAGTTTCTATTAAAGAGAAAATTTAATATTTTATAGCTACAGCTTTGTTACTAATTTCGCTAAAGTCATATTAATTTAAAATTTAATTTAGTTTTTAAATATTTTATTTGACTCCTACTTTTTTATATCAATTTTAATTTTGCTTTAAATTTAATTTAATTTTTGTATAATAAAATTTTGTTAATTAAAGGATTATATTAAAATCGAAAGAGGTATTTTAAAAAAAATTTTTAATTATTTTATTTTATTAAAGAAATGGTATCAATTTACAATATTTAACAATATTTTAAAATATTAAAATAAAAATTTATTTAGAAACTGAATTTGATTTTCTTTGTACACTCTTTTACTAATAAAGATGAATTTTAAAAATATTTTTAACATTGAAAAATTTAAATATAAAATAGTTAAAGTATAAAAAATAGAAAACTTGACGCCAAAAATTATAACTTATATTACCAAAAATTAATAATGATTATATATTTTAGTAAAAAATAATTTTTTATATATCGTACCGTTGAAATTTTCACCTCCTTCACTTTAAACGAAATGATTGCAACACAAAGGAAATGAGTCCGCTAAAGTCACAAAGTGAAAAAGCGACAAAAGTGTCTGCAAAACCAAGACGAAAATTGCTTTTAATCAAATCGAAATTGAAATGAATTTGTCAAGCTCACGTTCCAAATGCACTTTTCGAGTTACAACTACAACAACATAGCATATTGCAGTGATACGGTTTTTGGTGATGCCAGTGAGTTAACGAGTTTAAGTGCTTCAAATACATAAGTGCCTTTGTGTCATATACATGCATATACATATATTTGTGTATGTATATGAAAGTCAAATGAGAGTATATGCTTAATGTATTATATACATATATTAGTTTTATATGGTATATACAATATTAGTGATTACATGCAAGTGCAACCCCATTTTTCGTCTTCGCTTGTGTATCCGACGATCTTATTGTGCTTTAACTTATTAATTCATCAAAATATACCGGTGATTTACACATATACTTGCATATAAACAAACGTATATATGTATATGTATGTATTTCGTTCGCGTATATACATATGTATCTTGTGTGTTCCATTTCCTTCTTAAATCGGTCGAATCATTAACGCTGCTAAAAAGTTGTTATTGTTGCTTCCAAAAGAATTAAGAAAGTGAAACAAAATAAAAAATTTAAAAAAAATCTTGAAAAAAATTAAAAAAAAAAATCTTAAAAAAAATTTAAAAAATTGCGTGTGTATGTCTTAAAGTGACCCTCGCAAAGCTCGCGGTTCACCCCTTTGAAGTAGCACTGTGCGATTCCCTTGAAAAAATAAAATAAAATCTCAGCGCTGTGTTTGAAACCGTAACCCACACTTCTCAATATCACTCGTTTTTTATTGTTTTCATTTTCGTGTTTTTTTATCTGCTGCTGTATTTGTTTTTGTATTCCAGTAAGTCGCCAAAATTTCAGTGTTTAACCAACAAACACTTTATTTAACAAAAGAAACGGCTGTTCTTGCCTGTGCTCCAAGTGTTTTTGTGTTTGTATGCTGGTGCTCCATATTTTTGCAGTGTTTTTTGTTGGTTTAGTGGTTTATGGAAGTTTATAAAATGATGATGACGACCACAAGCCTCGGAAGGAATTTCTTTGAAAAAATCTTCAGTTTCCGGTATGTGTATATTGTTTTGTTTTGTAACGGTGGTTTAGTATTAAGAAATGCAAATTTTTAGCTTTGTGTATAATTGACGTTAAGCCTGAAATGTCAAACCATCATAAAGCTTTTTATTTCATGTTGCAATAAGCCAATGATAGCGTCCATTTTTTGAAATACTTAGAGAGGTGGCAACTCTTCCCTTAAGTATATCCTATAGAAATGGCCTTATTAAATCCCCTTAGTTTTATGATCATATTTTAATATTTAGATTAGTTAGGTTTATCTTTTTTAGGAAAAATAAATTAACAAGTGGCAACTCTTCTCAAATTCAAGTCCACAGGCGCCCACACTTACCCACCATTAGGCCAATTATGCTACCGGATGGTAACCAAAATAAGTCTTATCCAGCAACTCAGTGGATTTGGTAAAAAACCTGATTCTTGTCCACCCCAGCTGAATAATTAGCAGGGCCAGGTCATCTGACTTTTCATGTCCCTCTATTCTTATATAAACCGAGTACCCATATAATGTTAACCGAGTTACTGAGAGTCTAGTAATGCCTGGTTGCATATCCTAACGCAGTGAGACTTGATATTGACGTATAACCCTAATTGCCGCTTGGCTATCTAGTAGAAGGTTTGTGGACTTGCTGGTTCAAGCAGAGATCCACTAAGCACCTTCCGTTACGCTCACAATTTCAACCTGAAAGACTGAATTGTAGTCATTTAATTTGAAGATATCTTCTGTGTAAGGATTATATGGAAAAGGTCCGTTCCTGTTCCTATTTCACCCTTACTTTCTCATAGATCTCCTATCGCATTTCCATGCTAGCCCAAGTTCATTAACAATGTCTAGTAGGATACCAAGCCCGTGATGACGCAGCGTCTGATTCCAACGATCGAAAATCGTGAGTATTGCGTAAATCTTACTTACTTGAATATGGATGGGATGCATATTGAGCATAACCTACAGAGTCTTTGTTTCATCTTTGTTCTAGTTTTCATTACGTCTGTAATCCGTCAGCAAGCAGGTTAATTGCACCTAATTTAGAGGTATAATGGGACACTTTTTCCATAATGCCATCCACCATACCACCGCATCATATATTAGTATGTGGCGGATAATACTTGTACGAGTATAGAGCCAATAGACCATATGGGGTGGTAAACCCTACTTTGGGGCAATGGCTATTATTTCTGTGAAAATCACTTGAAATTCCATGGACTTTACCTCTCCCCGGAGAGTAATTCTGTGAATCGCTAAATCGTTTTGAGAGCTAAATATCGTTTTTTTATATACTTATATATATGTACATATATGTATGTACCGTCAGTTTTATTCGGTATTAATATATTTGTCAGTAATATACATACATCTACATATGTAATTTATGTACATATATTCTCCTGGAGAAAAGCATTTGAGTGATAAGAAATGTTTCAGAAAAGCACGATACTTGGCAGTGTTTCTTAGAAATAATAAATAATTCCACATTCAAGGCTGAAACTCAATATTATTTTAAATTAAGTAAATGCATACATACTAACATACAAACAACTCTTAGCATTACACATTACATTACTTTATACAAATGTGAAAGAAATTGCTCTTGTTGAGTAATGCAGTCTACAAGTGTTTGATATTGAAACAAAGAAATAAAATCGCAACTTTTTAGAGATAAAACGGATTTACAAATGCATACATACATACAGATTCATATACATACAGTTATATACGTAGTTATATAATACATAAAGAAGTACCGCGCAGAGATAAATTTGAAGGTTAGTGGAACAAACATGATTTGAAGCGTTTATGCATGTATACTTGCACATTCTAGAAGTCAACTATGGGATCCCGAATTTTTAATCCCGAAAATTTCGGGATTTTGAATTGTTAAAAACTAATTTTGAAGAGTATTGAAATAAATGTAATTTAAATTTTTATACTTGTGCAAATACTATATACTTATCTAATTATGCATATATAGATCATGGAATCGCAGTATATGTTATGATTCCAGTACATTTTAGGGTTTGCAAGTTTTGATATTACATGATGTACACACTTGAGGATTAGTATAAAAAACATAATTTGACTTAGTATATATTATTGTACATTTATAGAAATTAGAGATGTCGGTTTCGGGATTTTGATATTTTCAACCCACGAAATTTTCGAAATTATTGGCAGACTTGTGAATTATTACAATATTCATTATTTAATGCAAGAAATATGTTTTAAAATTTGTAAATGAGCATATAAATGCTTTCAAGGTGATACATTTTGTACTAGAAATTTCGGGCCTATTTCGGGATTTGTGACTTTTTACAAGATAATGAGTTGAGGCGTTTAAATATACTAGTACACATTCAAATTAGAGCTGTCAATTGCGGGATCCAGATATTTTGAGTCCCGAAGATTTCGGGATTTGCATTTGTTTGGAAATATTTTTGTTAGTTATTCAAACAAATCAAACTAATATAAATTTTTGCTCGTACATACTGGAGTTTTACATACACATGTACATAAATGACGTGTAACCGATATTCAGTGTCCCGAATATGTTGGGATTATTTCGGGTTTTGTGTACTATTTCGAGTTAAATTTGAGCCTAAGTAGAACAAATATGATTCGATAATTTTATAAACTTCATTCATATAAAGTTAGAGATGTTTTGCACAAGTCCGCGATATTTTCAGGATCGAAAAATTCGGGACTATTTCGGGATTTCTGAATTGTTGCAATATAAATTTGAAGGTTAATGAAAGAAGTTTGTTTTAAAATATTCATATATACGAGTTATCAATTTTTGAACCTAAAAATATCAGCATTATTTCGGGATTTGCGGCTTGTTACGAGATAAATTTGAAACTAAATATTCTGATACTTTCAAATTAAATTTAAAGGTCAGTGAGAAAATTTATGTTTAAGTGGGTATATGTACATGCTAATGATATAATTCATTGCCTCCCGATATATTAAGTCACGAAATTTTCGCGATTATTTTGGAATTTGCTACTTGTTAACAGATAATTTTCAAACTTGGTGGCACAAATATGTTTTGAAGTGATCAAATGCAAATTCATATAAATTATAATGTGGATTCCGGATTTGCGCTTTTTTTCTGGGGAAAATGTCGGTATTTTTCAATTGTTTTAAGATAAATTTCAAGGTTATTGAAAAGATATTTTTTTATTTATTTATTTATTATTATAAAGTGGGTATATGCACTTGCTAATGAAATAGTAAATAGCATCTTGATATTTTAAGTCCCGAAATTTTCGGGATTATTTCGGGATTTGAAAATTCTTGACAAACATTTGAAATGAAAACAGAAATGCAACATGAATTTCTTACAAAAGTCGATAATTGAATTATGAACCGTCTTATTTAGCGCTGCATAGTATAAGATAAGACCTTACCAAATTTTTTATACGAAAATTATATTTTAACACTTATTGTACAGTATCTACAAGCTGGTATTTTAAAAATGTACTTGTGTATGTTGTCTGTAGGGTGTTCCTGTCAAGGTTGGGCATTCTGAAAATAATCGAAAAAATCTTTCTTTTTCAAATTGTTTTGAAAAACTATTTCTGGTTGAAGATTTTCCGGTTAAATTTTTTTTGCTGATGAATTGTTTATGTAAACATATATATATACCTACATATGTACATATTTGCCCTATATATTTCTTTTGCATATACTGTTTTTCTATATACATACATACATATGTACGAAAGTATGTACATATGCATCTAGACATCCATTATATAATTGTTTGTAATGAAGCCATCAAATTATTACAAAAACAAACTCTTGTTGTGAAAAAAAAATTGTAAAAAATGCATAATGTGATTTCAAATCGTGTTTATTTGTATGTATATGTGTGTTATAGGCAACAATAATAAACAATTGTCAATTGCGCGTCGGCCGCATGTTTTCCATTGGACATACGAAGCGATGCAACAGTCATATGGGTGCATGTGGGGCATATAACTTGAAAGGAAAATGCATATACCATATATGTAGCTATATGCAGAGTTGTATTTGTACTTATGTACATATGTGTGTAATCAGAGTTGCATATGTACATAAGTACAGGGTTATGTGAATTGGATAAATAATAAACAATGGTAAAAATCAACGTACAAATGAAGTTGTGGCAGTCGCTGTTTTTGTTGCTGTAATTATTCAACATCACCTCGAGTTGCATGTGTGGAGCGGCACAACATACGGTCAGCACGGTGCAGTGACGAGCGTCTTGGCTGAGGTGGAGTCGTAATGGTTGACTGCTACCTGTCGGTGGGTGCTGTTGTTGTCATTGAAACTGTGTCATGAATAAACTTACATACGAACATTTGTATTTCATATTGACGCCACATGTATTGTATATACATATGTATGTAAGTATGTGTGTTTATTATATTATGCCATTGTTTATTTATTCAACAGCGTTTGCTAATTGTTGATGCATTTCCCACCATTCAATTATTTTTTAATTTTTTTTTATTTTGTTGCACGGTGTAAATTCACACACATAAGTCACTGCAGTCGTCAACTAATTGGCTGGTGACGTTTTGACATTTCTCGCAACAAATTGCCGCTCAATTTACGTACTTGGTGTTTATAATTAGACGCATGTTACGTCACAGTGGCCAAACACGAAGTCACATATGCGGCTTAAACCGACAGCATGCTATAAACAACACACCAAGCCTACATTAGCAGCATGTGTGTATGTAGTTGTAAGTAAGTGGCAATTTGTATGGAAACTAGGCCTCACAACAACACAATCTCAACTTGTGAAGCTTGCAAGCTTCAAAGTGTCAATTATGTGTGAGTAGATTGGACTAAGCGAGCATTCTTCAAGTCATAATTATTGAGTATTAAAGAGTTTGCTTCGAAGAAAGACTTAAGAAAAAATAAATATTTAGAAAATTACTAAAAAAATATCTTTGTTCAATGTTTAGATCAACTTTTCCTTTCATTTGCGTTACTCAGCTTTCTAACCTACAAAAAATACAGGGTTAAAAAGGGTGATCTGTTTCGAGGTGCCCTATGTTTTGCAGAAAAAACACAGAAACTTCAAATTTAATGGGGAATGCTTATTATCATTCGAAAGAACTTTATCTGTCATTTATTTTTTGAAGATTATCTCTTTCATATGTTGGTCCCGGCTTCGTTTCAGATGGTTCAGCCATTGAGTCCAATTTTAAATGACTCGTGCGAATAATGCGACTGCTAATTGGCGAATAACGCGCGTGTTGTTTTGCTCCAAGGCCTGAATCAAATCGGGATTGTCGGTATAGAGTTTAGACTTTACATATCCATACAAGAAAAGTCTAACGTTGTTATATCACACTATCTTGGTGGCCCATCGATCAGCCCAAAACGTAAAATTATCTGCTCACCGAAGTGTTCTCTCAATAAATCTATTGATTGATGCGATGTGTGGGAAGTGGCGCCGTCTTGTTGAAACCAAATGTCGTTGAGATCTCGAGCTTCAATTTCAGACATCAAATAGTCGGCTATCATGGCGCGATAACGGTCACAAACCACACTAAATCGTTGCTTTTTCTGGATGAAGCGGCAGCTCTTGAATCTCTTCAGATTGCTCTTCGTCTCAAATGCGGCAATTCTGCTTATTTATATATACCCATTTAGCCAGAAATGGGCTTCAACGCTAAGCAAAATATTGGATCTTCTCGGAACTTTTCAAAAGCCCATAGAGTGAGAAGCGGTCGCTTGGGAATGTCGAACACCTTCAGTTCTTGCACTAGTTGCTGCGTACGGCGTCGAATCGACTCTTCGTGTACACTTTAAGCTACGGCTGCTATATTTTCTTCACTGCGTGCTAGAGATGGTCTATTCGGTCGAATATTATCCAATAATGAATATTAGTTCTAAAGATAAGTGTTTGTTTAGTACGCTCAGTAGGCCGATAATACTCACCACAAGTTGAGCGAAGCGCGCGAAACACATTCTTTTCAGAACGTGAATTTTCATAATAAAGTTGAAGGATTTGTAAACTTTGTTTAAGGCCAAGTGTTTTCAAAAAAGGGCTAGTAAAAAAAGTACCTGTATTTGGATCAGCCCTTAGTTGCATGCATATCATTAGAGATTTATTTATTTTTCTAGAGTTCTATACATAATATTAAGCCCTCGTTATTCTGGAACGAGTCAAGATGAAATTCGTTCAGTTTGTATTAAAAACTTTGACATGTTTATTTAAAATTCCGAATTTTATTAGCGCTTAATGTTGACTCTGTCATATCTGACATGTTTATAAATAAAATCCACCAGCTGGTAGCGTAAACATCTGGATTTCAATTGAAGGGGAATAGACATTCATTACTTTAGGGTTCTTTGTTTATATTAAACTTCAGTTTCGGAGTAAAAATTTCTAGAGAGACGAATTAAGATCGACTCATTCGTAATGCGCTGAATCAGAGAACTTAACTTAAATGATTTAAGTTCTCTGGCTGAATCTTGCAGCATTGACGAGAAGCAGATAAAACAAGTAAAAAAAAATAAGGGAAGGGCTAAGTTCGAGTGCAACCGAATATTTTACACTCTTGCAACTTGCAATGATGAAAGGCCGGGAAATTCCTTCAGGTGCTGGTAAAACTTATATGTATATTTATTATTTTATATATTTTGCCAATACCACGTACTAAAAAAGTTCCCTGGGTTTCTTAAAGTACCTTACATACAATCACATGGAGTAAAGTCATCCGTATGTTTGAAAATTCTGATATTAGTTAAGGGGGTATTCTGGTCTAGAAGCATGAATTTCAGGTAATTTTTAAAGTGTCGTAAAAAAAAGGCAATTAATATTTTTACTATCCATTTTTTTATTAGTTATTTGTTAATTTAAGAAGGGAACAGAAAAAAATTAGAAACTAAAAATAGCAAAAAAATTTCAAAAATTAGCTGACGAAGTGGGGGGTCTCTAAAAATTTCCACGTGACCATACTCATGATTTCAACCCTCCTAGTTATCTGAAACCAAAAAAAAGATTATTATTCTAGAATAATGTCGCAATGGCCGGAACTACGAAAAAGTGGGAAAAATTTTTTTTTCACAAAATGGCGACTGCCTGAAAAAAAAGTTTTTTTGGATCACTTTTTCTGACTATTTCGAATTTTTAAAAAATAATAAAAATAAAAATTTGGGAATGGGGCTAGTTCCAACCATAGACAAGCCTATAAAGAAGACTCTATAAAAATTTCAAGTAAATCGGTCCAGTAGAACCTGAGAAATCGTGGGTATTGTTCCGAAAAAGTCAGTTTTGAGAAAAACGCGTTTAAAGTTTCGCGTAATGTCTTTTTTTCGATTAGTTCCGGCCGAACCAGTTTGGATGCCGGGTCAGAAAAATGCCTATATTTCCGAAAATAATTTGAATTTTGAAAAATCCTCTTGTACACATATTCTTGAATAGTTAAACTTTGAAAATATAAAAAAAAAATTTCGATTTTTTTTTTAATTTCTAGACCAGAATACCCCCTTAAATGGGACACATTGACTTGCACTGAATAATTTTTGTTGTATTTGGCCAATTTTTTTTAGTTGAGTGACTGAATTTGATTGAAAACATTTTCTCATAGAATAATGAAAATTTACATTGAAGTACATATTAGATACATAAATTCTGAACATTACATTTTCAAGAAAAAATCTCACTCACATATCTTTTATTGCTTCATGTCTTTTACTTTTTCATATCTCTTATTTCTGCATATCCCGCTTTTGGCAATAAAAACATTTTCAGTCGCAAATTTCCGCATTCCGCCTCCATTCCACAGCCGCATTAAGTGTCTAATTAACATGACTGCGAATTCACCCGCAAAGCCAACTTTTGCCACACACTCGCTTTTACTGCTATTTATATCTTTTTTCAATTTATGCGAATGCATTTCCACGTACCGTGCCTACTTTCTTGAAATCTCCTGCTTTTTTCGCCAAAACGTTTATAAAAAGACAACCTTCGCAAGTTTGGTTGTTGGGTGGGCATTAGAAAGAAATATATCAGCGAGCAATCAGCTTAAGAAAAATTTATAGCACGCAACTGGAAACTATAACAAATAATCAATTAGGAAAAACTCAACTACTCATAGAACTATCCCTCACAAATGTTGTTATTTGGCCATAAAAGAACGATTGTGTTGGTATTAAGAGTACTAATTTACAAGCGGACGTTATACTCCCCGAAGTCTAAAAATGTTTTCGGAAATATATATTTTTGTTAGATTTACCTATAGTTTGAACAATGAGAATTTCGAATTATTTGGACTATATCCTAACATCTTAGTCATATATCCTGCATTCTGCAAGTTCCCAGATGACACTGATAACCTCTTGAAACATATCTTCAAACTTATTCTTTTAGAAGCTGTCCGTTTCCTGAAACTGATTGTGTGTAAATTCTGCTTTACTTAACCTGAGTGTAGTTACGCTCTCTCTTTCAATATATGTATGAAATGAAGTTATATATCAGTTCTTAAAAGCTATCTGGCTTTTTCATAATAATCGTTAAGCTCTTCATATTCGTATATCTACGGAATGCGAGATATAAGGTTGCTTATAACTAATACTCATCATCATTCCGAGTACCCTTTCAATGTAAATTAAAAATTCCCACTGAAATATGATCCCTTTTGCCCCAAAAGCTGTTATGAAGAGCTCTGTCATATCTGTCACATCTAACCCTATGAATGGACGAACTGACTTCTATAGTATGAATATGAATCAAGAGCTTCTGAAGACAAGTTACCCAAAAC
The DNA here is from genome assembly GCF_024586455.1 of Bactrocera neohumeralis. NCBI lineage: Eukaryota > Metazoa > Arthropoda > Insecta > Diptera > Tephritidae > Bactrocera > Bactrocera neohumeralis. Next base: position 64,796,681 of record NC_065922.1, read on the forward strand.
AGTTTAAAAGTGAGTCAAATCAATGTCAAAGCAAACGTTATACCATAAGATGTGACCAGATATATGATATTTCCAGTGACACTTCGAATGTTAATTAAAGCAGGTTTCAAGAGCCTGAACTTTAAGGGGGTATTCTGGTCTAGAAGCATGAATTTCAGGTAATATTTAAGGTGTCGTAAAAAAAAGGCAATTAATATTTTTACCATCCATTTTTTTACTAGTTATTTGTTAATTTTAGAAGAGTACAGAAAAAAATTAAAAACTAAAAAAAGTAAAAAATTTCAAAAATTATGAGCTGTCGAAGTGGGGGGTCTCTAAAAATTTCCACGGGACGATACCCATGATTTTAACCCTCCTAGTTATCTGAAACAAAAAACAAAAAAGATTATTAATCTAGAATAATGTCGCAATGGCCGGAACTACGGAAAAGTGGGAAAAAATTTTTTCACAAAATGGCGACTGCCTGAAAAAAAAGTTTTTCTCGGATCACTTTTTCTGAATATTTCGAAATTTTTTTGAAAATAATAAAAATAAAAATTTGGGGATAGGGTTCCAACCATAGACAAGCCTATAAAAAAGACTCTATAAAAATTTCAAGTAAATCGGTCCAGTAGAACCTGAGAAATCGTGGGTATCGTTCCGAAAAAGTCAGTTTTGAGAAAACGCGTTTAAAGTTTCGCGTAATGTCTTTTGTTCGATTAGTTCCGGCCGAACCAGTTTGGATGCCGGGTCAGAAAAATGCCTATATCTCCGAAAATAATTTGAATTTTGAAAAATCCTCTTGTACACATATTCTTGAATAGTTAAACTTTAAAAAAATATAAACAAAAATTCGATTTTTTTAAATTTCTAGACCAGAATACCCCCTTAATAAACCCGTTCCCCACAACAAGTCGATATTTGTGCATTGTATTGTTTGTGTAAGTACGAGGCTATATTTTTTCCTCGCGCCCTAAAAATACTTACAGTTTTAAGTATTGCCTCTGCTAATAGATCTGCACCAGTCTTTTCGATCAAACGCAACCTTATCTATCCTAATTTTCCAGTAATACTGGGATATGGTCTTTGTTGTATGAAATATCAGTAATCAAATATTATAGGATTTCATTTGATACCACGAAGACTTTCAAAAGCGCGATTCTTTCAGAAGAAGAATCCTTAATGGAGTACGTGTCTTTACAACTTCAAGTAATAGGTTTTTCAAAGTAACGGAGTCCATTTGCTTAATATTTAGTCGAACATTTAAAAGCTTTTTGGTTAGTCATCGGCTTAATAAGTGAGAGAGGAAAATGAAAAGAGTCTAAGGAGTCGACTCGAGGTCAAGCGGATGAACTTTCTCAGAGGATTTGTATATATGTATGTATGTATATCATATTTTTACATACCTACAAATCTATATATTATGTTAGCTTGTGAAAAGTATATAAATGGTGAAAATTGTAGCAATAGAATCAAAGAAGCAGCAATGGAAGCTTAGAGAAGGTAAGGGTATACTTGAGGTGTAACTGGAAACTTAGAATCATAGTCATATGTAATACATACATATTTATGTATATAACATATCTTACATAGATATATTCATTTCTGCAAATATATTTTTCGCATGTTTGCATTCATATCTATTCGCAATCAGTTGCTGTAAGATCATTTCCTGCTGCCAAGTGGCAAGCAACTACATATTGCCGGCTGCCGCCTGCTTGCCAGCCTGTTGCATGCAACACATTGTGCCACTCATATGTAACAACTGCCACGCTTGCCGTCGCATTGGCAAGTGTATTTCTGCGAAACGGATTGGCGGCGCGGTGTGTCTGGAATGACAACAAGCTGACACACGAGCAAAGCAGTGTTGCAGCCAATGCACAGCGCGACACAAAGTGTGGCAGCAACACGATTTGGCACTTTGCTAACTTGCCACATCGGTTATGCTGCATGCGCGCCAACTCGGTTGTGTTAATTCTCGTGTTATTTTTACTTCGTCGCTGACATAGAATTACTTGGCAAGCGCCGCAACGCGGTTCGCAGCGTGTTTCCGACAGTGATAGCGCAGCTCGCAGACAGATAGACAGTTTGCTTGCAGCAAAATGTGACAGCGCCGTTATGTGCGGCACATTTGAGCATTTCAAAAATTCTTAAAATGTTATGAACGTAATGACCGATGCAAAAAATTCTATAAATTGCTCAATTCTGCATTAAGTTTTAATAATTTCTTTATACAAATTACAAAATATTCGCTATTTCTTTAAATTTGTGTGCCGCTCATTAAATACTTACTTTGCTCCCTCTCCGCAATCGATCCGCTTTCCCAATCAATATTCAGAACTTTGCATCTAATATGTTAGCTACAGACCCACCACAACCATAAATCAATCCTTGATTCCAGAAATCTTCCTCCGATGTTCGTAGCTCACTTTACTCCAGAAAAGGAAGCATTAACATCACTTTTTCTCTCTTCCTTCTAAATTTTCTTTTATAAAATTATCAGTTTTTTTACTTTCGTATTTCAGGCTAACATTAATCTCTTCATCGTCAATTCTGGCATGTTTAGAGTCTCTATCTTCACAATAAGTATTTGCAATGAGCTTTATTGTAGTTTCAGAAGATCTCTCTCTCTCTCTTTCATTATGTAACCTCTTCTTTTTAAGCAATGTACAAAGCAAAGTCGCCCTTTTTGCACATTCTTTTTGATTAAAATCATCTTTACATCACAATAATTCAGACCCTAATTTTCAAATCCTAACGTTCTCTAATTTTTTGGTACTTTTATGGTCTTTATCCCTATTTGCAATATTAAGACCGGTTTATTTATCGTAGCAACATGAATACTACTAATGAATAGGGTTTAATACTTCTTCTTCTTTCTCTTTATCCACTATAAATTGTCATTTCGTCATATTAATACGACATTTCTCAACGAATCTCGAATATAGGCATCTATTATTCTAAGCTTAAAATAGCTTTTAAAACTATCACATCTATATAATGAGCTTTTCCCCTCCTCCACTATAGATGTCTGACCTCATTAAGGGATCCATTTAGAATCTCGAAATAATCTAGAAAGTAGTAAGTCATATTCTATGAAGCATGAGTAAAATACCACAATTCGAGCACTTAATACCACACGGCTATCAAACTGCGGCATATGTAAGGGCAAAAACTCAGTCCATCATCTCTCATTTTGAATTTACTCATAAGATTTTTATGGATATGGAATCGAACCGACGTTGAGTCGAAATTATTCATCGAGATACTGTCAAAAAGTTTTATAAGAATGCAATGTAAAGGGTGATCCATTTCGAGGTTCCCTACTTTTTCGAAGAAAAAACACAGAAACTTCTAATTTAATGGATAATGTTTATTATCATTCGACAGAACTCACTTTGGCAATAATTTTTTGTAGATTATTTCTTTCAAATATTCTCCGCTGATACGTCTCAGATGGTCCAGCTGTTGAGTCCAATTCTCTATGGCACGTTCGAGCATTTGACTGGTAATTGGCGAATGACAAACGTGATGTCTTGCTTTAAGGTCTGAATTGAAGTGGAATTGCCGGCATAGTCTTTAGACTTTACATATTCTTACAGGTGGCCAATCGACCGGTCCAAAACACGAAACTATCTGCTCATCGAAGTATTCTCTCAATACATCCATTGATTGAAGCGATGTGTGGGAAATGGCGCCGTCTCTTTGAGCTTTTGAGCTTCAATTTCAGGCATCATGTTGTCGGTTATAATGCCGCGATAACGATAGCTATTGATGGTTACATTCTCACCGGCATCGTTTTTGAAGAAATATGGATCAATGACTGCGCTGGCCCACAAACCACACCAAACGGTTGTATTTCTGGATGAAATGGCAGCCCTTGAATCTCTTCAGGTGACTCTTCGACTCAAAGGCGGCAATTTTGCTTGTTTACATATCCATTGAGCCAGAAATGGTCCTCATCGCTGAACAAAAGTTGGCTCGCAAACATCGGATCTTCTTCGATCTTTCCAAGCGCCTATAGAGCGAAGCGATGTCGCTTGGGAAGATCGAGCGGCTTCAGTTTTTGAACAAGCTGTATTTTGTACTCTTTCGATTTAAGATCTCCACGTAAAATACACCAAGTCGTTCCATACGTCAGTCCAAGTTGCTGCGAACAGCGCCGAATCGACTCTCTACGTTCACTAGTGATCTGTCAAAAAAGGCTATTGAAAAAAGTACCTCTACTTCGTTCACCCGTTATGTCGCGTTTAGTTCTTTTGATCGCCAGTTTAAATGCCGATGATAATTTGAGAAAAAATGTTTTTCAAAAGTTTAATGTTATAGCATAATTAGGCTTATTCTATTCAAAGCCCCGTCCAAAAGCTACTATTAATCAAAAAAGTTTAAATTTGTCATTTTGAAAGCGTAAAGTTGTGTAGCAGAATATATCGATTGGAAACGAGAGCGATTGAGTCATAGAATTGTGTTTAATCACAAAGTAGATACATATAAAGGTATGATCCTCGTATATCAGATCCTTACTATAAATCGACATAACCAATTTAGCCTAATTCGACTTAAGCTCTCTAACAATTAGTCGTAGATATCATATATGTATGTATGTATGTATGTAAGTACATATGTATGTCGCATATTTAGCAATTTAAAGTTGAAATTCGAAAGTGAATGGCGGTTCTTGCCGATGTCCTCTGCGGTGAATACATATGTATGTATATTTATAAGCTTGTATGTATGTATGTATTTGAGAATGGGAAAGCGAAATTACCCTATGCATGATTATGTTAATAAACGAGTAAAAGTAAATAAAAATCGAATTTCATCCTTTCACCTCGCAATCTACTTGGCCGTTAGGAGTGGCACGGCATAAAAAACAATAACAACAAAAACAATAATAATATTCATAATTCAAAGTTTGTTGTTGTTGCAACTTTGTTAAAACTTTTCGCAATTCATTAATCCTTGCCATAAATGCACCACACTTTCTTGCAAACGCAGCGGATATATGCACTTACCGTTATATCCGACGGAAAAGCATAGACACTGTTATAGCTGGAGGGCAGCCGGCGAAGGCTGCTGGCTGGGACCACAGCTCATTATTTAGAGTTGAGTTTGCTCATAAATAAATTTGTTCATGTTAAAGATGTGTATGTATGTATATAGTATATATGAAGTATAGGAATATATATGTATATACAAATATGTATATGTATGTACATAGATACATATATATGTATACATATATTAATATCGGTATGTTTATAGATATGTATATATGTATGTGTGTCTGTAAACCGCACATAAACTTTTGCCTTGCAAAATTTTAATTTCAATAATGAATTTCACTAAGAGTTTTCCAGTACGCACTCGACGCTGTGTAGCTAAACCACAACAACAACAAATGCAAGGTATTTCACAAATTGTGCAAAATGATTACTTCTTGCTGTTGTTAGTATGATGGTGAATGGATGCGTGTGTATGTGTGTGTTTGTTGTAAAAGCAATGAAATGGAGCAACAAATGAAAATTATGAGCAACAACAAAAATAAAATGATACAACAACAACAATAAAATAATACAACAACAACAATAAAATGATACAACAACAACAATAAAATAATAAAACAACAACAACAATAAAATAATACAACAACAACAACTACAACAACAACGACCAAACAGCGACACAAAAAATACAAATATTATATAACAGCGAAATAGCAACAACAAAACAAAACAGCAACAACAATAATAAAAACAAAACAAAAACAGCAACGGCAATAATAGCAACAAATGTTTTTCAACCTTCCATAACAAAAACAGTAACGACAGAAATTGTTACAACAACAACAACAACAACAACCAAATTCATGCAATTATTATACAACTTTTATTTCTTTTTTTTCTTTTTTTTCCTCTCTAAATATTTTCTGTTTTGCTCTTTCTTTCACTTTGCTTTTCAGACTTTTTTATATTTACTTTGCGCTCATTCTTACTACTTTTTCGTACAACGAATTTCACTCATTGTTATTGTTGCTTCTGAGACGATTATGCACGCACAAAAGTTCATGTGAATTACAATTCAGTAATTATGAAAATGTTGATGGTTTTGCTCGTGCAGGAAGTGAATGGATGCTGTAATGCCTTCATTGCCGTTGCTACTTACTTACTTTCCTGTTGTTGTAGTTGTTGTTGTTGCTGCTGTGCGCTTGGTTAAATGGGGTCGCGTTTATGCGAAATGTCGTTTTCATGTTCTGGCAACTCTTTGAAGAGGCGTAGAGGTTGGGTAAATGACTGTAGTGTTGTTGTTGTTGCACCGTTGCCTGTAACAACTGTAACAACTTCCGCTGTTGGGTGTTGACCGAGCGGTGTGGCAGTGGCAGTGCCAAATGTTAATGTCTTTGCCCTTAATGTTTTGCTGGGAGACATAAAGAATAAGAAAATTACCATTTAAAATGCAAATAAGGAAGAACAAGCGACAAGTTTCTCTAATCCCACAGAATGGATGTCGAATTAAAAAACTAGAAGGAATTTACTGAAAAAATATTTATTTAATTTTCATTAAAAAAAAATCAATTACTTCAATGTTAATTTTTATCAAATCCAATTTTATTTTTTTCGAACACTTTGTGGTTTAACTTCATTGGTTCGATGCTTGATTTTAAAAGTTTACGCAAGAATATATCAAGCGAGGTTTCTAACCTTTGCTATATCTCGCTAGGTAACAAATTTTTTGAAGAAAGAAGTCAAAATGAACTCCTGCATGGTAAATGTCAAAGGTTAAAATTAATAAAATTACTTTTAATCTTTAAGAGGAGTACCGTTAGAATCGTAAGCAACTGGGCTGCTGAAAATGGAGAGACTATTGAGCTTAGCAATACAGAACTGATGTTATTCATTAGGAAGTGCAAAATCCAGGATGCGCTTCTACCATCACCTGGAGGAATGCGGATCTGCTTAGACAGGGAGCTTTCATGACATCCTAATATTGAGAAAAGAGTAAGGAAAGCATCGGTTGGCCTGCTCTGTTGCGCTGCAGTGCAGTCTTTAGATACCTGTCATTGAAAATAGAGCCTTAGAATTGTATTACCAGGACACCGAGCCTACGCGTGGTCATCATTTCTCTGCTTCCATGCCTACGGGTGAGTTATGGGTGAGAAAGAACCCTCTGGAGTAAAGTGGCGGTGGGCTTTCTTACGTTTGGAACAAAGCTTACAGCGGCGTGTTGGTTGTTGTTGTTGTTCATCCAAAGATTGGCCCAGGGGTCGGACCAAAGATAGAAGGGTGTTAGAAAGGGCGAGTTGATAAAAAAGTAAACTCAAATTTTAGGCAACCTGACCACTGCAGCGTCTTCCAGGCGGAAGTGAGCGCCATAAAGGTAGCCGGTCATTCAGTGTGGCGACTAGCCATTTCGATAGTGGGGCAGCGATATCAGCGTTGAGCTCACTAACTGTGCTCTCTAGACTAGTAAAGGGATATGTACTTATGTACATAAGTATATGCCTAAACTGGTTTAGGTGCCTACACGGTATTGCAGGAAACTACAAGGCTGATTAGCTTGCTAGGATAGATACTTCACTCTCAAAAACTGCCGAATAGGAACGGGTATGAGTTCCGCAGGCTTCTCGTGGTTCATTACTGGACTATTGGACTTCAGACCTGTTAACCGTTCGTTTATTTCCAATTACTTTATAAAATATTAAAAACACACATATGTACATACTTTATTATAAAAACATAAGCACATAAACTAGATCTATCGAAGAAGGCCAAGCAAGAAAAAGCAGAAATATTTTCATAAAAACCCACTTTGAGCTTTCAACGAATCAACACCAAAAAAATGCTATAATTTATATTTATTATCAGCTATATTTATATGTACGTGGGTACATATATATATGTGTATGTAAGCGCAAATAGCGATTTTCAATTGTTATACAAAACAATTCAATTGAAATTCAATTTGAACGATGAGAACGCTGGTGTGGCAATATTTCTACAGCTTCATATAAACACACCGTATTAGGGTGGTAATTAATTGTACATATAAAATGTTTACATTCGCTAATCCATAACAAATTAAATATTAAAAACCACCCTAATGTACAATTCTTAGTAAATAGATGTTTTTAAGAATCACGTTATAAGCCTAGCCATTCATAACTACCTTGAAAAAATCACGCTTTGATTTTTTAAAAACCCCCCTAATATTAATTTCCATAGTGCGTTGAATATTTCGTATTAATTTAAAATTTTAAGAATGACGCTACAAACAACCATTCAAAAGCACCTTGGAAAAATGGTATTTTGTGTTTTAATAATCACCTTAATGTAAAATTCTTTATAAAATTTAAAATGTTTAAGAACCACCCTAATGTAAATTTTTTTAGTTACAAAAATGTAAGAAGTATAAAAATGAAAATTCGTAACAAATTAAATATTAAAAACCATAATGTACAATGCTTAAAAAATGTTTTTAAGAACCACGTTAATGTAAATTTATTTCGTAAAAAAAATTTGAATTTTTTAAAAACCCTCATATAAATTTCCATTTTATTGAAATTTTGTATTAATTAAAAATTTAAGAATGATACAAACAGCACTTGGAAAACCATTTGTGTTTTAATAATCACCTTAATGTAAATTTCTTTAGAAAATTAAAAATGTTTCCGAACTACCCTAATGTAAATTTTTTTTACTAATAAAAACCTAAACTGCACTCCTAATGAAAATTTCTTTAAATTTGTAAAAAATATAATAATGTAAATTTATTTAGTAAAAAATTAAAACTTTAATATAAATTTACGTTAGTAGGAATGTATGTATGTAAAAAAAAAAATTATATTAATTTTCAGAGGACCAGCCTAATGCGCGTTTCATTAGTGAATGTATCATTAGAAAAAATACACACAAACAAAAAAGGCTTCAACATCAACCATTTGCCAATTCAACACTACAATTGCTATACTTGTTGTCTTTGTTGTTGTATTTTTAAGCATTTGTGTATGCAAAGCATTTCCCAGCTGGTGCCACTTGGCGTATGAGCAATTTACACTGTGTTATATGAGTGCATGTATGTGTGTGTGTAAACAAAGCAATTTCAGCGGAACTCAATTGCGTCGCGTCGTACATACGAGCATGATTCAGCGCCACGAGCCGCACGAGTGTGCGTGTATGTGTGGATGCTGAGAATATTCTAGCCGTACTTTGCACTCTGTGTGCGCCGTTTAATTGTTGATAATAATTAGAAGCTGCGAAATGTGCCGTTGCATGTCTAGTTGTTGTTAATGGCACTGAAGTTGTTGTCGTTATAATTATTATGTTGTTGTTGCACACTTTTTGCTGCTGACAAGCAATGAATTGCTGACTGACGGTCTCTTGGCTTAGCAGCAAGTGAAGTCAAGTGTGTTTGTTGTTGTTGTTTACATTTTGGTTTATTTTTTTTTGTTGCATTTGTGAATTTATGAATTTATCCTTTGGGTGCAATAAAGTAATAAAATGTGCAATAAAGCAAATGAGCTGGCAAAAAGTCGTTTGTAACTCACAGCAGCTAATGATGAGCGCAGGAAAGTAAAAAAACACAACAAAAACAATAATAATAATTGTCTCGACTTGCAAAAAAATCAACTTTGCTTTTGTTATTGTTTTAATTTTCACATTTTATTCAACGGAATTACTTAATTACCCTGCAAATTGTATTTTCTTCAAAGACATAACCTCATTTGCGCAATAATTTTTTGCCTGCATGTTTTTTCTTTTACACAAACAGTTATTTTATTGCAATAAAACTTTGTTGTTCAAAAAGCTTCCGTTCCCTGCATTCGCCAGCCTCTCTGTCTCAAGTAAAGAAGTTTGTACAAATCAAAATTGCTCGCCTGCGGCCGAAGTTGTACTCGCTTACGCTGCTTCTCCCATGCTTCTAGCCCGCACTACCCTTCCCACACTTTTCTGCCACTCTCACTCTACTTTAAACAACTTCGTAAATTATTTTCGTTGTTGTTTACTGTTTTTGTAAACTTTTTTGTTATTGCCGCCCAAAATTGCCTGCGGCGAGGTGCGCATAGCGCGTGGAAGTGGTCTCTTCGGGCTTATGGAAAGAGCAACGGATGCAGGAAGCGGCCCACTGCGGTAGTTGGCTGGCCATAAGTAAGCTCGAAATTAAAATTGTAGGAAAGTAAAAGCTAAAATTCCCCGCTCCACAGAACTGTATTCAATTATATTGAAGGTGCTTTCATATTTTTTTATGTAAATATAAAAAAAGTATTATCACACACCGGATTTCAATAGTATAAAGTTCCCAGATTACTATTAAATCAGTACACATTGTTATTGTAGCGGCAGAATTCTGCCGAGTTGACAGTCCTTGACCGGGTAAAAAATCTGGGTTCGTTCCGATTACTTAGACCGACTGTCGTGGAAACGGCAGTATAGAGCAAAGAAGTATAAAAATAATAATTTATTCCTAGGTCACGTGGGAGGTACATATACAAAAGTATGAAGTATTAGGTGTAGTAAAAAATTCTATTATCTTTTCCAATAGATGACCTTTGTTATCTGTATCTCGCGTTCTATATGATAACGTCTGATTGTGTTTAACGTGGGATCCTGCTGTCGACAGCTTAACTCCACGGTGCTCAAAAGCACAACGGATCAATACAATGCGTCGATCAGCGCCCTGAAAACTGGGTAACGATTTTCAGTACCAATTGGCAGTGTGGCATGGACACACTAACCACCTTGGTAGGGCTCGAGGCCCATCTAAAACCTCTGCCGTACTTTGGGTCCGGCACCCGGTTGCAATGCAACTCCACATTCGACTGACAAAGTCAGTTCTTCCCGCGATTTGGGTTTTAACCACAGCCACCACGAATCTCCACAAAGGGCCAAACCCAATGAGCAGACTGGAGCGAACTCCATGGGCTACTGCTTCCCGTGGTACCAGGTTAAAGTCTTTGGTATGGCCTTGTAGCCGAAGCTACGACCAGTTGAGCTTCCATACAGCCCTGGACTGGTGGCCAGGATATTAGTCGTCTCTTACGACAGGCATGCCTTACCGCGGGTATATTCGGTTTCCCCCCGAACCCTGAGGGGGTCCCCCGTACCCGCAGGTGGAACGTTCTATATGGTAAGTCGGATTTTCGAAAATATCCATAAAATATTGGAAATTGTAAGCTCCGACCAAGAGCTAAGCATGGCATACAAAAGCATTTGTTAGCACATAAATAATGCTGGACATAAAAGGAGCTCAATGAATGGGTGTTACACGTGTTGACTCAAAAAACTTCATAGACCGCATTTCCATCGTAAACGTTGCTGAACTAAACTGGATTGCTTTCTGAAGCGAATGGTTACTGGTGATGAAAAGTGACCGCCGCTCACGGTTTACATTTGGTGGTGTGTAGACTGGGAAGGAGTCAATGAAAGTGCTGATAACTCCGCTAAGAACGGCGATTAGTACAGAAGTTAATTGAGACCGAAATCATGTTGGTTTGAAATTGGAGAGGAATGCATTATGCCTTTCAACCGGAAGTATTCAGGCCTCACTAACCAGGTATTTGCTAAGGGACATCAAGAGACATCTTGTGTAATTCGGAAATGCGGCGTACTGAATAATTTTCTTCAGTTAGATTCTCCTGCATCCAGGCCAGTAACGTTTCTTTCTCCGCACCTCAGATGCTGCTAGCTAGCGACCTGAGAATCTTAGTGTGGTCTTTTATTTTTTTATCAGATCGCTATCATGTACGAAGAGAAGAAGTAGTCTGTACTGGTAACTGGCAAAGTTTTGGGGTTTTTCGCCGCCGCGGTATTAACTTCATCCGCAAAAGTGTTGAGTTCTAATCTGTATGACTTAGCAGTGCAGAATTTTAGGCTCCTTGCAGTGAACTGCGAGTAAGGTCCATGAGATAAGCGTTTATTTTCCAGCACTTGTCATCGCTCCAGCTCCAGTGCCCGACATCATTATCGTGCAACCGTCAGCATACGAGATAATCAAAATTATCTCTGGTGGAGAAAGCAGCTTCGAGATGTAGAAATTAAACAGTGGGGGGAAGAGGACAACGTCCTGCAGAACAACCTGTTCAATTCTTCCTCACTTTGACCACGAAAAAGTATGGGTGATCGACCACCACTCAGATCATGGTTAATCTCTTCAGCTCTCGAAAAAGCAAAGGTTTTTCAGTATCCTATAATAACGTTGTGTAATTTGCATTATCGAAGGTTTGTGACAAGTCCAACGCTATTAGAATGGTACTCTTAGAGGTTGGTTTTAGATAAAACCTTGAGTTATCAAAGATATCTTCAGTTATATCCATTTTCAGTAGAGTTCTGAAATCCATATCTTTTATTATACAGTACACAAGCGGAGAGTTGTAATTAACAATATGGTTAGCTCGTTCGATCTTCAGAAAAGCTCTATTTCTTTTTCCAGTGCAACTTTCTAACTCGATTTCGGCTCTAAACAAAATGGAATTCACAAAGCGATTGCTTGATAATAAATAAAGTCAGTGAGAAGTCATTCGGAATTTAATTATCATCATCATGGCTTAGATTTTGGCTCTCTAGTTCTCAGTGAGCTTTGGCCTGCCGCATCTTTCATTATTGGTTATTTTCAACAAATGAGCTGTCGGCCCAACGTCGTTTAGGCTGATTTTTCCTACAGTAATTCGAGTCGCCTTTTTAATCCTTAATCCGTAAAGGCTGTTACGGTTTTCCCATCTATATTCGGCCGTCTTGAGTAGTGTTCATAATTTTTCTAGTATTGAAATGAAAATCGACAACAGTGCAGGAAAGGTTTCACGTTTATCAAGCAGTCTTATAAATAGCAATTCTCCTCGATTTAATACCTTTCGACAGTTTTGTACAGCTCGATTAGAAGCCCGTCGACTTACTATTCGCCAATATTCTTGATAATTTCAGTGTTACCTGTTATAACTTATCTGCAATTTACAAAAACTTGGAAAGTGGCGAATCGAACAAACAACTGGCATAAATTAGCAAACCAATTTATGGTTGCCACAACACCGTTACCACACGCCACTCCATTAACACTCTCTCCACAGAACCGCTGCAACAGAAGTTCATTGTTACAGTTGCAACACATGACTTTACAGCAACAAAAAGTTATGTGTTGCTAGTCTGCTCGAACGCAAGTCATTATGAGCGGTCAGCTGGCTATTGTAGCCACTGCGGATACAGTTAGCTACTTGCAATTGCGCTGCCTATTGGTTTAATGCATTCATTGCAATTTTGTGCGTCTCTTCCGCAAAGCGGCAATGAGCCAACAATAAATTTTAGTGCGTTAGCAGCACTTTAATCGGTCGGTTGCATGTGGCAAGCGATTATTTATTGGAATTTTAAGTGCAGCTCATATATTTGGCATGTGGTGCATGCCCCCAGTAGGTAGTGGTGGCGTGCATAAAAGCAAAAACAAACAAAAAACAGCAAAATTCTTGCACAAAAGCAATAAATACAAAGTTAGTGGAATTTGCAATGCATTGCCGGTAATGTTGCATGCCACAAAAATGCGCACAAATGCAGCATTGCCAAAGCGACTGTTGCATGCCACAACTGTGACTGTCTACTTTACGCTCTACTCAAGCGCAGCATATCGAAAGTCGCAGCGTAATGACAGCAAGAGCAACAACTGCAACACACACACACACAATTGCATGCCACAATTACAAACATCAGCAATCAATTGTGAATGATTTAAATGGCATTTGACTTGAGCGCTCCGTGCCGCAGCCCCGCCGCAGACGCCCACGCATTCGCCGCACAAATTACAGCGACAACTTCAGCAAGTTGCCACCAGCGCTTCGCTGCACAAATCATGTGTGCTATACACAATGCCACATCGGCGCAGCGCTAAATACTCGAACGGCATTAATGAATATTCACATAAATACATTCCAATCTGTGGTTGTTGATTGTGGTGCAAAAACAAAAAACGAAAATCTTTCACAGCGCACAAGTGGTTCGAATTGCTGTTGAGGGCGATGCATAGTGGGCCATTTTGCGACATTTTTAATTAAAAAAAAAAAATTTAAGCATGACTAAAATAAGATGCATGTGTTCGACTAAACCAAGACTATTATACCCTTGACAGGCGCATTGTATATTGCATAAAAGAATAAAAAGTATAAAAAGATTTTCTTGATTTTGATCGTTCAGTTTGTATGGCAGCTTAATCCGACAAATGAGCAATTTCTTGAAGAAAAAAGCTTGTATGCAAAATTTCAGGGCGATATCCCAAAATTTGAAAGACCAGTTCGCATATTAAATTTATTAACAAATGACGAACGACAACAGCAAAAGGTATAAATTAAAACGTGATCCAAGTAGAGGTACTTTTTTGAATAGCCGTTTTTTGACAGATCATGCGTTAATCGTGTCAAGCTGTCATGTTATCTTTGTTCAGTATTATTTGGCATTTCATTATAGAAAAACTTGCATCTGAACAACGTTTACAAACCGCTCAACTTTATTACGAGAATTCACGTTCTGTAAAGAATGTTTTTCGCGCGCTTCGCTCAACTCATGGTCAACATACTCGGTCCATATTGAGACTCAGCATTCATTATTGGATAATATTCGACCGAATAGACTACGTATTTTGCAGTTAGAAAATATGGCAGACGTATGCAGCTGAGAGTATACACGAAATTCGAGTCAGCGGCGTTCGCAACTCGGACTGACGTTTGGAACGATTTGGCCCATTTTATGTCGAGATCTTAAATCGAAATCGTAAAAAATACAGCTTCAGTACAGACCTTCCAAAGCAATATCGCTTCTCTCTAAGGGATTATGATATGAGAAGAGATTCAAGAGCTGCCATATCATCCAGAAAAAATACGGTTTGGTGTGGTTCATGGGCCGATGGAATCATCGATCCATATTTCTTCAAAAAAGATGCCGGTGGGAACGTAACTGGCATTGATGACCGTTATCGTGCCATAACAACCGTTTATTTCATGCCGGAAATTAAAGCTACTGATCTCCGCGACATTTGGTTTCAAAAAGACGGCGCCACTTCCAACACATTAAGATCAGTCAATACATTTATTGGGTGAATACTTCGTTGAACAGATAATTTCATGTTTTGGGCCGGTCGATTGGCCACGAAGATCATGTGATATAACAATGTTGGACTTTTTCCAAAAGTCTCGCGGACAATCCCGCTTCGATTCAGACCTTCATTCGTCAGTTACCAGTCGAAATGCTCGAACGAGTCATCGAAAATGGGACTCAATGGATTTAATTCTGAAACGGTGCCGCGACCAATATTTAAAAAGATAATCTTTTGAATGGTAATAAACATGCTCCATTAGTTTAATTGAAGTTTTTGTATTTTTACTTTCGAAATGGATCAATCCAATGATGTTGAAATTTCTATCTCTATTCGTCTACCAAAGCTCAGCCATCATCTTCCAACCGGAATACTTGGCATAGAGAATGCCCATGGAGTTCGTCTGAATAACTACAGGAGGATACTGAAAGCAACCAGCATTGCCAGCCCTGTCGACGCCAAGAATTAATGCTAGCGTGGTCAACAATTGTAATAAGTTATTAAGCTCACTGTCAGGTCAATTCCGCTTGTCCATAATTTGGATTACAAGTACATTTACGGCCATGAAATAGTAGACGAGTTGGCCAAATGAATCTGTGAATGGTCAGCTCTGTCAAAAACTCAACACAGAATTCTTTTAACCCATCAGCCAACAAAACTTGTATATAAAATGCATAACGGATATAAGTGGTTTCATTGAGAGCACCAAATGGTTTGAACGCAACGATAAAACTATATAAGAGAGTAGGATAACAAAGGTTTACGATAGTGCATCAGTGACTGCAGCTAGTGATCATAGAGGATGTATGTTTGTCTCGGAAACCGGTTTAGAACTAATTACAAACTTTGATGTCTGCTGATCTGTTTCACATTTTCGGACATAAGATCGCTTCAAAAGCTTTAGAAAATTTAAAGCATTGGTATAACGAAAAATATACCTACATGAATGTGTCAAAACAAAAAGTAAACATTTTTCCTTATTTTCGGTAACAAATGGCCCACTGTGCCAAAGCGACTTGTAGTAATAGCAAGAATTTAACCCTTAATTACAATCCATTGAACTTGAATTGATGTGGCAACAATGCGCTTTAGGTTTGTAGTTGTTGCTACAATTGTTTTTGTTGTTATTGTTGCCGTTAAAAACATTATCTGATTCGTAGCAATAAAAAGCATATGAAGCCAACTCCGCTCAAAGTTAAAGCCAACAACAATAACAATACAGTGGACTTAAAAATAATTAACCGCTAAAAATACTGTTCGCTGCTAATTGTCGGTTACTGAGCGTCCGACTGCCACTCGATGAGCAATGCGATAAACCAATAACGATTACAATAAAAACATTGATGAACCGTAACACTGCAGCAACAATGCACAAAGCTACAAACAGCAACAACAATTGCAATTATAATTGCAGTAAATTGTAGACAACACGACAATCTGATCGAGAGAATCGAAGATTGCCATTAAACTATAATGAGCGTGTGCACGTAAATTAGAGCGAAAGAGCACAGAGTCGCCTTTTATGTGTAACAAAGAACCGTTAATTATACTTCTTTACAGTCAATTCTCACTTTAATATACACCTTGTACAGTAATTATTGCACTAAAGTAGGTGGTTAGTATAACATCTGTGAAACTGTAAATACTTTACGCGCTCTCAGTGGAGGCATCGCAAAAGTTGATCAAAAATGGCTAAGTCGCAGGAAAGAGCATTTTGTTCTATTTTTTCCAAGGTGACTTTGAAGAACATAATGACAAAACATTTCTATTGATTCTTAGATTAGGCCCTTTGATTAACTTTTTCTACAAAATTCGACATGTGTCCTTCTGCTCTCGTGCAAAAGTCTTTTTTGTAAACACACAAACTGGTTCATCCAGTTCTATATAATTGAGTATGTACATAAGTTGCATAACGAAGGCCTTTTTAACTCTCTTCTTATCGGTGACTATGCAATATATTTGTTTTCTACCAGTGGCTTGTTTGATTCTTCTACTCTGCTATATTTTTTAACTACTTGATATTATATTTTTATCTGATTTAAATTTTTCACTGTATCAAACCTTGGTCTTTCTACGCCTAGTCCATCTTTTGATTACGGTGATCTATACCAGTTGTTTGTTCGATTCCATAACTCTCTTATATTTTGTTGTACCCACTTTTTATTCTATTTTTATCATATTTATACCAGTTACTTTTTCGATTTACGAAACCTTGGTCTTTCTTTCACTCATACCTCTCACTTACTATGCCTGTATATGTGATTTATACCAATTGTTTGTTCCATTCTGCAACACTGATATATACATATATACATACATATGTATTATATATAAAAGTACTGCTCATCTATTTTTATATTATTTATACCAGTTGCCGTTTTCGTTCGTTACGCCATCGTTTTTTCTTTATTTTATCTGTCTCGCTGACTTTGCTAGTCAATGTGATTTATACCAATTGTTTGGTATAACCGCTTGATATTTTCTATATTATTTATGCCATACCAGTAAGTCTGTTGGTTTCACGATACCTCAGCCTTTTCTATGTCTCGTTATTCTGTCTGAGTAGTCCAGCCTGTTTCTAGGTCATTTACACCAATTGTTTGGTATAACCAATTTTTGTTATCTGATTTATACCAAATGCTTATTTGAGTCGTGATAGGCGACAGCTTTTTCTTCTTCTCGTTGCTCTTCCAAAATAATCCAGTCTGTGTGATTTATAGCATACATACATATGTACATATGTTTGTTCGATTTTTAACTCTCCAATCAGCTTCGCCTTTCCGTGGCACTTAATCCAAAATTTCAAGTGTGATCTAAAAGCTTATATTTTGAAAACAAATAAGTCTCTTAACTTGGGTTTCATATTTCTAACGCCAAAGTATTAGTATTTTATGAAAATAATATCGAGAAAAAGTTCTATAATTCCAGCGATAGTCAAGTTAAGTATAAAATATAATTCTTCCTTTGAATGATTCAGCTTTTTTGAAGACAAAACAATCTGCATTTCGGAGAAGCTATTTGGAAATGAAGAGTGGTTTTGACCGTAACTTTACAGGCAATTTTGTTTACAATTAACACCTGCTAATCCTATTCTGGGCACACAAAAGCAATTGCGGATAGACACACTTATTTCGCTTACGGTTGTGCGCGTCAAGCTATTAATTGAAAAAACACCACGAGGCGCGCACTGTATGCCAAAATTTCATGCAAATTCGGACTGCTGCCCATATTGGTAAACCACGTATTACCTAGTTTTGACAGGTGGTACACATGCAATCAAAGCAAAAGGTTGATAATTGGTTTCATAAAGTACTCTTATGATTTCAAATACATAAGGCACATAATAAAAAATAAATGAGCGCTGCCACCTGTTTGGAAATTTTCTGAAAAATTAAAAAAAAATGCAAAATGGATATCAAACTGTTGGAATTTTAGGAAAACTAGCAAATAAGTAAATATATTTTTAGCAGTGTTGCCACTTGTTTGGAAATTGTAAGTTAAGAAAGATGATATAAAAAGTTATACAAATCGAATATCATGTTTAATAGCTGTAAGCAAGCCTAACTCTAGTAATTTTTTTAGGAGAGTTGCCAGCAATTTGAAATTTTGAAAATAATAAGAAATACATGCAATTATTATTAGATTATGTGTATTAAACTAAATAACATTAAAAAAAAAAAAGAGATTTTTAGTGGAGTTGCCAGCTGTTTGAAACATTTAAATCAATTAGAAATATTTGAAAGAATTATTAGAACATGGTTATCAAACTGAAGGTTGTTTTATGAATACCTTAACACCTGCCTAACATTAAAAGCTTAACATTAAAAGCATTTTCGGAGAAGAATTTTTTATTTTTTTTTTATGAGAGTTGCCAGCAGTTTTAAAATTTTAAATCAATTAAAAATAGATATAAGAATTAATAGATTTTGGGTATCAAATATGACGGTATATTAATATTCAAACTATTTTTTGAAGAGAGATTTTTAGTTTTGTTTTTAAAAGAGTTGCCAGCAGTTTTAAATTTCTAAATCAATAGGAAATACATGAAGGAATTATTAGATTATAGCTAACAAACTAAAGGTATTTCAAAAAATCCTAGTATTAAAAGTAATTTCTGAAGAGAAATTTTTTCATATTTTAGGAGAGTTGCCAGCTGTTTGAAATTTTTAAAACAATAAGAAACACGTGCAATAATTATTATATTTTGAGTATTCAACTGAAAGTGTTTATGAAAGTTTAGTGTTAAACAAATTTTGTGAAGAGGGCTGCCAGCTATTTAATGTTTAAAAATTTTTTTTAATTAACAAAAATGTTACAAAAAAATAAGTATGTATGGGAATCGCTGAAAAAACATAGAACACATTTAAAAAGCTTACAATGGATATTATTTTATGTTGAGAGTTGCCAACCGTTGCAATATTTTAATATAATAAATTTGGACGCATTAAGCAACTTATGCCATATATGTATGTACGTATAAAACTAGGCCTCCAGATCTCCACTAGACACAATATTTAAAAGTAAGGTTGCCACCTATTTCGATTTTTAATTACATAAAATTAGAAAAAACTGTTTGTTACAAAATGTCTAATTGTAAGAAATGGTTCTGCCGGAAATTTTTTCGAAAAGAGTTGCCACCTGTTTGAAAAGGTTGTCAGCTATAGAAAACAAAGAAATTATTAAATAAAATTATATATTTAAAAAAATAAAATGAGTAATGTAATATTGATATATAGTGATTAGTATGTATGTACATATGGTGCCTCTGTAATATGACAGTTTTTTTAGAGAGAAATTTAGGCATGCATATAGTATATAATACTATATATTATTCTTTATAGTAAATAATTATTTTAATAATTTTTTTTGCTTTGGTTAAGAGCTAAAATATATGCAGACTTTTCTTTCTCTCATGAAGAAGATAATGCCGTCAGATTGTGTGTTTTACAGTATTTTAAATATTTACACTCACTGAACTCGGCTTAAACTATTTGCTTAATATTAAGTAGCACAAATTAATTGTACCACCGAAAATCACTAAAATCTAATTTTCTTCTTTTCTTTCAGGTGAGTTTCTGCAAAAATACAATTTCATTTACATTTGCGAATACCTTTCACGAGTTCAACCGCCGTAAGTCATTATTTGTATATTTAACCTCACGAAAATCCCGCTTATCAAAGTCTCTTATGCGCAGGAGTCATCAAATGTAACGGTAACAATCTGGCCTGCGCAATAAATTCAAATTAATTTCAATTAAACACGCACGAAATTACAAAGCGCAAGCGTAAACAACAATTAGATATAAGCTTGTAGATAAAAAGAAGAGTTCTTCGGCAGAAAGTGAGCAGAGACACGCAAATCGTGGCATACAACTGTTGACTGGTTGACTAAAAGACACAGAGAAGCCGTCAGAACCCACATTCTACTAAGCGCTATACTAGCTACTAGTGTTGGTGTTGTTGTGGTGCCCAGACATTGGCACAATTTTCGCATGTCAATTGGACATTTGGTGAAATTCACCAATTACCAAGTGGTGGCTTGCCATTTGACCAAGTGTAGCTCGGGCGACACAATTCAACCGTTAAACGTGCCTGCATACAACCATTGTGCAGTCATTTGTGCTACATATAAGAACATACATGCTGACATATGCACATACATAGACAGTTGTTGCACTCAGAGCTGCTTGGGCCGCCCAAAAGGCCACAAAGTCGGGAATTAATTGATTTCGTGCAAAAATTCTATATCTCCAAACTTTTTTTTGCTTTTACACCGTTTTTGCAAATGACACTCACACACACATACATACACTTCTGTTTGATGATTTTGTTGACATTTTGCAGCAGTTATCACGTGACGACTCTACTTGCCTTTTTATTGTGAATCCTACTGCAACTGGTGGGAGTAAATGTTGGGAGAAATGCCGAGAAAATTGTGAACATACCGGGGTGGACGTTCAAATAGGCATAAAACTGGCACAAATGACACACTTGTCACATGTTTTGTGTCTCATTATTGTTATTGTTATTGTTAGTATTACGCTTACATAAGTTTTAGATCATATTTTGGGGAATTACATGTCGAAAAAGTTGAGGCCTCGCATAAAAAATTATTATTTCAAGGTTCTTTCATGAAAGGTCTCAACTATTTTGCCTTTATACTACCCAAAATATATATATATTTCTTTTAACAAATCATGCAAATGAGGTACAAATAGAACAATTAAAATGTTTTCATTTAATTATTCGATTTGACTCAGTTGACAAATCGATTGGACAAACTTTAGAAATCTATTTCCAGTTTTCCGAATTTATACCGAATTATTTAATTTATACCAGTTGATTGTTTGATTCAAAAAACTTTGAGAGTGATATATTGAAATCGCTTGCACAGCTAAAAAGGTATTATACCGGTTGAAATTAGATTCGACAAATTTTGAAAACCTATTTTAAACGGTATAACCGCTTGCCAATCTACATCTTAAGGATTATATCAGTTTTTTTTTTAATTTATACCAGTTGACTGTTTGATTCAACAAACTTTAGAGAGTAGCGTGAAGCTTTTTACAGCGATATAACCGCTAGCCACGCCATCTATGTAATTATACCAGTTTGTTTAATATATACCAGTTGACTGTTCGATTCGTTAAACTTTGAAAAGCGGTGAAAGCCTTTTTCAAAGCGGCATAACCGCGCGCCTATATATAACTTTGTGATTATACCATTTTATTTTATTTATACCATTTTTTTTGCTTGAGAGAGATAGCGCTCTTAAAGCGAAGTCAATAAGCTGTTATTGAAATTTTTAATATAAATTTACAGTTGCGTTAAAAAAGTTCAATAATAATGCTTCAGTGCATAATACAAATATAATAAAATATCGGAAAGAACATTGTGTGTTTTTCCAATGTCATCTTTAACACAAATGACGTTAAAAAGGAACTTGTC
Source organism: Bactrocera neohumeralis (assembly GCF_024586455.1). Classification (NCBI taxonomy): domain Eukaryota; kingdom Metazoa; phylum Arthropoda; class Insecta; order Diptera; family Tephritidae; genus Bactrocera; species Bactrocera neohumeralis. Next base: position 64,818,671 of record NC_065922.1, read on the forward strand.
ACATTGAGATTCAAAGAGATCATTTCTGGAAAAATATCGGGCAATCTCGCAAAAGTTTCCGTCCAAATAAAGATGAATCTATATACTTGTATAGAACTATATAGATGATATCATATAGATGGTATCATAAAATGCTAGTTTCAACTTCATCGGATCATTCCCTTCAAGAACTGCAAAATATACTACCATTATTTCTTATAGTTTAGCTTAAATAGGCAATCAACTATTTTATCGTCTTCGTGCTACTACACTGTTGCCTACATTTAGGGTGTGTGAACAAAAAAAGTGACATAATGATATCAAAATATACTATTGAACGTTAGATGTTTAATTTAAGCCCTTACAGACCTCGAAATAAAGATCTATGTAAACCCTTATCTTTCCTACTTCAAGTAGAAAAATTATAAACGATGAAATGCTGAAGATTGGAGCTGGTTATGCTTCAAACGCTTTTTGACCTAGTTTTTCAACTATAGAGTTTATACTAAAGAGTTTTTTGTAACCTGTGGAAGAACTAGGTTGCATCATCTTAAGTAACCGGAAACATAATGAAGAAGACTATTGAAGATTACAACTCTTACTTAGCATGTCACTCAGCATTCAATAGCAAGATAACCCCTTCGACCTTCATAAAAAGTAAGAACCAATAATAACTGACAAGTGAAAGTGCCCATTCGCGAACTCAATTTAATTAGTCTACTATTTGAATTTTATGCTGAAAGAAATTAAAATGTTTATGAAAAATACGACTAAGATTGGTTGAATTACTTTTAAGCCACTGGACCATTTTCAAAAAAAAAATTATAAGTTGAAAAAACACTCTTCAACGGGTATTTCCTTGATCGGGAATGGATCTGATGAACGTATATAACTGACACTCTGAAGATACTAAACGAACGCATTGGTCACATTCTGCCAATTTAGTTATCGGAAGCTCTATGTAAAGCTGGCATCAACGACGTCACAATCCACCGTACCTCAAATCAATGAATTGGCCTTCAAAATGTCACTGCAACCATCGGTTTGGTCCAGTACGCTTCTTCTGCTTACAGACTTCAAGAGAAAAATCGGTACATAAACATTAAAGGAGAGTAAAGAAAAAATTTTGGTGTCTGAGACCGACTATTTTGAAGCAAATATTTCCTTTACCATATAAATGGTCTCAGTTCGAAGGTCACTTTAATCGCCCCATCGCTCTTGATGTCAGCTTAATAAACAATGAAATCAAATTTTGATGCCGTTAAAATCTAAACAAAATTTTGATACATACGGTACAATGTCAAAATTATACTAAAGAGCAAGTTTGACACATACAGAGGAGTACAAAGTTGGCCAAAACTTTTTAATTAAAAAAATGTTGTTATTGTTTGTCAAATTTTTTGAAAAAAAAAAGAAAACTAAAAAATTTACAAAAAAAACATTTTTTTAAATTAAATTTTACAACATCAGCTCAGTTGTTGCTCTTGTCAACTTTTTATAAAAGTTTGTTTTTAAAAAAACTTTTTACTAAAAAATTTTATATTGCGGTGCAATATAAAACGTTTAAGTTTGTATCAATGGTTATTTTTAAAAAATGTTAAATTGTTAAAGTTTGTTTTACCAAAAATAATTTGAAACAAATATTTTAGTGAAAAAAAAATTTTTTTTTTGGAAAAAAAATTTTTTTTCTAGAAAAAAAAATTTTAGAAAAAAGTTTTTCTTAAAAAGAAATATAATTTCAAAAATTGGTTTACTAATTTAAAAAAAAAATGTTGTTATGGAAAATTTTTGTTAGAAAAAAATTTCAAAATTTATATAAACTTTCAGATTTATCACAATTGTTGTTGATTTTGTAACCTAAAAAATTTTTTTTTTAGTATAAGTAACAAGTTTTGTATAAATGGATTTAAAAATTTCTCAAAATTTTGTAATAAATGTTTTTTACAAAAAGAAAGTTTTTCTTAAAAGAATATAAAAAATCATAAAAACTTTCAGATTTATCACAAAACAGTTTACTAAAAAAATTTCCTGCGAAAGTCATAAAAGAGCTCAATGCTGTTTTATAAGTAATCAATAATCTCATAATTTCCGTTTAAATGCAACACAGCGGAACACAGCTGCTCAAACAGCGTATTTAACGCCCTCTCGTCGCACACACACATACATGCATGCAGTTAATGCCGAACTATTTTATGCCCTAGGCGTCATTATGGAAGTGTTTGCCCGCGCTTAAGCACTTTGCAATAAATCTGCACTAATGCCATTCTAATATTAATTAAAATAATTAATGTGACTTCCAAGCGATCACGAGACGGCCCTTTGTTGTTTTATTTATGTTTGTATTAGAGTGTGCCTGTGTGTGTTTTATTAGATGCCACTTCGATAAAGATTAAATAATAATTTCTTATTGTACAGGCAAATTCCTATATACATACATACATACACCTGTAGAAATTATTGTACATATGTATGTATGTGTGTGTGTGTGTTTGTTACGCGACAAAATGGCACGCGCTAATATCCTTTCATTATTATGCACCCTAAAGCATAAATACTTGCGCATAAATATATTTTAAGCGCCCACAATAAATGCCTGCACAGCGCTGCCGGCGTCGCAGCCACAGAGAGGCAACACCATTTGCAATTGTCACCATGGAAAACTCAACAGAATTATGTAGGCGTATTGTTTGCCTAAAACTATGCATAGCTTCCGGTTTATTTGGCAGCTAGTAGGGGGCATACACTAAAATGTTTGCATGTATGTATGTATGCGTATGTGTGCGCCGAACCTTTCGTGAAGGCGTTAAGCCGCATATGAGCAACAGACAACCGCTATTTAATTGATTGTATTTATTGGCACGCACACATACACTCTCGCATGCATAATTTAATGTATTACTCATTGTTGTGGTTGTTGTTATTTTCATGCTTTCACTGGTGTTGGTGACACAAATGTGAGCCTTTAATGTTTAATGAGCTATAGTTAGGCATTTCACTTACATACATACTTAAATATGTATGTATCTTACAACATATGCACATAACGGTACAGACACGCAAATTCTCGCACATGCACACCCACACAGACACAACTCCGAAGTGGTGGGTGCAGAAATTGGCTGGCGACAAGCAATTAATTTGCCCAAGTTAGCGTCAAATGTACAGTAACGGCGTAAGGCAGCACCGTTATGTAGCAGCAAGTGCTAAATTCTTTATATATACATACATATGTATTCCAATTCACATACATATATTTTCATAAACTTGGCTGCGAGTTTGCTCGCATTTGAAGCCGAAGCGCCGTTTAACATTCAATTATTGTTTGCATGCCAATAAATTTGCACACTTTTTGTTGTTGTCAACGCTACTATTTACGGTGGTTTTAGGATATTGGAGCGGATGATAATTTAGAATAACAGTATACGGGATAGGCTCGGGTGGAACGAAATACTAGTTGACTAAGATTCGAAGCCTATATTTCCGTATAAAATTTATGCTATACATTTTATTTGAATATTTTTATTTTGAAACAGCTGGCAACTCTTCTCAAAAGTATTTGCAATAGCAGACTTTAACGAAGTTGTTTAATTTGGTAGCCATATTTTAAAATTTTATTTATTATAATAATTTAATTTGATCTTAAATCGTAAGATATGGCAGCACTGCACCAAAAAAAATTCAATTGTAAGCCTTTATTAATATCTTTAGTTTGATACCCGTAAAGTGATACTAAATTTATATATCTCAATAACTTGAAACCACTTTTTGAAATGGTGGCAACGCTGCAAAGATTTTTCAACTGATATGGCAACCCTGCCAAAAAAATTCAATTAGAAGCCTTTATTAATCTCTTTATTTCGATACCCGTAAAGTGATACTAAATTTATCTTACACTTTTTTGAAGTGGTGGCAACGCTGAAAAGATTTTTCAACTGCAAGCATTCTTCGAATAATTATATTGTAGTAAATAAGTTATATTAACAAATGAAAATATATTATACATTTCTAAATATGGCAACTCTCCACAAAAATAATTTCAATGTAAAGCTGGCAACCTTTTGCAAAAATATTTACAACAGCTATCTTTTTCAAACTTTTTTAAGTTAATTCGTAATAAAAAATAATATAAAGTAATAATACTTAAAATGTAAAAAAAAATTTTGAAATGGTGGTAACGCTAAAAGATTTTTCAACTGCAAGCATTCTTTGAATTATTATATTGTATTAAATCAATTATATTAACAAATGAGAATATATTATAAATTTCTAAATATGGCAACTCTCCACAAAAATAATTTCAATGTAAAGCTGGCAACCTTTTGCAAAATATTTACAACAGCAAGCTTTTTTCATTTTATTTTATTAATGTCTTTAGTTTGATACCCATAAAGTAATATTAGTTTTATCTTAATAATTTAAAAAAAATTTTGAAATGGTGGCAACGCTAAACGACTTTTCAACTGCAAGCATTCTTCTTTAATTTGAGGAATTATTTTGTAGTAAATCAATAATATGTATTACCAATCGAAAATATATTATATAGTTTAAAATATGGCAACTCTCCACAAAAATAATTTCAATTTTTTATTTTAAAAAATTCTAATTGTAACCCTACCCAAAATATTTGTATTTATTATCAACCCTTAGATTTCTGAAAACTATGTAGTTGATAATATTTCGGTAATACTAAATACAAGTTTTTTTGCTATTATTTCTTTTTCAATATTTATTTTGAAAGGGTGGCAACACCACTCAAAGAAATTTCGCTATCGTACGCTTAATTGAAATCACTTCATTAATCTTTTTGGCCTGCTAATTTGACACAGGTGGCAAGCTTCCTTCCCATTTGGCCTTTTGTACTATCGTGCTTAAGGAAATTCTTCTTGAAAAAAATGGAAATAGCTAATTGGCAATTTTAGCCACTGAGTTAAGGCTCAATGTTTTTTTTATTTTCCATAAATTATTTAAAAATAAATAAATTAATAAATAAATAATACAATTTATTTGTTTAACTAATTTTATTCTGAAATTGGCTGTAGACGGTCCCTAAGGGTAAACAAAAAATTCGCACTCATAACAAATAAAGCTTTTACTCAAAAGCTTCGCACTTTAGTTTTATTACAAGTTTGCACCGACAAAGCAAACTCATTTGTGGAACCTAAACGAGTGCAAAGCAACAAAACATGCGGCAGATATTTGGAAAATGCCATAGCATAGTGAGTGAAAGGAAAATGCCAGAACAAGTATCGGCCGCTACAACAATGATAAAGCACTCAAATCAAATTGCCGGGTTTTGGATGCTATTCACAGAGAGACAAAGTTAGAAAATATGCTCAAGAGCGTACTCAATAGTATTGCAGAGCGCAGAGCCTCCACAATTTGTGTGAGCACCGAATTGTTGAACTCGTTACTACGAAGAGCCACTTGCTGTGGAAGCTAAAGCTAACTGGGTGGCACACGAGTAAGATGCAGCGAGACGTCAAGACGCGACCAAAACAAATACAAATTAAATTTTGAAATTGCAGCAAACCGGCAAAGTAAAAAGAAATAATGAAGAGTGGGGGTGTTCGGCAGCGAGCTTACAAAAAGCGAATGTACCGCAACAAACAGTTATGTGTGTGCAAATATTAGCTCTTGCAAATAAGCTATTAAAATAAATTTTAATGTTTGCTGGCAACAAGCGGTGGCAAGCAGTTTGAAGCCGGTCTAACTTCGTTTTATTTTGTGTTTTTTAACCACAAAGGCTGCAGTTCGTCCGTCCACATGCATTTCGTTTAAATTCCTAAACATTCGTGTCTTGTTAAGCTTCATTTAACTAATGATCTAGTCTAATTTTTCGTGAAAGTAATTAAAATCTATTAATAGATATAAATGAGATGCATAATCTTAAGTGTAAATGAGTTCATTTACGGCATAGTACAGTAGGTGTCTGAAATATACGTACAAAACCTTGTAATCGTTATAACATTCGAGCTCCAGAATTTTTTACATGCACCTTAATATCAGTTTAAGTAAAGCTCTCTAGAAGAATTAGAAAGCTCTCTTAAAGTATAGTAATTTACTTCGTGATTTTGATGAAAGCAAAAGAAAAGGGAAATGTGAGCGAAAGCTCTTAATGAGCAGTACTTCAGATGTTTTCGCTTTTAAAATACGGTTTCAAAACTACTAAGAAGCTCTCTAGTGATAAAGAAAGTTATTCGGTCAGTTACTTTTTAAGTATATCAAAATTTCTTTGACTTCTGTATATAAAACTTCGAACTAGAGCTTTCGATTATTAAAACTTTAAAAATGAAGACGCGTCGCAATAACGCTATAAAGTAGTACTAAGCCATCACTTATACATGGATATAACTCAAAATTTTACTTACTTGTAATATTTATCGCAATCAGCAAGCGATGACAAGCCCTCAGCTTATTTCGTCCATAAAAGGTTAGGTTTGGTCATGTCATACATAAACTTCAAGAGCGACTTTATGTGTAATTTTGTTGCTTTATCTACTGTCAATGAAAGCGAAACTGCCTGAAATCTAAGGCGAGTTCCAAGCTGAACAGAAGCATAGGTGTTCCAGCGTCTCTCTCATGCCTGCTTACACTATTCACTTTCTCCATGTATCTTCGTTAAAAGTGCTCACTCCGACTCGCTCGACTGGCATTACCTAGTCATTTGTGACCTTTCACTAGGCGGTTGTTAGCCTGCAGTCCTTTCAAGACCGTTTGAGTATAAAGCATTCGTGTTTGTTTCGGAGCTCTGTACATGATCCTGCATTTCTTTAGGTTTCCTCTCAGCCTGCTCCGTCTGTCAGCTCTTTCGAAAATTTCATTATTTATCGTTTTTAGCGACTTGCGTATTTCCTGAACTGGTTTGTTAGTCAGACAAATGTCACTTTTGGAGATCTCATCAGCTATTTCGTTTTCCAGATTAATGTGCGGCCTGGAAGTCAATATATGTATGTGCAGACGCTTTTTAGCAGCCAGTACACGGATTGTTGTCTCCCTTCTTAAAAAGCCTTTCTCTGACGTAATTTGATGTGAGTTTATTGCCCTATTTGCCGGCTGGCTATCAATGTAGGAGTATATATTACTCGACCATGAAAAATTTTCTCAAGAAAAGTCCATTCCTCATTTCATTGTTTAACAGTTCAGAAAATTTTGCTAGAGAACCTTGCCTTGAACGAATAAAAATTCTCTATAAGGCCGACCTTCCTCTTATTTTCAGAAGTCATAAAAAAACCCTTATTAAACATTTGTTCCTTTCTTAAATACAGTCTTCTTTCAATTAGTCTCTCCTAATTAAATATAGATCTAACATATTACCTTAGACCTATAAGTCTTGAAGTTTGTCTTTGCCATATATCATTATCTTATCTTTCAATTAACGCTAACTCCATTCTTTATAATTTCTACTAAGAGTACTGTAGTAGAGAGTAAAAGAGAGGGAAAACCTCAAGATATTCGAAAACGTTATTGAACGCCATGTCAATAAAATTGTGCAAGTAAACAGCTGACATGACGGTTTGACATTATTTTTGACAGCTGTCAGTTGTTGTCAGCAGTTTGTAAGCAGTTTTAATGCACACACTGTACTCACAAACATTTTTATATACTTATATACAGTTACTTAGTGCAGTTATTTTGTACGCTAACCTCTAAGTGTTATTGCACCCAAAAGCTAGCCGGCAATTGAAGCGTTTTAAGCTCTTAAGCTTTCCAAGCGATTTGATGCGTGTTTCTTATTTCTTATTAAACTTTTAATTCTTCTGCCAGCTAATACTGGCATCACTTTTTTGTTGCTTTTTTCAATTTTTTCTAATTTCCTCTTGTCTATTTCTGCGCTCTCAACTGTGGAATTGAATGGCGCGTATCCAGTAGCGGGTCCAAGCGATATCAAAAGTCTCAGTGTCGATCTTTACTTGTTGTTTTTGCTGCCTGTTACTTTTATTGCTGCTATTAATTGCTGCTATATTTGTTTTTGTTGTAGTTTTACATATAAAGTACGCTTGTGCCGCATGTTTGCCAGCTTGCCGCTTTTGGCTGCGGCGATGCGTCATAATTTTCTTCAAAAACTACATACATGTACACGCTGTTATTATTTGTATCTGACAGATACCACAGATACTTTACAGCATACGAATGAATTATAAAATAATGAAAAAAGAAAACTTGAAATGGCAAAGCAAATTTTTATTTCTTTTATTTGCTACGCCTCAATTGTGGCAAATAAGGAGCGAAAGCATTGAGAAAAAGCGAAAAAGTCATCGAAAACACAAACGTACAATAATCTTACAAATATGCCAAGCATTAAGAATCATGTCAGTTGTTTGCGGTTACATTCTGTTTTGCTCGCTTTCTGGCAGCTTTGCGTTGCCTTCGTTTTGTTTACTTTTCATTTGTAATTTGCTTTACTGGCTTGCTTGCTGTATGCGGCTTGCGATCACGCTAGTGCAACCGCACAGTGGGTCTTTTGAAATAATTTATGCTGAAAAACTTTTTTAAGCAAATTGATTATTTAAATTTTTGAAAATTAAAAATTAAAATTATTTTTGCATAAAAATTAAATTACTAAAAATTAATAAATTTTTAACAGGAACTAATTTCGAAAATTAAAAACAAAATTAAACAAGAAAAAACGTTAACTTCGGCTGCACCGAAGCTAATATACCCTTCACAGGTGCATTTCTTTTAGTAACTATGTGTTCAGTTTGTATGGCAGCTATATGCTATAGTTAACCGATCTGAACAATTTCTTCAGAGATTACATTGTTGCCTTAGAAAATAACATATACCAAATTTGGTGAGGATACATTGTCAAATGTGAAAGTTTTCCATACAAGAACTTGATTCCGATCGTTCAGTTTGTATGGTAGCTATATGTTATAGTTAACCGATCTGACCAATTTCTTCGGAGATTACATTGTTGCCTCAGAAAATAATCTGTACAAATTTGGTGGATACACATTGTCAAATGAAAGTTTTCCATATAAGAAAAGATTTCGATCATTCCATATATAGTTAACAAGCACTTGATTCGATCGAAGATACATTGTCAGTGAATGGTATAAAATTGACTCAGCTCAACATACTATAGTTAACCGATCTGAACAATTTATATCGGAGATTACATTGTTTAGAAAATAATCTATCCAAATTTGGTGAAGACAAATGAGTTTCCATATAAGAAGATTCAGATCGTTCAGTTTATATGGCAGATATGTTAAAATGACGTTTGACAAAAACTTAAAATATCTTTCAGGGTATAAAAAAAACGTAGATGTTCATTTGCCTTTTCTGAAGAACAATGGTTTCGTTTGCAGCTGTTTGTAAGCAGCGTGAAATGTCGTCCCACACTTAAAACCTTCCTTGTGTTTGTTGACGTCCCTTTTTTGCTGCACAGAGCCGGGTGCGTATCTTCAATGCAACAACATAGTAGTCCAAGTCAATACTAGGACCTCGGAGCGTACGCGGTCGGAAACACTACAGACGTGTCTTCCGTCTATCATAACATGTTCGTCCGCCTTGATTGGTAACTTTTTGATCTGGAGCCAGCCAGGTAGCTTGATGAATTATCCTGTACTGGAATATAAATATCAGCCTCAACTTATTTGGTGATGTTTCATCTTGGAGGCTGAATTTACCGAATTTGACTTCGTGACGGGCGCAGCTCTCATAAGTGCGCTCCAAGCGCTCACAAAAGACAACTTTGGTCACATCGTTCTTTTCTTCCGTCGGGGCTTGGGCGCAAATCAGCGATATGTTGAAGAAGTTAGCTTTGATGCGGTTTGTGGCTAAACGATTATCCACCGGGGTGGATGCCAGGTCTAGGGCCACCACGAATCCTACACCGAATTTGCGCTCCTTCATATGGCTACTATAGTACATGCCACAAGGACTTACTCGTTTCAGTCCTTGTCCCTTCCATCGCACTTCTTGGACGGCGGTGATGTCAGTTACAAGCCATTACACTTACTAGGACATCTAAAACACTCGTCCCCATTAGAGATATCGATCTGAAATTTTGCACACGTCTTTTTCCTCCCTCTAAAGTGAACCATCAAAATTAAGTTCTTGTATAGCAACTCTTCTTTGGGGAAAGGGTATTTTAGTTCGATGCCACCATTTATAATTGAAAAATTCTACACACTTTTCTATGCAAGCGACACACTGTACCGCCGACTGCGCAGCCTGCCGACCACAGCGTGACAACGCGCCACCGCCGTCTGCTGTGACCATGCTGTTCACCCATAAGGCCCCACACTTTTTAGCGCATTTTTATTATTATTTCACATTTTGAACTTTTTGATGGCTTTGGCGGCAGCAATGAGCGCAGCTGTTCGACGTTGCCTAAGATCCGATCAAAATCCAAATGGGCAAGATACACAGATATTTGCGCAAATAAAGCACTAACTAGCCTGGCGACCAGCAGCAGCCAACAATCATTACCGCCGACAAGTAGTGAGGAGCCAACCAGCGAGTACTGCGGTTAGATTGAGGAGCGCTGATAAATGTTGTAGCGAACGCGGAGTTACAGATGAAAAGGCGCAATTGGAATTAAATTGTCAGGGATAAACAAAGCCGCGCGCCAGTCGAAGCTATTTTTCGTATTTTTGTATGTTGCTAGGTACACGTACTTGTAAGCGGCAGTGTATTTTGGGGTCAAAGTATTTTACATTGCACAGGCGATAATTGTATTGTTGTCTGTTTGCTTGTTTACGAAAATAAGTGTGGCTCAACTGTAAATGACAGCATTATTATCCTGTCAAAATACGCCAAATTCGGCTAAGCGATTTGTTAAGTTGCACAATTATTGACTATTTGACGAAAATATTGCGGCAAGCGTGGGCGCCAATGGCGGATATGAAGCTGGTGGCGCATTGTTGGGAAGTGCAGAGTTTTAATTTGTCTTTATTATTATGAAATAAAATTGATATTCATAGAATGCAATAAATATTTTCTAAAATTTAAAAAATAATTTTTTTTTAATTATAAAAAAAAAATAAAAAATAGTTTTCACGTTTTAATTTAATTTTTTACTTTAATTTTTAATCGTTTTACATATAATTTTTTTTTTCAATACTGGGAGATCAAATATTGACGTTATGTATCTTAATTTTTCTTTTCTAACCTTCAATGATGTTAATTTTTAACGAAACTCGAAATTCCTTCAAATATTCTCAAGTTCGGTACGTTAATGGCAAATTCGCGCTCAATCCTACTTGAAGAATAAGTATGCCTGGTGGACTTGTGGAACGGTTCTATACCCGTTTGAAGAGCAAAAGAATTCAAGTTTTTTGGAAGGGCTCGATTTTATGGTTCTGAACTTAGAGGGATTCTGCTATGTACCAGAAAATTAAATAAGTTACCCGGTAGAATAGTTAAAATATTATAAAAAAGCACGTCGAAGGCGCCATACTAATACCGATAAGTGCTATTTTTACTAAGTAGGTCTACTAAATCTGAGATTTCGAAGTTTTTTGTTTTTTGAACTTGTGGAACTGTTACTAAAAAATCAAAAATTCGTTGTTTTCTGGAATACAGCACAACGAACTTAGGGAGGTTCTGTTATGCGGTTCAAAGAGTCTCCATTTTTACGGTCTTAAGTAATATTTCTAATAAGGGTCGAGATCGCTGGCTACTAAATCTGGGAATACAAAGCTTTTTGTTTGTTGAACTTGTGGAACGGTAACTAAACCCACTTTCAGAGCAACAAAATTCATTTTTTTTTTATCAGAAAATAGGCTCACAAGCGCCATTTAGATTTATTTCTTCTAAGGTATGAAATCTCTGGCTACTAAGTTTGGGAATTCAAAGTTTTTTGTTTGTTGAACTTGTGGAACAGTAATTAAACTCACATGAAGAGCTGAAAATTCGGTTTTTATGTTCAGAATTAAAGTAAAATAAAAAGTGGGTCAGAGGCTCCATGATGATAATGATATTGTTCTTACTATTATCTACGAAAGTTTGAGATCTTTGATTACGAAATCTGAAAATAAAAAACTATTTTTTTGTTGAACTTGTGAAACAGTAACTAAATCCACTTCAAGAGAGAAAAAATCGTTTTTTAGGGCACCAATAAGCGGATCATGGCATCCATTTTAATGCAGTTGAGTAATAATTCTGCTTAGGTAGTAGATCACTGACTAATAAATCTTCCAATAATTTTTTTTTTTTTATTGTTCAATATTTGCTATCAATAATATACAATTTTGAGCTTTTTTCAATACAAACAAAATATTTGACCCAATTACTGCACCCATAAAAAAAATCTTCGTTACATTTAGATATGCTATGATATCGGCATGACATGTAAACATAAATAAATGCTTATATCGATACATATTTATGTATAAACATATGTTTGTAGCGGTCTTCGAGCTTTGAAATGCTAAAAGACACACCCACATCGCTGGATATACTATAGGTATGCATACATATGTATGTATATAAATAAATTGAGTATACATACATATAAATACACATCAAGTTATGTAGACTTTCATGTGTACATACATTTACCTATACATATACACTGCCATATACCCAAATATCCATCAAACCAGCACAATTTAAGTTCGATTGAGCAAGCAGGCCATAACCGCTGCACTAAATTGTCAAGTAAAATATGCGTAAGTATATATATATAAATCTATATTTATATACTCATCTGTATGCACATATGTATGCATATTCCGCATACCGTTAAACCGAAAAGAACGCCCACATGCCGCACTACTCGTCTACTATCGGCCAGCAGATAAGCAGCGAAGTAATACAACAATGATATGCGACAGATACGCGAATGTAAACAGCGATAATGAAAGCGCAATCGAAAGTGCCACGACACTACTATTAATGATATGGAGACTGAATCACTCATTTATACATAAGTGTATAGCAGATAAATTGCCTGATTGCAACAATTAAAACTTGTCTTTTATGTCGCACATACTCTTCACCATTAACTGCATACTTTGCCACACTTTGTTGCTATTTGTTCTTGTTATTGCAATTCTTTGTCACTGAATTTTTTTCTTTGTTCTGAAATTAGCGATAATCATTAAAAGGCAATTGGATAATAAAATACGTAAGAAAACTAGCACAAGTGACTATGAACTCTTATAGTATGTCTATATACATGTGTATATCCTAAAGAAATACATACATATGTACATATGTACATAAGTACAAGCGAAAAATGTATTATATAAAAAATAAGTTATGAACGGTGTATAATAATAATAACATATTTATAGTTATAAATAAATAAATTATTAAGATGACGAAGCTCCCCACGTTTTTTTAATCCTTTTATCATACTTTTTCTCTTTAGATACACCAATTAAGTCAATCACAGCCAATGCAAGTTTTTGTCATTTACATGTCTAATTGAGTATTCGTGATAGAAAGTTCTCAATTACCATCTTTCCATGTCACTGTCGTATACTTTTTAATAGTTATTAGGAAAATATGAACTCTTGAAACACTTTTTGTAAAATTAATGTATGAACCATATGAGAAGTGCAGATATGCGATGAACGAATGAAAATAATAACATTCGCCTTAAAGTAGGCTCTGAATTTGGCAGATTGCTCTTCCAAATAATTAATCACATAGTACTTTGGACAAAATTTTAAACAAGCAAACTTTGGCTGTACTGCTTCGCATTAAATCATTCGCAAACTTCTGTTGATGGTTTGAATATAAAAGCAAAAAATTATATTGAAAATTTTGTCCATAAATTAATGACGACAGTTACTAATTTGGTGATAAACTTACCTTAACTAATATAATTTTGTAAATTTGTAATATTCAGCTGAGATTCCAAAGCATTGATTGTCAAAATACCTTCAAAGCAAATCGTTTAATTTCTTATTTATTGTGTTTTTGGCCTAATTCTACTTTACTCTTAGTCCAGTCCAAGAAGCAGATCTGTATTGTTCTAGCTGAGTATTTATTTTATTTTGTAGGTATTGAGACATTTCTCATCGATAACTTTTACTATAATTACTATTCGATAGTTATCTACATTTTGTCTCAATCCTAATTATATTTCCCGAAAAAAATAAATATAGATATCCAGTATCAAGGATCCAAAAATGTGTAAAAAAATTATTACGGCCGTCTTATTAATTTAATGGTTTTGTTTTTCACTTAATCAACACTAAGCTGGCCGATATTTTGACCTTTTGAAGAGCATCAAAGCAAAGCAAATTATTATAAAGTATCGATGGGAACAGTAGTTGAATACAGTTTTTGCCTAGTGAGTGTACAACTACAACAAAGTGTTAGCCAATTCTTGCCATTTTTCTTCAAATTCTTGGAACCCAGGATAATACACACGATTTTCATTGTCGAGTGAGATCGTGTCCGATATCTCTTTATAGTGGAACTCCTTATCAATAGAAAAAACGATGGCCTTATTCTTATTCAGGCCGTCCCAAAATTAATGCAAGATTTAAATTTGCCGTAACTTAAGTAGTGTTGATAATCCTAAAGCTTCGTATCGTACGCACGTCGAAAACACTGGAGAGACACGTCTCCGTCCATCATAACATAATCGATCTGCTTGGACAGATAACCATATTTCGGAACCCGTCGAAGTCAATCAGCCTCAGCCCATTTGGGAATGTGCCTCACGGAGGCTGATTTTACCGACCGTTATACCAAAGATACCTTCTTTGCTCAGCCTGGCGTTAAAGTCGCCAAGCACGATTTTGACATCGTGGCGGGGGCAACGCTCATAGGTAGATAGAAGCTCATAGAAGACATCTTTGGTCACATCGTCCTTCTCTTCCGTCGGGGCGTGGGCGCAAATCAGCGATAGATTGAAGAACTTCGCTTTGATACGGATTGTGACTAGACGTTCATCCACCGAGGTGAATGCCAGGACTCGGCGACGGAGTGTCTCTCTCACCACGAATCAAACACCGAACTTGTGCTCCTTTATATGGCCACTGTAGCAAATGCCACAAGGACCTACTCATCTCAGTCCTTGTCCCGTCCACCGCACTTTTTTGACCCGATGATGTCAGCTTTTACTCCTACGACGATATCAACCAGCTGGGCAGCGGCACCTTCCCAATCAATGGACTGGACGTTCCAGGTACATGCCCTTAAATCGTATTCCTTAACACGTTTGCAGTGGTCGCCATCAAAAGTTGGGTCTCTCGTCCGAGAAAATTTTATAGCTACTACAACAAAAAATTAGTAAAAAGTTCATTTTCTAGGTAATTCGATTTAAAAAAGCTTTCACTGGACTGTTATAAGATTCCACTGAGCTTTCCCAAAAAAACCTGAAAAGAAGCTTTACTTTAAAATTTAATTATTTATAGAGAGTAAAATATGTCTTCAAAACTAAATTTTTAATATTTTTTGTTTCTCGGCTAAAAGTTAATAGTAGTTAAAGACCAGTGTTGAATTGCGATGTTAGATATTTAAGTTGACCACACTTCATTTTATTTTTCTATGAACTCTTGTATTATTCGCTCAAGCCTTATATCTGTACCTAGGCTTCAGGGCTTCGAAAAAATTCAACTGCTACTCGCTCATCGCACGCAACCATCATCCACCTGTAATTTTATGTTTAAGCAACCACTAATCGCATGCGACTTTATCGGTACTATGTACTCTTCGACCGGCAAAGTCGCATGCTATCTTCCACAATGCATAAGCATTCGATGAGCATAAATCGCTGGATCATAGCGCTTGACATCAGCCACCACCGACAACACAGCTACATATAAACAACCGCTGAGAGATACTTATGCTCGCAGATACTTCGGTGCTCAGATACACCACTTCAATACAATCCAAAGCAAAGCAACACGAATGCTTGGCAAACAAACGACAGAGCGCAGAGACAGTGGTTGAGTACCGAAACCGGCCGTCTGTCGTTTTGGTGGAGAGAAGGTCGCTTTGGTGCGGCGTTTGTGGGGGTGTGGTGCTGTCTGGCACTTTAGCTTTGCTCTGGTGGCTGTTTGGCCGGCACGGCGTGGCGCGCTGCTCGTGTGTGCGAAACTTTGCTATCGTGCGCTCAGTTGTCTTTTAGATTCCACACGTATCGGTCATACACAACGGTTAATCGCGCGCGTTTATCAAAGAAAATTTTAGAATTTTTGAAGTCTGTTGTTAAAAAATAAAACAAATAACAGAAATATAAAGTTATAAATTACTTTTTTGCAAAAAGTATTTCTGCATTGTTGTTGCTTGGCTGTAAATTTGAAAATTTAAAATAACAAACAGCCGAAACGACTGCTTTGAGCAGACGCTCGTGAGGCAGCGGCAACCGACAACTGTCAAAGTGGCTAAATGATACCAAAAATAAACAAACAACAACAAAAATAGCAATAACAATAGGTAAACAAATAACAGACGGCAAATTATAACAAAACAACAACGAAGTTAAAAGCGTCGTGCAGAGTCGTAGGCAAAGCAAGCCAAGCGTAGCGCGTCGAAACGGAGCGAATCGTGTGTTGAAGCTGTGCGAGTGCTTCGAATTTCAACAAAAATTTTGAAATAAAAATTAAAAAGAATTTACTTTACTAGTTTTTGAAAAAAGTGCAAAATTCTATAAGTAGCGGAAACGGATATTGCGTGCTGTACTGTGTCTATTTTATTGCAAAAAAATAACAACAACAACACATGTGTTCAGTGTCTCTTAAATATACAACTCGAAAATAACCACAAATGCGGTAAAATTTGCTAGAAATTAGCAAAGCAAAGTACACACATATGTATACATATGTGCATGATTCTGGACAGCCAGTCACTGTCTGCTCTGCAGCCATAACAACAAAGTGTACGCGCCAGTGTTTGTATGTGTGCTGTAAAAGCAAAAACGAAATTAAGCGATAAAGTGAAGCAACGTGAGGCAAACAGAAAACGCCGAAAAATTCGAAGGCAGCAAAAATACAAATAAAACAACAACAAATATTTGAAGCTAAAACAACAATTACAAAAGTGTCAAATAAAGCATTGGCGCTATTTGTGTGGGTATGTGTGCGCCGCAATTGCGTAAAAAATTTGTTTGAATTATTTTGAAGTGTTTTTTGTTTGATTTTCGTTTTTGTTTGTGGAGAAATATGTCGAAAATGCCGGTATTTGCTCAATTGTTTACACAAAATAAATTTAATTTTTTCGTATGCGTTTGCGTTTTGTTTATATTAATTTGGTGCAAGCAATAATTTTGTGTGTCTAATTAGGATAGTGAAATGCCTTTTGATAAGTTTTGTTTGCTTAAAAAATATAATATCATTTGTAGTAGATTTCCTGCATATAATTAAAATAAATTTAATAACAATCCAGTGAAGCTCTGCGTACTTAAAATATGAAATTGCGGAAAATAATTTTATAAATATTTCTACAATAAGATTAAAAATTTTCATTTATAAATACAATATTTAAAAATACATTTGTTCAAATTACATTTAGGAAATTATTATTTTGGCAATTAATTTGATTTTTTTCGAATTTTATTTAATTTTAATGATGAATTTAATGAAAAAACACTTGAAAATATATAAAGAAGCACGGAATAAATTATTAAAAATAATATTTACAGTAAAATATTTTTAATTAACTTAAATTTCAAAATGATTTTTCAAAAATTCAAATAAAAACTAGCTTTCAAATAAATAACATTTTAAATAAAACCAAGAAAATTGCACAATTAATCGCCAGATTATTATTATTGCTAAACAACATCAAATAAAAGTTTACTAAATTAAATAAAATTGAATTTTTAAAATATGCAGCGAAAATAAATTTATAGAAATAAAAATAAAGAAACTTAAAATAAATGGAATATTTAGAAAAAAACCAATTTTAGGTATAATATTATATTTTTAAACAAATAATAAATAAAAAACTGTTTATATTAAAAACAAATAAATAAAAAAATTGAGTTGCCAAAAAAACCAAACCTTTTTTAATTAAAAAATATAGAAAATTTAAATAAAAAATTATGTAAATTAAATAAAAAAACAATTTTAAAAAAAGTTTTGAAACTCATAAAAAAATAATACGCTAAAATAAATAAAATTAGTATTATTAGAAACAAAATTAAAAGAGAGTGAAAATATCAAAAAAAATTACATATTTTATTTTTTTAATTGAGTTGTCAAACTATAAATCAATACTATTTTATTTAAAATCAAATAAAGGAAAATGAAAATACCGCTATAGCAACACTGGACTACGAAAATATAAGAAAACATCTACCTTCTATACTATTAAAATTAATTTAGAGTTGAATTGTCAATATGTAAATTAAATAAATAAATAAAATAAATAAAAATAAATAAAAAATAAAAAAATTAAATAAAAAAATAATTTTTAAAAATAATAAAAATTAATAAATTAAATTAAAAAAACATTTTTCTTAAAAAGTAATATATTTTAAATGTGAACAAAATAAAATAAAAATATTATATAATATTAAAATAGTAAAAATATTATTTTATACAGAAAGTAATATTGTGGAAATACAAAAAAAATATTTTCAATTCTTTTAAAAATTTTTTTTACTTTAATAAAAAATATTTTTCATAATTCCGAATTATTATAGTTCACAAAAGAAATATTTTAAAAGTATTGAAAATATTTTTTTTTGTGAACAATAATACTTTGGAATTATGAAAAATATTTTTTATTAAAGTAAAAAAATTTTGTAGACAAAAGGAAATAATAATAATTAAATGTACTTTGTAATTATAAAAAAAAAAATTATTAAAATAATAAGCAAACATTAAAAAAAAAAATAATATATTAATCATAAAACATACTTTCAACTATGAAATAAAAGAAAACAAATTTATTACAGAAAAGAAACACAGATTTATTAATTACAAAAACAAATGTTTTTACGAAAAGACACAAATTATACCAAATAAAATTTAATAGTGATTCATTTAAATATATTAAGGACAACTTTTTCACATAGAATAAGTATTTCATAACGAAAAAAGTTTAAATAACCAAAATTCATATTAATTTTTTTTTATTGTAAAAAAATATAATTATTATAATAATAATGCAAAATAATTAAAAAACAATGCAAACACCTTTATGTTTAGTAAAAAATAATAAAACTAAAATTTACCAAATAATTTTTAGAAGTGTAAAGCAAACTTTTTTTTAAAGAAATACAATTTAACGCAATCGAAAAAAAACTTAATTATATTTAAATTGCTCAAATTTTAAAAGTTTGCCTTCAATTATTAGCTAAGATACTATTCAACTCTTTTTGGATGGCTCTAAAAATATTCAATTGCTCACTTTTATCACTATCTTCTTCTTTGGTGGCGTAGACACCGCCTACGCGATTACAGTCGAGTTTATCACTATAACAAAAACAACATTTCGATTACAATTTGATAGCCACAATAGACTCACACAAAATACATGCACAGAAAATGCATACATTTTTATATTTGTTTATAAACACCTACATACAAATATTTTTTTCAACTTCATACCCACCTTGCAGCTCTTATGGATAATCAATGATATTGAATTGTTCGTTAACTGCAATAAATCAAAGCAGCGCTGCATTTGCATAAACCTTCAAGAATTTATTGTGCTTATTGTTGTTGTAGCTGTAAGATTGCATAGAACCAGTTTCTCACGGCTGCAGTGCACCTACTTACTAAGTGTCTTTAGAAAAGATGCTTGGCAAGACGGCAACAAAGGCATTGAGGCGGATTAAGAAATGCGCAAAAATACAAACATAAAAGTGCGTGATTATAACATTCAAGATTAACTTATGCGACAAAAATATCTGTAATGCTGTTATTATTATATTATAATAAGCATACGTTTTTTTTTTTTTTGTTTTTTTGTGTTTTTATAAATTGAGATTTATTATTTTATTAATATTTTAAAATTTGAGCAAAAAATCTTTTGCAATATTCGAAAAAACAGTCATCTTATGTATATAAAATATTTTTTCATTTAAATACCGATTTTGGTACAATATTTTTTTTTTTAATTTTGAAAAAATTAAAAGCGTACAATAAATTTTTTTTGAACAACATTTTGTTTTCGTAACTTTTTGCACTATTTTTCGTCTATATACCGAATATCATTTTCATCAAAATGTTAGACCGTGCTGTGAAAATTTTTTGAAATAATTTACATATATTTTGTAACTTTTGAAAACAAAACATTCAACGTATTAAAATACATATTTTCTTAAATTTTCTTTTTATTTAATTTTGGTGCAATATTTTTTTTTTTTTTGTAAATTTTCGAAATAATTTAAGACTTCTTCTTCTTAATTGGCGTAGACACCGCCATATTTGCCGAGTTAAGAACAGCGCGCCAGTCGTTAAGACTACCGAGTAAATATTTTTTTGAACAAGCTTTTATATTCGTAATTTTCGAAAAACCAAAGTTTTATTTTATATACATACTTTTTCTTTTCAGTTCCGAGTTTCTGAATTTGTTTTCTTAATTCTTTGTTGAACATTTTTCAAATATTTCGAAAAATTCAAAACTGGCAATTTAATATATAGTAATAAGATTTTGTTTTGTAATTTTCGAAAAAGATATCTCAGTTACATCTAAAAACAAGAACCTAAAAAACCTTTTTTTTAACTCAAAAACTTTGTTTTCCTTATTTTTTGATACGAACTTATGACAATTTGCGAAAAAATTCAAAACCGCTCAGTGAAAATATTTTTGAAAACATTCATTCAACTTATTTAAACTAATTAGTTAATTAATATTTGTTTCCATTAACATTTAGTAGGTTTGTTTATAAATTTTCGAAAATATTTGAAATCGCACTGTAATAATTTTTTAGATTTTTTTTTTAATTTTCCAAACAGCAGTTGTTCTAGGTAAATTATTATTTCATTTTTTTTGATTCTTATTATTTTTTTAAGCTCCAAAATTTTTGTTTTTGATGAACCATTTTTTTTTTTTTTTTGTTAATTTTCGGTTAAGTTTAAAAAAGCCCAGTAGTTTTTTGTTGTAAAAATTATGTTTCTGAAATTTTCGAAAAAATAATGGGTTTACTCAAAATATTTATTATTATTTCAAATTTAATCTTCTCCTTTTATTTTTAATAAATTTTAATTTTTTTTTTAAATTATATGATTTAGTAAAAGATATTTTCTTCCAAAAGAGGTTCTTATTTGTTAATTATTTGTAAACATTGTTGTAATTTTCAAGTAAAAATATTTTCTGATAACAGATATTAATTTTCGAAAAAACAGTTATATAAACAAATATATTTTTTAAAATATTAATGTTAAAAAAATATTAAAATTTAAAAAAATATTTTTCTTATATAAATTCTAATTTTATTCTCATTAAGTATTGGTGAAAATTTTACGCAAATTCCTATTAAAAAACTATTTTAACAGAACTTTTTCAATAGTATTTTTGATTAAAATTATATTAAAAAATTATTTGTGTATATAAAATTCTTATTATATTTCATTCGGTACTACTACAATTTATTTGCAAATATATTCTTAGTAATTCTTTTTTTTTAATAACAAAAAATAATATAAAATACTTTCTAAATATTTTTTTATGAAGTTCTTTATCATATAAATATTTTTTTTTATTTTTCAACACCTCTTACGTGAAATAAATTGAGCGTGATGTCACCCGCTAACTCAACATCTTCACTGTAATTTCCTTTGATTTCCTTTGATTTGTAAAACTCTAAATTTAGCATTCTGTAGAACTCACTAGCGCACTATTTTTCCCGCTTATCACTTGTAGCTAAGCGAAAGCCATTTAGCGTCCCTTACACGCTAGCCAAAAGTATTTTCGTAATCAAAGCGTAAACAGGTTAATGGGATTTTGTATTGCATTGCACTTAAATTAGATCACCCCAAATCGCCGAAGTTGAATTAACTCACAGTTACGAAGAAAACGCAAAAGAATGCAAAAATAACAAAAAGCGAATGCACGAAGTAAATAAAAATAAAAATGTAAATAAATTGCAGTACATAAATCAACAAATTGCTGACCACAGTGACGGCAATATTCAAAAGCAAACAAGAAAATGCAAAACAGAGTAGCCAAATGGCACGAAATAAGCTGAAATTTTTAAAGGAAAAAACAAAAAAAAAGACAATTAAAATATAAAAATATAAATAAATATTATATAAGTTCTAGAGTTCTATGAGCTTTCCAAAATATACCTTTATATGTTTTTTTCGGAAATTCCAAAATCTTTGTATTTTTTAACTCAAATGTTCAAATAATCAGTGCATAAATTTGCTCCCATATACATACATACATACTATATTTATGATCCACTATTGTGCGCATATGTACTTTGTTGCATATAAAAAACTTGTCTAACTAAATTTGTTTCTACTCGCCTTCCTATAAAGAATGGCACAATGCCGTCACTTGTTGGTGTTAATTTGCCGTAAATGTTATGAATCACTACTTGAAACTCCATGGAGATATACATATGCAAACTTCCATATACTATATATACTTATAGCAAGAGAAATATTTTAGTCACAACGAGTAGTACCAGAGGTAGCGGTAGTTGTAAGTCATGCTACGCTGAACTTTTCATGGCACTGCCTCGCGCACTCACCACATTTCGTTTTGTTTTTTTAATAAATAATTGTTAGCAAATTTCGCAAAATAACTTGATAGAGCAGTGTTCGATTCGCCAACATATTACTCGCGTATTTGTAAAAATAAAAAGATAAATGGTGTAAAATTTTTATATTTAATGTCAAAAAAGTCTTTCTAACAAGTACTAGTTTTCAAGTTTCAGCGCGCCCCAGAACCCTTTGCTAATTATTAAATAACTCGAAAAGTATTTGTGCAATGTACTTAAAGATTTCAGAGAATATTTCAAAGCTATTATATTTTAAGAAAATGTTAGAAAATGCAAGTTTTAGAAAATTCTGACTACTTCTAACCTCTTATGTCCGTTGTTTATTCGATTCGACACTCGCTTATTGATATATATTTAATTTGGTTATTATTTATTTTAAAGTCATTTGCAGCAGTTAAACTAAAATCGAAGTAATCAAATTAAACATAAAATCAAATTAATTACTACCTTAGATTACTTACATGGAATAAATTAATAAACACAAATTAAATGAAAATTGAAAAATTAAAAACTAACATTAACTAAATGAAAAAAATAAACATGAAATTAACAATTAAATAAATTAAATTAATATAGAAAATAAACTTGCAAATATAATTTTGATACCGGCATACTCTAAATTGAGTCTATTAGTATTTTAATTAATTAAACATTTTATTATTATTAATAAATTTAACAAAATTAAATTACTTAAACGTTAATTAACTATATATTTTAAATATAAATGGCTAACTGAAAATTAATTAATTTTGAAAAAGTTATGAGTTAATTAGTACTTTAATTAATTCAATATTTAAATTATCAATTAATTTTGAAGCAGACATACTCTAAATTGAGTCAACTAGTATTTTAATTAAATAAATATTTAAGTAGTAACGAAAATTAATCAAATTCAAATTACTTAATTAATTAACTGGCTAAACGTAAATAAACTATATATTTTAATTATTAATGACTAAGTCAATTTCGAAGCAGACATGAGTCAATTAGTGTTTTAATTAATTTAAAAATTTAATTATCAATTAATGAAAATTAAATAAATTAAAAATTAAATCGGCTGTGAAGTGAAAAGTAAGCAGGTCATAGTAATATAACATGTCCTCTAAATTGCGTCGATTAGCATTAGTTAAATTAATATTAAATAAATTAAAACAATTTAAATTTATTTTGCTTATTTTTAATTTGCATAGCATACATACATATAATTTCGAAGCAGACATTACATAACTTGAGTTAATTAGTAATAAATTAATTAATTATGTAGACATTTAACTGAAAATCACACATTAAAAACTAAATCGGCAGATCCAAATAGTATACCAAAATAAAATGAGCTTTTGCGATTGTCAACCCTTGAATTGAGTCAATTAGTATATAAAAACGACACATAATTTTGAAGCAGACATAATCTATATTGAGTTAATTAGTAATAAATTAATTAATTATAAAACTGAATCGGCAGATTAAATTAATATACCAAATAAAATGAGCTTTTAAGACTATACAACCCTTAATTAAGTCAATTAGTATTTTTTTAATTCGAACACTTTACTAATTGATTAAATTGAAATGCTCTTGGATACACTATGTATAACACAGAAATATTAGTTATTAAACACCTGAGTATGCACAATTCACTAATTGACTAAATGAATGTGCTGTTTGGAAATCCTTTTAGAAAAAAAAAAATTAATTAATAAGCTGTTCACTAGCTTGGTTTAAAATTATAAATTTTGTTAAGAATTTGATTAAAATTAAACACTGTGATGGAGCTTAACCGTGCATTTTTTGTATTTAAAAATGTGAAACTATTTTTGCTTGTTTTGAAAATAACTTATTAACCTTTATGACACCACATTTATGATGTACATATGTACATGTTTTTCAATATTTCTTTTAATTATTTAAACAATTTAAATGCATTGAACCGGCAAATATCGACAATATTTTTCTACAAATATCTTTTCCGTCTTATTTGTGCTGCCTAACCAAAAGTGGAAAATATCATTTAAGTGTTTTAATTTTTTTATTATATTACTATTGTGTTGTGATTTAACTGAGTGAGCAATAATTGCCGAAGAAAATGTGCTGCTAACCAAATAAGGTGCATTTATTAAAGATATTTCAATTTCCATAAGACCAGCAAAGAGTTTGTAAGTATGCGTGTACATATTTAGTTATGTATGTATATTTACTAGCAGTTATTTATTTTTAATTTTTTTCCACGAACAATTATCGTTCCACCGGTACATATTTAGTGCGCTTAGCTAAGCGAAAAAGTGCAAAAACAACTGTGCGCCGGTAATTAATATGTGCAACTTACGGAACCGCCACATTTGAGAGTGTGCAAATATAGCATGCGGCTGGTAAAGTACGGGTAATTAAAGTGGAAAAATTAGAATTTATAAACAATATTGCAATATTACGGTACTAAGTTTGCAGTTATAATATAATATGTGTAAATGAATGGTTTAAGGTTGAGTGTATTTTATAGAAAAGTTGACTTACTTAAAAAAATATCGAATATATTTTAAATATTTAAATAAAAATATTAACATAAAATAATATGTATAATAGCATATATATGTATATAAATATATGAAGTATTTATCAAATAATACGTTAGTTATATTCATATGCCAACCTTATATTATAACTAGTAGAGAAATAAGTCAGAGCTCCGAAGTAGTTTAACTTTACCTTCGAAATTTTTAAGATATTTTCATAAATTTTTTCCACAATTCTTTATTATTTTTGTCATAAAAAAAAATTGTTATTTTGTCATCGGAATCTTTTCAAGTATGTCCTACATATATTAAAACAGGCAATACCACATACCACATTTCAAAATACTTAAATTTATAAGTTTTTTTTAATATGACATTACAGTATATAATTCCTTTATCATATAAAATTATGATATTTTCTTCTTCTTCTTCTTTATTGGCGTTGAAACAGCATATGCGATTTCACGGGTCTTTTCTAAAATTTATCTGTTCAATTGACTTTCCAGGCCTGAAGCCGCACTAATAAGGTCCAATCAGTTTGTTGGCAGTGCGTTTTAATCTTTCACACATTACGCTCGATAGAACCTTATATGCGATGTTGAGGAGGCTTATCCAGGTAGTTGGCGCAGATTGTGGGGTCCCCCTTTTTGTGGTTTGGATAAAGCACACTTAAATTCCAATCATCGGGCATGCTTTCGTCCGGCCTATTCTACAAAGAAGTTGATGCATGCTCCTTATCAGTTCTTCGCTGCTGTATTTGAATAGCTCGGCCGGCAATCCATCGGCCCCCGCCGTTTTGTTGTTCTTCAGACGGCTAATTGCTATTCGAACTTCTTCAGGGCGGGCAATGAAACGTCCGCTCCATCGTCAACAATTGGCAATTCGGGTTCACCATATCCTGGTGTTATGCTTTCACTGCCATTCTGGAGGCTGGAGAAGTATTATCTCCATAATATCAGTATGCTCTGGGCTTCAGTCACTAGATCACCTCTGGGTCTGGTTCTGCAGGAGTCTCCGGAGCATCTCGAAAGCTTGAATAATTATGATATATTATAAAATTATAAATTATACATGAATTCTAATTATACATAATTTCGAAAATATGCATACTTATGTCGGAAATATATCTTGTTAAGTTTGATATTCATATTTCATATACTGGGTCGAAAAAGTCGTTTCCTTTTTCTAATCAAACTGCAACTTATTTTTTTTTATATTTAATAAATAAACAAATATGTACCATTTTGGTCGACCACTTTTTGCCATTTTTCCGCTAGAGACATTATTCCATCAGTATAAATCGAAATTTCGAAATTTCCAGAACGGAAGCGAGGGAACCATTGTTGTGCTACACGAAATGATACAGCATCGTCTTCGTAAACTTCACAAATTTCATTGGTGGCTTGCGTGGCATTCTGTTCTTTTTTATACAAAAATTTCCAAATATAGTCATTAGTTTCAATATTCATAAAGGTATTTGAATCAAAAATTTCAGACAGGTGGCAACATTTAATTAAAAATATTTCAGATATAAATGTGCTCGTCATCATATTATCATATTTCATTTTATTTGCGAAAAGTATTTTGGTCCAAGTTTTTAAAAAGGTGGCAACATTTCAACAAAAATATCTGCGCTAGAAATTTGGTTTAAGCCTCTTTTGGTTAATGTATTTTTTTGTATTTAATTTTTTTAATGAATTAAATAGAATATTTCTACAAGGTGGCAACACTTAAGAAAAGCATTTCCAGTTGACAGTTGTAAATGTTTTCTTCATTTAGTTTGTACCTACATACATACCTATATTGTAAAATTCACTTGAATATTTTACCATATTATTTCAATAAAAAATTCAAATAAATGGCAACCCTTCAAATATATATGTTTATATAACCGATTTAAAACGTAGTTAAACTTGTCTAGCCCATATTGTGGTATTTCATTTTAAAATTTATTTTAATATACATACATATACAAATTTAAACTGGTGAAGAGCTGCCACCAGTTTAATTTTGTATATGTATGTATATTAAACTAAACTTTTAAAAGCTCTTCTCAAAACATACACATGTTCGGTTAATAAAATATATTTGAAAGCCATTTTTCATTTTTGGTAGTCAAATCATGTTCAACAAAAATCCTTTTCGAAGCCTTTCAGTTTGGTAGTCAAATCGTGCTTACGACTGTTTACCCCATACTGTCATAGTTTTTATCGTATTTAAAAATTAAACAGGTGGCACCCTCCTCAATTATCGTATTTAAAAATTAAACAGGTGGCCGCCTCCTCAATTTGGTACCTACATAGATACATATGTATGTATATTGTAATAATTCGTTTATTTACATATTTTTATGAAAGTAAAAAAAAAGAAAAAAGTAAACATCTGGCAAGGCTCTCACAAAATATCTATAAATACAATATTTATAACCATTTCTTTGTCAATATTTTAGTTTCTTTGTATCTTATAGATTTTGTATTTAAAGTTTTCAAAAAGGTGGCAACCTTAAACGAATATTGTTTATAACAAAATTATTTAAATCGGTTCAACTTTTACCTTTTATAAGTTTTCTTTGTGCGAACCACACAAAATTGAATTTCAATTACATATATTTTAATTATAATTATATGGCAACCCTATTTTCTATAGTAATGCAGAATTGTGTTGGTATTTGTAGTAATTGGCTGCGGTGAAGTGAAGCTATGATTCATTGTGATAATTAAATTTGCTGTGGCTCGAACTCGAATAACTCCAGATAATCGAAATATAAGGCTGTAATTCATCAAAGTGTGCCTACAAATACGCATTTTGGTATAGAAATGTGTATATATGTACATACTTATACTTTTATTGTTGGTACGCATAACATACCTGTATGAATATAATATTTGTTTGACTTATCACCGACCCACTTGTCTTTTTATTTGTTTATTCATGCAATAATTTATATTTCGATAAATACTATATGAAATTGTGTGAGAGAGAAAATATTGAAGAATGCAAGCCATTGAACTCGTAAGTAAATAGAAAACTAAGTTGAAAAGTAAAGATTTGCTTTTCGACAGTCTTTTTGTGAGGAAATGTGTATATGCTATCTAAAAGAAGCATAAATGTATATATAGTATTATATAATATATATTTTATATAAAAAATAACATGGGATTTCTTATATACCATATAAATAAAGAAAATGCCGATTTAAAAAAAAACTAGTGATAAATAATTATAATAAAATTTATCGAAGCAAAATTTGTAGTTTCTACGTTTATACACGTATGTATATAGACTTATATATCAACAGCAGTCATCTTTACCTCCTTAAATAAATCAATTTTATATTTATTTCAATCACACTCTCCGTACATTCTTTATTACTTATTTTGCTCTGCTTTTTTCGTGATTCATTTAACTTGTTCAATGAATTTATTGTTTGTGTAGAGATTGAGTTGGCATAACAAACAATCGATAATTATTATTATCGTTATAAAGGCAATGTAATACACAGAAAACAACAACAATGCAGCGGTATCATGTCAGACATGCTCAACTCACTTTTCGTTATCTACTTAAGCGATAAAAAGGTGTCATCAAAGAATCAGGCAAAAATATAAATAAAATGTTGTGAGCATATATGTATATGGTATATAGCCTTTTTTGCTGAAAATAGCAAAAAAAGATTTTTCTACCTTTGATCTCGAGTTAGAAGCAAAAATTATTTGACGGACTGAGTCAATTTAGCCATGTGCTCCCGGCTGTCTGCCTATACACAAACTGGTGCCTCAGTTTTTAAGATTTCAATATGAAATATTGCATACGTCTCTTCAAAAAGCTGTTCATTCGTTAGAACCGCCTATATTGGACCACTATAGCACATAATTGTCAAACAAACGATTAAAATCAAGTAATTGTGCCCTTGGAAAACTTGTTCATTTGACGTGATATCTTCACGAAATTCGGCATGGACTAATGTCTCAGATAACAATGCTATTTTCTAAGAAATTGTGCAAATCGGATCACTATAGCATACAGCTACCATACAAACTGAACGATCAAAATCAAGCCCTTGTATGGAAAACTTTTTTATTTGACGAGATATCTTGAAGAAATCCGACATGGATTATTATCTAAGGCAATGGTATAATCTCCGAATAGATTTTTTTATATCAGACCACTACAGCATATGGCTGCCATACAAACAGAACGATCAAAATTAAGACCTTGTTTAGAAAACTGTTTTATTTGACGAGATATCTTGAAGAAATCCGACATGGATTATAATCTAAGGCAATGGTATAATCTCCGAATAGATTTTTTTATATCAGACCACTATAGCATATGGCTGCCATACAAACAGAACGATCAAAATTAAGACCTTGTTTAGAAAACTGTTTTATTTGACAAGTTACCGTCCCCAAATTTGGCATGGATTATCATTTCAGGCATCTTTATAATATTTGAAGATATTGTACAGATCAGACTAGTCTAGCATAAAGGCGCCATATAAACTGTACGCTCCAACTTAAGCCTTTGTATGTAAAACTTTTTTATTTGACGAGATATCTTTAAAAAATTTGGCATATAAGTATTATTATCAAAGGCAACAATACAATCTCCGAGCAAGTTTTTCAGATCAGAGCACTATAGCGTGTAGTTGCCATACAAACTAAACTATCCAAATAAAGTTCTTATATGGAAACTTGTTTATTTGTGAAGGGTATTGTTGTTTCGTGCAACCGAAGTTAACGTTTTTTCTTGCTTCGCAATAATATTATTGTACTGTTATTATCACTGACAATTTAATTGCCGATTCACACGCTGTCAGAAATTTTATATAATTTTATCAAAATGATAACATAAATCTAAGAATTATTTTTCGTTGATAATAAATATACATAAGTATGCTATTTTATAACAAAAAAAAACTAGACATACGAGTTCAACGGTATTTTTTCATTATTTCTTTTTTGTTTTTTTGTTTGTTGAATAATAAAATTAACGCTAATACCTGCTTTTAATTAAGCACCTACAAACTTGCCTACTTGAGTATGTTACAAACTCTGCGCTCCCCCCCCTTTTTACAGTTCACACAATTTCTATTTTCACGCGGCAGCCACATTCTTAACATATTTTCTTTTTCTGATATGTTTTCCTTTGTTTTTGGCTGCACGATTTTGTCATAATTTTCCTTCAAGTATCTTCCAGCTACCGAATTTAGCATTCTTCACTGTACAGCGCGCCTACCTTTTGTGCTCGCCACACTCATTTACACGCTTTCGTGTTCTGTGCCGCTTTTGACTGCCCGCCGCCAGCTGTTTGCTGTTGCCAGCAGCTTCGAAGAGTCTCCCACAGTCTGAGAAGCAATTGCTATTGCCACGTTTTTCGCTGTTTGTTGATATTTTGTGTGCTATGCCTTGCTATGTGAGTCGGTATGTGCGTTAATTGTTGTTGTACTCGCACACACAAATGCGTAACATTACCTGTAGAGGTTAGTTCATGCCACATTGCCACCTTATCAACACCAATTGACCGCTAGCTGTTTGAGGAGTAGAAAATGAGAAGTGATTTCATGCATAAATAAACAATTACATACACACATAGCGCTACAAATGTGTTTGTAAATATGTTTTTTTTATGTATGCATATACATACATACATACTATGTATAGTATGTAATATATATAGTATATTTTTTTTGACTCACACGCAACTTTGACCTCTGCTATGTGCCTCAAATTAACATCAGCGTTGTGCCACAAAAGAATTTACCAGAACATAGATAAGTATTACGTGCATACATACATATATATACAAATGTATGTATACCTACTCGTATATGTATGTGCATATATTTTCACTCTCTTATAGCCATTAGCGACATTTTCTGCGTTAAGTAACTAAATAAGCCACTAGGCCTTTCACTCCCTCATTATCTGTACTAACCTGTTGGCTGTGCTGTTGTTGTTATTACAAAATGCCAACCAAGGCATGTAATATGAAATTACATATTTACTTACGTATGTATATACACAAATACAAATATATATACATACACACATCTGTATCAGCACACTTACGCGCTAGTCACTGTAATTCTTCCGTGTCTTATACTTTCTTTATCGCCACTTTCGTGTACAGATATGCCACAAATGTGACCGTGACGACCACACGCCGCTGCCGCCGCGGTTGTCCGTCTCAGTGCCGGTGCCGCCGTTGGCATCATTCATAACAAGATAATTACGAAATGACAACTTAAGTCAAACAAACAGAATGTGCTTCAAAAGTAGAAAGTGTGCGGCAAATGTGGAAACACTTACCAAAGGTGTTGCCACTTGTTTGAAATTGTTAAATTTACCAAATGACTAACATAGTATAAAGAATGCAATTGGAATTTAGCAACGAAAAAATATGAGGTGTCAGGTATTTAAATTATTTACAAAAATTTGTTCGGATATTTTATCTGTACTTTGGATAATGTCAACTTTCGTGAAGTTATCTTGTATCCCGTATAGGGATCGTCATCCTACGTGAGTAGTGTACCCACTAAAACACTCCCCCCTTCTATCATGGATTTTTTTTCCCTACCCCGGGACCGCTTTCGCATTACTTCAGCGCAAGGTTTCCAAGATGGACCCATTACAGGCCAATTTCTACTCTCCCTGCGTCCAGGGATGCCTACGATTTTGTAGCCAGCATCAAGCTATTTGGCTCATCTTCTATTGGGAGTCCGCATCCATGTCTCTTTTTTTAGTGCGTAGAACATGTTCCACGTACCCGGCAATTATTTTCCAGTTTTCGCTGCTTGCTATCATTTTTTCTGCAATATTTTCCGTACTTAGTTTCCGAGCTTGTTTTAGTTCTTCGTGCTTCTTTCCATCGGTGGCACTTGACAAAGGTATGGTTTGCATCATCTAGCGGTTCGTCTCCGTAAATATATGCTGGGCTTTCTGTTTTTCCCATATTGTACAGGTATTTTCGGAAATACTCGTGCCCGGACAGCATCTGTGTTATGTAGTAATTTACCTCGCCGTGTTTTCTACTGTGCCACATCTCTATTTCTTTAATCAGTTTGGCGGTCCATCTTCCTTTGCTCTCCCTTGTCCACCGATCTTACCAGAGTTCAAAAGTTTGCTTTCTCGCCTGTTGTCTTGTGGCCATGTGAATTTCTACTCC
This sequence comes from Bactrocera neohumeralis, assembly GCF_024586455.1. Classification (NCBI taxonomy): domain Eukaryota; kingdom Metazoa; phylum Arthropoda; class Insecta; order Diptera; family Tephritidae; genus Bactrocera; species Bactrocera neohumeralis. Next base: position 64,850,918 of record NC_065922.1, read on the forward strand.
GTCTTTCTTCCATAGCCAGAGTTGTCTTCCCTCCTTTGCGAGAAGGTCTATGGGGATGACGCCGTGCCTTTCAAGCAGAAACCATCGAGGTAACATCAGACGTACTTTTCTAAAGTGCAGCTTCTCTTGGGAGATATGCAGCCACTCCGAAATCAGAGTGTGAGCACGACCTGTATAGCTAGCAGTAGCATCAGACTACTTCAATATTCTACTAAACTGGGTATCTAGATACAGCGGAAACGTCGGAAATTGTAAAGCCGTTGAGCTTGCAAAAAACTCGAACTCCATCAGGTTGGAAACGAATTGGGGTTCTTCACGCGAAGTTCAGCAAGCGTTGGTTACCAACTAGTACTTATGCGGTTGCGAAAACCTTTTGGCCCACAGGGCAATATAAAAAGTCCACTGAACTGTTAGCTCTAAGCGTGTTTCACAACGCCGCAATAATAGCCGTGCCAATCGGGCATAATCCCATTGAAACTCACGTGATGTTGTTAGCGGCTTTGGAGGACGCAAAATGTCAATAAACATGTCATGTGAACAACATGTCAATGAGAAAGATGAGTTGAAAACAGAGAAAGGTCTTCTCTTCCAGTATCCAGCTTTTCCCAGACTAAAGTAGAAACATCTCGTTCAAGAAATTTGTGACGTTTTGTGGGTATTTGACGATCTGTTTGATCCATACTGAGGTGTTCTGGGTATCACAACGAAGCAGGGTCTCTTGCTGTTCAAGTGGGATTGTTCATGGCCTCAGGAGAAATGAGCCTACCTACCTTTACCTAGCCTAACTTAAACTTACACAGCTGATAGTAATTTTTTTAATCAAACGTTTAACTTTGTTCTTTCATAAACATCTCTGAAGTCAAAGATAATACGCAACTCTTTTTTTTTTAAGAAATTATTTATTCAAATCGACCCATATTTCCATTGAAGCCTTTTTTTCCTGTAGCCAACTATATGAAGATTAGGCCTAGCGTACTATTAAAAAACATAACGAAAGTTGTATTGAACTCATTCTTTTTAATTACTTTCTGAGACACAGACAAATAATTAGAATTTATTACGAAGCCGGCTCATCAGCATCATCACTCACTTATTTCTCTTCACTGAGCCGCTAGCACTTGCAAAAACTACACAAAAAATTATCCGCCACGCCCACCACACTTTAACCGTTTCCTGCTCAATGCAAAACAAATGAACAATGGAAATTCTTTCTTTCATAATTTCAATTTAGAACTTCTGTCGAGCGTTCCCCGCCGCCACTGCGCCACCACAAACCAAGAGACCTTTAGACTTCAGTGCAAAGCAAGAAGCTCAACCCGAAAAATTTAGCAACAAATTAAACGCACATTTTTAATTACCACAACAAAAGCAACAACCATTATGCAACAACACATACTGTAAAGAGCACTTAGCGACTCGAGACAAAGCGCGTAAGCAAGAATCGAGTTCATTATATTCAACTTAATTACTATCAAGTTTGCATAAAAGCACTTTGGCTTGTCGGAGCGTGTGTGGGAAGCTCGCAGTTTACTATTCAAACGATCATGTAGAAGTGAGCATATCTACCGAACACTTATCTCATGCCAAGTCATATCTATATCTCTTTGTACGAGAAGACATATCAACATCACTATGTATGTTGTCTTTTACAGCATCTTCGTGGCTTGCGGCGCTACTGCAGCGCCACCAAACTCAGCGGAAAAGGCGAAATTGCTGGGCGGAGGCGTTGCCAATTGGATTTGGCGCAGCGCGAAGATGTGCTACTCGGTGCTACTCGCGTTGGCTGCCGAGTATAGCAATGTACTGAGTATGTGAGCTCTTATACCCACCCAGCCTCGATTATGGTGGGTCTTAGCTTTGGTGAATGGCTCGTTTTGCAAAAAACGGAAGTTTTAAATCTCCGCAGCGCGTGTAACGCAATCTATGTCGCAGATTTTGCCAACAACGGCAGAGATAAATATACTGAAAATAATTATAATCTGCAATTAACATGCGAGTTGGTGTTTTTGACTTCGCAGTTCCATGCGGCGATAGAAATGCCAACAAAGCTTTGACTTGACTCAATAACTTGTACAAAGATAAAGAATAATGGAAGACACACTTTAATACCTAGAAACCCAGAACTTTTTCCTTCCAATAGTTTCAAAGAAATGTGGGTAGATCTCGAGCTGAAAATGGTCCTTCAGCTACGATTAAAAGTTCAGCTTGCAGCTACCCGTAAACACTTTCATAAAAGAATATCATTAAAGTATTGAATGAGATCTTGTGAAAACTAAATCGTCAAAAAATAACGAACCCAAGAAGCTCTATTGACTTCTCACGCTCATCTCAGCATTATTGAATAAAAGAAGAAAAAAGCTAGCTTCGAGGCTTTAGTGTTTCGATTTGAACTATTTAATCTGAGATTTTAGCGCTGTTTTAAATATTAATTTAAGCCAAATTTCGTGAAGAAATCTTGTCAAATAAAAAAGTACTCCTTCCAGTTTATATAGCTCCTAAATGCAAATAGGGTCCTATATTGGCGGTTCGTTGCGACAATTAAGCAATGTGATTACAGAAGTTTGTTTTTGGCACTTATTTTTTTAAGATTATCTCTTTCAAATGTTGGTCGTGGCTACGTCTCAAATGGTCCATCCGTTGAGTGAGAAAAAATCCAACGGTGTGATATCACACGATCTTGGAAATTATCTGCTCACCGAAGTGTTCTCTCAATAAATCTATTGATTGATGCGATGTGTGGGAAGTGGCGCCGTCTTGTTGAAACCAAATGTCGCCGAGATCACGAGCTGCATTCTCAGGCATCAAATAGTCGGTTATAATAGCGCGATACATTCTAACCGACATCATTTTTGAAGAAATATTGACCGATAATTCCACCGGTCCACAAACCATACCAAATCGTTGTTCTTTCTGAATGAAATTACAGCTCTAGAATCATAACAGCTTGACAGGACTCACGCGTGATCTGTCAAAAAAAAGGCTTCTGAAAAAGTACCTTCATTTTGATCACCCTTTAGATAAGTGTATCACTTTGTATTAAAGAGTTGTGTATATCTTTCCTCAAGGGTGTGTTAATGCGTTTTCAATAATGGAATATAAATTTGAAGCACAATGCTTTTTTAAGTTTCTTCTTAGCTCTTCTTTTCAAACTTACAAGTTCGCAGCACCTGCGGCGTTTAAGATTGTTATCTTCCGCCATCAATGGATTTGTTTCGTAATTAAAGTCAAGCTTTTAAGTTACGCCTACACAAATCCGCAAAGCCATTAGAAGACACCTACGATATTACAGAAATCCATATACGAGAAGCTATTAAGTTTCACTGCCGTTGAGTTATTTCAAATAAAAAGACAAACTAAATTATAAAAAAAAAATAAAAAAACACAAAAAAATAAGTTTTTCCTACATCTGTGTTGGCGTTGTAAAATAATTATTTATTTATTTTATTTAAATATAAAGTGTGGCCGACGTGCTGCCAGTGTGCACGCTTTTGACACATTTGTACGCAGCTTCAATGTCAACAAAGAAGCTAAAAACACTCACACCTCAAAGGCAAAGTTATTTATAGCATATTTGTTTGCTGATTACCACACGCAAATACATTGTGTAAATGTTATGAAAATATTAAAAAGTTATTTTTTTGATATTTTAAAAATTTTTTTTTCTAATTTCATATAATTTATTTTTTCGAATTATGTAAAAATATTTATTAAGAAGTCACTGCTTAATTTCATCTTGCTCTCATATCTTTTCTGCACAATAAAATTTAATAGTTGTTTGTAATATTGCCGTTAGTTTCTTGGCACGAGTTGTCTATTTGGAGGTTATGTACCACTTTTACATGTGCCAAGTATTTCTCAAGTGAGCGGAAGGGCGCACAAGTAGCAAAACTCAAGCAGAAATCTTGGCACCCACACGCACTTATGTGCATATAGAATTTAGTCATCCGAACAGATAAATTGGTTTTAATGTTCCTATAATAGTAAATAAATGTTTAAACATATAGTCACAGATAAAAGCAAAGCTCTATATGTATTTACATACATACAATATATGGACTGTAGACTTCAAGCCAGGGCTCAATGGTATATTTGAAGCAATTATTAACAAATTTATACAAAATGTTTTTAACATGTTATTATAATCCCAGTATACATGTATACTCGTGTATATATAAATATGACGAGTGGATATAATGTCATCTTTTGAAAACCTTAGTAGGTAATACATATACATACGTGAATGATTAAATAAGGATTAGGAGCGCTTGCTTCATCGCATCTGCCAAGAGTTAAAGAAAGTAGCGGCTTTTCTTTGAAGATTAGCAAAGTAACCAGAAAATGATCAAAATCTTTTTATAATACAGACCAATAGCAACAATAACTACAACAATGTGAAGAAATACCACAACTATCTAGACTTCTTCTTCAATCCGAAACTGAAGCTTCATCAAACGACAGCTGCTAACGCCAGAGCCACCAACACTGACACAAAGCATACATATAGTACATACAATTGACGAGCAACTATTGCTGCTACCATTGTTGCTGCTCTTATTGCTGCCAGCAGCTCATTTGCTGTCTAGCGCTGCCTTTTAAGGCGACAGATGCTAAACAAGAAATCGTCAATGAAATGAGCCCAAAAAACCAGTTATGCACAAGAGGCACTAACCACAAATGGTAGAGTAGTGAAAAAATTTAACAAAAACAAAAATTTGAACATACATACATATATGTACATACATACATATGTATATGGTAAGATATATGTATGTACATAGATTCACGTGTGTTCATGCCACCGCTGTTTAGCTTTTGTTGTTGGACCGCTGCTACACCTCTTCCAAGCTGCTTTGTGCCACTGCAGTTGTTGAAGCTTTAATAGGCTTGCCTTAATTTGCACAACAAGCATAACATGTAACAAATTTTCGACTAATATTTTCATTCAATTACTTAATTTTCGTTTTCTTTAGTGATTGTGTGGGTTGTTACTGCTAAGGTTTAAATTTTTTTTATTGCTTTAAGTACAATATGTATAAACACGTATATATAATATTATTTCACAATTTTGTGTTGACGTAACATTGATTTTTTTTTTTATTTTTACTTTTTTTTATATCTTTCTTTACTTTATTTGTTTATATAAAAAGCACGTGCCACTGTATAGAAAGTTGAATAACTTTTTTTTAATGTTTTTATCTATGAAAAACAACTGATAATATGTAATTGATGCTTTAAAGTAGCGTTTTAAGCTTGTAGAAACGCAAAACACATATTTAAAAAATTAAAAAAAAAAAATAAATATTTTAAAATTTAGAAAAAAACAATTAAAAATGTTCATATAAACTTTTATAAACGCAAAAAACATATTTAAAAAATTTTAAAATTATAAAAAAAAAATTTAAAACTTAGAAAACAAAAATCAAAATATAAACAATTAACTGAAAAAAATTTTATTTTTTCACTTTGAAATCAAATCAATTACAAATCGCATGCAAAAAGTCACTTTTAACTGGCTTAACAGCATTTTCTAAGTGATATCTGTTATGAGCACTGTTAACTCGGTTAGGGTTTCACCGCAGTTACAGTCACTGTAAAATGTACTGTTAATATAATTAATATTTTCGGCAATAATATACACGTAAATGTTTAAGTAAACTCGTTTGAATGTATAATAAGCCAACATCTGTTAGACTTCCTTACAGTTGCTGTAAATCTACTGTTAATTTGCTTTCTAACGCTTTTCAGACAAAAGTTGATGTTTAAATAAAGTAAACGCTATAATTTTTGGACGAAAAAATAATATTAAGATCAGGCATATGTGCATATGTATATAAGCATATGCTAACATCGAAAAAAATATTGATATCATGCATAAGCTTAAACTGTTATCATACAGACTTTTTCGCAGTAGTTATGCTACTGTTAATTTCATAAAGTTAAGTTACAGAACAGCGCATTGAGCGAGAGAGAGAGACTAATAAATTTAAATTTTAATTTTTCTCAATTAAAGGAAACAGCTTGATTTGAAAATATATTAATATATTATAAAAAAAATTCAAATGTTGTTGTTCCATTCTTCTAGACTAAATATCATTAATAATTGTCATTGTGACTATATTTACTTAATAAATAAAATAATATTTTTTTTAGTATTTATTGGTTAATCGAAAACTGTCGATTGACTTTTTTGTTGTATATATTATCATATGAAAAAGTGTAAAATTAAGTATAACATAACACTTTCAATGACATTATCTACACTTAAAAAGCTACAAAAATATGAAAAGTATGAGAAAATGCCATCAACTTTTTTTATATTTTGAAAGTAAAAAATATATCTCGCTCATATGATTGAAAAGATGCCGCCTAATGAACGAGCAATTCGGAATGATTATTAACATAGAAATAGATACATTTTGCATATACTTACTTACACACACACATAATGCCAGTGGTTTATCAGAAAGGGTGATTAAAGGAGGATTTAATGTGCTGGCTTTTATTATTTAATAAATAGCTGGCGAATGTTAATAATGTTTTACTGAGAAAGCATTAAAATTTACTCTTTCATTGTTAACCTTTTGTTTATAAACATTTTAAAAATCCAAATTAAGAATATAAAATTAAAAAACAATTAAATTTGTTTTTTACTAAAAAATTAATACTTAATGATATTTAAAGATTTTAAAATATTTAAGCAAGCGTAAAAAATACACACTTAAATTTTAAATAAAAATAATAAAAAATCAATAACACAAATATGAGATTTTTTCTTAAACATAAACAAACTTTTCTAATATTCTAAACAGGTGGTTTATTACAATTAACTAATATATTTTTAAAATAAAAATTTCAATTTTTTCAAAAACTCATTTATGTATATTCAAAATTATTTTATTTATCGGCTTCCAACTAGTTTTACCATTATAATTTAGAATAAGTTGTAAATTACTAATTTTTCGCCCCAAGATTATTAACTATAATGATTAAAAAAACATAACATTTATTTTTTTACTTTAATGATATTAAAGTAAAAGGGTTAAGTAACAAAATGCGAACTGAAAGTAAGCAATTTTTTTTAATAACAATATTTTTAGCTCATAAAATATTTTCGTTTCTAATTAGCTGTCGCACTCAAATCGTTGATTCTACAGATTTTTGTTAAAATCTTCAATAAAATGAGTGAAATACAGTAAAAATAAGTGATTTATTGGAAAATAACATCATTTACTTCAAACTAAGTAGCGTTTCTAATTAGCTGTCAACGGTTGTAGGTAAAGATTCCCAATTTTCAGATGAATTTAAAATGTTTTTTGAGCAGCTTATGCCCCTCCTGCCGTTACGGCCTTGCTTCTGACTATGTATAACACCAGACATAAAAATCTGGAAAAACTTTTAAATGAAGAAAATGTGAAACCAAAAATTTGAATATTCATATGACAGAGGCTTTGCGCAGCGCTGAGATAAAAATAAAGTGCCAAGCAGCAAAGATATAAAATGCAGGGCAGGCAAGACATATTGAACTACTATATATATGTTAATGCTATATACATATGTATATTGAATGTGTTAACATATACATACATACATACATATGTTTAAATGCAATATTTATGCTTCAAAAAGCGCAGCCAACTACAAAAACAATACAAAATCGTATGGATATTTGTTGTTGGCGCTGCACAAGTTGCTGCAACATGCTCGCTGGTTGGGAACTGGCTACAAAAATCGAAATTTCCATATATGAAATGCATATAATTTGTGCGCCGACTGCATTTGCTCACGCACACATGCGTCTGTATGTAAATTTGTGTAATTTTTGGTTTTCACTTTTTATTGTTATCAATTTTTCAACAATCATTTTCAACTTTTACCACTTTTCCCATAACTCTTCGCAATAAAATGAAATTTTATTGCAATAAAGTCGATTTGCGTTAGCCAAACAACAGCAATTGGTAGCTGATAGCCAGCAATTGCCGAGAGTTGCCGCAGCTGCCGCAACAAACCTACTTACACTCCTACTCGTATGCATGCATGTTGTGGGCGTAGATGCATATACATATGTATATATGTGTGTGCACTATGTATGGCTGCATTCCCAACTGGCGGCCGGCCTGGCTGTCCGACTGGCCACTGCCCGATTACACGCCCAGAAATTGTTGGAAAAAATAGAAGTCGAAGAAATCAAAGAAAAATATTACACGCATATACAAACATATGCACACACGCATGCTTGTGTGCTTTTCTCGTGGGGAGAACTCGTTCGCTCGCCCATTCAACTCGATTAATGTGGAATTTTATTTTATTGAATGCGGCAATTTGTAATCAATGCAAGCCAAACGGGGAGCGACCCAAGCGTGAAGTATACCAACATACATAGGTACATATGTAAACATATGCGTGTGTAAAAAAGTTGTAATTTATAATATTTATATATGTATGTATATCTTGGTACACACTCTACACTGCGTGTGGAAAAAGCTTGGCGCTCGCTCGCTTGCCTCAAATTGCCTGGCTTGTTATTGTTATTAGCAACTAACATATGCTGCGGTTTCGCTGGCGCTTGTCTGAAGCTAATTTCATATTTTGTAGAAGAAAATGATTTTCCAAAATATTTCTATTTGAAGATGTACACTCAAAAATATAAAAATGCTCAAAATATAATTTTTTAATGATTTTCAAATTAAAAAAAGCGTTTTTCAAAATTCTAAAATATTGAAATATCTTTTTATCTAAGCTAATAAATTTAAAAGCTTTTACAGGTATTCGACTTTTTAGAATTCAAAAATCATTTTTAAATTTCAAAGTTTTTAAAATTTTCAAATTCAAATATTTTCGAACTGTTTTTTATTTACTTTGAAAAATTAAAATGCTCTTCCTTTTAAGACCATTCAGAATTTTGTAATTCAAATCTTTAATCTTTCGAAACAAATTAATTTTTTTTTAACCTGAAAAAGTAAATTACCTAACTGTTAAGATTATTCAGATTTTTTAAATTCAAATTTTAAATTTTTGAAACCATATTTTTTAATATTTTTTTTAAATAACTGTTTTTTTCGAAGTTAAAGATTTTGTTTTTAAAAACTACAACATTTTGGAACTGATTTTTATTTAAGCCAAAAAATTAATTTGTAATTCAAATCTTTAATTTTTCGAAACAATATTTTTTAATATTTTTTCAAAGTTAAAGATTTTGTTTTTAAAAACTACAACATTTTGGAACTGATTTTTATTTAAGCCAGAAAATTAAAATGCTCTGACTTTTAAAACCATTCAGAATTTTGTAATTCAAATCTTTAATTTTTCGAAACAATATTTTTTAAATATATTACCTTGAAGTAATTTTTTTTTCAAAATTAAAATTTTATTAATTTTTCAAAATTACTGAGCTGATTTTTATTTAAGCTGAAAAGTTAAAATACTCAATAACTATAACTTTTAAAACCGTCCAGGATTTTGAAATTCCCAAAATTTAGTATTTCAAATATGTTTTTTTTTTTTAAATTTTCAAACACGTCTTTTTGTTTTTGAAATAAAATTTTGTTTTTTTTACTATTTTTAAAAATTCAAAATGTTGCAATGTTTTATTATTTTTTTATTTAAGCTGAAAATTTAAAATGCTCTATAAAACAAAATTAAATTTTTCGAAACAATATGTTTTTTCTTAAATTTTCAAATACGAATTTTTGTTTTCTAAAAGTAAATATTGTTTTTTTTTAACAAAGTTTTAAATTCAAAATGTTGCAATTTTTTTGTATTTTTTTAATATTTACAAGCAAATTTTCAAACTCACAAATTGTAGTTTTTCAAAACAATATTTGTTTTTATAATTTTCAAAAAATATTTTTGTTTTTTTTCCTTTTGAAAGTATTTTTTTTTTTCAAATATTAGTTTTTCTATTTTCTCCAAATTTCATATTTTTGAAAATTTTATTTTACTAAATATGCATGTTGTCCTACCAGATTTATCAAACCTAACCTATATACATATGTACATATGTATATATATACATACAAGTATATGTATTATATACATATGTATATACAAGTATATGTATTATATACATATGGCTGCATACATAAATACATATGTATATTTCGATTTCCAAAATATTCAGTTTTCAAAATTTTAAAATTTTTGAAAAAAATTAATTTCATGTTCCAATCATTTCTAAATATTTGCCGTTCTTCAAAATACTTATTAAACCTAATTTACCCTTAAAAATCCTCTACCTCTTCCAGTGCACAGATCGCCCATAAATTATGTTTTCTTTCATTTTTGTGATTTTTCAATCCTTTTCCGATGGGTTTCATCTTACTATTATCTCCCGTGTCTAAAATACTACATTTATTTGCACTTTCAAATTCGATATACAAAAATTTTCATTTTCACATATTTTTATCGAAATGTTTAAAGCTTTTTTTCAAATTAAAAACTAATTTCACAATAAATATTCTTTATTTTTTAAAACTCTCAAAGACTCAAAGCTTAATTTTCTTACGAAAGACTACGAAAAAATATTTTTTTTTTCTCAGAATTTTATCAGCCATAAATTTTCAAACTCTTTAATGCAACACTGCCATTCAAAAAAAAAAAAACATTTTAAAAATGAAATGAAATAAAAACAAATCCGCTAACGGTTTTCAAAAACAACATTTCACTTGCATAAATAATTAATGTTATTTCATATGAATCTGAATTCTACTTCCATTACTTTATTATTATTACTCGTATTAAGCCCCAACGACGGCAGCGACGTGCAACTTTTATTAAATTAAACAACAGCTCATGCATTATAATCGAGTGAATGGTCGCACACAAGGTTAACTGCATTTCAAAAGTGCCTTTGTATTCTATTACTACGCTCGCTTATTCACTATTTGCATTTGCTACAGAAAAGAATACTTTTTCGCGCATCTGCAACAACAAAAAGTACTCAAAAATATGGTCTGCATGGGATAGATATAGGGAACTTATTGGGGACTGGTGCTTTGGGATTGATATTGGTTATTCGGTTATATTGGAGCATAATTTTTGATTTTTTACTATAAGTGTTGCCATATTATACAGAAAAGTTGAAGAGCAAATTATTATTAAAAAAATATTGTTTTCAACTAAAATAAGTTTTTCAACTGATTTCATAAGTCGCATTAAAATCTTAAAATTAGTTATTGTTGTTTTAAAGACGGAAATTAAAAATTTCAATATTATTACAAAAAAATGTTACTTACAAATTATAAAAAAGTGAAAAATAACACAAAACAGTTTGGCAACAGCTGCTATTGCTAATAGTTTTCCAAATTTATTTATTAATATAGCTTCAAAATTTTTTCCACTTTACTTTACATATATATTTTTCACAATAAAGTAAATAAAATAGGAACAAAATAAAAATGTTTGGGAACACCTGATGTCATTTAAATAATTTTAATAAAAATTCAGTATTTATTCCGCACAGTTTTATTTTATTTAATATTTTTTAGTTTTTATCACATCAAAAATATTTATTTTTTTATTAGATTTTTCAAAAACATGAACAAATCTAAGCAACCACTTCATAGTTTTTTATTTTATTTAAAAAAAAATATACAGACATAAAACATTTTTATTTAAGTTATATATTTATACATATTATATATTATTTACAGTAGTACTTATTATACATATTTGGAACGCCTGCGTAATACTTATATTTAATTATATATTTTTTTTAATAACAAAATCAATAAAAAAGGTATTTTATGCAGTTTATGGTATATTACTACGAAAACTCAAAGGTAAACATACAAAGTTTCTGCAACCCTGCATGTGATTTATAATTTTTTAATTTTTTTTTGGCAAAATGAATTTTTTGTGCAGCTTTCTGTCGTTTTAAATATTAAAGAAAAAGTTGAAAAGTTTGTGCACCCCTGCATATAAAATTCTAAATTTAGTTGGTTTGTAATGGCACACAATATAGCTATAAATATAGCTACACTTAATTGATAAATGAGGAATGCATCGCGACTTTAGGTCTATTGTGCCCTCAGCTACAATTTCAGCTGTTTATTTCAACAAAAAATTCAGAGATAAACTTATAAAGTTTGTGAAGCTCTGTAAATGATTTGTATTATTTTGTATGTGTTTTAATTTTTTATGACAATTTGTGTTATTTTATGAAGTCTTATGTTTTACTGTAATATTAAAAGAAAACGTAAAAAAGTTTGTGCACACCTGCTCATGATTTTTATTATTTTTATTTATTTTAAGAATATTACTTATATATACATATTTTTAAGTGGTCAATAATAAAAACATTTTGGGCAGCTTTATGTTTTTACAAAATAGAACATTAGGAACATAACAACATTTTGGGAACCCCTGCATATGAAATTGCAAATTTCGTTGCCTCTAATTTTACAGAGACGTTTATAATGGTATCTTATATCAGAAAGACTAAATAAACATTCATGCTTAATCTTTATTTTTAATAAAATATATGATAATTTTGCACTAGTAACCAAACTAGTTCTTTTAGGACCAGTTAGATTTTTACTTGCACTGTGTCGTAACTATTTCTGCGCATACTTTTATTCAACACTCAGCGTATCTTCTATAGACTGCACACACTCGCCGCCTACAGCGATGTAACACACGCGGCATGTTGCCCCAGACAAGTTGGCGTAAGCCCTTGTGCTTAAATGTTTTCGTTTTTCATTTTATTTAGACTTTAAACTAGCCGCACTTCAATTTACATACCTTGATACGCAGCTACTTAGCTGCTTAGTTGACAGCTGTTTGTATTAACATTAGCAGTTACTCATGTACATACTTATATGTTTGTGTCACTACATGTATATATGTATATGTACTTATGTGTGTAGGCATGTTCCTTTGTATTTTTGAGCGCATAATTCTTTACGCATATCTACTTTACAACGCATTACTATGGCTTTATCACTGCCCACATGTAATGCGACAAGCCCACATTGCGCTGCGGTTTAACATTATCACATACTTATGCAAACACTGTAAATAACAGCACATAACTACATACACTCATAGGCAACGTTGCGTGTTAAATATTTTTAGTTTTTTTTCTAGACTTACAAATATTTATGTGCCCCACTGCTAAGCATTATTTGCTGACAGGTATGCGCTTATGTGTTCGTGTGTGTTTGGGTGTTTGACTGAGTGTTGCCACCTACCCTGCTTCCACGCTCAAGTGACACTTGTAGACACGTTAAGCCTTTAGCTCCACAAATAGCCTACTGTTGACTGCAAATAAGCGCATATAAATAGATTAAGCTAATTCTTTGGCGTATTTTACACAGCGTAAGCTTAACTGACCTAAGTTAAGACTTCAAGACGGTGCGTGTTTAGTAGTAAAATGCGAGTTAGTGTTGGGGAAGGCCAAGTGGTTGCGTTGGTTGACTTGTTGTGAGGTTGTGACAAATATATTACTTGGGAAAACAATTGTTTCTACAAAAAAAATTTGTAATGGTAACTATGTTTGAATGACATTTATTGTTTTTACTTAAAGTCAAGTCCGGGATACCATTATTATTAATTTTTTTCAGTATTACTGATACTTTTTTTTCAATTATTCGTAAAATATATCTAGGGTCTCAGATAAATTCTAAGTTCTTAAAAAATAAATAGTGAAAAACTTTTAGGATCAAAACTTTTTTTTAGTAATAAAAATAAAAAAAAAAATAAAAAATTAAAAATAAAAGAAAAATAAAAAAATTAAAAATAAAATTGAAAAAAAAAATAAAAAAATAAAGACTTAAAAATAAAAAAAAAATAAAAATTAATTAATTATGCAAATTTATCAAATATTAACTTTGCAAAAGGTATTTAAGAAGTCGGCCCTTTAGTAATAAAAAAAATATCTGTGGTATTGGCTGACCAATTTACTACAATTATTCGAATTTACTATATTTACATAATTCAACTAGCTTTTCTAGCTTGATCCGACCTAATTAGTAATTCAACTCTATAGTTTATAACATATAGTACACAACTATCTTTTCTCACCTTTAAAGAAGGGCTTAAGGGGCTTAATTTTCGAAACATTTCTATATGGGATTCATAGGCCACGATATATCGATCTCAAGGGTGTTGAGAAGTCGTTGTCGATCCTATAGCTAGATTAAACCTTGTCTAAAAGTCCAAAGTACTGGTGTTCAGAACAGTCGGGTCCGGGAAAACAGAAATGAACCGAGATTTAGTATATCCGGTCAAAAATTATCTCCCCGTTAGTATACCCTAACATTACCGCAGGAATTTTATATACCGTTACAACAATAAAAACTACAACAACCATGGAGAAAACAAAAACCAATATGTGCCAAAATATAATAAAACAGGCTGTTGCTTCGGGTCACATGCTCAATTATTCAGCTTACTTTGAGTTTGAATTTAATATGCTTTGTCCTTCCATAAGTCCTGTTACAAGTTCAGGCTGTTATATAAATTGAAATTAATGTTATTTAAAATATTAATGCATATATTAAATAAGCGAAGTAAAAAATTTTATTTCAAAGGGTCATCTTTTTCTTGCGCACAAGCCCTTAAATGGTGCGGTCATTGATCAAAAGCAGCTTGCACAGTTTATATTGGTATTGACGACGCTGCTTGAACCAAAGATTTCTACATACTCTCCAAATTTTTGTACGGTATTTGAAAAACAATGCTCTCCAACTCTGACTATAAACTGCAGTCCTATGACGTCAAATCTGGACTTCCAGACAGTCAGTGATCTGCAGCACGAAAACAATATTACTGCTTTTAAGTATCAGCTGGGTGGTTATTGCATAATCTGCTGTAGCGGAATCTTGCTGGCAGATCCTATGCTATCCATCGAAGAGGGTATTTACCATGCCTTCCAGAACATCCATTTAGTAGACTTTTGCTCTTGTTTCAACCCATTTTTCAGAGAAGTGAAAAGGTGTGCGTCCTTTACAAGAGACTTCCAACGAAACCATTGCAGCAGCTAGATGGTGACCACCATTGAACACTCGCATTAACATTTTTTGCGCCCTTGGAAGTTGTTGTGTTGATTTTGTCACTTTATTTATCAAAAACCTCTTCGACAGCGAACTATTTTTAATTTGTAAAAAGAAAAGTTTCATGACCGTAACCACGTGCCTCTGCAGAGTCTACAAGCTATAGACTTTCATGTGGGGATCATATCAAAAGCTTTAAGGGGGTATTCTGGTCTAGAAGCATGAATTTCAGGTAATATTTAAAGTGTCGTAAAAAAAAGGCAATTCATATTTTTACTATCCATTTTTTTATTAGTTATTTGTTAATTTTAGAAGAGTACAGAAAAAAATTAAAAACTAAAAAAAGTAAAAAATTTCAAAAATTATGAGCTGACAAAGTGGGGGTCTCTAAAAATTTCCACTCCTAGTTATCTGAAACCAAAAAAAAGGATTATTAAGCTAGAATAATGTCGCAATGGCCGGAACTACGGAAAAGTGGGAAAACATTTTTTTTCACAAAACGGCGACTGCCTGAATAAAAAGTTGTTTTGGATCACTTTTTCCGACTATTTCGATTTTTTTAAAAATAATAAAAATAAAAATTTGGGCATGGAGCTAGTTCCAACCATAGACAAGCCTATAAAGAAGACTCTGTAAAAATTTCAAGTAAATCGGTCCAGTAGAACCTGAGAAATCGTGGGTATCGTTCCGAAAAAGTCAGTTTTGAGAAAAACGCGTTTAAAGTTTCGCTAAAGTCTTTTGTTCGATTAGTTCCGGCCGAACCAGTTTGGATGCCGGGTCAGAAAAATGCCTATATCTCCGAAAATAATTTGAATTTTGAAAAATTCTCTTGTACACATATTCTTGAATAGTCAAACTTTGAAAATATAAAAAAAAATCGATTTTTTTAAATTTCTAGACCAGAATACCCCCTTAAAATAAACCAGACGACATACGAGTATACACTTCCTTTGACAAATTCCCTGTTTCCTAAGGAGATTTCACTGAATGCACAGAACCAATGTAAACTTTGTAACAGAATTTATGTATAGTATATATGTACATGCTTCCATATATCCATATACGTATATGTATTTATATGTATATCTGCTGCATTTTTAATTAAAGGCATGCTAAGTATGTGGCGAGAGACAGCTACTAAATCCACTTTCCAATACATTTCAGATTATCTGCCGCCTTGTCGTCATAAGCACGTTAACTACAATAACAACAAATATTGTATCAAATTTAACATAGGAAACAGCCGACAAAGGTTCTAACTACAACAGCCTACAAACACACATATGTACATACACACACACATGAATATCTGCACACTAGACATTATTTTTAGCCTGGGCACTACATTATACAACAACAACAAACCGGAAATCATGGCAATGAAATGTCAAAATGCACACGAAAATCATGGCATATGCAACGACGTGCAGCCGGCACAACTGTTTCTATATATACAGCTCTATACATAAATACATAAGTGTGTGTTGCACTATGGCAAACACGCATTCTCTTGCCTTGTTGTTGCTTTATTAATGCATAAGTGCGTGTGGTATTTTCAATTATGCGCCGATACTCGAATTTCTTCGCCCCTTTTGCCACGCCATTCACGCTTTTATTGCGCTCCTTCCACTTGCCACTTTCCTTTTTAGCTGTTTGTTGACAAACCACTTATCAGACTCAATAAAATCTCACTTCCATACTGCTTTCCGACTGTGAAAGTGTAAAGTGGCAATCTCTGGAGTGTCGTCTAAACCGCAACGCATACACACACACACACATGCGTAAGAGTTGCCACAGCTTGCGGTGCCTTGTGGCGCAGTGATAGGTGTTGGCTACGCTTTGATTTGCTTTGCCTTACTGTTCCCTTCATTACTTCGGTAATCGACAAGAACATATGCCGTATATGGCACATTAATGCGCAAATGAGGCGAAATTCATTTTAATATAAAATTAGGCGTGTCAATTGTGAAATCTTTAATGACAACAAAGTTTAAACCCAATGCTCGCCACTCTCTTCGAGGCAAGCGCGAGCCAATTTAATGTCGCAAACGCGCTTTCCATGAACACTGCGTTCGATTGTTGCGTGGGCGTGGCGCTTCTGTTAGTTACACTTCATTAAATTTTATTATCTACTTTTAGGCGTTACGGCTTTTGCGCGTTTAAGCGTTATTTGCGCTAAAAAGTATGCGTCTACTTGACTCTCCGTTTTCTTTAACGTTCATTTTATGCTTTTGCCAGGGCATTTGACGGCTCATCGCCGCATTGGATTTTTTGATAGCTTCATCCGCTCTTTACAACTAACTGTTATTATGCCTTTGTTTTTTATTGTTTTCGTATTATTGACTTTATACGCTGTTATTTATCTCATTTTTATCGCGACGATTATATTTTATGCTTGAGTTTATGTGGCGGTGGTTTAAGGGTTCCAGAAGTTAATAAACAAGCGAAATCTTACAATGGAGATATCATATGTGGTTAGTCTGAAATAATGGATGAAAAGGAATGCAACAGCTATAGATATGGTGTCAAAACAAGAAAGATAACGTTTTAATGTTTAAGAAACAAAAAGATTTGGAGAATTCTAGATTTTTTTTAACTTATATAATACTATTTCTGAAAAGCGTATATTTTCGACCAGCAATTTAATATGAACTGATAGTAAATAGGTTAGGTTGGGTCGTTGGATTGATTCTAAACGATGGATTTCACTTGGACAGATGTTCATTCTATGTAGTAAACATAAACTCCTCAAAGTGGATGGCCAGATCTTCATTATTCGACGAAGCGTTTTGAACTTCAAATTTTGTTAAGGTGTTTAATATCCATTCAATCCACTTCGCTGGTTTCGCCGAAGATGTATCTACCGAGTTATTTCAATCTAAGTCTGGCAATGGAGGAGAAAGTGACATTGTGATTGCACTTCACCTTCCTCCATACAGCTGCGGCTAAAGTAGTAGATAGCACTCTCTATTCAAACTTTAGAAACACTGGAATATAAAACCAAGATATTGTTATTGGTAAAGGGTAAAGGTTGAGGTAAAACACCGAGCTGAAAACTCTTATCTGAAATACTGAAGAAAGAAGTAAATATTCTGTAACAGTACTCCATTTCTTTTTGAAAACATTATATCTTTATACGCTAAAAGCTGAACACTTATTACAGGCTCCGTCTTCAGCTGAGGTTCAACATAAAACTTTAGCTAAACTGAAGGCTATTTTCTGAAGGTTATACTTAAGTTTTGTTTTACCCACCATCACAAGTCATATATGTACTTTCTTAAAATCTCTGCTTAATTAATTGTTCTGCAGTTAATTGTTTGAAAGTGGATCAGTCCATCCTTCTTTTCCTTATTTTCTCTACTAAGTCCATATGAAGCGAACATTTTTACCGTAAACAACTTTTGCCGGTACTGTAAATATAGTTTAGGTATTTAGATTAATTTTTAGAAACTCCACGTAAGAGACTCCTGTCAATCAACCCAAAATTTTTCTAACGAGTAAGTTCCTGACGTCAGAAACTATTGCTACGAATTTTTGTGAATGAACATGACTAGGTTTTTTATATTCTACTTACAGCTCTAGAACATCACTACCGGACTTTTTATTTTTTAATCTCTGCTTATTTTTCGCATTGTGCTGTATCCGAAGGGTTCGGGATTTTGAAATGAAAATATAAAAATCTCATAATCTACTCAAATTGGAAGCCCACATAGAAAGTTTTTTTGCAAGCATTACGAAAAAAATATGCCGTGAAGTTGCCACCTAATTTTTTTTACATCATGCAATATATTGAAAATGACATTAGCGTGAAATAAATATTTTAGAAAATGCAGAGCTAGTGCTCGAAACCAAATTTATCTTGAAAAATTATTTTAAAGAGTTGCCACCTCTTGCTTTGTATGTGGTATTTTAAACATTTATTTGCAAGATAAAACTGAACTAATTATAAGAAATTATTGAATTATTTTGATTTTAGAAATTGATGAGCGTATATTCGCAATAAATATATGCATGACGTTGCCACCTTTATTAAACATAAGATTACAAATGATATTTTTTATAATTAGTCAAAATGCAGCATTTTTATGATAATTTATATGCTTTGTGACAGCTGGAATGAAAAATAGGTTGACATAGCGTTGCCACATGTATTAAAATTTCGATTGGTATTAGTTTAAAAATATTAAATATAAACAATTATGTTGTAATGAGACTGCTTAAGACACTTTTAGCATTAATATGACATACTAAAGTTGCCACCTGTTTTCAAATATGATTGAGTGAAAAAAGTTTGAAATTGTAATATTAGTTAAAAAATTACAATTAAGTGTTAAAAACATCAAAAGTTTTGAGTGATAAAATAAAAAGTTAAGTTACTAAAGAGTTGCCACCTTTATTAAAAATTTGTTTAGGTTTAATGTCTAAATACTATAAAAAATTGGTCTAAAACGAGACTGTTTAAGTCTGTTTTTACAATGAAATGAAAAAATAATGCTGCCACCTGTTTAAAAAGGTTATTACAAATAAAAAAACTTACTGATATTATAATATTAGATAAAAAAAATACAATAAAGTGTAAAAAACATCAAAAGTTTTGAGCGATAAAATACCTGTATGAAGCTATGTTACTAAAGAGTTGCCACCCTTAATAAAAATTTTTATGTCTTATTGTATTTTAATGCTATAAAAAATAAGACTGAAATGAGACTGTTTAAGTCTATTTTTGCAATAATATGAAAAAATAATGCTGCCACCTGTTTAAAAAGGTGATTGCAAATAAAAAATTGCTTAAAATAGTACTATGAGTTAAAAATTTACAATAAAATTTAGTTTAATGCTCTTGAAAAAAATGAATTAAAGTATATGTTAGTAAGGAGTTGCCACCCTTACTAAATTTTTTGTTAAATTTTATTGTCTTAACACTATACTATAAACTAGTTTTGAAATAAAGTTATTTAAGACTTTTCCAACACAATGGCGTTGCCAACTGATTCAAAATATAATTTGCAATAATATATTATTAAACATTCACCATGCTGCCATTGAACTCGATTTTAATATTATAGCGCACATTATGCGCCAATTTACAATTCGTTGCAACAATCAGCAAAGCAATCACAATAACAATAATAATAATAACAGCATCATATTGCAATGATAATGTGATAAATAAAGCGTGAAAGATTGAAGTGAAAGAAGAAATTTGCAGAAAAAGTAAACAAACTAAACCCGACTCAATTGCATTTCACTTAACGGCGCATGCCGCTGTTGCTGCTACCAAGCAACATGATGTAGCAATAATCAATGTGGCATGCAACATAGCTGCAAGCAACGTTAGCACTTATAAGCGCATATAACAATAACAACTGCTGCCACTTTAAAATGCAATTTTGTATATTTTTTGCGCTTGGTTGCGTGGCTACAACAATGTAACACTACATATACACACAACACACACATAGATACGCTTTCAGCGTAAACAATCGCATTGCAACAGCTTGCAGTCGGTATAACTGTTGTCCGACGCTGCCTGTCCATTGTTGCTATACATTATTGCCACTCAATCAACAGCAAAATTCCGCAGCTTTTGTAAGTGAAATTGCAGCCGAACAGACAGGCGATAAAATGTGAACGATGCTTATATATGTTTCACCCATTTTTCGCTGCTAAAATCATTTTTCTGCCATTATGACAAGTTGCTGCTAGTAATTTCTTCAAAATGGCGGCACTTTAGCGCGCATGTTGCACTCACTCAAGTGGATATTTACAACATAACTGTATTATTCTTACTCTTCAATGCATTCGCCAGATGTTGCACATCGGCTAAGCGGCTAAAGTCGGCGATTATGGGTCTGAAAATATACAACAACAACATGTTGCAACTCAAATTGGTTTTGCTAGTTATATGAGATAACAGAAATTTTTATTCGTTAATTTAGATAATTAACTAGTTTTAAAATTTTCCATGTTACTGCCTTAATATCTTTTTAAATTGCACAATTTTTACTAAATTTTTGTATTGATTATTTGTTTTTTAAAAATCGGTGAGAAATTGTATCTGTTTTATTGCTGTACAAATTTCATTTTATTTCTGCCAATATTTATTTACAACAATACTATATATTATGTCATTAAAAACGTTTCAAATAGACCTTTAATTGAGTCAATTAACAACATAAATTATAATTGAATTGTGTATAAGTAGTAATTTTTGCTCAAACATTCCTATTAATGTAGACAATTAGTTAATTTACTCAATTAGTGGTCAATTAGTAACTTAAAATCTTATTCATTGTTCTGAGTAATTAATAATTTTTTCTTTAAATGACTATTTGTGCATACAATTTGCTAATTGACTCAATTAGCAGTCAATTAGAGAGTTGACACTTTATGCATTACTGCGGATAGTTAAAAATTTCTTCTATAAATGATTATATTTATTATCTCACATAATTTGCTGATTGACTCAATTAGTGGTCAAGTAGTAACTTCTCTTTTTATGCATTGCTTTGAATAATTAGTAGTTTTTACTTTAAATGTCTATAAGTGCATACAATTAGCTAATTGATTCAATTAGTATTCAATTATCAGCTTGGATATATATGTCTAAAGATATATATGTCCAAAGCGTGTAATCAATATTTTTCCAAGTACAATTTTTGATGGACTCGTTTAGTACGCAATTAGCAACTTAGCCCTTATGTGTAAGTGCGCATAATTAGTAGTTTTTCCAGCTACCAGTGTTGGTATTAGTGTGGACAATTAGTTAATTTACTTAATTAAGCTGCTGTCTGAAACGAACATATATATGTACATATTAGGGTGATTTAAAAAAAAATTTTTTTTCTTTTGGTACTCGGAAAAATAGGTTCCTAGATACCTCTAAGAAAGCCTCTCCAAGCATGAGTTCTTAATTGTAACGGGAAGGTCCTCCTACATACAGTTTTCTATTTTTTCTTATTATCAGATAGAAAAATTTATATCTCGCTTCCAACTACTTGAAAAAATATCTTGTTCCTTAGATTTTGTAGGAAATTGAATGCTCTACAAAAAAGGTCCATTATGATTTTTTCGTAAACCCAAACGCTTAAAAGATATTAACGGTTGAAGTTTGATTATTTTTGGGAAAATTTTTTATTTCCTATGAATTTTATAACTCAATGAAAAAATCATCAATAAGGTTTTTAGAGAGGCTTTCTTAGAGGTGTCTAGGAACCTATTTTTCAGAGTACCAAACAAAAAAAAAAATTTTTTTTGAATCACCCTAATACATATATCTACTTGTAACTGCATATACCACACATAAATATATTTTCTTATCTTCGGCTGTTTCGCAATGAAATTGTATATCCGCTTGGTGCGACGTCCATACACATTTATATATTTACACACACGTTGGTTTCTTCTTAGTCACCACACTTTTCGCATTCACTGTTGTCACAGCTGTAAGCTATCAAATTGCAGTTTTGCTGTTGAAATGTGTTGTACATTATCGATATCAACTTGCGTCACTTGTCATATTGCCGATAATACTAGGTATTTGTTTGAAGACAGGTGGTTTACTGGTGGTTCAACTCTTTCCTATCCGTAACGCTTACTTTTTGTGGTAATTTTGTTTGAGCTTTGTGAGCTGATGAATTCTTCTATCTCATTCCATCTAGTTTCTTGCTGTGTTATGAAGCGTGATTTCAGTTAAAAAGTCTTACAAAGAAAACGATCTAATATCGCCTTCAACATTATCATTTATTGCTTCAACTTTCCAGAACTTGTGTATAAAAGTTATCTTTGAGTTCCATTATGTTTAAAAGTTTTAGAAAATTAGTTCGTTTTTTTGATGGTCTCTCAGAATGTCGAATAAAATAAGGTAACCTTAAAAAGAGAATAAACAGTATCTTAATAAATTATTCAACCAAATTGGGTACTTCTTTGCAAAAATCATAACTCCACTGACCACAAGTTGCCTACTCGCAATGAGAACAGTTTGAAAATATATATTTTAAATCTGCTTAAAACCAACTGGAATTAAGTATCATAAACTTGAAGCATATCGTTGCCTTAACCACCTAGTAAAGCAAACGCGAAACCGAAACCGCAACGAGGCGTGTAAAAAAATGCACTGCAACAAATAAACTCTTTAAAAATGTACCGCTAAAGAGTAGCACTACATTCTAAATGCAGCTAACAGTGCAGTAAGCAGGCGTGCAGGAAACCCATAAAGCCATGCAGCACAAAAATATGCAAGCGAGGCAACAAGCTCCGCGTGGCAACTTGCATTTTTTGCATAACACAAAGCCGCTGGCGCAGCGAAAGAGTGTAAAGACGCTATAAATATGAAAGAAGGTAAATAATTCTATGAAAAATGGCAGTGTGGCTGCTGTTGACCGTGCTTAATGGCGTTTTGGTAGTGGCACGCGAAGAGTAGCAAGCATGACTGCTTGTAACTGCTATGTATTTATGTAAATACTCATGTAATGAAGTTCTGTAAATATCTAACGTTGGAAGGCCAGTGTGTTTTTGAAGCTGCTGGGCAGTTGTTCCGGTGGTAAATTTAAAAACAAGATGATTTTGTTGAAGGCAGTAGAATTGAGCGGCCTGCGGTAGTGTAAATGACGGTATACATACATATATATATATGAGTAAATACATATTTATAAATTCATTTCTTCATACATACATTCACCACCATTTACCATTTTACCATTTTCTATGCTAGTTACAACATTTTCATGTAACACTACCGAAAATTAATGTTTTTTTTGCATTTGCCCTAGTGATCTATAAATTTTGTGGGGAAAGATATGTATATGGATACTATAAATTCCTAGAAAATTTTTTGTGCTCTATCTGTTATGAATTTCAAAATGAAATCAATTAACAGTTAACCAATAACAACAAATTTTAAATAAATTAATTAAGAATTATTTTTATTAATTTATTTTTTATCAAAACAATAGTTTTTTACTAAGAAAATAATGATAAAAAACATTTTATTTAAGAATATATGTGACAAAAAGATACCCGGAAATTGTAAATAAAATGCAAAATAATTAATTGTTCTTCAATTGGGGTACTCACAACCGTCGTATATCATCGTAAAATCGTAAAATTATAAATTTTTACACTTGTTTAAAAAAATTGTTGGATTTCAAACAAAAATGAGTTTACATATTTACAATTCTCAACGCTATGTTTTCGAATCGTTATAACTTATAACTTTATGAGACTTGTGAAAACCCTAAATATTTATTTTGTCGCCTTCAAAATTATCCCCACCAAATGTAATACCCTTATGCCAACTAGTTTTCCAGTACGCGAAACACTTTTAATAAGCATTTTTAGATATGGCTTTCAGCGAATTTTGTTTTATCTCTTCGATCGATTGAAAACGAGTTCCATTCCGTTGATTGTTGACTTGCATGGTTTTATAAGTACCCATGTCTCATCAACAGTTATAAAGCTCTCCATGAATATGGGATTGGCATTCGCATGATCAAGCATATCCAAAGAAACGTTTTCACGGTACTCTTATTATTAGATTATTTTCCTTATTTCTAAAATTGAAACAGCAACTCAGTTTTTAACTATTTACTTTATTTTTTTTTTAATAATTTTATTTATGAAAATAAAAATTGATGTAAAAATATAAATTTTTTTAAGTAATAAACATACATTTTTTTTTCAAAATTGAAACATACAAGGTCTGTCGCAAAAGAAACAGAACTTTTTAAATATAACTGTTTCTGGTGGCGCCACCTATTGGTGGTATATAAAATAAAAAGTTTGATCTCTTGTTTGACGATGTTATCGATCAAAAAGTGACAGCAGCTTTTGGTCATCGGTCGTAAAATGCAAAGAGCAAATATTAAATTTTGTTTTAAACTTGGGAAAACGTTTACTGAAACATTTCAAATGATGAAAAAAAGTTTATGGTGATCAGTGCCCATCCCGTAGTAATGTGCATGAGAGCAATTCCAAGAAGGTCGTGAGGACCGCTGTGACGATCAGAAGTC
This sequence comes from Bactrocera neohumeralis, assembly GCF_024586455.1. Lineage (NCBI taxonomy): Eukaryota > Metazoa > Arthropoda > Insecta > Diptera > Tephritidae > Bactrocera > Bactrocera neohumeralis. Next base: position 64,875,918 of record NC_065922.1, read on the forward strand.
GGGCCGGCCAAAATCAAAAAAGAAGTCAAAAATGAAGACAATGCTGATTTGTTTTTACGATTCCGAGGGTATTGCACACCGAGAGTTCGTCTCACCTAGCCAAACGATTAATGCTGTGTTTTACCTTGGTGTTATGAAGCGTCTTTTGTCACGCATTCGTCGTGCTCGACCACAATACCGTGAGGCAGGGTCCTGGTGCCTGTTGCACGATAATCCGCCGTGTCATCGGTCAACGCTTGTCACTGATTTTTGACAAAAAACTCCATATTAACCATTAATCACTCACCCTACTCACCTGATCTGGCACCATGTGATTTTTACCTATTTGGAAAACTTCATTTGCCCATGAAAAGACACTGGTTTCAGGACATTTCAGCTTTCCAAAAGGCGACAACCGATATTCTCAAGAGTATTCCGAAAAATGACCTTCAACACTCATTTGAAATGCTAATTGACCGGGCTAAACGCTGTATCGAAGCACAAGGAAACTACTTTGAATAAAAAAATATAACTTTTGAAAAATATTTTTTTTTTGTTTTTTTTTTTTAACAGTCCTGTTTCTTTTGCGATAGACCTTGTACATTCTATTTATTGTAATTTTGTAACAATTTCATTAGTTGCTAATGTATCTATATACATATCTTTCCTTGTCAAAATCAAATAATGCAAAAAACGATCGGAAACAATTAACTACAAGTCACGTTGCACAACTACCCACTATATAAACATACACAAAATTATATACAATTTTGCCACGCTTTCATTTGACAAATCTTGCAACATTCTGCATAATTTTTCGTTTAACTCCTAAAGCTCGCTGCGTTGTTATGCTGCTAGAAACAGTGGCAACAACAAAGCGGTTATTAAATTATCCAAAAAATTTGAATAATAATTTCTAGCACAAAATTTGCATATGTGTGGCAGTTATGTTGCATGCCACATAAAATGTTAGATTTACGATGACTGACGTAAGAAGTTAGCGAGAGTTGCGCTTGTGGGTAATGAAGGAAAAACTTAACTGTAAAATGCATATGTTGTATGTAAAACTCTACACTAACAAATATATATGTTGTTATACTTGTATGTGGTAAAGCTTGCAACAACAGGCATCGCTAATAAGTTTTTATAAAGCGACCCACATCTCGCCAAATCAGCCGCCAATTCGTGCAGCAAGCAATTAATCTTCCATGAGTCACTGCAGTTATGTATTGTATGTGTGCTTATATATGTACATACATATGTATATACCGTCAGTGTATACCTGCCAACATTTAGTTTGATTCGCTTCTTGTTGCTTTGGCTTTTTCTTGCGTTTTCTATCAACACGTTTAAGGATGCGGAACAATAAAACTCAAATTCACCAATTACTGCCACACACACATACATACATATACAAATACATATTTTATTTTACTTTATTTCTTTTGCTTTGGCTTACTAAATGCTCTGCAAAATATTGCTTTGAGTCACGTTCGTTGCTTCACATCTCAACAGCGTAAGTTCTGTGTTCTTAGAAGTTTTTTGTTTAGTTTGCCAGTTGCACCTGCCGGATGTGCGCAGGCCACTGAGCCAATTGCAGTAAGGTTTCCATTCATACGTTGAAGAGAGAAAGAGAAAATGCTTTCGGGTGTTAATAACTGTCCTTTTTTACTCAAAAACAGTTTCGTGTCACAGCAACGACCAAATAGCTGCATTGTTATTGAAGCTTATGCACAGGGATTCGCTGAACTAGGTCAATATTTTCATAAGATCTTGCATATAGAATAAATTTCAAAGAGTTTGTCCATCTAAGAGAGTAAATACTATGGTGTACTACGAACTCTCTTCAACCAAAGCGATTCATAGCTCATTATCCCCTATAATACTGATTCGCGTGATTGTAAGCAATACTCAGAAAGAAACATCGGAGACTAAAAAATATAAATGATCAACATGACGAGTTCGGTCGTTTAAGCCTGTCTGTCTTAATATACGCGAATTTGTCTCTCAGTTTTCGAGATATCGATCTAAAATTTTACACATGTTGGTTTCTTGAGGACAATATGCTCAAATTATCACACAAAACTGTATAAAAATGCTTCCGAAATTCATGGCTATATGGCAGCATTGAACTAAATTTACATGCATTCAAAAAATATTGTATTCTAATATATAGATCTACATATATATGCAACTTTATCTGCTGTTTCTGCTGCAAGCGTAGGTGTATTGTCTTTGTTGCGTGTGTTGCACAGACTCGCGCCTGCATTTGTTTCTCCCTCGCTGCCTTTCGCTCGTTAAGTTTTACAGCCAAATATAAACAAGTTAACATTTTGACCCCATTTAGGCCATACGGCGGCATATGAGCAGCCAACAACAGCAACAAAATGTTTATTAATGTGTTTGTGTGTGTGTGCAACTTAGTCGGCGCTGAGTGGTTTATAAACAAAGATGCAGCGAAAGGCTAAAATGAAAATTGATTATTTTGATTAGGAACAAAAACAAAACATCGCTGGAAATTTACAAAAACCATGAGTCGAAATACACATTCATGCATATGTATATAGATGTATATGTATATGTACATAGGTATATAAATACATGCCAAACCTAAGCTTTTTTGTCGCGTTTTATTCTTGAAAAACGAGCACACAAGTGCGTTCGATCGGTGTGAATTCGTTTGCCCATAAACAAAGCTTGCGTTCGCATGAGTTCTTAACATGTAACGACAGGAAGCGGAACATTTCTTGGATTTTATTTCTAATGTAGCAGTTTTTATCTTTTTCATTGTATTTCGTTAATAATTTATTCCAACTTTTATTTTTCTTACAAAATATATATGTTATGAGCGCTTTTGCAAAAAAGCGAAAACTTTGAGGCGTGATTTCTCGGTTTTCATTTTTACGATTATTCTTTATTGGCGGGTAGGACAGAAAAAAAAACTAAACGTCGTATGGAATTAGGGAAAGTTTATTTCATTGACATAATTGTTTATTTTTATATTTAAATAAAAAAATATTAAAAAATCAATTATAAAATATTTTTAAACTCATAAAGTGGAAACTTCTCTTAGATCAAAAGCCACTATTTGTTCAATTTTAATAAAATTTTAAATTTTACACTTTTTTTTTGGAATTTTCTTAGTTTAACTAGAAGATAAATTAATAAAAAATTTGAATCTCTTTGAATTTTTTTTTGATAGAAAAATGCATCCTGCCCGCCGTTTTATGCATCGGGTAATTGCTTTCAGAATATCAAAGATTTCGTATCCAAAAAATTTGTGAAAGATGCAAATATAAAACTATAAAGCACTTGAATCAATTATTTCTTTGCCCAAAAAAAAATGATCTTACTGTTCGGCCACTTGCTTGTTGCACAACATAATGTATCAATGCTTTTCAATGCACTGTAGTTGCAACAGAAGTGAAAGATATCACAAATATTTGTTTAATCAAAAAGTGTGCTTGAAGCATTTGCTTTGCTCAAGTGCATATTGACTGCATTTTGTGTTGTACAACCAAATATTTCCCATTTTCTTTTTCACATATGATTTTATATATGCTTTTAGTGGGTGTACTGGCTGGTTGCTGCAAGCTTTCTTGTCACTGGCGCTTTTGTAGTGGCCTCAATGCCCATGTGGCAGCTTGTTTACGCGGCGACCCACCACAGCGCACAAACAAACGCCCACACAAGCACACATGCAATGGAAATACATACCGGATAACACTGTTAACTAGCTTTTGCACTGACGGCATGAACATTTTTTAATACCAACAATTCTTGAATTCAAAAAACTTTCGAAAACTTTCTTAAACTCGCTGACACAAGCCAGCGACGCCGAAAAATTGCTTACTAAGCACTTACATACACATAAATATGTATGCAACTGAGTCGAAAAGCCCGCGCTGTTGCATGCCACTCGTGTTAATGAACGCGTTGAGTGTTTTATTGATTATCCAACCGCCACAGCGCCATTCAAGCGCAGCCAAAACGTGATTTTCTTTGAGTTTTATAATTAATTAATTTGTGCTATTGCTTTTGCTGTTGTATTACGGTTGTGTTGTTGCATTTCTTGTTTTCATTTTGTTGTTGTACTTATTTTTTAAGTCAGCAGTTGTTTTGAGAATTTATTGCCGCTGTCGTTTTGTATATTTTGTTCAATTTTTTCGGCGTGTTCTTCGAGTTCTCAATTACTTACAAGGCTAAACTCTTCAAATATCGTACAATGCATGTGGTTATTTTTAAATAAATACACAAATAACTTAAGCTCTTTAAAGCTATAATGCAATTGAGCGGCGGGTGCAGCCGCTAGGGGTGGGATCGGTGCCCCAAAAACGTGAATATTCTTGACAGTTCAGAATCGTATTGACTTATATATGCTATGTCACTAACTCGAATTTATTTGTGTGTGTAACATCCAAACCTACTCGCTAACTCAGATTTTTCATTTAATAAATAAATATTGGTTTGTCAAAAAAGTCTTGCGGTATTTTTAATGATTTATTTTTTTATTGAAATTGAAATGAATTTTTGATTACTCATGCCCAGCTCTTGACCGATGCTACGGCTGCTGCTATCCCGATCTCTTTCGACCAATTCAACGATTTTATCGCAATTTTCGACGACAGGCCTTCCGGAACGTGGCGCATCTTCGACCACCTCTACACCAGAACGAAAGCGTTGAAACCATCGTTGTGCGGTGGAAATGGAAACTGTATCGGGTCCATAAACTACACAAATTTTATTGGCGGCTTGAGATGCATTTTTGCCTTTATCGTAGTAGTACTGTAAAATATGCCGTATTTTCTCTTTATTTTGCTCCATGTTTGCGACGCTATAACTCACGAACGACTTAAAAGAAACGACAATCAATCAAACACTTGTTAACGCGTGAAATAAGCTTTCCAAAAAGGTGTAGCATGACCCGATGCGACGAATAAAACTAGAACCAACTAGCCAACTAACGAAAATACCGCAAGACTTTTTTGACAACCACATACATAAATATATTCCTTAACGCACTTTAGACAGCGTTAAATGGGTGTTTAAGAAATGTTGGACTCAATAAGTCGAGTTTATTGACCTTTTAGGTATTTAACATTAAACTCTAACCGATAGCACTACTTTAACTTGCTTTAAACCTTGAAATTTTTGTGTTAAATAAGTCAAGTTTATTGACATTTTATGAGTTTAATACTAAACTTGATATCAATTATAGTTAACAAGAAGTTTATCACATGACAAGGAATCATGGTGACTAGTTTTAAAAAAATTAATCACACAAACTCGAGTTTATTGGCCATTTGGGCGTTTAGCACTAAACACGCTTCACGAAAAAAGTGTTTATGAAAATTTAAATTCACAAATTCGAGTTTATTGACTATTGACATGAAGTTTATATACTATAATTCGCCTAAAGCAACATTTTTTTGGTGTTTATGAAAATTTGGTGCGGCAAATTCGATTTTATTAACTATTTGCTGTGCTCTTGGGAAAAATTATTAAAAGTGAAGTAGAAATAAAGGAACACTTGTTTGACTTCGACTGTCATTAATTTTGACTAAAGGAAAACCTCAAATTATGCTTAAAATCTCAAAATATTAGAAACATTTCAAAGACTCTAAAAATTATATGTTTAAAATAATATTTTAAATTATTTGGAAACGATTTTGGTTAGTATGCCTATGACTGTCATTAATTTTGACTTATTGGAAATCTCTTATTAACGTTTAAATTTCAAAATTTAAAAAAAAAAACGGCTCATGAAAGTGAAGCACTCATAGAGTAGTCAACTTCATTTTTCATTTAAAGCAAAAGTAATTAAGCCATAAACACTGCTAATGGTCACAAATTAAGCCGACCTAGTCATTATATAAATAGCCATGTAACATTTGCAGACATCCAAACATTAGTAAAAAATAGTTTTTTTTTGTTTTAGTTATTTTGTAAAAACAAAAAAAAAAATAAAAACAACGAAAAAAGATAATTTTGCTAAACAGTTTTAACATTTAATGTGGAGTAAATTTTCAAATCAAATAAAATCGAAAATAAAACTGAAACCACTTAAGAAAAGGCTAAACGATTGCTGTCTTCAAAACAGCTGAAAACATAAATTTTTTAATGGCACTTGAAGTAAGTGGCACAAGGTGATAACTTTATGTATTCGCTTAGACTTTTCAAACAAAAAGTGCGCTACAGATCATGCATAAGTGTGCCATTTGCTGTTGTTTTGGAGAAAAAAGTGTAAAGTAGGGGCTAAAGACTGCAAAGAATTGAAATTATCAAAATTTGTAGATAGCTTTTGGTAAAAAGAATGGGTTAATTTTTAAGTTTACAATATATTAATGTACTACTAATAGAAATTTTGTAAGCGAGCATTATTAAAAATTATTTAAATGAGCTAAAAAGCTAAATTAAACTCATTATAAGATAGAATTTGGTTTTATCTAAAGAAATTTAATTTATACTCATTTGAAATCACATTTGATTAAGGAAGATGTGGAAGATATTCTTTATCGAGTCAGACAATGGGCACCATTAGCTATGCATATGGATGAGATTATAATTGTCTCAATTAAGCGGGTATCTGTTATGCTTTTAAGCTAAATTCGCCTTAAACTTTATAAGCTGACTAATAAAAATAATGTTAAGTATGATATTATACCAACTACAAGCTCTCTAGAGTCAGATATATAGAAAACCTGACACTCTAGATTGTATCGCTCCTTTATTATCAATTATTATTAATATTATATTATAGGTTTATGTCTTTGCTAAAAAATGCCTATATGTAGGCAAAGTTTTTGATGATTTATTTTTTGTTTCGACTACTCTTGAAACTAAAGGAAAAGGCGTTTAGACGCAAAGCTCCCTTTAATTCTAGAAATCAATGAAATTCTACTGTCTTCTAGCTTTCGACAATACATTTAAGATCCTAAAAAACTTCAAGTCTCGTATTTCAACGACCCAAGATATTAAGCCGATAAGCATAATGCGAGCAAATACATACGAAGAAAGTGTACTTATGTCTGAGTAGCATAAAAGCAGTCTACATATTCTTATTATAAAGAGTGTTTGCTTAGAAAACACTTCAATGTTAATGTCAAATGTCATAAGTAAACCGATCATAAGCTGCAATGTAAACATGACGAAGTGAGTCAGCTTAATATTTCGCTGGAAAGCGTCACAGCATAGGCCTGTTTGTTGTCTGTATATACGGTATATAAATACATAGATGTATGCATGTACTACTTGTATATGTAAGAACATAAGAAATAAAAATCAAATACGATATGTACATACATACATACTTATATATATACGCATATGGACCTATAAGTACATGCAAAAGGGCAAATGGTCGGTTTATTTGAGCTTGGGTTAAAGTCTTAAGGTTTACATGTGCATGTATGTATGTTATCGTTTGGATGAATACATTTTAGTTAACTTGATTTGCTTTTCGTGATTAATTAGCGTCGTTTCAGTACATATTTATCTACTTTAATATTTAATTTGCGTCTACTTTGTAATGAAACGTGCTGAGTCGATTTTGCATATCTAAACGCGAACTAGTGCCTTAGTTTTTGAGTTATCAATCTGTAATTTTGCATACGTCCGTTTCTACTCAAGAAGCTGCTCATTTGTTGGAATCGCCGATATCGAACCACTATAATGCATAGCTAACATACACACGGACCGATTAAGCTGAAGTTCTGCTATGAAAAACCTTTGAATTTGACCAGATATCTTCTCAAAATATGGCACAAATTCTTTTTCAAAAAATACCTATACCCTCAAGAAAAGTTGTTCAGATCGGATCACTATAGCATATGGCTGCTATACAAACTGACCGATCCAACTGAAGTCCTTGTATGGAACTCTTTTGTATTTGGTGAGATATCTTTTCGAGATTTGGTACAGATTATTATCTAAAACATCGCTATAATTTCTGCATAAATTGTTCAGATCGGACCATTATAGCATATAGCTGTCATGCAAACTGATTGATCAAAATTCTTCATTTTTATTCATGAAGGGTATTCAGCTTCATTTACCTCACCGCTCTTGCTTGTTTCTATTTTATTTTGTTTTATTTTATTTTATTTCATTTCATTTCATTTTATTTTATTTTATTTTATTTTATTTTATTTCATTTCATTTTATTTTATTTTATTTACTTTACTTTGTTTTATTTTATTTATTTTTATTTATTTTTATTTTATTTTTTTTATTTATTTTTTTTATTTATTTTTTATTTTTTTATTTTTTTATTTTATATTTTATTTTATTTTATTTTTTTATTTTATTTTATTTTATTTTATTTTATTTTATTTTATTTTATTTTATTTTATTTTATTTTATTTTTATTTTATTTTATTTTATTTTATTTTATTTTATTTTATTTTATTTAATTTTATTTTATTTTATTTTTTTCATTAAATTTTATTTTATTTTATCTTTTTACTTTATTTTTTAATTATATCTTATATTACTATTATTATTTTTTAATTGATAATGTTTAATTTTTATTAAATTTTTTTTTTATCATACCACAAACTATATACTATATACAAATACATACTTGTACTTATAATTCATAATAGACAACAAAAACTAAGTAGCCAGCATGACATATAACAGCAAACAAAAGCATAATGTCAAAACACGAACATTATTTGTCAGGCTAATACAGTTAAAGCCTCTGCCCGTCGAGTGGCTCGTCCGCTGGGCTTGCCAGGAATTGGTGACATTAGCAGTGGATATTTAAGTAAATAAGGGTTTAAAGGCACACAAAAGCTTATAAGTACAGTTGTACACACATAAAACACAAACATGTTGGCATATTTGCTTACATACACACATAAACATGTAGTCGTATGGCAAACAATATATCCTTTAATCCTTTGCCTTTGCGCTGGTAATTTTAATGTGACTGCATTGTTGTTGTGTTTGAGGGGTTGCGTGTTCGAAAATGAAGCGCTGAAATACAATAGCGACGAGTGTGGAAAGCCTTGAGTGAAAGTGGTCACGTTTCACTCAACATATTTGCCACTCAAAATCGCAAGCAAATGCTTGCTTCGACGAATTTCATTATAATCGCCGGAAATCCTTAATTTTATGTAATAAATTAAAGGCAAATTATATGTTACATTGCTAGAAAGTGAATTTAATCGTCGTTGCATGCCACACGATGCGCAATATTAAGTCAGAAGTGAGCACGTTAGAAACGTGTTTTGGAAAAATTACGCCATATGTGAGGATACGAGGGTGGATGTGAATGTTTTGTAATGAGTTCGAAGTTTAAGTTGAGAGTACTATGAAGGTTACACAAATAAGTTAGATTTAAAAATAAATCAATAGTATGAAATATAGAAAGTTACAAGTATAAGTTAAATATTTTTAGGTTATGTTAGTTTCCACTGTTCCTGCCACAGTACTTCAGGCATAAGTGTATAGCTGAGAGACCGTTTCACAGCAGTAACTCTATTTTTCATACAGCTTTCCTTATAAAAATCACACTTCATTTTCATATGAACATCCTTAGCTATGGAACAAGCTTCCATCAGGTCGTTGCCGTTATTTTTCATATATAATTCTGCAAGAACCATAGTTGAAATTTTGTGGAAAGAGTTTTAATCATTCACAAACCCTGAATTAATGTCCATTTAAGTTGTTTTAGGTATAAAGTATATAAATACCTTATGAATGTGCTATTCTCGTCCAATTGGCCGTGTCAAGCATTCCTTTTTTGGTTTAATTCAGTTTTAAAAAAGTGTACCGGTATTCGAAACTCTGTACACGAGTTTAAAATCGGTAATCGCGAATCATTGGAACTTCTTTCATGAAAATTATGGTACTTTTGCCCTTACAAAACCTCAGCTTTAACTCATTTTGTACTTTGAGCTCGCTATACCCGTATATTCCCATTTGTCTTTCGTTGTCGAAGGTGTAAAATAAAATTTTAAGAGAAATTAATTTGGAATTTTTGAACGTAGTGTCATTTAGGAGAGAGTAAATTTTTTTGAGAGCCTTACTCTCTCGAAATTATAAAATATAAGAAGATAGTTAGATCTGCAAGGAATATGAGAGCCAAGGAAATAATTTAGTGAAGCTAGACTATATGTATCGGAGGATAAGTTGCTTAGAAGTAAGATCTCAAAACTATGAAGAGGAACAGAATATCGAGGCGGACAGGTATTTAGCAAGTGAATAAGCTCCTATGGATTCCTATCGACGCGAATAGGAGTTTCTTATGTAAATTGTGTTCTATGGGTTTAAATAGTTTAGCAGTTCAAATTGTAAGACTTATAGATTAAAGAACACGTGAATGCTATGTTATCTTCAGCCTTACATACATATATATGGATAGGTAAAGGGTTTTCGTCTGTTCTAGGATCTCAAAGTATCTCGAGTACTATTTTTTGAAATTTTTTGAATGATTTCTCATATCAACTATATATACAAAATTTCATCTAGCAAACAGTTAGTGAGAAAGTCACAAATATATTTCACCACCCTGAATTTGTACGGCCTGAGCTCTTCTGAGCCTCAACACAGGCGTCAAACTGGACAGCAGGATTACGTTCGCTTATTTATACTCACATACATACATACATATATGCTTGCTGGGTCAATATGTGTATGTGCAACCATAAACAATGTGAAAGTCAACAATTACAACAACAAGAATAAAGCATTTACTGCTAATAAAACCATTTTCCACGCGCCAGCGACCAGCAGCAAACAAACAACAACAAGCAAGGCTTTGAAAATGGACTGGCGTCGAAGGGTTTCGCCCATGTCGTCGCGGACATGCAAGTGCTTTACGCTGATTTAAGGATTTAAAGGACACACGCAATGTCGCAAAGTTATTTGTTAGCAATTTTGCCGACTTGCTGGCTGCTATTGTTATTGCTTTCCATTTTTTTTTGGCTCTTTTTGTTGTAGCTGTCACGTGAGCGGAAGTGCGTGATTTTTTCGCAATGTGCGCAATTTATATTGCTGCTATTGTTGTTGTTTCTATTTGCTTGTTTACTTGCCACACATATTTTCCTTGCTTTTCCCTATATATATGTATGTATGTATGTACATGCTTCCGCTACATAACTTGACCTTGCACTACACACGACTATAGCCCGTTTCAGCGCTCCATGTCGCTTCGCTTCGCTTCGAAATTTTGTGCCTCATTGTGCCAATTGCCTTTCACCGTCAACTATTTCTACGCCTGTAAGGGTTGTTCCGTCTTAAATCGCACATGTTACGTGTGCGATAATTTTCCTTTCACATAACTGCTTATTGATAATGTGATTTTTAATGCCGTAATCGCATTTCACACCAAGGGTCCTGAGACTGACACTGCACTCACCCCTGTGAAAATGAAATCACAGCTCACTCACCCTCGGCTAGCATGTAAGCAAATCAACTACCTCGCTTCCAAACTTACTTTTGCCTTATCAGCTTTATTTTCGTCGCATTCACACTATTCCTCGTCTACTTTCGTGTCCCTCATTTTGCGAAAAATTCAATTTCGCTTTATATTTAACTAATTTTGCGCACACGCCTGCCGCCTTTGTTCGGCTGTCCGCATTCTCGTGCATAGTCCTCTTTTTTTCCTCCAAATTGAGTCATATTCTTTGTCATATTCTCATATGCAATTTCTTTTTTCAAGAATTTTATTTTCTTCCTTCACGAAAATTAGTTGCCGCTTTTAATGTCCTCCACCACACACTCCGACCTTTTGCTTACGGCTATGTTCTAGCACAGGTCCTCTACTCACCCTCAGCGTTATATCACCGCTACCACACACCAATTCTCCTTTATAATTTCGGTTTCTCGCTTGAATCGATGGGATTTTATTAAAGTGTGCCCTCAATTTTCGGTTTTATTGATTTTTTATCCACTTCTTTGCCATTCAACTGTTAATAATGTTTCAATTGTTTCAGTTTTTTCTACTGCTTCCACTTCTTTTGCTTTAGATTGTTTACTTTGTAGCAGGCTTGCCTTGTGCCATCTTACCTTCTCCTTTATTTCTTCCATGTTTTCTTTTTTGAACTTTTTTTGTCTTGCATTGTTTGCTTGTACTTCAGCTTGTTCGAGGGTTGTGGTGCATTTGACCCAATTATATTTGAATATGAAATTACTTCCGTGCACCTAGTGCCTAGTATAATTGAAAACATTTCCGCTCTATTGTGGTGCTGCAGTGAAGTGCTGCACGAATTCACTTCAGGCGTTGTTTGTCTCTTATCGTCTGAAGGATATCGATTGAAGTGTGTTGGCTCCTGCTTGCTGGAACATAAACAATTGTTGCTTAGCTTCGAGAGAACTTATTTTTCAAATTTGCATTTTAATACAGACCGTTGTTGTGTGTGCAATGTGTTTTCCAAGAAGTTGTTAAAGCAGTCTTAAGCTGAAGAACTGAATATGTTACATGATAGCCTACCGAGTGATCTTTTGTGATTTCGCGATCTTTATAATATTTCTTACCACAACTTATACAAAATTTCGAAAAATTTCTGAAGGGATAAATATTAGACCACAAACTGCTAAAGAAAGGAAGTTAGTATGATTATTGAGGTTAGTTAGGTTATGATTTTTTCACCAACAAAATATAACACAAAATATGAAAAGAACTACAAAACAACTAATAAGAAAGAGGTGTCAGTTTGGAAGAACAGTAAAGTTTCTTAAGCATCACAGTAACTACGGAGAAGAACTTGTTAGAATATCTCAAAATAAATGTACTCACTCAAAAGCGATATAAGTTGGGGAAAATGAAAAAAGAAATGCAAAGTTTCGCCCTAGTCCGTTACAGAAGAAGACTCGAACGTCTCTCTATTCACTAGCTCATCAAGACTGAATGTTCTGGCCCGAAACTTTTTGATTTAACTAAGAGCAGAAAATTTCTCAGACTTTTTTCTTTTGAACAATCCAAGTTGAAACTCTAAATGGCGCTCGCAAGATTTTGCTTTATCTTGATCTTATAATATATACAAAACATCGCCCTAATCTAACCGTTATACGAAATAAGATTCGAGTGTCTCTCGACTCACTATCTCATTAAAACTGAATGTTCAGGCCCGGAACTAGAACAATTTTGATTTAAGTAAGACCAGAAAGTTTCTCGGACTATTACCTTGCGAACAATCTAATTCGAGGCTCTAAATGGCGCTCGCAAGATTTAGTTTATCATGATCTTATAAGAGATTAAGTCTACAGAAAGAACAAAATGCTATCACAAAAGTTGAACAAAGGCTTTCGAGAATGTCGGTAGTCGTTTGCATAATTACTACTAGAGGTATAAGTATGCATATTTCTTAGCAGTAGTAGGTCTGTCTTTTCTGTAGCGAGCTGGAGATTGTGTGAGTCAAACCATACTTTCATCCGCATCGTGAGCTAATTCAGCTTTCTTCGGGCTTCTTTTAGTTCTCAGGCTGTATTTACTGCTGCATTATCGTCCACTCAGCAAATCAAGTACGATTCGTTTGGCATTTCAAATTGTAATAAGTATATCGTCGGTCACAAGTCTGGCTCTAAAATGAACTCTTAAAGAACTCTAGTCTGGTGAAACAGTTTTCTATTCCAAAGGTACGGTCGCACCACGGCATTGAAGATCGAGTTAATCGGGTTTACAACCAACCATCTCGCGTTGATGAAAACCTTTCCAACGTTTAAAGTCACCAGCAAAACTATTACTTTTTATTTATGTCTGCGACGATGCGACTTCTAAACTTTCAATGACGTGAATGATAGCTCCTAAAAAATGTATTAACTAGGGTAGAGTCCGTCGGCCTCATTGATACCCGCTTCGAACATGGGTCTAAGCAGCCCTTCTAAAGCTTTTCCACTGTGGCGAGCATGCAAAGCGGAGTGTATGCTGCCGACAAGCTTCTTATTCCTCGCTAATTAGGACAAGCTATTGTTTCTTCCAAAGATCAGCGGATATTCCAGCGTCGAGGAAGGCATTGTACATATTCAAACGTACTATCGGTCTGCGGCAATTATTCCAAGGTTTTCTGCTGGGATTCCATCCAGACTGGGTAATTTGTTAGTCTTGAGCTTGGTAGCAGCCAGTTGCAGGTCTTCGAGGCTTAAAAGGAAAAATCGGAAGTCTTACAACCTGTTCTGGTTCTCTGCCTCTTTTTCGTATATGGCGAAGAATATGCTTAAGATGTGGTTCTTTTTGGCAGCGTTTAAATCAGGTGGTTTTTCGCGAGCTCTGAGTTTCTTCACTACTATTGTATACTCAAGTCCTCAAGGACTTGCGTTAACATCCTCACGTAGTTTCTCCCCTTTTTTCTTTTTGCATCCTTGGATATAAAATAGTATTCTTAAATAAAATAAGAATTAATATTTGGATTATAAATGTTATTACTAGCTTGTGTATGTATGTATGTATGTATATAATTATCTTATTTTTGTGTTTCTGCAAACGAGCAAAACTTGTTTCGCTTTTGCATTGGCAAGTGCATAATATAATTGAAATATAATAGCTCAACCACAACTGCAATGCTAAAATTAGAAAAACAAAATCTGTATGTACAATATGGATATACATACATATACTTGTACATATGTGTACATATGAACAATACCTATTATTTGTTTTATGTTACTCAAAGCAAATAAGTTGCCAAGCGATTGCTGCACGTTTTTGTGTTTTTGTTGTTACTTTTTTCGCAAATAATTATAACTCAGAGCGTGAATAAGTCATGCATTGATATATTTATTTGTATTTTTACTTATATGTAGGTATATATCTTATCTAAAAGCAAGACAAACATTTACTCATGCTTCCATTTATGTTTTCTTTTTATTTTCTTAATTTTTGTTTTAATTTTTTCAATGCAAAAAACACAAATAGATAATTGTAAGCGTTGAAATACGCGTTGAAACGCACATGAGCGAAAAAACTTTGAAGTCTGACTCTAAAACAGGTTTTGCGACTTTTACGTTGGACTTTACCAAGCACTCGTATGTGGTGGGGTATGTGTCTGTACAATTTAGTAGTCACTGTGCTTTTACTACAAACAAATCTCTTACGTTTGTTGCCGTTTTGTGTACGCATGACGGCTTACACGACCGCAAACAAATGCTGTGGGCTACTCAAATACTCCATAAACCACACACACATACATACATACATACATAAACTCATAGCAACGGTGAAATGTGTTTAATAAATCATTTGAAATAGTGTGTAAATAAAATGGGCAATAATTGCGAATTGATGATAATTGTCTGGCGCTTACCTTGCTTGTTCGCTTGCACAGCAGCAATATGGAAAGTTTTAATTAAACTGTAATTTATGTTGCAATGCGTGCATTTGCAAACATATATTGACAACAAATTATTGAATTTGAAAGCAATTTAAGGAAAATACAAAAAAATTGTTTGTATAAAATATTTATATACATATGTACGTAAACATGCATGTGTAAATATATACATAAGTATATATGTACATATATCTTTTTGTACAGACATATATAATTGAAAAAACAAGTTTAGTGGATTTTCGCTTGAAATTGTTATTCAGTTAAACAAATACTTTCAACGAAGTATTAAAAACTAGTTAAACATATACTTTAAACCACATGAATTTAGATAAAATAAAAACCGTTCTTAAAGTAATAGTGTTTTATAATAAAAAAAATAAACAATGAAATTAAAATATTTTTTTTTAATAAATACAATTTTTATATTATAATAAATTTTAAAAAATGTTTTATGAAAAAAAAAAAAAAAAAAATAAAAAATGAAATAAAAATATTTTTTTTTAATAAATAAAGCAATTACATTCAAATATTTTTTTTTTTAAATACAATTTTTATATTATAATAAATTTAAAAAAATGGAAAAAAAATTTTTTCTTTTCGAAATGAAAAAAAAACATTAAAATAAAAATTTAGTTGAAATAAAAACCGTTCTTAAAAATAATGTTTTATAATAAAAAAAATAAACAATTAAATTCAAATATTTTTTTTAATAAATGCAATTTTTATATTATACTAAATTTAAAAAAATGGAAAAAATTTGTTTTTGTTTGGAAATGAAAAAAAAAATATTTAAATAAAAATTTAGTTAAAATAAAAACCGTTCTTCAAAAAAATTGTAAGATAAAAAAGTAAACAATTAAATTATATTTTTTTTTTTAATAAATACAATTTTTATATTATACTATATTTTAAAAAATGGAAAAAAAATGTTTCTTTTGGAAATGAAAAAAAAAATATTTAAATAAAAATTTAGTTAAAATAAAACCCGTTCTTAAAAAAAATTTAAGATAAAAAAGTAAATTAAATAAAAATTTATTTTTATATTTTTTTAAATAAATACAATTTTTATGTTATACTAAATTTAAAAAAATGGAAAAAAAATTCTTTTGGCAATGCAAAAAAAAATCATTTAAATAAAAATTTAGTTAAAATAAAAACCGTTCTTAAAAAAATATGTTTTAAAATAAAAAGTAAACAATTAAATTAAAACATGTTTTTTTATATTGTTTTTACTAAATGCATTTTTTATAATATCATAATATAGTCATTGCAAAAGAGGATATGCATACATAGCTGTATAATAATACAATTTTTATATACTTTTTGGAAATTGTTTTTAGTTAAATTTATTACTTTAATAATAGGAAGTAAAAAAAAAATTTAAATAATAAAAATTAAAATAATTAATAAAATGGTTTATAAGAAAAAAAATAAACTATTAAATTAATTTATATGTTTGTACATATATTTAAATTAAATATATAATTTATATATTTATAATATATACATATTTTTTTTAAATACAATTTTTTAAAACGTACTTAATGTAAAAAATGAAAAAACAGATGTTTTTCTTTTTTAAATAAAAGAAAATCATTTAAAAAAGGTATGCATATGTATAATAATAATTTTTTACATGCAATTTTAGAAATAATTTTTGCAAAATTTTTAGTTTAATGGAGGGAGTAAGAAAGATAATTATTTTAAAATAATTTTGATAGTTTTTATACAGCTATATAAAATTTTACATATTTAAAAACAGTATTTTTTTAATAAATGCAACTATTATTAAACTAATATAAATATTTAAACAGAATTAAAAATGAATTTTAAATTAAATTAAATTTTGATAATTTAATAAAAATATCTTCAATAAAAAAATAAATTTTGATAATTCAATAAAAATATCTTTAATAAAAAAAAAATTATGTATATACATATATAAAACTATATTTAAAAAAAATAAATTTTTATATTTATGAAAATAATAATTCTAAGGCTTTGATTTTTTACATAACTTTCATATATGTATTTTAAAATAAAATGTTTATAGCATAAAAAGGCAAACATTATAGACAAAAAAAATTTTGGATACTTACTATATACATACATATGTATGTACATATATAAATTTTAAAGTTTTATGTTATATTTTATATGCAAACTAAATCGCTATATAACTTATTATCTTTGAAGTGAAGTTATTCTTTTTATTTTCCACTCTTTAGAATACATTTTTTTTAATAAATAAAATAAAATTCAAATAAAATTAAAAAAAACTATTTTTCAAAACAAATAAAATTTGAATCAAAACTAAATATAATAAAATAATATTTATTATGTTTTTGATTGTTTTTTTTGTTTTTATATAAAAAATTTTTTATAAATGAATTGACTTAATGTTACATTGACTTGAAATTACAGAAAATTAAAAATACAATAAATAAAATATATTACTTATATAATATATATATATAGATATATATGTACATATATGTATATATAATTTTTTTTTTTTAGTAAACAAAAAGAACAACAAGTTCAAAAAAAACAAATTTAAAAAACATATAAAATTCTAATAAAATGTAAAATATAAGAAAATATTTTTTTTTTTTAATAATCTTTTTTTTTTTTTTTTTTAATAATTTAAATTTTTGTTTTATATATATATTGCTTCCGTAATGTCTACAATAAACACTTCTTTTTTATAAAATGAATAGAAGAGATTACAAATTAAAAAATACAGTACTAGTTCGCTTGTATGCAAACAGACGGACGGGCAGTTGACGGACTCAACTCATCATCAACATCATGTAAAAAAAAAATTGTGTCAAACTTGATGTATAAATAGTAGGGTGGTGTTTTTTTTTATTTGAACTATTAATTTTTTTCAGTCCCGTCACGAAATTTCCTTGGAAATACTCTAAAAAAAATTCCCTGAAAATTTTCCTTAAAAATAACTTTTTTAACATCGCTTTGACTTTAGACGCATATTTCTCAGAATTGTTCACTCTACAAAAGTGCTCAGAGCAACAAAGTCGTAACTCCCACCGGCGAGGTAATACCTGATTTTTCCATGAAATTCGCATTTTTTTGTACATATCTCCTAAATGACAAGAGCTATAGAAAAAAATGTAGGAAATTTGATTTGCTACAAAAAAGATCCGAAGTCAAAATCGCTATCATTAATACTTTTCCAGATATTAGCACTTTTTGTAATGTATGGAATTTTCATAGTTTTTTCTTATATACCATCTTGAAAATTCTAAAAAATTTAAATTTAAAAGTATGAAAATAAAAGGAAATACCACGGAAGACTCATATAAATTTATGTACATATACATATGTATATATATTATATTGCATGTTCGAGTAAGCAACAAAATCTAAATACTCACTTCCAATTAATTTGCTTTTCTTTACAAAATATTATTATTTCGTTTCATTTGAACTCACGCCAAGCAAATGACTTGGCAAATTTTTTAAAGAGATTATTCATTTCGTAAAAAAATATATGTAGTATATACATATGTATGTATATACATAGTATATACAAGTAAGTATATATGTTATGTCTTGCGTGGTTACACCTATCAACCACAACAAGCGCCACACTTAAATTTCTTTCATGAATATTCAGTGAATATTTCGTAAGCGTGTGAAAGTAAAACAAACAAAGAATTCTTAAAGCGAATGAAAAAACTGCTCACCGTCAATTCTTTAAAGATGTTTCATATAATTTCTTAGTTTTCCACAGACAAGACAAGACACTTTGAACAGTTGAGTCATCGAGAGGCAGAAATATATATATACATTCATACAATTTATTTATATTTTTTTTTTGAACGCTCAGACTCTGCAAACGTCGACCATACTCATTCGCATAATCTTTAAAGCTAATGCTTTGGCAAACGATGACGTTAATGAGGACATATAGTCGCCAATTAACACAGAAAGAAATACTCAAACGTTTAAAATTCACATTTAATATATGAAATGAGTTGCATTAAAATCTTTAAAAGTGTAGAAATCAAAACGGTAGCCAAGAAAATTGACATTAAAGCTTTCAGCAGCGACGAGACACACGGTCTCGGTACGTTGTGCAAAAAAAAAAAAACACTTAAAGATTGATATACGTACAATACTTATAGATTGGACGTACCATGTAGAGATACAGATCAAAATTTTAGATGAAAAATTTCGAATTTTGAATATCAAAGAGCCACTACTAGTAACGTATATTACTTTTAAATTTTGACTACGACCAGAGTCGACTAAGTCATCAAAACTATGACTCATTTCAACCAAGCTTCAAACGATTTTGGTTGGTAAAATATTGATTTTCAATATTTTGAGGTGTCCTTAAATATTCAAACTTTCACTGATGCCGCGTCACAAAAGTTCGAAAAAGAACGTGGGCTTTTCGCAAATAGCTCACTAAGGGCAATTTAATTTGCATAACCTAAAATAAAAATTTTCTGCACTCATTTTGGGATCATCCCTAATGCATTAGTATTATATAACTGCAGTTATTTATCATAAAAAAACTAAGTTGTCATTTTTTCTAACACCAATTTCGTACTGCCCTAATATATTTATATATACTTTAAACAATTGTTCAAATTTGCATAATATTGTGATTTATACAATTTTGACACTTCGCTGTTATTTTCGTTTTTTCAACCACGCTGTGTCATGTTCTTCTTTTATTTTCATAATGTTTGGAAATTTATGTGTGACATATTGCCTCATTGGTCGATTCGTTTGATAAAATTTTGCGTAATCTTTAATGGGTGTTAAATTTGTATAAATTTGCATTGCTTAAGTGGAAACAAAAACAATTTTAATGAAGTCGTGTGAAATATAGTGCAATAATTTTATTGTACGACTTTTATTGACCATTTCGAATTTTTAAATATTTTAATGAAGCGCTCAAGTCACAATGAAGAGGTGTGAAACAAAAGCAAGCAAAACATAAAAATTAAACAAATCTAAACAAAAAACAAATCGAAGATAAATAACAAAAAGATAAGCAAAAGAGGACGCTGAATAATTTGAAGTTGATAAATATATAAATTTTGATTCGTATGCTTCCAGAAAATCTCATACATGAAAACTTTATAAGGGGGATTTATTAAATAATTACAGAACTGAGACACAGCAAGAGCAAGAAGAGAGAATTTTTCTCGCTTGTGGTCTTTTCGAATTTTCTCCTTTTAAGGGCTAAACTAACAAATTTGTGATGATCTTCGAGTAGAATTAATATTCTCGAGTTTATTTCGAACAATAATTATTCAACTGAGATAATCTAGGAGCTACAGGTAGTTTTAGTCGTAAAATTATGAATAGTTATTCTGCGGTCTTTTCAACCTTTTGACAATTTAAGGTTAACATCGAATCATATATAAAATTGTATGTAAAAAAATGTCTTATAAATTATTGTTCAATAACCATTTACCTAATAAAGGTCGCAGCCTAAACTCTATTGTACCCTCTCCTAAGTCACAACGACTCACATGTTTTGGAGTTTCAGGCTCCATGTCGCAGAATCAGCAATTCGCTCAAGAAGCTTGGCCCATGTTATATAACTTCTTCTTGAGCGTATTATGACCATTGTAGAAAGCGACACGTAGCCTGAGTTTGTACGTTGGGAGGTTGATGGCATGATGGCAAGGTTGTAACCACCCAATAGCAACATGGCATGGCGCATGCCTTGGAGTTGTTGCTAATACTCCTCCCTGCCTATCCTTTCATCCTTCCGGAGCAGCTCTTTTACGGTATAGGAACCAACCACAATGCAAGGTGAGGGTCCTACCATGTTGGTGGATGCCCGGCTATTACTTATGTATGATGTTATAACTTGAAATCTGCAGAGCTTTAGTTGGTGCTTATCGTTTTATGTTTTTCCAATCATTCGGTCATTTTAAACACTCGAAAGAAGTCTACATTTAAAGAAAAAAATAAAACATTTTTACCTGATTGTAGGACTAAGAGGTCGTTAGAGATCTTACGCTAAAATAATTTAGTTCATAAGCGCTTTACTAGACCGTTTGTCCTGTAAAGGTTAAAACTTTAATGGTACAAACAGATAGCGCATTCGGAAATCAATATCAACCTTCTCGGAGTTAATTTCGGACATGAAATAGCTTCTTAGAAAAGCTCTCACCTCCCATCTTTACTCAATAAATGTTTGAGTACAAACTTACAAATATGTTAAGCGTGCAATTCAGTCACGTCATCAAAAATTAATATATTTGAAATCCGATATAATTTCAAATGCTATTTTTTAATGTGCCACAAAATTACGACCCACGCAGATGTGTCAATAACAATTTTAATCTGTCAATAACAATATGTCACTTTATGACTTTTATAGGTGGCGAGTGTCAATATTTTTAAGGCACCAATAAAAAACGGGAATTTGAGCAATGTTTGGGTATGTGTTTGTGTGTGTAAATATGTAAACGCAAAACATGTGTTTATGCCTAGGTGAGCGCATGTGTGACTTTTGTTTATTTCATTTTAATGGTGTAAATTTCATTGTTGCCACAAGTAGGCTAATGGCACTTCGGTCACAAGTGCATGCGGTATAAACACGCACATTTGTTGTTGCTGTGTTTTTTCTTGAAAAGCTAAAGTGCCGCCTACATTTAGAGAAGCGTTGATATGTTTTATTACATTTGCGGCTGTTTCTAAGCGCATAACAGCGATATCAGATGATTATTGTGTAAAATTTAAAAAAATATATACTACTTTTTTGTGTATGTATGTACATATGTACATATGTATATATGAAGTACTTGCATGTATGTTGGAGATGATATTAGCATTACCGCCGTGAAAGTAATTTAATAGCGCCACAAATAGCTACTCATTAACTAAGCGTTTGTTTATTTGGTGTCGCGGGTGAGCCTCAAATATATGGAATATGAAATGTCGCAATTTTTTTTTAATTTTTTCATGAATTAAGGAGACTATTATAACATAATTAAAATAAAACAAAAAAAAACAATTATTATTTTAGTGTGGATGTAATAAAATTTTTTTCTCTTTTTTATGTAAAATAAACCCACATAACTTAATATTATGACGTAATATAAACGCTTAGCATAATATAGCGTAGGGTAACATAACCCAAACATGACTTAACATTAGTTAGCGCAGCATAACATAACATAACGTAACATAGCTTGACATAACATAAGCTAGTGAAGATTAGCATAATGAAACATAACATAGCACAACATGACATAATATAGCAACGCGTGAAAAAAGAGCATTAAACATAACATAGCATAACATAACATAACGCAATATGACATCTCGTAAAATAACTCAAATATGTCATAACATAACATAGCACGTGACGTAGCTTAGCATAATGTAACATAACATGGCATAACACGACATAATATATAGCAACGCATTAAATAACAGATCATAAAACTTAACATAACATAACATGGCGTAGCATAACGTAACACAGCATAACATAACATAATGTAACATGACATGGCTTAATATAACTCAAATATGACATAGCGTAACATAGTACAACATGGCTTGGCTTAACTTCATGAAACAGAACATAGCAGAACATGACATAATAATATCAGCCTGAAATAAAAGATCCTAAAACATAGCATAATATAACCCAAACATGACATTACATAAAATGGCGTAACAAGCCATAATATAGCAATACATATAACAGATCATAACATAACATTGCGTAAAATAGTGCAACATCGCATAACATAAGCTCACATATCAAGAAAACTACTCATGTAATGCAAATATTTCCAAATCTGTTACAAATACGGTGATTCTTATTGTCATATCAAGTTCATTAACTTTCCATTAATAAATAAATAATATGCAATTAAGCTTTAACGATAAACCGATCAAATTGCTAGGAATATGCCGTTTGTGTGAAAATTAACAAATTCTCATGAAGCAGAACTCTAACGAACATAAAATAGAAAACAACTAAAAAGTCGTCATAAAAGCTTACGCAAGCTATGCCGAAAGCACACGGTATGGCAAAAAATTCGAGCGAAGAGCGGTTAAAGTTATGATGAACAAAAGACGTAGCACACAACAACAAAGCAAAACTGTAAATGACATATAAAAATCAAACATATCATTGCACAAATCGATAAACATGCAGTGTAACGCAATTTTATAGCTAAAAAGTAATTCGCCAAAACGGCTCGTAATAATAAAAATTTGCTCGTAATGCCTAGACGGCAATAAATCATCTTCATCAGCAGGTTTTTTCTGGGACCGGCGAACGGAGTAGAGCGAAAGGTCATTTGCTTTTTAAGCCAATTTATTTTTTACTTCCACACGAGTAATTACCATGATCCCCGCGCTCGGTTATTTAACCGTGTGTTGGCGCAAATGTGTGTTTGTAAACTAAAATACAATTTTCACGCTCCATTGAACTTATTTTAATGATTGTGGGCCTAGTTTCTGATTGTCATTATAGCATTTTTAAAAAGAAGAATGAAAGAAAAAATTGTCGCTTAAAAATAATATAAAAGCTATCAAAAATAAGAGCCGTTATATTTGTATCAATGTTTAATAATTCAACTCTACAACACCTCATTTTTATAAAATAATATACTATAAATGACAACGGCTTCAAAACAACCGACAGATGACTTCATCAACATGAATTTCATATCAGCAGGCACCAAAAAATTATTTAATTAAGAATTGTTCAGTATTAAACGACTTTAAGCAGCTTTAAGCTCATAAAATTACAGTGTTGCATACTTTTAGGAGCATACAATTGTTTTGGTTGATTCAAAGCTCACTCGAACAATTGCTTTTCTTCTTTTAATTAAATAAAACTCTAAATAATCAACCAATAATTATTATTATTGCTAGTAATATTCTTAGCAAAATTTCATTTAATAATACAGGCGAAAAAAAAGTGAAAGCTTTCAAAAAGTTGTATAAAAGAAAGTTCACTGTAAGCGAATGCAAAAATTTGTTTTTTTTTTGTTATGTAAATGAACTATTAACTAATATCTACTAATTAATTTTATTATTAAACTTATTTTTTGATAAAAAATTGCAAATGATAAAAATTTGTGTAAATTTTAGTTATATGATATAAAAAGCTTTTATAAAATTTTAATAAAAATATTTCAAATAAATAAAAATTTAGCGAAAAATATTAAAATAAAAATAAAAAAGAAATATTAAAAAGTAGATAAAAATTTAGACGTTTTAAAAACTTGATAAAAGAGTAGAAATTTTAATTAAATTATTTCAAATAAATAAAAATTTAACGAAAAATATTCAAATAAAAGTAAAAAAGAAATATTAAAAAGTAGATAAAGTAGATTTTTTTTTGTTTCAAATTTTTACAATTAAAAAATTAATGCAAAAAAAAATTTAAATAATAATTTTACAATTAAAAAATTAATGCAAAAAAAAAATTAAAAATTTTAAATAATAATTTTTGCATTAAATTTTTACAATTAAAAAAGTACAGATTTTTATATCATTTTAATGCAAATATAATTTTTTAAAGTATTTTATTTTTACCAACAAAAATTTAAAATTAAAAAAAAATTAAATGGAAAAATAAATTTTTAAAGTTTTTTATTTTTATGACAACTTTTCCTATTAATTAAAAAAACTCAAACTTTTATAAAAATTTCATGCAAAAATAATTTTTTAATTTTTATATTTTTGTGGCAACTTTTCATATAAAATTTTTGCAAAAGTTTAAATATATTACTATTTCTTAATTTTTTTCAATTAAAACTTTTTATGTAAACCGAAATTTTCACAAATTGATTAGTTTATCAGTCATTAAATATTAAGTGCATATTTATTTTATTATTCCTTTTTGTTTTTTTTTCTAATAATTAATTTTAATTAACATTAGTCATTCGACATAATTTAAATTTTCGCTTTCATTTTTCGCCGCACATAAATCATCTCATTCATGAGCTAATTAAATGCAAATTAAGCACTTTCATTTGCTATCAGCACTGTCAAAATGGCATTTCGGAAAAGCAAAATGAAATGCTGATATAAATTTCTAGCTGGAAATTCTTTGAAAAATCGTTGAAAAGCAGACTATGCATTTTTTGTTTTTTGCTTAAGTAACCAAAATATCATTAGCAAAGTCAACCATTAATTAAATAGTCATTAGTAAATGTTATTATTTTTGCTGTCTTGAAGCTAAAACGAAAGAATGCAATTGTCAAATATACATGCAAAACACGAAAGTGAAAATGAGAGCCAGAAGCAGAGTGTAATTATCTATTTTTGGAAATTATATATACATAGATGTTTGTAGAATTTTTTTCTGAAAATGTGAGTTAGTCAAGCTAATAATAATGTAAAGTATTATTTTTTAAACGAAAACTGCATAGAATGCCTTTACATTGGGTTAAAAATGTTACTACTTCAATATGCCAATTTTCATAGTGCGGTTCTCAGAATAATTTATTTAGAATTTTAATAATAAATAATTATATTTTCCGCATCCTTGCATTCGCATAGCTGATATTCTATAGTCTCCTCGTCTTCTACCTTTTGACAGCTTCTATAGTTGTGTGGTGCTATTCCTTGTCAGAAAAAAATTGGTTTTGAATTGCTTTGTTGTCTTTTTGAAGACACTTCATTGGTCTAGTAGATGGAAGACTATTTTGGTAACTAATTTTGCTGGAAAGACACCACCTCCCACTCAATTATCAAGTTTGGACCCAACCTTTGGATGCTTATTCCTGCATTCCGTACAACTTGCCCATTTTTCACGCTTCTCCGGAAAGGAAGGCAATATTGTAAAGTAATGTACAGGTTGCTATACCCAACTGGAGTTTTTGAAAACCTTTTGAGACTTTTATGTTAAACAATATCTAGCAATCAAACGATTTCAGTTATTAAAAAATATTGATAAAATTTACCTGATTTTTACTGGAAATCAAAATACCTACACATATTTTTTAAACTCTTCTTAAGCGCTTTCTATAAATAAATATAAGTTGTTGTTGCTGTTGTAGCGGCAGAAAACATTTCTCAAGTAATTTCGAGGCTTGGTACTCAGTTGACAGTCTTTGGCCGGATAAAAATCCAGGTCCGTTCGGGTTCCTTGTACCCGGCTGTCGTGGGAACGGAATAAATATAAGTATTACAGCATGGTAAAGCATATACATAGCTTGTTCTGAAGATATTTAAAAAATAATAAAAAAAAAGTTCTTTAATTATTTGGATGTTGTCAATATAAGTACTAAAACCTGAATTCACGAGTATTCGGTGATATGATATCCTTCTGCTCAATTCAAATATATATTTATGTATACATGATAACCCTGTACACCATATCTGTCAATGTAGCGTGTATTTCATTTATGATTTATTTACCTCGCAGTGCGTTCACATTGCGTAAGCGGCAACAAAGCCGGCATATATAGACTACCCGTAGGCCCACGCGTTCGAAAATGTAAATTTATTTGTTTAATGCATACAAAAATACGATAAGATGCTAGCAGTAAAACCTCTCTCTTACTTTTGTGAAACTTTTTTTTTCATCCTGCACCCAGCGCCAGCATACGCGTATTATCCCACCCATTCCACGCGTCTTCAACAACCCTAACTGTATAGCAAGGCAGTTAGCGGCAAAAAAATGTCTCACAACCCCATCAAAAGTGCGTTGTTTTACAAATTCCATAAACACCAGTTAAATTTGCCGCCGTGTTGTGTTGCTATACGCCTCCCGTGGCAGCATCATTTGTCATGTCAACCGGCGCGTTGAGGGCGCGTCGCCGCAGTGACTAAAATATCGCTGAAATATGCGACTATTTATGTATGTTTGTATTGGAGTGGCTTAGCATGAGCGTTCTATTTGTATATATTTCATTTTGTTTTTATTCGATTTTTGCTTTGCCTTTTCAATTTTCTAATTTAATCGTAAATTATGGCTTTAGCACGTGTAGTCGTGCCACTGGACCCCATGAATGTGGCTCTGTGGTATGGTCGCAAGTATTGATATATTCATACCTGTATATATGTATGTATATATATCTCCCCTACACTCAGCACGACTCATATTCCATACCTGCGCAACACTAAAATGAGAAATTAAATTAAGCTCAGTGGCACGAGTCAGTCATCATTTTTCCTGTCGCCAAATTAGATCACTCAAAATTTTTGAAACCAGAAAATTAAATTGAATTTGTCAATGCAACTTATTCAAATAAGCTGTTATGATACGATATACGAGGATGGAGTCATGTGTAGAAGTTCACGCAAGTGAGGAAAGCTCTCTGATGGCCATTCACTTGGGAGTGGCCAGAAACGATTCTTTTACACATGGCTCAAGCAGCTCACTACTTCCGGTCTTTGACCAAGTATCCTCTGGGTAGCCTAAGAACATCCGTTCGAAGGCGAGCTAAAGTGAGAAGGCGAAACATTCCCTACAAGGGTTGTGCGCAGGGTTTGGGACCCACCACGTAAAAAACACCCCCAGTGAAGAGCTACAACCAGCCTCGGATGAGAGACCCCCCTTTTGATGACGACCATGGCAAACGAAATAAGGACTACGAATTGAGGGCATGCACCTGGAATGTCCGGTCCCTTAATTGGGAAGGTGCCGCTGCCCAGCTGGTTGATGTCCTCGTAAAGACAAAGGCTGATATCACCGCCGTCCAAGAAATGCGATGGACGGGACAAGGACAGAGACGAGTAGGTCCTTGTGACATTTACTACAGTGGCCATATAAAGGAGCGCAAGTTTGGTGTGGGATTCGTGGTGGGAGAGAGACTCCGTCGCCGAGTACTATCATTCACTCCGGTGAATGAACGTCTAGCCACAATCCGCATCAAAGCGAGGTTCTTCAACATATCGCTGATTTGCGCCCACGCCCCGACGGAAGAGAAGGACGATGTGACCAAAGATGCCTTCTATGAGCGCTTGGAGCGCGCTTATGAGAGCTGCCCCCGCCACGATGTCAAAATCGTGCTTGGCGACTTTAACGCCAGGGTGGGCAAAGAAGGTATATTTGGCACTACGGTCGGTAAATTCAGCCTCCACGACGAAACATCCCCAAATGGGTTGAGGCTGATTGACTTCGCCGGGGCCCGAAATATGGTTATCTGTAGTACTAGATTCCAGCATAAGAAGATTCATCAAGCTACCTGGCTGTCTCCGGATCGAAAAACTACCAACCAGATCGATCATGTTATAATAGACGGAAGACACGTCTCCAGTGTTTTAGATGTGCGTGCGCTCCGAGGTCCTAACATCGACTCGGACCACTATCTTGTTGCAGCTAAGATTCGCACCCGCCTCTGTGCAGCAGAAAAACAACACCAAACACAAGGAAGGTTCGACGTCGAGAAGCTGCAATCACAACAGACAGCCGAACGATTTTCTACTCGGCTTGCACTCCTGCTCTCTGAGAGCACTCGTCAACAACTCGGTATAAGGGAACTGTGGGACGGCATTTCAAACTCCTTACGTACAGCTGCAACCGAAACCATTGGTTTTCGGAAAGTGCAAAAGAACAACTGGTACGACGAGGAGTGCCGTGTCGCAGCGTAGAGAAAACAGGCTGCCTACCTCGCAACGTTACGATCGACCACTACACGTGCGGGATGGGATAGATACCGAGAGTTGAAGAGGGAAGCGAGACGCATTTGTAGACAGAAGAAGAAAGAGGCTGAAATGCGTGAGTACGAAGAGCTTGATAAGCTGGCCGACAGGGGTAATGCTCGAAAATTCTACGAAAAAATGCGGCGGCTTACGGAAGGTTTCAAGACCGGAGCGTATTCCTGTAGAACCCCCAAAGGTGATCTAGTCACTGATGCCCAGAGCATACTTAAATTATGGAGGGAACACTTCTCCAGCCTGCTGAATGGCAGTGAACGCACAACACCAGGAGAAGGAGAACCCGATTCCCCAATCGATGATGATGGAGCAGACGTTCCATTACCCGACCATGAAGAAGTTCGAATAGCAATTGCCCGCCGGAAGAACAACAAAGCGGCAGGGGCCGACGGATTGCCGGCCGAGCTATTCAAACACGGCGGCGAAGAACTGATAAGGTGCATGCATCAGCTTCTTTGTAAAATATGGTCGGACGAAAGCATGCCCAACGATTGGAATTTAAGTGTGCTATGCCCAATCCATAAAAAAGGAGACCCCACAATCTGTGCCAACTACCGTGGGATTAGCCTCCTCAACATCGCATATAAGGTTCTATCGAGCGTATTGTGTGAAAGATTAAAGCCCACCGTCAACAAACTGATTGGACCTTATCAGTGAGGCTTCAGACCTGGAAAATCAACATCCGACCAGATATTCCCCATGCGCCAAATCTTGGAAAAGACCCGTGAAAGGAGAATCGACACACACCACCTCTTCGTCGATTTCAAAGCTGCTTTCGACAGCACGAAAAGGAGCTGCCTCTATGCCGCGATGTCTGAATTTGGTATCCCCGCAAAACTAATACGGCTGTGTAAACTGACGTTGAGTAACACCAAAAGCTCCGTCAGGATCGGGAAGGACCTCTCCGAGCCGTTCGATACCAAACGAGGTTTCAGACAAGGCGACTCCCTATCGTGCGACTTCTTCAACCTGCTTTTGGAGAAAATAGTTCGAGCCGCAGAACTAAATAGAGAAGGTACCATCTTCTATAAGAGTGTACAGCTGTTGGCGTATGCCGATGATATTGATATCATCGGCCTCAACACCCGCGCCGTTAGTTCTGCTTTCTCCAAGCTGGACAAGGAAGCACAGAAAATGGGTCTGGCAGTGAACGAGGGCAAGACGAAATATCTCCTGTCATCAAACAAACAGTCGTCGCATTCGCGACTTGGCTCTCACGTCACTGTTGACAGTCATAATTTTGAAGTCGTAGATAATTTCGTCTATCTTGGAACCAGCGTAAACACCACCAACAACGTCAGCCTAGAAATCCAACGCAGGATAACTCTTGCCAACAGGTGCTACTTCGGACTGAGTAGGCAATTGAGAAGCAAAGTCCTCTCTCGACAAACAAAAACCAAACTCTATAAGTCACTCATAATTCCCGTCCTGCTGTATGGTGCAGAGTCTTGGACGATGTCAACAACGGATGAGTCGACGTTGCGAGTTTTCGAGAGAAAAGTTCTGCGAAAATTTATGGTCCTTTGCGCGTTGGCCACGGCGAATATCGCATTCGATGGAACGATGAGCTGTACGAGATATACGACGACATTGACATAGTTCAGCGAATTAAAAACAGCGGCTACGCTGGCTAGGTCATGTTGTCCGGATGGACGAAAACACTCCTGCTCTGAAAATATTCGACGCAGTACCCGCCGGGGGAAGCAGAGGAAGAGGAAGACCTCCACTCCGTTGGAAGGACCAAGTGGAGAAGGACCTGGCTTCGCTTGGAATATCCAATTGGCGCCACGTAGCGAAAAGAAGAAACGACTAACTTATGCATGTTACGGAACTAAGTGTAACCGATATAAATACATATATTCAGACAATATATAAAAACTCAAGCATTTTCTTTCGTGGATTTTAGGATTGCACAATACTTTAAAGCTTTTGCGATAATTAATTTTCTTCTCAATTGATAGTACATAGTACGTGATCTTGTCAAGTAGTTAATATCTGGTCTATCCATTTTCTAGATTATATAGTAAAAAAAATATTAACCATTGACTCCAACAATATTGTTGATTTTAGATAAGCGCTCTCATAATTTATGTCGGCATCGTTTTTTCCAAAAGGTTCAGTAGAATGTTTCTATCTGTCATCAACAAGAATTATCTTCTTTCTCTCCTCTCATCTCAGCTCAAGTTCCTTAAGATCACAGCATTTCAGGATGTAGGTATATATTTAATTTGAAAGCCAGTATATTGCATACATTTCACCCTCTTCCTTTTTTTTTGCTTTGTTTTGTCAATCAATTATTTCAACACCGTGAATTCATCAAAGAAAACGTAAATGGATTTGTCGCCCTAATTGAACTTGCAAGCATACACTTTCCACTTCACCTGCACTTTCTTTTCCGCGTTTCTCTCCTCCACTGCTCTGCGGCTATTTTTAAATTTTTAATGACTTCTGTAAACTGCGTTCTGTCAATGAGAATGGCATTCAACCCCCGCAGAGTTTACCAAATGAGGTTAAGAATAGCCGGTGACATCGCCTTGCTGGGCAATAATGCATATATGTATGTATCCTCCTTTTTGCTTTGGATATTGGTGTATATTTTCAGGAAATATTAATACTACGGAGGGTTGTTTGAATTTTTTCGGCAATAAATATGTAATTTTTAGGGCATATTTCCTTGCGACAAACGTCGGATTAAATAGTCGTGACAAATTGCTTAGCAATTAATCTCTGAAATGAAATTTCTTTGAAATTATATGATCTCTAG
Organism: Bactrocera neohumeralis; assembly: GCF_024586455.1. Lineage (NCBI taxonomy): Eukaryota > Metazoa > Arthropoda > Insecta > Diptera > Tephritidae > Bactrocera > Bactrocera neohumeralis. The sequence continues at coordinate 64,907,571 of NC_065922.1, forward strand.
GCATTAGATATTATAATTCAAGGAAATTAAAAATAATTTTATCGATATATTTTGACTTAAAATCCATGTTCTAAGATCACTGTATTTATGTCTGACTTAACATCTAAGTATACTAATAGTTTTCAGTCCTTCGAGGTGGATCCATCGTTCAATTTCGTAATATATGCGCTAACAAATGGCAATTAAGGTCTTTTTTAAGCCTTTAAATAAGTTTTGACTGAGTTCGAATTGTCTTAAAAGACTTTTCGAACGCTAGTTGATATATTGATACGTTGAGCAATCGAAATTTATAAATTGATGTAAAATTATAAGATAGCGAACCGTCACATATTCGTGTTACTTACTAGATTAACTGCCCATTTTTTTTAATTAGACTACATTTACCAGATTTAGCAAAGAAAAACTTTGTGTATTAGAGATAATAATTTATCGATAGTAGATTATTGTATATTAGAGATGACAATTTATCGATAGTCGATGGTTGTTTCAAATCCTATTGACATTAGACTTTTCCATATAAAATATGCTACATAAACACCTTTTTTAGTTGTAGCAATATCGATAGTTATCGAATAGATACCATCATTATCAATTTCTGAGGAATTTTGAATTCTTAATGGACATATAAGATAGACATATACATTATCTGAAGTGTCTTTTTATATAGTTCGGCAGTTCAGGCAACCGTCTGGGCTCAATGATTTCTAAAAAGATAAGATTTATCGATAAATTTCTACAGAATTTTAATTAATTACTTTGTAGTTAGTAGTATTATTCCATAACTCATTATTCTTTAATAGTTATAAGTAAATTAAAGTTCTAAGTTATCTGGTTGGCATATTCGTATTATAAAAATAATATATAAGTTATTTCTACGAAAAATTATGAAAATATTTTCAACTATCGAAACACTTCAAAGTGTCACAAATTCTTCGGCAATTGCTCATTCAGAAACACTTTTTTGATATTTTCCACACAACGCACAATTTAACTAATAAACCTCTGCTTCCGATTAGCTCAAACTAACCGTATTTAAGAAATGTGTTAAAAACTCCCTGTATGTTGAAAACTTTCTTTAAAAACCAACAACAAAATGCCAAAAATAATTTCAAAGTGTTAAAAGTGCAATAAGAGTTCGAAAACCATCACGAAAACAACAATAGCAGCAGCAAAATGTCAACCGACACCAGTATGAACGCCAACAATAATGCCTACGAGGCCTCCAAAGTGGAGGTTATCGTTTTGGCCAAATCCGATAAGACGCTAAAAAACAATATGGACGCCAAAGATGAAACCATGCGCAAGCGCACATCACTAATCATCGTGCCACAGCCTGTAGATGAGTTGTCAGATCGCGATAACAATCTTACCAGCTCTACGATCGATAATGACAACTGCAATGAGACAGTCGATAACATTAACAGTGATAACATTAACAGTGATGACAGCAAAACTACACAAACAAATAATGCCACAAAGCAGCAGCCCCGAGAATCCTCGATTAGCTCGACTAATTCCAATGGCGGCATGGAGGATGATGAAGTAGACGATGTTGACTATCTGAAGAAGTCGCTCGACAACGATAACAAGCGCAATCGCCATTCCATCGCTAGTGTGGACAGCTGTGTGTCACGTTCCACACGCACCAGCAGCACTGATACGAGCACCTCGTCGGGCGATGATGTCGCCATCGATGACTACAACGATCTCGAGGAAAATGGCAACCTTATCGATGATCTCGATGATGGTGATCGCAAGAATTGTCTATCGAATGCTTCATCTTCCATCGACGACTATTCGTTGCGTGAAAAATTGCATAACTATGTCAATGAGGCGCTGGTGAAGGACGAGGGTAGCACCTGTGGCGATCAATGCACCAGCTCAGATGCCGATGAAGTGATCACCGAAGAGATGGAGGCGATCGACGAGTCGGTGGAGGAGGATGAGGCGGATGTAGCGCCTGCCGAACCGCAGAGTCTGCCACCCTGTGATGCGCTCTTGAGTCCCCAAGAGGTGCCGATGGGACGTCGCTACGCGGAAGTATCGCAATTTAAGGCCAACAAGTGGTAAGTTTGTAACGGAACAATAACTGTTTTTTTATATGAAACTACATAAACTATAAATTGAAGCCGCTAAAGTGCGTATATGGCGCTCATTTTCATTTTTCACAAACAGCTGTGCATAAACAGCGTTCTGCGTTCGCGTATGCAACACTGCGTAGCCGATTTCATATAACACTTTTTCGTTACTCCCTCTCAACTGTAAAATATGACTCTCAGGCATCTGCTTGTAATTGAGACACACCTAGAAAATGCTGTCAAAAGCATATGCATTCAAGTGACAATTTTTATGACATGCCACCTTTCCCCTTCCACGGAAGTGCTTTGATTTTGCTGCACAAACATTCTCTTTTCCCTTCGTACGCTCACTTCATCGCACATAATTCGCATGACACTCATAAAATCACACTAAAATGTGTTTGGAAAAAATATCCGTGATTTTATTACCTGACTACATATGTACTAGCGGTATATACAGACACATAACAGTAATAAAAGTGTCGCCAGCAATTTGTAAGTAGGCTAATGGTGGCACGGGACACATTTTAATGGAGTGGAAGTGATATTAGTTTTATGTTTTTGACTCTCGCGCATCCTTTTGCATTCGTTCGGTTGCGAATGTGCCCCTTTGGTGTCATTAGGCCGAAGTCAAAGTGGAACACAGACAATAGCAATATTCTATATGGTTTCCGGAGCACTTGGAAAAATATGAAATTTATTTCAATCAGCTGGAAATGTGTATTGCGAAATCTAAAAGCAACTATTCGTGTTCATGAAGAATGGCAAATAAGATCGAGCAGGAAATAAATTAGCAGTTTGGATGCCTTTTGCTTATCACCGTAGCGTTCCACGATTTTGGTAGGCGGTCTGTCTTCAACTTCCTAGCTATCGCTGTCTTGCTTCAGCCCTTCATGAGTCCAGCAGAGGTTCCTTTGCCCGTGCTGGCGCTTCCGCCGCGTAAACGGGCTCTACCCACATCGGTTGCGGGCTGGTTTCCACCGGCTTCCACCATCTTATTACTCGTAGAGTCGCCTGATGTAGAAATTCCTACTGAGATATCGCTATTGCTGCATTTCGCCAGCGACGGTTTCGTCGCCCCAGGAGCAGCACTCTCACCCGGAACAGATCTAAGTGTCGGCTTTGACAACCGCTACCTTCCCTTCATCACCTTTTTGCCAGCGTTTGTCTTTTAATTAGTGTCCATACAAATATGGTTCCCACTCAGAGCCGCTATCTGTCCCCAGAAAAGGTAGTCGCCTTTAATGGTCCCAAGGTGGTCTCAGTAACGAAGCCAAGGCAAAGGCTGACGCACACCCTTATGAGGCTATACGTTCAAAGCTAGTCAGCACAAAGAAGGAGTCGTCTCAACACCTACCACGTCAACTTAACGACGACAGGGAGGACATACTTTGAGGATTGCCAGGGTTTCAACTTTTAACGGCGCGAGGCGGTAGCGTTTGCGATATCAGCCCGTCAGCCATTTCTGATGAGTATCAGCACATCATAGGGTTCTACCAAAATCCTAAAGAGCTAATCTTACACATAATCTGCTTTCACAGCTGCAATCGTCAGGAGTTGAAAGACCGCATGTCATTTAACGTTACTCATAAACCTGGAGTCTAATCACATTAAATCCCAAAGTTACTTTCTACCAGCCCTTTTTCTTCGAGAATCTGATTGTTAAGTAGTTCCGTATGGTTACCAATGGTCCAAAAACTCGCAGTGTAGTTTTAGAAAGACCAATTATTAAAAGCCAGTCGTTGTCTTATTTTATCCTCAAATACTGTGGAGATTTTGTACACTGAACATAAAAAAAGGTTGATAAAAACACTCGGGATGCTCTCAAGTACCAAGTTATGACTATCGAAAGTGTCGCTCACATTTAAACAGTTAACAAAGTTTTTTCCTTTAAAGAGGTAGAACACAGTAGAAGGTAAAACTCTAGTCCTATAGTACATATGCCTCTCTTTCGAACATTTTTGTTGTTATAGACCAAAACCACTCAGCAGCTGATCCTTGACAAATTGAAAAGACAGATAAAAGATTGATATCTGACTCAGGACTGGAAAAACAAATATTAAAAGGGTCTGTAAGTAAGTCTGATCAGTGCATTATCAGTTAACTTACTTTAAGAGCCTCGTCCAATTTTTGTTTTATAAATTAGGCTCCTTCTCTTAGTCGATTGTAAATAGAAAGACCTTCTTGTTTAGATGATAGTAGAAAAATAAACCCCTCCTGTAGACTTTAGAAACCATTTTTTTAATTAAGTGCAACTGATTACAGGAACTTTAGCTAAAATCATCCCCACACGCTTATCGTAAAGATCTTGATTGATAATTTTAAGCGAAACCAAGAATAAATATGTTGAGACCACTCAGGATTCTTATAAAACTATTATGCTTCAACAAAAATATCAGCAGACATGACTTAAGAAAGAGTAAAGATGGAAAATAGAGACTCATATGCATTTACTGATACATTGATGCTTTTAGAATGGAGTATGCAGAGTACTGCTGATATTTATGAACCTAGGACCTAACATTCTATTGTACAAACTGTAATCACTACTGATTTTAGTGTGCCCTGAACCAAACTTGTAAAGGACTATTTCGCTTGTCTACAGATAAAAAAGGTTACACTATGCTGGGTATCATAACAAAGAAAGTAAATAAAAAACAAAGAACAGCTTGTCATATATTTCTCAATGAGCATATTCCTTTCCTTAAATCAGTTTCAGCTCTGCTTCTTGTAAGATTGTTGAAAATGGTTAGCAATGAAGCGCAACAGAAACCTATATCTGAAGAAGTTCTGAAAAATATAATGCCATTAAGTTATTATCTACTTGGAAGCGGGTATATTGTTTAGCGTCGAAGGTCTTATTTTACCCGATGGTAAGGTCTGGTTGCTTAAGCTTCCTTCTTTATCAACAGTCAAAGTTGTTTTTCTTTTCTTGAACTAACCTCAAATAAATTATAGTTTCATCGCTCCTTTAAATAGAGTCCACAATTTATAGAAACGTTCTAAAAGACCCACAAATATTTAAACATATCTACTAATTTCTACATAGTAATTATAAATGGCTCCATATATATTAGCATATCATTACACATCTTCGTAAATGCTGTTAATCAGCCGAAAATATACGAGCACTGGAATTTCCAGCACTTGATCCCTATAATAACTTAAGCACACTTTGTCTTATAACCTCATTTTAATAAGCATATTGCGGCCCATGTCATAAAATTTTCGCCGCAACAGAATGCATTGCAGCAACAAAATGAATAACAACAACAATCCACCACAATGCAAGGCAATCATACTTTTTTAATATCACACAAAACGAAAATTGCTGTCAACTGTGGCGAATGTGTGTCAACGCACAAACACACACACAGCTGTGGCAACATTTGTGCATATACATTTATGTATGTATAAATTTTTACAATGTACATATGTATGCGTTGTTGCCGCTGCTGGTTGTTAGCGCTTTGTGGCAATTTGTTATGCGCGCCTCTCATACAATAACATGCAACAACAAAATGTCTTTCAACGCCTCATCCCATAGCTGGTAGCGACCGCGTTGCATGCGACAATATTATTTTTGTTGTTGTTGTGTCATTATTTGATTCACCATATGTGTTGCATTATTCATAATTTTGTCGGCTTTCTTGTTGTTGTTATTTTTTGCTGTTCTTGTTGGCGCAGTTTTGTTGTTATTGTTGTTTATATTTCTTTTTGCTGTTGTTGACGTTATTTGTTGTTGTTGTCGCTATTGTATGGGTTTGCGCGGCATTACCGCTTTTGCCTTTACTCCCGGCAAGTGTGGCATTTTGCAGTTGTGGCAGCTGGCGGCAACGCGGGTGGCGAGTGATATGCTCTTTCTTTTTGCCACTAAAATAAAATGTAGTTTCTTTGCTGTTTTCCTGTTTCAAATTTTCCTTGGAATTTTCGTAAGCGCCTGGCGGCTCTGGTGCACTAGATCTGGCGACCCGTTGCCCGCGGGCGCACATGTGGCCAACATTGCAACGCCTCGTTGCCTTTGCTTCCCCCTTCTCGTGGAATATTTTTTATTTTTGTCTTATAGGTATTTCGTTGCATTTTTCGCTGTTATTTCATCTGGAAGGCCATAAAATTTGAGTTATTTTTATAGTTTTATTTTCGCGCGCTCTCTCTCTCTCGCTCTTATAGGTGGCCTAAAAAGCGTCGCCTGCGCGCGAAATTCCATAGAAACTGTGTTGCACGTAATTGCAAAAGTTGGCGCAGAAAAAAAAGTTGTTTCTATAAAATATGTTGCAATTATATAAGTTGAATTGGTAGAAGAGAAAAGTAATTCATGTGTGTGAACTCGTTTTCATACGCTCATCCACATATAAGTCTACTCTCGTAAGTATTTGCTTGCTAGCAATAAGACCCACAATTCTGTGGTGCCAGCCAACTATGGGAAAACTTGTTCAACTTTGACTTCGAGTGTTTTCACGTGCCAAGTTTCAGACGCATACTTTTTCGACTGTGAGAGGAGAAAGTTTTCGGAATGTATTAACAATGCCGTTAGCGATAATTGTAGGTGGTTGATGGATAAAGAAAAATATGTCAATAACTCGTCCAAAAATTAAAGATATAATTACATAAATCGATATTAATATTTACCGTTATTTATACGAAATGTTGAAAGCTTTTATCTTATAAGTTAGTAAAAAAGTGGCTATTCAGAGCTCTTCGTGAAATCACAATTTCTTACTAGCTGGTGAAAAAGCGAGTGCTGTATCGTTCTTGCCCTCATCAGCATAAAAAGTAGACTGTTTGTACTTTACATAAATTCGAAATTGGATCCGCTTCGGCTACATCGGGTCTATAGAATACTATGGCATGCAAATATCACTGCCTTACATGCGCGAGAGCTTAGCTGACATTCCTCAAAGAAAGTTATATTTCGGTCGTTTTTTCAATATCAAATGCTACTAAACAATAACTCACCTAGGGGCGGAGAAAGGCGCCAAAGATACTCATAAGTTAGGAACTGCGCTAATAATGTTGAAACCCTGAAAATTTTTCTAATACGAGTAGTCATTTGAATATGATTTGGGAATAAGAGCAAAAGCAAACACGAAAGGTAAAGAAGAATACATATATTATTGATTTTAAGCAACTCTGCTCCTTTAAACGACGTTCCGACGTTGTATTGAGATCCCGACTAATATATGGGCAATGCCTGCTTACTACGTAGCATGAAACAATATTACTAATTTGACTATTTTCTAACCCAGTCTTTCCTACTAACTTGTTTGAGCATAGCCACCTCTTTACATACTTTTTCTAGCTCAGACCTTTAACGGTTCTTTTCTTAATCTTTTCATTGTTTTCCATTTCGTTCCTGTTCAAAAACCTCATTGCTTCTTTTAAAGCGATAATAAGCACCGACATAAGTACTAGTGGGTGCACAAAGCTTAATTAACGGTTTTAGTGACGCGGCGTGGCATGGACCATATTTTAACCCCTTTCGACAAGCAAAAATCCTTTTCGATATGCAAGAGCTCTCTCCTTTATTTTTAAGTATAATCATATATTTAGACCGTTCTTAGATAAGGAAAGGTTATTCGGTTATACTGAAAAAAAAAAAATTTTTTTTGGAAATTTTTTTTTCGAAAAAAATGAAACAAAAAAAATTCAGAATTTTCCGTTACCTTAAAAAATCTTTCAGAATTGTTTTCGATTATTGAAAAAAAAATTTTTTTTGATACAAATTTGTTTTCGATTATTGAAAAAAAAATTTTTTTGATACAAATTTTCGGAATTTTTTTTAGGTTATATTGAAAAAACTAATTTTTTTGGGATACAGATTTTCAAAATCTTTTTCGGTTATCTTGAAAAAAAAAAATTTTGTGATGCAATTTTTTTTGGAAATTTGTTTTTAATAAAAAAAGCCTTTCTAATAAATACAATATTTATTTATAGCTTCAGAATTGTTATGGTAGAAATTGAAGTGGATTCAGTTATATAATACTGTACAATATTTTTACTATTTAGATAATTTTTATTTTAAAATTTCTGTAAAATATTTAAAATTAAGTCTGCAAAAATTTGAAAATTAAAGGGGAAAAAATTAATTAAAATAAAAATTGTATAAAAAAATTATGAGAATTTTTCAAAAAGTTATTTATAAATTATTATAAACTGAATTAAAAAACTCATATTTTTTATTAAAGGTTTTAATTTAGTTTTTTGAAACAAAAGAAGTAACATTTTTTGCGTAAAATAATAATTTTAAGCAAAGTTATTCAGTTTTCTATTAAAATTTTTAAATTTATTTTTCAAAGTTTACAAATATTTTTTTAATTTTTTTTATGAAAGTATTTTTTAAATTTGGAAAAAAAAATCTGTAGTTCAAAATTTAAAAAAATGTTTTAAAACTAGTTTTGAAAAAAAATTTCGCTAGTTCAAGATTTTTTGTTTTCAAGAAAAAAATTCAGTAATTCAAGATATTTTTTTTTATTACAAAAAATGTTTTTGAACTTGTTAAGCATTTTATCCAAAAATATTAACAATTTTTTCAAAAATATTGTTTTAAATTTTGAAAAAAAAATCAGTAGTTAAAAATTTAAAAAAATGTTTTAAAACTGGTTTTGACAAAAAATTTTCGCTAATTCAAAATTTTTTGTTTTTTTTTTCAAGAAAAAAATCAGTAGTTCAAGTTTTTTTTGTTTTTATTACAAAAAATGTTTTTGAACCTGTTAAGCATTTTATCCAAAAATATTGACAATTTTTTTCAAAAACATTTTTTTAAATTTTGAAAAAAAGTAGTTCAAAGTTTAAAAAAATGTTTTAAAACTGGTTTTGAAGAAAGTTTTCGCTAGTTCAAGAATTTGATTTTCAAGAGAAAAAAAAACAGTAGTTCAAGATATTTTTTTTAATTACAAAAAATGTTTTTGAACCTGTTAAGCATTTTATCTAAAAATATTGACAATTTTTTTCAAAAACATTTTTTTAAATTTTGAAAAAAAAAATCAGTAGTTCAAAATTTAAAAAAATGTTTTAAAACTAGTTTTGAAAAAAATTTTCGCTAGTTCAAAATTTTTTTTTTTTTCAAGAAAAAAACTCAGTAGTTCAAGACATTTTTTTTAATTAAAAAAATGTTTTTGAAAAAAAAAATCATTTAATTCAAAATTTAAAAAAATGTTTTGAAAAAAAAAAAGTTCAAAATTTAGTTTTAAAACTAGTTTTGAAAAAAATTTTCGCTAGTTTAAGTTTTTTTTTTTCAAGAAAAAACTCTGTGGTACAAGATATTTTTTTAATTACAAAAAATGTTTTTGAATCTATTTAGCAAAAAAAATGTAGTTGACGAATTTTTGTTTTTATAAATTATAAAAAAATAAATTTTGAAACTATTTTTGAAAGAAGTTTACATATCATAATTTATTTCTGTTGTACATGACTCTTATGCAAAACTTTTTAAATCGCTAATTGCTTTTAAAAATATACCGACAGCGAAAGACGAAACAGAAAAAAAGAAAGCCTAATTTGTGTTTTGCTGCTCGTATTTTCTTAGGCCCACAAACTTTTCACAGTTGAACTTACCCACAAACGTTTTTTTTTGTTGTTCTGTATAATATGCCGTCAATAACAAAAACTCAAACCTTTTTCAATGCTTTCATAAATTTACCGTTATACTATATTTTCGTTTTTTTTTTTCATAATCCATCTTTACTTGTTAAACTAAAAATATTTTGAGTTGTTTCTGTTTTTTACATTACTTCCATGTACAATGTACATGTCATAATTTGCTCCTCATAACACATCACGTATACGCCCTGTCACACATAAATATACTGCAAGCACTGTACTAAGTGGTTTTTGACTTAAAAAGTTTGGTAACAAAAATAATATAATTTTCTTATTGTCAAGCAAACCTTTCTATGCAGAAAAAATTTGCTTGCTCTATTTCTTTATATTTTCATATCGAAAATAAAGAAATTTCTAAAACATTTCACTCTAACGCATACTAAGTCTCGCTCAACAGCTTTTTTGTGGCTGGCCTTTCAGAAATGCATACTTTCCATTGATTTTCCATCCACAAATATTTGCATTTTGCACCGCACTCCAAACAACTCTCCAATCTTACCGCCACATATACTTTCACATTCTTTCCAACATGCAAGCAGCAAGCAAGCAAGCGCATGAGTTGGTGGCATAACTTTGTTGCAAAGCATTTTTGTTGTTTTTCATGCACTTTAAATTACAACTTTTCTGCTGCAAAAGTTTGCTCTGGCAGTTTTTGTTCGCTGCTTCACTTGCTTTTATTCGTCAACTTTGTCTTGCTTTCAAACTTACAAGCTGCCTTGCCACCGCCACACACATTGTGCAGCCTGTTCACCTTGCCACCTTTCTCTTTGGCGCTCTGTGCCGCTGCCCACCTACCTGGTTTTTCAAGTTTTCCCACTCAGCGCTTGCAACAGCAACATTACAGTGACAACATTTTTGATCCTGTCAAACTCATTTGCATATCGGGCAAAATTGACAGCGACATGACATGCTGCGGCGCTGCCACGCTGTGTGCTGTGCGCTGAGTGGAATGCCCACATCGATTTTGTGGAGTGAATGCACGCCACTTCATCTCAGCATCAGCATCAGGCTGAGCATCAGCTTATCGATGAAGCTGTCACAGGCAGCACTACTCTAGCTTGTTGTTATTGTTTTTGTTATCGCAATTACTGTCACACATACAGCGGTGTGTTATGAATATGGAAGCATGCGCTGCTCTAAATTGCATTGTTTCATTGACTCTTTTATGGCTGCGTGTGTGTACGTGTGTATGTGAGGCGCTGCTGTGCGCTTTTATTGAGATTGACTGCAGCAACAACCAGGTAGCATGCCACAAGCAACTTTCATATATATTTGTAGTCATATTTTGTCACTTGCAATATTACAATAGTGACTCGGTCGTCTTGCCACACCTTGGCACACCGCTGCTTCTGCAGGCAAAACAATGGCAGATTTCTGATTTTGATTGCATGTGAGTATTAGGTTGAAATGGGAATTACTTTGCAATACTTGGAATATTGTTTTGGCTTGTAATCTCATAACTTTGACAAAGAATTTTATTAAATTTATTTGTTTGGCAATATTTTCATTCTCTCATATTCCTCTCTGCATTATAGACGCATTTATGAAATTTCGGTGAACGTGTTTCAAGTTGGTTTAAGTGGTTAAGGCTGAGGTTTTGAGACTCTAATTGTACATATAATAACAGGTTGTCAAAAAAGTCTTGCGGTATTTTCGCTAGTTTGCGCTGAAAGCGCGTAGTTCTAGTTTATTCGTCGCATCGGGTCACCTAAACCTCTATACCTTTTGAAAGCTCATTTCACGCGCTAACACGTGTTTGATTGATTGTCGTTTCTTTTAAGTCGTTCGTGAGTTATAGCGTCGCAAACATGGAGCAAAATAAAGAGAAAATACGGCATATTTTACAGTACTACTACGATAAAGGCAAAAATGCATCTCAAGCCGCCAATAAAATTTGTGCAGTTTATGGACCCGATACAGTTTCCATTTCCACCGCACAACGATGGTTTCAACGTTTTCGTTCTGGTGTAGAGGTGGTCGAAGATGCGCCACGCTCCGGAAGGCCTGTCGTCGAAAATTGCGATAAAATCGCTGAATTGGTCGAAAGAGGCCGGCATAGTATAGCCGTAGCATCGGTCAAGAGCTGGGCATGAGTCATCAAAAATTCATTTCAATTTCAAAAAAAAAAAATCAATAAAAATACCGCAAGACCTTTTTGACAACCCATATATAATACTATCTTAAAAAAATTACTGTTATACACTGTATTTAACATAATTTTTATATTGAAAGGTAGTATTAGTTTGAAAATTTTCAATAAATAAATGATGAAAACACTACCATATTGTTATTAAAATGAAAAAGTTTTAGCGAACTTACTGCTTAAATTATTGTTAAGCAGGATTATCACCCTTATATAATTGAATTATTAACTTTTTCAACGATAAAACGAACTATTTTCTTACACTTGCTCAAAGAAACGAGCTGAAAGGCCACTTACTATTTAAATTTTTATCATTTTATTATCATTGAGTATTGCATTTTTTGAGGGTTGCCATATGTTCAACTTTCTAAGCTAGATACCTACACATATATGTATATGAAATATTACAATATTATCAAGGTATAAAACTTAAAGGAGGTCCACAATTATTCCACTAATAATGGTTGCCACCTGTACAATATTCTCATTCGATTGAGTTTATATAGATAAATAACTCTCAAACCTTTTATCGCCAACTTCTACGGCACACAATATTTGTCGCAAAGAGGCTTTTAGTTCCTAATTGTGCCCAGCGCCATCTATTGTCTTAACATATTACACTCAAAAATGTGCTTAAAAATGAGATTCGAAGTCATTGTAATAATAATGTGAAGCCTAAGCTAATTGTAAAGCCAATGTAGAGCTGCTATGCTGCTATACTTAATTTCTAACGGTTGTACTGTGCAATTGCTGACCAAATTGATGGTTCTAAGTCCAAATTGACCTACAAACTCACATTCTACTATTTTCTGTGTGAAATTTTAGTCTGTCTCTCATTAAGCTTCAAAGCTCTTTTCAGCTGATTGATTGATATTTTCTTTCTTTCTATCTTCATGACAAGTTGAAGTACTAGTGTTTTGAGAGTTAGACTATTCAAACACACAATTCATCATTGGTGATTAAACACCATTAACTTTCAATAACCATTTTTAGATGACACTGTAATGAACAAAAAAAGGATAATACAGCCACTGTCAATACCGACGGGTCCAAAAACGACCGTGGTGTGGGACGGGTGTATATTTTATTTATCTATCTCGGAAGTTATATTGTTGTTGTTGTAGCGGCAAAAACATTCCTGACATAATTTTGAGGAATGGTGCTGAGTAGACAGTCGTCTAAAAACCCGGGTCAGTTCCGGTACCGTTTACTTAAACCCGACTGTCGTGGGAATGGATCTCGAAACCTGTCTCTCTCTCGAACCAAACTCAGCCAATATCTTAGAAGCGAAAATACTAGACAAGCTGGCCTTACCGACGGTTTCAATCAACTCCAGCGTGGTCAATAATTACATTAACGCTGCAAAAACACCAGCAGCATAACAGCAATAATCCATCATTCGGCTTCACAGCAACAGAAGCATTTTCGGCAACGCAAAATCAGACAAGTTGGCCAAGCTAGGGACCTCTTTGGACGATTCGGAGGCAGACTTAATATCATGCTCGCTTGAAACGCTAAAAAGATAACTTTTTACTCATTTTGAACATATATGTAGCTCCAAGCTGATGAAAATCAATAAGCGTGTGGAGCCCAAGTATGATAAAATTAGAATTAAGGATTTTTTACATAGGTCTAAACATAGTATTTACGAAATATTTGGAACCCATCAGGCACCAAGCGCATAGCTATTCACAAAAAGCATAACAGATATATGTATATACTAGAGGACCCGTCCACGCCTTACTGTGACTGACACATAGATAATACTACTACTACTATCTATATGATTTCTATTAGTTAGATTATAACTATTAGTTAATGAGATATAGCATTTCTGTGAAGAAAATTTTTACAAAAAAATGGATCATAAAGCATTTCGTGTGTTAATAAAGCATTGCTTTTTGGAGGAAATACTGAGATTTGCTAAAATGGAAAGAAGAGAAATTAGCACCGAGAACAATGACGACCTAAAGAGGCGAAAGCTCTGTGCAAAGTGGATGCCTCGCAAGTTCATAGTCTAACAAACCAGTAATTGTCGTAAAAAGTAAATGACATTAAAATGTTATTGTGGGATATCCATAAGAGATAGACATATACCATCGCGGAGTTTTCTGTAGACCTTTTCAATGTGTACAATACTTAGTACATTATTTTGATAAATCTCTTAGCGCTCAGCCTGCGTTTGCAATGTAAGCGGAAAAAATGTAATTATTTGTTGTAAATTAGAAACCTAAAAAATAACAGTGTTTCTCCACTATTTAATGGATGTATTATACACCTAAATCGCATAAAAATCCCTTGCGTAGTTTTAAAGATTTAAGGGGTATTTTGGTTTAGAAGTCCGAATTTTAGGTTTTTTTGACGCGATAAAAAAATCGAAAATTATTTTGACTATCCATTTTTTTACATGCTTTTTATTGATATTCTAAGAATACAAAACATAAATAATATAAGAAAAAAATTAAATTAAAAAAACTGCAGGTCGGCGAAGTAGAGACTGATGAAACAATGGCTTGTCCTGGTGTGCAGGATATAAATCCTTTCCGTGAGCTAAAATGAAAATTTATGCGAAATCCGTGAGAGTAAAAGTGTAGTTATCGCACTACGAAACGTTTTTGAAAAAAAAATTTGTTTACAAAATGTTGGAGGTTTGAAAAAAATTTTTCGTATTTTCCCTGTTTTTTTGTGGTTCGGAATTTTTTAAAAATAAAAAAAAAATCTTTCGAAAGCTCTTCGTAGTGCGATACTATAATGTATAAGAAAGCTCTGTGTAAAATTTCATGTGAATCGGTTGAGTAGAACTTGAGATATCAACACACCGTTTCTAGAAAAGTAGTTATGAGAAAAACGAGTGTAAAGTTTGAGAACTAGTCGCGCGCAGTCGGAGTCGGAGTCACAAAATGAGCTGTAACTCGGAAAATGATTAGAATTTCGAAAAATCCTCTTAGGGACATTTTCTTGAAGGGTTATGCTATAAAAATATGCAAAAAAAATCGATGTTTTCGAATTTCTAAACCAGAATACCCCCTTAAGCATACATAGGGATATAGGGACAGAGAAAATTGTTTTATACTATGTAGTGATTCGAGCGCAACGATGAGACGAGAAAGCAAGATTATAAGGGTTCTACAATAGTACATCAAAATGGGCATCCAGCGCTAATTGAGCGAAGGTGGCAGCACTCCTACCTACATATCTACCTAATACAAGTATAGCATAATATCCTGTTCACTATTTTACCACATAAAAACAGAAAAATACGCATGTAATATCGTGCCACGGTAGGAAATATTAAAATCACTACAAAGCCAGTTCCACATAGAGCACCTTAAGAGTTTTAAATCGGAATCATCATCTCATACAAACATAATTGCATACAATTTGTACCCTTACACTCGCAGCAACACGCTACCTTTTCATAGATTTTGCAGGGCACAATACCCCGGTGGAGTCTTTGTGCCTCAAACCAAGTCAACATTTGTCTCCATTGTACGCGTTCAACTTTGTAAAGCCGAAATTTCTATTCAATGCGGCGCTGGTGAGTGGCAGCGCAGCCGATTCGTCTGCTGCTTACCGATAATAATTGCCAATTTGTAAGTAAAATTCCTGGCAGTGCTTCAGTACACCTAATTGCATTATTTCATATTGTACTGTATAATAAACATAATACATAATACTTCATAATAATAATCGTACAAATGCAGCATAAACACCGTTAAGGTACTTCGTGCATTGCGCACGAGTGTGTGGGGGAAATAGAAGTGAAGGAGTGAGAATGAGATAGAGAGGTATGTAGTAACAGAGCGGGTGGCTGGAAGTGTATGAAGGAACAAATGATTGAATGAGTACAAGTGTGTGTGTGTGTGCTCACCTCTTTAGTTACTTTTGGAGGTTTTAATATTTTCGACTCCTTTTATGTGTGCGCATGCATTACAGCTCGGCTTTTATTGAGTGCAGACGCCGTTTCGTTGCTTATCGTGCAAGCCCTACGCTGTTTGTATGGTGAGTAATGGAAATGAGCTTAAATATTTAAGCCGATTGCGTTGCTCCTTTCATTGCGAAAAATTATCAGAATAAAAAAATATAAATAAATAAAGTTGCAAAGTACTTATTCAATATTATGAAGCGAAACAGCAGTCGCTGAGAAATTACCTTGAAATAAAGAAAATCGCTTTTAAATAGTCGGTTAATGCAAGTTAAGTAGAGATACAGCAACAAAGTTTCGTACAATAACATAGGTAACGTGATTTCGAAGAAAAATAAGAAACAAAATGAAGAAAGAACATGGACTTCGTCTGCACCGAATCTATAATATCCTCACAGCTGGATTTCTTTTAGCATATAGTGTATAAAAAATCTTTATCTTGATTTTGATCTAACAGTTTATAAGGCAGTTATAGGCTATATGAGTCGATCTGTACAAATTCTTCGTAGATTGTACAGTTGTCTTGGGCAAAAATCCTTGTCAAATTTTGTTTAGACATCTCGTCAAATAAAAGAGTTCTCCATACAAGAACTTTAACTTTTATTGTTCAGTTTGTGCGACGTACATTTATCAGTATCTAAGTTTCTGCAAAATTTCAGATCGATATTTCAAACACTAAGCATCTAGTTCAGGTATGTATAGACAGATTGAGAGACGAGCATGGCTAAATCAACGCATGCTGATAAGGTTCAATCAGTTTGTTGATGGTGTGCTTCATTCTTTCAAACAGTACGCTCGATAGAACCTTTTATACGATGTTGAGGAGGCTTATCGCACGGTCGTTGGTGCCATCGGCCCTCGCCGCTTTGTTGTTCTTCAGACGGGTAATTCCTATACCAACTTCTTCATGGTCGAGCAATAGAACGTCTGCTCCATCTTCAATGATTGGGGAATCGCGTTCGACATCTGCTTTCACTGGCATTCAGCAGGCTGGAGAAGTGTCCCCTCTATAATTTCTGTATTTTCTGGGCATCAAACACTAGATCACCTCTGGGCTTCTACAAGAGTATGCTCCGATTTTGAAACCTTCTGTTAGTCGCCACATCTTCTCGCAGAATTGTCGGAATTCGGACACTATAACATATAGCTGCCATATAAACTGAACGATCGGAATCAAGTTCTTGTATGGAAAACTTTCACATTTGACAATGTATTTTCACCCAATTTTGTATAGATTTCTTTCTAAAGTAACAATGTAATCTCCGAGGAAATTGGTCGGATCAGATTACTATAGCATTTCCATACAAACTGAACACATAGTTACTAAAAGAAATGCACCTGTGAAGGGTATATTAGCTTGGGTGCAACCGAAGTTAACGTTTTTTTTGTTTTAGTCTGCAAATGCGTCTCGCTTCCTTTAATTACTTGGAAATATTAAATATGTGTCCATAATATAAGCGAAAATATTCCGTAATTCCCCTCCAAAATCATACTTTTATAAATTTGTATTAGATTTTCAAGTTCAAAGCACAATCTACTACAGCCCTTCAGAGGACTCTAGCTTCTTGTCTTTTACTTGATTTTCCGACAATTGAATTCTTTTCTTCAACCGCTTTAAGCATTTAGTGCCACAACTCCTTCGAGTATAATCAATTTTCCTGCAACAGATTACTAATAAACGAGTCATGTAAACCACTTACGTGCCGTACTTCCTGTTAGTACACGCCGAGAGTGCGTTAAGAGGCGCTGCAACAAAAAATGCGAACTTTCCACACGTTGTAAAATACTCATTAAATGCTGACACTGACGTTAAACGACAAAAATGCTGTGCGTGTGGGGAAGTGTGACAAAGACAAATCACCCCGAACACTTGCGGACAACAGCGAGGCGGCGCATTCTGACAATATTGCAACAGCAGCAGCGCTGGCAGCAGACACAACAAATGACATTTTAAGCAAGTGTCAAAATTCCGTTATTATTATTTTTATTAGCGTGAAAAAGCAGTGCCGGGCGTGTGAGTGTTGCCACTTTGGCGGCCATAAGTTATTATCGCTTAAATCCATCACTCAGCTAGCAAAATTGTGGAAGCTCATTGCGCTAGCGGCGTAAGTGGCTTCGGTTGCCGAGTAAGAAAGCTGCGTGGCAAGTCGATAAGACGCATAGTATATGGAATTGAAAGCTGCTTACCCGGTCACTGCAACGCCTTGCTGCTGATAGACGACGAACGAAATGCTGCCATCCTTTTTGTTGTCTTTGTTGTCGTTGTATGTGCAAATTCATTAATCATGTCAGTTTAGCAATAAAAAATGTGCCACTGGAAATATTAAAATAGCGTAAAATTATGTATATATTTTTTATATACTCTTTCTCTTATCCATACGCCAATGACGGCGCGAAAAATGTGCCGCAAATTAACTTTTTGACAGCTGGCACAACAGCCTGCGGGTGTCAAACGGCAAACTGTGTGACAAGTTACACAATGCTGTCATAATGTAGCGAAAAGCGAAGAGGGCTGTCAACTGCGATTGAAATGAGAGCGGAAAAAGTAAAGATGAGATGAATAGTGATAGAGTGACTCAAGACTTGAGAATGAATAAGCAAAGCGCAATATCATTCGTAAAGAAAAAATAACTGTAATTAATACTAGAAACCTTTTAGCGTACTATATTTTGATCATATAAGTAAATGCCTTCTCATAATTTTTGACTATACTATACTATATGACTATAAGAAAATTTGACATACAGCTGTCAAGTGTCAAAGAAATTTGCTTTGCCACTTCATATATTTCCATATTTTTACGAACTTTATGACGTGAGAAATCCAAAATTACAGAACAAGATTTTCATAAGCAATATGAACCCGTTGTTACTTTTAAATCAACTTTAAAGTATTACTCTCCACTAAAATTTAAAAGTTTGTCTCTATGAGTTATTGAAGTAGTCCAATAAATGATCAAACTAGAGGTCTTTTCGCAATCTTGAGTGGTCATTAAGACTATCTAAACTAAGAGATCTTAGATTAGGTTATGTAGGTTATGTTAGTTGTCCGATCCCTAAACGGGGATCACACCTAGACTGTTACGTGCAGTACTTTGTGAAGTCAGACGAAAATCTCCAGTAGCTGGATATGAGCAAACCAAGTTGAAACCATCACAAATCTGATTATTTGTATATCCGCTATTTCACCTAGATGTTTAAAAGTATGAGGTCCAAAGTAGTCCGTGAGGTATGAAGTCCAAAGTTCTGCAACGAAACATTCAAGGTGGAAGTGTTGAGATGATTCTACATATATCATATTCTTCCAATCAGCTGCTGCAGCTGGCATATAGTAATATGTTCAATCTCACCGCATGAATTCCGATCCATTCAGTGTCTAGTTAGAGCTCCTTGAACCTCTGAAAGATGATACAGAACTTAGTTATGCGACTTTATGAACTGCCAAGTGATAATTAAAGCTCTTTGTTGTTCTTTAGCTAATAGTGCTTATTTCGTTTGCCATGATCGTCATCAAAAGGGGGATCTCTCATCCGAGGCTGTTTTTTCTTTTCATTGGGGGTGTTTTTTTACGTGGCGGGTCCCAAACCCAGCGCACAACCCTATGTAGGGGATGTTTCGCCTTCTCACTTTAGCCCGCCTTCGAACGGATGTTCTTAGGCTGCCCAGAGGAACCTTGGTCAAAGACCGGAAGTTGTGAGCTGCTTGAGCCATGTGTAAAAGAATCGTTTCTGGCCACTCCCAAGTGTATGGCGATCAGAGAACTTTCCTCACTTGCGTGAACTTCTACACATGACTCCATCCTCCCTTTAGCTAATAGTAGTAAAGCTTAATAGTTCTAAGGCGTGAGCACTCTGATACCGAAGAAAATAATTCCACATTTGATACAAAGGGAAAAAGGTATCAATGGTTGAAGGAGTAGCATTCTTTTATTGGTTGAATTGGGGTTTTTCCTGAAGAATGCTGAACGTGTAAATGCGAGGAGGATAGATTTTATATACTTGGTAACATTAGAAGAACCAATACCAAAAGAATCCTTGGTTCTACATAAAAATATAAAGAGTTAGCCATTGTAAGCGAATGAATAACAGTTCCTTGTCAAATATAAATCCGGATCTATTAAAGTTACTTAGATTCGACCATCGGAGAAAACGAGACAAAAGTTCAATTCATCTGCTATGTAGACGAAAGCTTTATAATTATTGTTGTAGCACTACAAAAAACAGTCTGACAAGTTGGCCATGAAATATGTATGTTCGGTTACCTAGGTTACGTAAACTTGACTAGCTTGGCAACGGAGTCAAAAGCTCCGTTAAGCTGCAGTTAGTGTCTAATACTGTCTAAAAACAGCTATGTCAGTGTTGTTGTATAAAAAATGTATGTTCCGATAGCGTGGATCCGACCATCATGGAAACGGAGTCGAAAGATTTAATAAATTTTTAAAAAGCTTTTACCAGATAGCTTTCATAAAATCATAGTCAATCATAACTAAATGGTATCAACTCGAGCTTGCCTGTATTTATTTTGCAGTTTTGCTTCAAATTTTTTCTTCTCAGCTGCGCTCAAAATATAGGTAAAACAACGGTAACGATAAGGGAGAGCAGTTACAACCTCAGCAATTGGTGAGCTGCTTGAAGGCAGAAAACTAAAGCAAATATAACAATTAAATACATAATTACAATTTAATAAATAAATAATGTAGTTAGTACAAGGCATATGAAAAATGCCATTTACCTTTTGGCTCGGGGCTGTCACGCCTGCTGCTAATTATGCCCAGCGGCAGTGGCACTCATCGATTTTCACACAGCAACAAAGCTTTGCTTAGCTTAATTTTCCTGCTTTAAAACAACATTTCCGTAGCATAAACATGAGCAAGTCACCACCGACTACTGCGTTGCCGAGCGGCGCTTCGTTCTGGCCGCACTTCAGCTGGTACTCGTTTCAACCTCGACCAGACATCATTAATGTTAATTAACCAAATAAGCAACTTGTTGCCCTACTTAAGCGTGCGTACAGCAGCCACCAGTCAGTCAGTCAGCCAGCCGAGTGCGCATTATATAAAAGCCAACATTTCCACTTGCCTTCCCGAGCGAGCGTGAACAAAAAAGTTCAAGCCTTACAAGTTATACAATGACGCTGATGGACCGTGCCTGGAGTTTGTGGCGATGGAGAGCGGGCGGTAAGCCACCCTCATAACATGAAAGCGCTTTGTGGCTTTGTGCGAAGAGTGAAACCCTTGTGGCATGCACGACCTACCCCGACCCCTTTTCGTTACGAAGTACAACAGCAGCCTTTGTATTGTGCTATTTTTCACATTTTTCAACATTAATTAGACAAAAGCGGCGCATTTTTTTGTTCCACAGGCACAATGTTCAACATAAAGTTGTTTAGCATTAATTCATTTTTTTTTTCACTTTACATGCACAAAGTTGTCAAGCTAACCTATTTAAGTGCCCATGTCAACTCGGTTATTGAGCTAGACATAGAGTTGGCCAATTGGCGCTGTACAACAACCACTACTGTGGCGCGTTACTTGGGCACACTAATTAAATCGAGTTTTTAAATTGTTTAAGAGGAGAGGGAATGTTAGAGGCAGAAGAGGAAGGAGAGTGAGAGTGAGAGAGATAGAGAAAATATAAACATTTCACAAAAATTAATACTATGTTTGAATGTAAATTAAAATTATATTTTAAAGCTGAAACTCTGCAAAAAATAAGAATCTCGGAATAGAGACACCTCAACAATAATCTAGTTACAAAGAAGAAAAAATAATATTTATAGCACATAAATGTCTCATAGAGACGTGAAACATGCTAAAACACTAAATTCGAAACAGAGTAATAGAACAGTTAAAAGTTCAAAAGCTCGTTCGATCATACTTTTCTTTGAAATTGTTCTTTTAGACGTCATACAAGTTCCGAATTATTTTTAACATTAAATTCGAACCAGAATATAAATCAGTTAAAAGCACAAAAGCTCGTTCAATAAACTTTATTTCAAATTTTTCTTTTCGACGTCATAAAACTTTGTTATAATTTTTCACATTAACTTCGAAGCAATTCGTAAATGCAAAAAGTTAAAAGCTCAAAGGCACGTTCGCTCACACATTTTTTTTAAATTCTTCTCGACTAGGAATGAGATTTCAGCTTGAAACCGAGGCCGCATAGACTTATTGTTCAAACAATTAGTCCCACACAGAGTAAACTAGATATTTGTAGAAGTTCTCCTTTCTCTATATAGACATTTAAAGCCCTTCTAAGCTTTAATACTTTATTACGACGAACTTGTTAAAATCTGTTTACTGAATTCAACTTGATCTTAAAAACTCTAAGTCTTTGAGATTTTAAATTTTCACCAAATAATCTGCTTACTACTCCCTTTCGCCTTCTTTTAGATTATTTTGTTCACAAAAAAAGCCCTGACAGTTCCAATTGAATTGATCAAGAAACCATGCTTGCTGTAATTACTATAAAAAGTCTAAACTTTTAGCTCAACTAGCAAATACGGAAAAGCATTGATTTTGAGCGTCTTTAAGTCACTCTCCTAGTATTCTATAAAACGAATTTTATGACACTTGTATTCAAACTTCCATTGTAGTGAAATTGTATATTATAAATATTTTCTCCATTCATCAAATTTAACAAAACATACCTAGAGAAATGATGAAATGGTAAATCAAAAGATTCTTTGAAAAAGCTCGAAGCTTAAAGCTCAATTACAAAATATAAATTAAATGAAAAATAAAATATATATAGTACTAACCATAAAGTATACAGATTTTCTGAACTTTCATTTCAAATTAGAAATAAAAAAATAAAAATTGGAAAAATAAAAGATCGTTGCAAAAAGCTCGAACCTTAAAGTTGAATTAGGAAGTAGGAATGAAATGGTAAACCAAAAGATTCTTATAAAATGCTCGAAGCTTAAAGCTCAATTACAAAATATAAATTAAATGAAAAAATAAAAGGATCATTACAAATAGCTCGAACAAAAGTTTAGTTAGGAAGTAGGAATGAAATGGTAAACCAAGAGTTTCTTATAAAAAGCTGGAAGCTTAAAGCTCATTTACGAATTAGAAATAAAAAATAAAAATTGGAAAAATAAAAGATCGTTGCAAAAAGCTCAAACCGTAAAGTTGAATTAAGAAGTAGGAATATTAAAGGTTAATTATGGAGAATTATTTGCCAACTTCTTTCATTCAGTCTATATATATATCTACTAATAACATAATTTAGTATGCATTTAGTTAAGCACTAGTTTAGGATAAAAATAACATAGCCCATTGCTTTGATTATTAAGCTTTTTCCAATTCCCCAGCATAAAAATTAAGCTATTAAAACTGTATTGAATGAGTTAACTAAAAGCTCATGTTGAAACCAAATTATTTGAAAGGTATTTTATGTAACTTTCTCAGGTAGTTAGTTAACCTGCGAAACTTATTTTGAACTTTAGAAACATAAACTGCAATACATTATTCGGATGGTCAATATTTTATCGAGCAGATTTTAACGACAAAGCGGGACACAAATTAAGCTCGCATAACAAACGGCTAAAGTTGGTCGGAAATCGTAAAAAAATGTATACCAAAGCTTAGACGATACATTCTTATGTAGTTAGGAATTCTCGAACTGAACTTCACAAAAATTGTTTGTTAGCTAAAAAGTAGAGAAATCGGAAGATACGCGTATATCAACGTAAAGCCAATTTTTTTTTTATAATTTTTCTTAAACATTATACATAGCAACGCTTGGAGCTTTTTAAAAGCACGCATTTTCACTCAATTCTCTACAAAAATTATATTTGCGCAATATGTTGTAATTTAAATTTTTATTAATGCGATTTTGCAATTATAATGTATATATGTAGTGAATACCCATAATTTTTTATTGCTTTTATCACCACTAGAAATACTATGTAAATACGTAAATAAGTTTCATGAAAGCTTTAACAGCTTTTTCTTTTTTGTTGCTTCAAAACAAACCATTTAAAATTCCACACATAATCTCTATAAAATATTTTCATTATTTGTAAATCTTTTAGAAATCTATATACATACTATACATACTATAAAGCATAGCAATATAATGTAAAGCACTGAAAGCACGCACTTTTGCCCACAAAGCTTCCATTAAAACGAGTCATGTGTAAGATTTTTATGCCAACAAATTGCAAAATTCAATTTGCCTCGTCGTGCATTGTTGTTGATTATTGTGTTAGAAAATATTAATCCCTTCTGCTGGCATTTATATTTATGCTTGCATGTCCATGGCCTGTGCGCTGCCCCTAATATCACATGAGTTGTTGTCTGTAGAAATTGCTCAAAAGGTGCTCGAACACATTGTTAGGCGCTCAAGTGTAAAAACTTTTGTAAACTAGAGGAATTACGATGCTTGAGGAATTTATTTTGATGTTTTCATATTTTTATTCAATAAATAAATTTGTATAAATTGTTGTAGGAAAGCAAGCACATCAAGGCTACAAAATATTTCTGCGTCTTATAATAGAAACTTTTGTTTGAAGTTTGACAAAGCAGACCGTTTTAATTGAGTATACTATTTCTTTAAATATGATGGATCAATACAGAATTAAACAAAATACACTTGCCAGACATTTCAAAAAATATATGGCGTTATGAAAAAGTGAACAAAATTATTGGAATAGTCAAAAGATATATGTATATATTTATAAATAAAATTAAGCTCTAAAAACTTGCTTACAATTATCTTACTATCTTAAATTGCTGATATAATACATTTGCAGTACGTCTACTGCTACCTTAGTAGCAGCCACTTATAACTACTACAGTGGACCGGTAGCCTAAGGCTAAGATTTATGGAAGGCTCCTTACAGAAAATTCCGCTTCCAACCTTTCCTAGATCTAAACCTATTAGTAAAAAAATCTCCCCTGCGACCAGCGGTATGTTAGCAAAGGAAAAAGGCTCCAAAAGTAGTCTCGGCAAGGCAATGATCCAAGTTGTAGCAGGAGAGAATTTCGGCGTATTCTGGTTCGAACCTCTTCATATGCGCCTTCCCTTAGCCTTAAGGCTCACTTCGAAGCTGGAGGCAGCATTCTCCACGGGCGCTATGTATAAAATCACATATTGTTCGCAGTACACCAGAGTTGCTTATGAGAGCTGCTCTTTGACAAGTTCAAGCTTCTTAGCAAGTGTAGCATTTTCGAGCGCCTTACACCAGACGAATACCCCATACAACATTATTGGCTTGACTACGGTTTCGTAGAGCCAAAACATCACTTTTGGAGAGAGTCCACACTTTTTCCCTAAACAGCAAAGTAGAGCAGAGTATTTTTATTGGATGCACAGTGCAATATTATTCTACAAGTTTGATGATTTGATAAGCCGCCAAATTAAATGGAAGTTTGCAACTTTCTTCAGAAAACTGCAATACGGTTGGAAATCTATACATATATTTTTTAATAATATTTCGATTTGTTAATAAAAATCTAATGAAATTGGATGTTTACATCATTTAGAAATATCTTTTTAAATTTTTAAAGCTGTAAGATATTATTTTATTTTAGAAGAAGATGCTGGTCGACGTTACCGCTCCTAAGTGACTTCCAGTTGCTTTTGACCCAGAGTAGAACGCAAAAGATAGTTCAGCATACTTGCTCTTAGGAAAGTTAATTTTGTTATTACATTATCCAAAAGGCATTCACCAGCTAAGGTTAAAAGTTGGGAAAGTTGTATGAAGGAAAATGGGGTGGAAGCATACAGGTACATTCGCTTTCATTGTCCAGCCTTGAAACAACTCGGCAGTCTTAACCTCGGCGAACCAGTAGACATAGCCGAAACTTAAAAATGTCTGAGGGGCTTAAAGATCTTTGTCGATTTGTAAGGATCTTGTGATATAATAGGTTGTCAAAAAAGTCTTGCGGTATTTGCGCTAGTTGGCGCTGAAAGCGCGTAGTTCTAGTTTTATTCGTCGCATCGGGTCACCTATACCTGCTATACCTTTTTGGAAAGTTCATTTCACGCGCTAACACGTGTTTGATTGATTGTCGTTTCTTTTAAGTCATTCGTGAGTTATAGCGTCGCAAACATGGAGCAAAATAAAGAGAAAATACGGCATATTTTACAGTACTACTACGATAAAGGCAAAAATGCATCTCAAGCCGCCAATAAAATTTGTGCAGTTTATGCACCCGATACAGTTTCCATTTCCACCGCACAACGATGGTTTCAACGTTTACGTTCTGGTGTAGAGGTGGTCGAAGATGCGCCACGCTCCGGAAGGCCTGTCATCGAAAATTGCGATAAAATCGCTGAATTCGTCGAAAGAGACCGGCATAGTAGCAGCCGTAGCATCGGTCAAAAGCTGGGCATGAGTCATCAAAAATTCATTTCAATTTCAATAAAAAAAAAAATTCAATAAAAATACCGCAAGACTTTTTTGACAACACATTATTATGTAGGAGTTTTAGGTCCCTGTTGGGAACCTATTTTATCGTTGATTATTGTATTCTTTAATACTGAAATGATAAACCTACAAACTTTGTAAATATATATACATACACCACATGTACGAGTTGTATGTTTGTTTCGCCACTTTCAAAGGTATGGTGACTTACTAGACGAGCAACTTGCATGCCAGAAAATTGATTATTCAAACTATGCAATCATAGAGATGGAGTGTATTAAATGCCCCGATTAAATTAGACAAATCGCAGCTGAAACAAAATTAAGCGAGTGGCGTTTAATGAACTGTAGACATGCAAAAGTCAAGCGAAAGCAGATAGCACCGGAAGAAGACGAGAAGTGCCATAGTAAAGCTTTAAGCTGCAGAGGGTAAAGCCAATGGCTTCACTTGTTGAATATTTGGAGTAATTATGTAATTGAAGGCGATGTGCTCAGGAATTAGTTTTGGTAAATTAAATGAAAATTCCATTTCGGCATCTCATATAATCGGAAGTGGTAAATTAAGGAGTATATTTGATTTTTTTTTTGGCTATGCGCTTTATGAGTATCAATTAATCTATATGCATGTATAACTTCATACCAAAAAGTAATAAAAAACCAAGTTCAAAACACCTTCATAAGCTCTTTAAAACCTGAAAATCGTTTTAGCATCGCCTTCCGGCCACAAAAATTTACTAACTTTACTCTGTAACGCCTTACTAATCAACCAATCTGCTTCGTCTCATTTGCAGGACCTCCGACTCCAGCACACAGTTGACCACATCGGCCGTGCCGCCAGCAACAACACTGAATCAATTAAAGTCCACAACGGCTACAGCGGCCGCAGCAGCAACAGGCAATGCGGCACACAACAATAATAATAATAGCAACAACAACAACTGCAATAGCAATAACACAGCCGGTAATCGACGTCTGCCATTCTGTGGTTTAGATTCCATTAAAGGAAGTGACAGTAATGGCATGGGCGATGGTGTTGTTGGTGGTGCCACCAATTTATGCTTCGATTTGCATGGTAGCAACAGCGGCGGCATTAACACCAGCAATCGGCACACTGGCGCTGGACTCGGCGGCACACACGATGGCGTTCAACATCATGATAACATATCAGAGCAATTTCACTCGCTGGATGCGGCAGATAGCAGCTGCTGTGGCGATGAACAGTTCGAGGATGATATGCAGGCCTTGTTGCCGAAATGCAAGCGTTACTCGGGAGATGAACTCAGTCAGGTAAGTCTGAGAGATTTTATTTGGTTTGGTGCAAACGGTGGTATATAAATAATATATTTGTAATATAGACGTTCGAGAAAGAGAAAGAGCAAGAAAAGAGTTGAATTCAGTATAAGATAGTTTGTGTATAACTCAGTGAGAAGTATAGCCACTCACTATTCAATTTTAACATGTTTAATGATTTATACCAGTTTTTTGTTCTATTCGATGCTCTTCAAAACTAGTCGCATCGATGATTGCTTGTATGTTGGTACTATCTAATAAGAGTGTACTCGTATATTGATTCTAGCTGCTTTCATTGCTTTAAATGCAGCACCGTGACTAAATGCTTATGATGAAAGTGTTTTCACACATAATATATATAATTTAATCGAGTTCTATTCGGCACTTTTATGCGAGATAAGTGCAAGTGCCGCTCTCTTGTTGAAAAACTTATGAGCGCGGGCACATAATTATTGGATGCTAACAAAATTATTTGGATAAGTTTAAAGCACGAGGGTTTGCATAACACTCAGTAAAGTGCTTGTCTTTACTTTTTATGCCAGTTTGAGTGAGTTATACCAGTTTTCTTGGATAACACTCAGTAAAGTGCTTGTCTTTACTTTTTATGCCAGTTTGAGTGAGTTATACCAGTTACTACGTTTAAGTATCGCTACACTAAAGACAACATCAAAATTTTTTCAGTTTCTTCTTTAAAGTTTCGCCACTCTAGGTTTTTGTGTCGTTGATTTTTTTATCCCTAAGTTTTTGTTCCAGTTTTAAAGTTGTTTTATACCAGTTGGTTTGATTTGTTTTAAGCGTAATTTTTAGTTTCAGTTATTTATACCAGTTGCTAATTTTTTGCCTAAGTTTTAGCGGTTTATACCAGTTGGGGTTTCAATTTATTATTCTTTGAAGTTTTTGTATATCTCATTAAAGTGATCGTTATTTAGTCTCCAATTTTATGCCAGTTTTAGTGGCTTATGATTTTTAGTGTTTTTAGACCGAATTTTCAGTACTTTATACCAGTTGATTTTTCAATTAATTATTCTTTGCAGTTAGGGTATATCTCAGTAAAGTGGTAGTTTTTAGTCTCCAATTTTAAAGACAGTTTCAGTGACTTATACTAGTTGTTTTTTTGATTCGCCAATTCTTGAAATTTGTGCATATCCCATAAGTGGGCTTGACATTTTATATATATTTGTTTATGCCAGTTTCAGTTATTTATACCAGTTGTTGGTTCTTTTCGCCTAAGTTTTAGTAATTTATACCAGTTGAAAAAACGATTTGCTATAATGCGCTATACCTTTAAAATTGTGTTTAGCTTAGTATTAGTGCTTGTAATTTACACGGTATGTCCTTCTGCCTGTTTTGGTGAGTTATACCAGTTATTTTTTCATTTTACATTTCTACAAAGTTTGTCTTAGCATGTATCTTATATGCGTTCAGTATTGATTTTAGCTACATTTCATTGTTTTAAATGCAAATACGCTGAGCTCCAAGATCTATTTATGCAACAAAATGTCTCTGCAATCCGTTTATTTGGCTGTGTCCTTTGGCGGTCCTTTGAGCAATGCAAATTTCAAGGTAAATGCGCTTTTCTGCACTTAAACAGCTTACTTACTTTGCTTAAATAAAAGCTATTTACTGCAATGCATACAATTTTCAATTTCTTGTTTGCGCATTTCATTGTCGTAATGGCAGATTTGCTTCCTTTTTTCGCCCATCGTGCGCTTACAAGCGTCTATACCCGAAAGCACTACATTTATTTCCACATTTCGTCTGCTTATTTGCATAGAATTTAAATAAGCTGCTAGCGTACGCGGCGCTGCCACTACACCAGCAGAGCCAATGTGTTATCCTGCAAGGACACGCGCGCTTTGCCGTTGTCCACTCAGCTGACAACACGCTTGGGACTCACTTTCGCTTTGATTTGTGCTTTGAATACGATTGCCAGTGGAGATTTTACTTCTTTTTCCTGGCGCAGAGCTATGCTTCGTTGATTTGTTTGTACTTTACAAGAAAATGGCAAAAAGGATTTCCCGCTTAGATATGTATAGTTGCTCGGCAGGTTTATTAATAATTCATTATTTTTGTTTGCATTGATTTGCCGACGTTTTTTCTTTAATTTTCTGGGGTTGGAAGCACTTGAGTAAATCGATTTTCTATTTTCTAGCAATGATTTTCATCTTCTCCGCTTTTTATTGCATTACCCAAAGGGATATGAATTCACGCATACATATAGTCATAAATACATAAACACATATGTACATAGGCGTATATATTAATATCCTTTCTACTCTCTTATCTGTTTTGTGTGTATTTCAATTCCGCATCGAACGCAGCTGCTACCTTGAAAATTGTCAGCGTATCATTCTCATATTTATTTGAGTAAACAAATTTATGGTTTTCATTTCAAAGCGCCCCCTTTGATTACACGAAATGAACTTCCAGCTTACCCTATAGTATTTAGCTGTCTATTTGCCATAGCTTTTGGGTAATTGCGCAATGCAAATATATTAAAGACGAGCAAATAATACACACGCATACACATGTAAATGCAGGCATACATACAAACATTTACTAGTTGTATTTTTAAATAAACACAGCAAATGATACTGCCAATGAGTCTGTGTAAATACAAAATCTGAAAGTTGTCTTTGTTTTCTTTATTGTGAGAGCAATAAATCGTCTGCAGTGGCTGCTGATGTAAATGCGGGAGCTTCAAATTTAAATACATAACTATATTTAAATTCAATGAAAATCAAGAAATAACTTTAATTTCAGTTTCTCCGAAGATTGCTTTTGATCCTTCAGTTTGTATGGCAACTATGTGCTATAGTGATTCGGTCTGAACAATATCTTCGGAGATTGTACCGTTATCTTAGGGGGCAATTCTTGCGAAATTTGATAGAGATATCTTCTTAAAAAAAACAAATTCCATACAAAAAATTAATTTTGATCGTTCCGTTTGTATGACAGCTATATGTTAAAGTGATCCGATCTGAACACTTTTTTCGAAGATTGTACCGATGCCTTAAGCAATAAACCTTGCCAAATTTCAGGAAGATATCTCGTCAAATAAAAATGTTTTCCTTACAGGAGCAGGATTTTGATCTACCAGTTTGTATGACAGCTATATGCTATAGTGATCCGATCTGAACTATATCTTCCAATATTGTACCAATGGCTTAAGCAGTAAACCGTGCCAAATTTCGGGAAGATATCTCGTGAAGTAAAAAAAAATTTCCAGATGCAGATCAGTTTGTATGACAGCAATATGCTATTGTTGTCAGATCCAAATAATTCCTTGCGTAGATACTTAAAAAATTAATTTAATTTCTTAATAGTATAGAGATTTTATTTTACTTTTTAAAAATTATTGGCAACACTGTTATAAACTTTGTTTTATATAAAATATCGCCAAATACTTTTCGAAATATTTTTTTAAAAGCCTGACCGACCTTGTTTAACATCTGATTTTTTATTGCGATTGGTGGTAACTCTATTTTATAATATGTGTGCCGATATTAAACAGTTTGAGGGAGAAAAGACTTCAATTTAAATAAAGTAATTTTATATTAAAAGAAAATATTTTTATACAAATTATTTTTTTATTTTTTTGTAAGTAGCAACACAAATTTACAATATTACTGTTAGGCTGTGCCATATAAAATTTATGAAAAAATTTTCACAAAGTGGCAACTCCTTATTTTTTTTAATTCGTCTATATATTTCTAACTAAATGAAATTATATAATTATTATATATTTAAAGTTTACACATTTCATTTTTCATTATACTTTTCTTTTAATTTTTTTGAGTCTGGCAACCACTGTGCCAGAAATTGAGCTATCTAAGACTCTGATATGTTGCTGAAATACATAACGTTAGCTCTTATTCCGGCTACACACATTTCTATTACTGCAAATCACAGATTCCGTTACGTTACTCCCAGAAATTGAGATATTTACCCTCAAGCAAGCTGAAAGAACTCAAAGCTTCAACAAGAAAGCAGCCAAATCCACTACTAACATCTGCAAAGTGACTAACACTAAGCTGCAATACACAGCTCCGCTTCTTTTCAATTTCTCTAAATGCAAATAAATAAGCACCAATAACAACAACTTCAGCAGCCAGCAAAGGCAAAGTCATAACAGCGCTGATTATCATAAAAGCCGTCGAAGCTACTATACACAGGCGTGCAGCTCAGGCAGCTCATGTGTACCTTGTGAGCTTTGAAGATTTATAGCATGCTCTTAGGCGCTTGGCAATTTAAATAGTACCGTTAAAGTAAGTTTAGTGCAAAGGTGTTTTGAAAATCGTTTTGTAGGTTAAATGCGTGCATTAAGTGCCATAAATCCCGCGTTGCTTAGGGGAACTTAATGGTTTCGAATTTAAAGTAAAGTTTATTCTCGAAATGGCGGCTAATATGCACAGAGGAGAGGTTAGAGTTAGACGTACTCGTAGAGGAGTGTTTATATCATGAGTAATATTTTAAATATGTAATAGAAAGAAATGTACATATTCGAGGAAAAAAGCAGCGAAGGATTAGCTATGATGAATTATGTTGTAAAAGTAGTATCAAATCACCCACAGCTCAACTTTGCTTTATGCTTTTTTCTTTGAGAATTTTAATTCTGATACTATTCTGCTCATTTAATTGAGCTCTCAAAGTTTGAAGGAATCAAAGAACCTTCTTAAATGCATCAGATATCTTTTTCACCACACTTGAACGTTAACTGTCAATTTATTTAATGTTTAATGTAAATAAACGTAAGTTTTTTATTTTTTAATATGAAATTCAACTTTAAAAATATGAATTTTTGTCATTGAAAGCCTTTATGAACTCACCATATACATATGTATTTTGTTCACCACACTTTAACATTATCTGTGCATTTATTCCAACAACTAAATTCATAAATGCAACTTTTCTCTTAAAAGTAACGTATTTAATACAGAAAAATAAAAATTGTATCATAAAAAATTTTAAAAAGTGCGCCTAACTTTTTCACCACACTTCGGTACTATTTGTCAATTTCTTGGACATGTTATTTCGTAAATGAATAATATGCATATACATAATGCGAAGGAGAAAGCAACAAATAATGAGCTATGGTGAATATTGTTGAAAAAGGCCTAGTGAATCACTCACAATTCAACTCTAAACCTGGCTTTTGCAACTTGATTGCTAATATGTATTATTTCTTTCTTTAATCAAGCTTTCCAACTTTTAGTTTTTATTATAAAAAACCTTTATAAATTTACCAAATATTTTTTCTCACCACACTTGAAAGTTAGCTGGTAGCTTTCAACAACTTTTTCCTAATAGTATATATTACATATATATTTTGAGCTTTTATCACAAAAATACTTTATAAATTCACTTAGTGACTTTTTCACCACACTTGAGTACTATCTGTCAAATAACTTGACAATTATAGGACATAAATGCAATATTTTATTACAAAGATAAACTTTAACTCTCAAATTGCTTTAATTTTTATAATTAAAAAACTTCATAAACCATTCTTTTTCCCCACACTTAGCTTACATGTGCCAATCTATTTAACCCATCAAATTTATAAGCGCCATTTTTCGTAAGATATTTTAATTTAAATCTCAAATTCTAGTTTTTTATCATTGAAAAACGTTCTTTAAATCAATAGATATCCTATTTCACCAAACTTATCCACTATGTGTCAATTTTTTTGACTATTAACTTTGTGTGCAATTTGTTTTTTAATAAAAATAATGAATTCACCTATTAAATTAAATTTTTTTCATTAAAAATGTTTAATAATTTATTTACCACACTTACCCGTTATAACTCTATTTATTTGGAATATTAAATTTTCACATCATGAGAAGAATAAAGCCAACAAAAACAATTTAAATTAAACAACGAATTAATGAATAGAAAAAATGCGAGCGAAATGTTTTTTCTCCTCACTGCTATGGTGAAATTAATTTTGCATGCAAAAACGCATGAGAGCGCAAAAAACGCCCATAAATTTATGTTGTCATCAACAATTTGAGTGACAACAGTTCGTCAAGTCTTTGAGTGGGAGTACACATGCCATTGACATGGCGGTGGCCAACAAAACCAACAAAAAAAATAATAAAAAACTGCAACGAGTAAAATGCCTAAAGCGTTGAAAATGAAAAACAAAAAAAGAAAACGAAAATGCAATTGTTTTTCATCGTCAGCAGTATGCAAAAATATGCAACAGTAAAACTGCAAATGCTTAGCTAACAACAAAAAAGTTAACGAAGGTATAGAAAAGTTAACAAAAAACACATACAAAACATAAAAGGAAAAACTCGCAATTAAAGCTGTGTTGCCTTGCCTGCATGGTAGTTGGTTAGTGTTGTGACAATGCGGATGTCAGCGCCTACTACACTCTGAGAGTGCCATCATAGTATGGGAAATATTAATATGCCCACATATACGACCATCTCTATATACATAAGTATGTGTGTGTGTGTGTGTTTGTAGCACTAAACCGTCAGCAAATTCTGCTTAAAAAGCAGCGCCGAGTGAAATTTATGCGACAAGCATATACGAGTATACAGCGTGTGCTCTACTATATGTATAAAGCAAATGCAGTTTACTCTAACTCAGCACTAGCTTTTAGTAATAGATGCACATACATAGTATATGTGTACATATGTGTATATGACTGCATCGGACTCAGTGACAATAAATAAAAGCGTCGCTTGCATGAAGAAAGTCAAAAAACAGACACCGTTACTTGCGAAATGTGGTTGCTTTTCCGTGCTGTTGATTTCTGCGGAATGCTGGAATGATGCTAGCATACTTTCAGGCGCACATTGCACTTTATGTGACTGGTAAATGTTATAAAGCGAAAATTAAATAGTTAAAGCGACAGGAATAAATAAATATGTTTAATGGGAAAAAATTAAATTAAATTATATAATAATAAAATTATAAAAAATTATGATAAAATATAATTAAATATATTGAAATGAAAATAAAGTCTATGAAAATTAATATAAATTAAATAGAATTCAATAAAAATAAAAATATTTTAAAACAAAGCAAAATTCAATTAAAAAAATAAAAATAAATAAAATAAAAAAAAAATAAATTAAATTAAATAAAGTAAAATGAAATAAAAATAAAGCAAAATAATATAAAATTTTATGAAATATATATCAAAACAATTTATATAAAGCCAAACAAAAAAATCCATAAAATGAAACCAAATAATTGAATAAAATAAAATAATAAAAAATTATAAAAAATTATTAGATAATATAATTAAATATATTGAAATCAAAATAAAGTCTATGAAAATTAATATAAATTAAATAGAATTGAATAAAAATAAAATATAATAAAATTAAATAAATAAAAATATTTTAAAACAAAGCAGAATTTAATTAAAAAATAAAATTAAATTAAATAAAAAAATAAATTAAATTAAATAAAGTAAAAATAAAGCAAAATAATATAAAATTTAATGAAAATATATATCAAAACAATTTAAATAAAGTCAAACAAAAAAATCAAAAAAAATAAACAAAATAATAAAATAAAATAAAATAATAAAAAGATATACAAAAATTTAATTAAATATTTTGAAATGTTATGATTATAAATAAAATAAACTAAATCAAATATTATTAAAATTTAATAAATTTGAAATTTTTTTTTAAAATTAAAATAAATTAAATTATAAAATTTTTATTTAATTTAATAACAAGAGTAAGGTCAAATTATAAATTAAAGGCATAAAATGTTAAACACAAAAAATTATAATAACTTTAACCAAAGTGCCATAAACTAAAAAAAAATATTTCTGATACAACAAATTTTCAACGTCAAAATCAGTTGCTTATGAATTTATGAACTATTTTCATTAAAGTAATTAATTAATTAAAAAAGTATCAAGTAAAGTTTTCCAATTATTTTCGTTTATGATTGACAAAAATTAAGCTTTTCCATTGTTTTAAAATTTAAGTATTAGTTAAAGACGAAATAAATTTAATGAAAAAAATGATATTTGAAAAAAAATTATACTAATAAAAAATATTAGTAATATATAAAAACTCGTATATAAAAAATAATGTAATTCAATTAATTTCGGAAGAAAAATATTAAATATGTATATACATATGTACTTATGTAAAATGTCATAAAATAGAAGAAAGAAAGGAGGCAAATGTAATAAAAATTAGTTTATAGAAGCTCTAAAATAATAAAAGTTAAAAACTAAAAAACAAAAAATTAATTAATAATAATTAATTTATTAAATAAAATAAATATTATTTAAATTTAGTAATATTTTTAATTTTTAATTTTTTTTTTTTAATTTTTTAAATTGTTTATTAATTTTTCAATTAATTTTATATTTTTTATTTTTATTATAATATTTTATTTAAAATAAATTCGCATATTTTATACATTTATTTTTTTTTAATTGCTTATATAATATAAATAATATAATTAATTTAGTAATTAAACATTAGGTAAAAAAAAATTTAATTAAGAAATAATAAAAATTTACTTATAGTTCATTAGTAAAATTAAATTAAATTTATGAAGATTTAAATTATGTTAAAACTTATTTTTGAAAATTTTTATCTACCAGAAGTAGAATCCACACTAAATTCAAAACTTACGTCGAAAATCTGTTTCTCATTTACCCCACTTTCACTAACATGTTTTGAATGCATGTGTACACACCAATGTACGAGTATGTACTTACATACATGTATCATATCGCACACCGCAATTTGTCTTTACAAGAATATATCCCTTTCCGCTACCTTTATACGCATATTTTTCACTTTCTTTCGATACCTTTTTGCCCGCTTTCATGCGCTACTTCAACGCATTTGCTAAGCTTTCAATGAGGCAATTTTCGACATAAAGTGCATCCCCGGGGAGCATTGCCGCATGCTGCTACATGCCACACTGCGCACTATCGCGCGACAGCAACGCTGACTAGTGCCGCACATAAACGCAGCAAGGTGGCACACACATCAGTTTTTATATACATGCATAAGTGGCGCATAATGCAGAGCTTTCAAAAATATAAATACACATAACCTCACTTGTGTGTTTGCACACTCAAAGGCGACATGCTTTTCGCGGAGTGCAAAGATTTTTCATTTGATTTTCTTATTTCTTTCGATTTTTTTTCTTTTTTTTTTTGTTTGCTTTATAATTTATTTGCCACATTTGTGCGTGAATAGCTTTTACGCTTCCAAACCACTCGTCGTATTTCAATTGATTGTTGCTGCTGTTGCCAATTTTGCTACTCCTACTCTACAAATGGCAAGTGTGTTGCTGTAACGGTTATTGTTATTGTTGGTGTTATCGTTTTTTGTTATTACCAATTTCATATACACTGTGGACACATTTCAATTTACATTCTTTTACGAGCACCACATTCCATGGATGAAAAAATAAAAATATATAGCAGTCGTGTAGCAAAGTTCGAACGCAAACATTCTCATACACATAAGTATGTATGTACATACACATTTTTAATAAAAAATTCTACTATGAACTTATATGAAATCAAAATCTTCAACGTTTAGCACCCTTCGAACGAAATATCACCAAATTACCCCAAACCTCTTTACTAAAATGATATCTACTTACATAAGTATATGTTTTATTCTACCAAAAAATGATTGCTGAAATGCCGTTAGATCTATGCTTAGGATCAATTAACACACATGACATATGATAGTCAAGCAGCGTAGGATTAAAATAGTTTTCGAAATGTTCATATGTAATTCAATATTTAATTTCACTCGCAGCTTTTACTTTATCACTTTACTTTAAAACTTTCACTTAACTTTAAGCTTTTACTTGACCAAAAGTTTCAATTTGTTATAGATTTAACTTATTAAAAGCTTTCATTTAATTAAAGCCTTTAACTTAACTAAAAGTTTTAATTAACTAAAAGCTTTCAATTTATTAAAGCTTCCATTTCACTTCAAGTTTTCTTTTTCTAAAAGCATTCTAAATATTTAATTTCACTCTAAGCTTTTAGTCTACTAAATCTTTCACTTCGCTAAAAGCTTTCACTTGTTTAAAAGCTTTAAATTTATTATAGATTTAACTTACCTAAAAGCTTTCACTTTATTAAAGCTTAATCAAAAGCTTTAACTTAACTAAAAGTTTTATAAAGGAAAAGCTTCAATTTCTTTAGATTTGCAACCTTTCTTTTTATAAAAGCATTCTCACTTCACCCCAAGCTTTTACTTTATTAATACTTTCACTTTACTAAAAACTTAACTTACCTAAAAGTTTCATTTTATTAAAACTTTCATTTAATTAAAAAAAAAAACACCCAAAAGCTGAATTTTAACTTAACTAAAAGCTTTCAAGTTATAAAATGGAATTCACCTAAAGTTTTCTTTTTATAACATGAGTTTCCACCTCCTGAGCTGAACTTTGAAAGCTTTTGGCAAATATATATCGATATCGAATAAATTAGCAAGTTAACCCGATTATTTATTAAATATAGCTCTTGCCATAGCATACAACTAGCAAGAGCTTACACTAAGCTTTCAGTACTGTTCAGTTAACCACTGGTTCTTTCACTGTTTTCCTCAAGTTTCTAAATGAAAAGCTATAAATGATCAACAGTGCTTCATATAATCGTATAAAAAGATCGTTTAATTATCTCGAAGAAAGTTGTTCTTAGTGAAAGGCTCGTCTCATTCCAGTACTGGGACAACGGCATTAATATTGTATAATTAAGCCGTCTTGCAACCTTTTTCTTGAAGTCTATTTAGGGTGTTATTCTTCTACTTATTCGTGATTAAGAAACTCTGTTTATGACATTAGTCAGTAAATCTCTTCACGGTTTGAAGGTGTAACGAATGTAATGTACTCGTACTATACGAACCGATATGAATTCTGAATAAAAAAGAGCTCTAATATAAATTATTCCGAGAGAAATTGATATATACTTATACGTATTTTAAATATCTTGTTAAATGTCAATTTAAACTTTATTATCCTTCAAGTTGAGCTTTAGGGTTTCCAAAAAGCAAGGTTATTCAAGGAAAACATCTAGTTTTGACATGAACTGCGTAAAATTCTTCAATTTAATGGAACCGAAATTAAATTTATTCCTCGTGAAATCGAAGTATGTACCATAAATATATCGCAGATATATTTTCAAGAACTAAAAACATTTTGAATTTAACTTCTATGATGGTTCAAGTTGAGGTGATGTTCCAGAAATGTCGAGCTATCCGAGTCGAAAATTCATGAGTTGGCGTAAATAAAATTAGAAAAATGTATTTCTATTCATTTCAGTATTGATTATTTCGCCCCGATAAAGCTGAATTCTTTTCTAAAAGAGTACCATAAAAAGTTCTCTTTGGACATGCTTTATCGTGCGAATTCCGATCCCACAATCATTGAGAGCTTTAAAACTGTCGATAAAAAATGGAATGGAATCCGTTTTCAGTCGATCAAAGAGATAAAACAAAATTCGCGGAAGGAGCTGGATGCCATCTCAAAAAGTGCTTATGAAAAGTGTTTCGAGGATTTAAAAAATCGTTGAATAAGTGTATTACATCTCGTTCAAATTACTTTGAACTTTGGGAATTTGTATGGCAATATTTTTGTTTTTGCAGATGCAAACCTTAATCAAACTTTATGGCAATATTTAAAAGCGAAAAATGCTATCTACTATACTACTAATTCTACTACATCTAGGTTTAAAAACTGAATTAAAACTAGATGTATTCAACTTTA
This sequence comes from Bactrocera neohumeralis, assembly GCF_024586455.1. NCBI lineage: Eukaryota > Metazoa > Arthropoda > Insecta > Diptera > Tephritidae > Bactrocera > Bactrocera neohumeralis. The sequence goes on from NC_065922.1 coordinate 64,946,714, forward strand.
ACTAAAGTCTTTTTAAATTGAAAGCTCTATGCTTTACCTTTTTACAAGCTCAGCACTCGTTGGAAAGAAAATTCTATCAATGTCGACAAATTAATTGGTCCCCAAAAGATTCCAAAGCAATTTATCAACGGAAAATTTGAAATTCGAGCGGAAATTAGTCAGTTATCTCATCAATGTCAACTAAAACGTAGACAAAGACATGACGAGAGTGATTACAACATAACCTCAAAATGTTGATCACACAAAAGTAGGAGAATGTAACCCTTCCTAATGACTTCTACCGAAAATTAATTCGTGCGTTCACGAACAGCATCATTAATATTGGCGGCGACATGTGGTAATTTCCTAAAACAAGGCATCACGTTTCGTAGCTAAAACATTTATCAAAATCAACGCACACAATTGGACAATGCAGAGAATGACCACACAGAGCAAGGTAGGAAAGCATATATGTACATAGCTTTCTTGGGTATAGAGGAGACTACTAGAATGAAGTCTTTGTATGTTTGTATCCTCAAATGAATTGCAACTCACTTATCCAGCTCAGTAGTTGCCAGCACTAGATGCCTCCGCAACCTCTTGGTAGCTACTTCCGCCGCTCCAACTACTCACTCTCACTCGTAAAATGACTAATTTGCGCCCAGCTGGTAGGATACCGAATTTGACAAATCAATTTAGAACGTAATTTGATATGCAAATAGCGAAATTCAGTTGCAAAGTGTATTGTTGCAATATGAGTAAGTCGAGCATAAAAGGCGTTCATACGAAAGGCCCACAACAGCACGCCGTACAGGCAGGATGAGAGACGGCAGGCAGTTAATGGAAATGTTGTACAGATGTATTGTGTATGTAACGGTATGAGCGAAACATAATGAATTCACTCATTTACGCTTCAGTGACTAAATACAAATACACTTAGCTGTACACACATTTCTAAGAGCATATGCGAGAGCAGCCCAGGCAATCAAGAATAATAAGCGCCAGCACGAATGAGGATAATAATGAGTATGATGCACGTAACGTATCTATACTCATACATATAAGTATGTATGTGTGTACAATATGTTGATATGATATCTTGGAACTAATCTGTCCAAATTGAGCTATTAGTGCAATAGATCCCGTTTTTTGGGTTTCTGACTATAAAAAAATTGTGTGAAATAGTTTTAAGGCATTTTCGAATATTAGTTCTCATTTACTGATGCACAAATTTTAGTTATAAATATTCGGGATCCCGAAATTGTTATAATTATTGTAAAATTTTAAAAATATACCTAGCAGTTTGTCAAATTTCACATCCCGAAATTTTTATAATTATTTTAAGGTTTTGAAAGCATTAACTTTAAGTTTTTGCAATTTTATCGAATTTTTATTTAAAAATTTTAATTTAATTTTTCGGGAACCCGAAATTTGTATTCTGTTGCTTAGAAAATGTTGTAGAACAGTTTTTATACATTATATTATTAATTACTGTTTAGTAATGAACAAATTCTGAATACAAATTTTCGGGATCCCGAAAATTTTATAATTATTTAAAAAAATTTTATGCATTAACTTTTCATTTTATCAAATTTTGATATTACTATTAAGCAATTTAATTTAATTTTTTTTTTTTTTCGGGATCCCGAAATTTTTATATTTTTTTTTAAATTTTGCAAGCATTAACATTTTATTTTATTAACTTTTCATGCAATAAGAAATTTTAAATTTAATATTTCGAGATCTCGACAATTTTTAACAAATAAATTTCTTCTCTTCCTGCATCTTAATTTTTATGAATATATTTTTTACATAGGTGTATTAGAAAATATCTCGTGTAATTTCAACTTTATATTACTCCCTCACCGCCTTACCAACACCGGCATTCAATCAGCCTCACACACTGGAAACCTAATTTCAAAATGTTGCAAGCAATTTTGTCTGAATTAAGATGAAATGTTGACACCACTAAACCACACCTCCAATATTTACCTTCAGCATTAGTATACTATAAGCTTGCACTTATGTGGCAACTTCACTTTCATGCTATGACATTTTTAGATGGCATCTTATCACAAAGTAATCACAGTATTCATTACTCCTTATAGTGTAGGGTGAGTTTCGATGAAGTGCCACTAACAACAACAGATAAAATTTAGTTCGAAGCTTGCTCTTTACTATGCATAAGTGTGTTGCGTGATCCTTGTAAAAATTCGGTCCCAAAGGAAAGAATCATTAGTATGTGTACATATTTTGCTTTGATGATAAAAAAGAGCGTCTTAAGAGCGAAACCCACATATGGTTTACTATCTTGGCTTATCTCTTTAGTTGGATAGCATTGCTAGCAGATGAAAGCTGCAACTTTTTAAAGTTCTCCGTCGGTTTATTTAAAACATGTAGATTTTTTTATTGTTTTAGAAAGCCTTTCTAAGGGATGAAAGTGCCATTTTATTTATACAAAGGATAGATTTTTGACATCTTTCTAAACACTTTTCTGAAAAATTAAAGCTAATACTTTTAAAAAAGCTGGTAAAATTATTTTGTATCGGCTAATGTTTGGAGATCTTCTAGAAAGTTTGGCTAAAAGATAATAATTTCGAAAAAGCTTAGTCAATTCATACACAGTGTAGAGTTTTGAAAAAAAAAAAAAACTTTGAAGAGAGCTTCGCCGATTTATTCGCATATCTTCTTTAAGAACTGAAAGCTTATGATTTAAAAAATGCCTCACAAAGCTATGTTGAAAGATAAAAACTTGTGCTTTCAGTAAAGGTTAGTCAATTCATTCATACACAGTGTAGAGATTTGAAATATTTCAGAAAAGTTTTCGAAATGATGAAAGCTTATGTTTTTAATTGAGCGTCGTAGTCTGTGATATGAATGAAGTCTTGTTTTCTTAATAAATCGGATAACTTTAAGAATCTTTGATTGAAGTAATGAAAAGCAGACGAGTTCTGCAACCATTGTGGCTATCAATGGCTGCATCTTCGAATCATTTTGTTACTACTTAATTGCATATTAAAACTGCCATGACAGTACTTGCAATATAGGTGTACAGCCAAAACTTTTACCGAAACTTCTCTTTCACTTCCATGGCAAAACCAGCCAGGGTATTGTTTAAGCGCAATCAAAACACCGCAGACTTTCAGCTTGTCTTTCTTAGACGTTAGTCTTACTGATATTATTTTCCTCTTATGCTTCTAAGGTTTAATGCTGCAGCTGTACCCTTTAACTTTATTATCTGCTTTGTTTTGCCACATCGCTGTCAAGTGTTTTATGCACGTAAATTGCCAAAATTCCCGTCACTTTGCGGAAGCTCTTAACAAATGTACAACAACACAACACATGAGTAGTTTATTCTAACTACAACAAACTAAAGCAATTTCACTTTAAAGTATTTTACAAAATGGGCGAAAAGTTTTGGGTGCAACACAAGCACACATTGGCTTACGTTTGTCTGCAAGCAGAAGCTAGTTTTCATATTATACAGGTTTGCCAGGAAACGGAAGTGTCATTTGTGCAAGTAAATATTTGCGACAATACGTGACTTAATGGGTTGATTGTTATCTCTATTTTATAAAGTTATAAATAATTATGATATTAGCAGAAGTCTTTGTGAACTACTGAGTAGTGTTAGCTTAGGCTCTGAAGGTTCCCACATCTCTTATGTGTGGAGAGTGTCGAGAAGAATGAATGTGGAAATCTTAAACAAATGTTTCTGCCAAAGTTTTTAACCATTTATAGAACTACATATACACTTGCTCAAAAATAAACTTCATTACAAAGGAAGAAACGAGCAGATTAAAGTTTAATACATATTTACAAGAGCTATACTAACAGCATGTATAATAATATTACAGCGCTGACAGCTGCTGAAAGTGTTTGTAGAGCGGTATTGAATAAAAATGGCAATATTAAATAAAGGTTGATCCATTTCGAGGTTCCTCTCTTTTTTAATGAAAGAACGCAGAAACTTTAAATTTAATGGGAAATGTTTAACATTCTTTGGCATATATTTTTTGATGATTATCTCTTTCAAATGTTGACCGCGACTACGCCTCAGTTGTCCAGCCATTGAGTCCAATGACTCGTTCGAGCATTTCGACTGGTAACTGGCGTATGACACGCGTGATGTTTTGCTCCGAGGCCTAAATCGAAGCGGGATTGTTCGCAAAGACTTTAGACTTTACATACATATGTATGTCTACAGGAAAAAGTCCAACAGTATGATATCACACGATCTTGGTAGCTAATCAATCGGCCGCCGGAGTGTTCTCGCAATAAATCCATTGCTTGTTGCGGTGTGTGGGAAGTGTCGCCGTCTTGTTGAAACCAAATGCCGCCGAGATCACGTGCTTCAATTTCAGGCATCAAATAGTCGGTTCTCATGGCGCGATATTCGGTCGAATATTATCCAATAATGATGCTGGGTCTCAAAATGGGTGATGGTGTTGCGAATAGTACGAGATTGGAAGTAGTAGTCCTTCCTTGTATTAGCCGCTCGCAGGTGACTCAATATTCCAATAAGAAGCTCCACAAATTATCTACAGTTACGAATTTTTTGAATTCTCGACTTAAATTCCATAAAAAACATGAAATATTAGGAAACGAAACTCGATAGTACAGACCTTCAAGTTCACGACTTAAATTCTCGAAACAGAAAGGAAGTTAAAATACCTTAAAGCTTAAAAACCTGTTTATATCATGAATAAAAAAAGTTGATTCCAGTTGGCATCTCACTTGTACTGCTTATAGCACTGGACCGCTTTGAGCCGATCACAAATTTGTTGATGCGCCGTGATGCTCCTGATTCGCCGAAGGTATGACATGGAGGAGAAGTACCTGGACCTCCATCTTACCTTCTTCCATACAACTTTGACTATATTCATCCTGCCTATTGGACAACGTCCAGTAAGAACTGCTATGAAGAAGAACTTCACAGTTGCACAAGATCTGGTTCTCGACCAACGTCAGCTAAGCGTATGCGAAATCGATAGATCCAGTGCTAGAACGGAATTTGACAACAGACATCCAACTCTTTAGTACTCCGGTTTTAACGGCTCTCTTGCTAGCTCAACGGCTTTGCAGTGTCCAGCGATTCCGCTATGACCAGGCATCCAAACGATTCTGATAATGAAATAGTTATGACAAATATGAAGGGAGGTTAAAAGAAATTATCTAAAGCTATGAATGTTGCAAAACATATCCATAAGATTGATACAAAAGACTATATTATTTCTTATTCATTGGCAATCCAAACGGCTTTTATTTTCATTAAGCAATATGAGTTTTACCATACAGCGGTCAAGAAAGAATTAAGTCGCCGGCAAAAAGAACATCCAATCAGGGTTTTGTATGTTGGGAGTATATTTCTATGAAAAAATTTCACCACTGTCCTTAAAGGACAACGGATCAAATTGTTTGGAAGTCATATATTTGTAATTTTGCTAAAGTGAATCGTCTGTAAGCCACTGAATATTTTATGGAAATTCCTGCAAAATATTTAATAAACGTCTAAATTTGACTCACTGAATGCATAGCTTTAACAACAAAAGGTTTTGAACTCAGCTGCATTCGTACTAACAACCTCTGTCACCCTTGCAACTTACAACCTCCTTTAAAATGCAAAATATCCAACCACAAAATTTAAATTTAACTTGCTCTGCGCTCAGGCATCAGCTGTTGCATCAAAAGTATTGATTTCCACAGCAGCCACAATTGCCAAAGTGCCATATACGTACTTATACATATATGTTTGTATGTGTGGCATGTTTCGCTTTCATATTCATTTACCGTCTCGTTTGAAGCGAGCAGTTCGATGCTCCATTCACATTTATGAATATTCAATAAAACATGAGCGATAAAAGCGTCTGCTGTGAGACGACGCACAGCAGCATAATTGCGACAGGCAACCTTATGCATATACATGTACATATATATACATACATATATGTATATGTGTATATATAGAACTGCTAAAGGCAACAGCCAGCTGAGAGGGCAGGGGCAGACACAAGCCAGCGTGGGGTGCTAACCTAACCCACGCCTGGCAGCAGGCTGTAAAACAATATCAGTAACACAAGTGGGCGGGCAGACAGCGCTAGACCAACCGCCAGACGGACGTACAGACAGACAATCATGAGCAACATATGCGACTGATATTATGGTATTTAAGGTGGCGAGGGTTGACGCAGGGATGAGCCCACATATGTATGTATGTATGTGTGTATATGTTCTCCAAATGTCTCATATTACAAGCGGCAGATTTCACAACAACAATAACGTTCATAAAAATATGCCAGCTTATTTGGTTGGCTCTTGTAAACAAAGCTCATATCCTGACTACGTTTCCCTGTTCCTGATGCTTTCTCTTCTTTCCTTCGCTAGTATTCTTTTTGCTCGCTTATAGACATCGTTATCAACTTTATTAACGTCATTACTCATTTGTTATTCTACCGACACATTTTATTGCCTCATACATATAAACCCTCGGCGCTGTAGCGTTTCGGCAGCCTGTCAGCCGGTCTACTTTGACTCCGAACTTCTTGTAGTAAATATTTTCTCTTTTTATTTTTTTTTACTCTTCCATCTTCCGTCTCTGTAAAGCTGTAGTTTTCGTTGCACTACAGCCAAGCTGCTCCACAGCTGACCTTCTTATACTTGCACTCCACCAAAACTACTAATTCCACGACATCAATCTGAAAGCCTTTGTGTCGCAACGCTGTGCTTCCTGCACAGCTGAGTTTCCCACACAAGCTCCAGCTCCAGTAAGGTCTAATATGCATCTACTCTAACTTCAAACCACTGCTTGCGCCCTTTGATGTTCAGCTCTTTGTCGCTTCATTCACACCGTCAACTCTCAACAGCGCTCGGCTCACAGCGTGTCTCTGCAACCATTCAATCGTCTGTCTGTCTGTCCGTTTTGCTTGCTTGTCCACTTCAATATTGTGTTGTCACCACTGACAAGTCCGCACTAATAATGTACGAAATCCGCAATTGCCAGTGGTATGCGCCTATGTGGACTTCGAAGCACAGACCACCCAAGTTCTGTATTCCTTCTTCTAATCTATTTATGCAACAATTTCCATGCGACACCACAAACTAGACGCCGGTACACACGAACATGCATAACATACTCAGCCAATACAACAACAAAATCACCCAATACACCGACAAACTCAGCAGTTGACTGCTCACAGTTAATGGGTGTGACTTTTTGACAGCTTCAAAGTGTCCAGTTTCCTGTTGCTCTTGTGGTTTGCCGGCTTGCGTACCAATTCTTTGTGCTGTCACCAAAAAAAGAATGACTGCCCACAATACACTCTGGCATGTCTATATTCCATCTAAGTAACCTCGCCTCCACCTCCGCCTCTGCCCCCTTTTTGACACCACTCTTCGGCGTCTTTTCGTCTACGACTAGTGTTTTTCCTTTCGCTTTCTACTTCTTTTTTATTTATCGCCTTGTCTACGTTTTTTTGTTACCTTCCTGTATCCTTTCGGTTAGTCTACATATTGCCTGCCTGCTTAGGGTAGTTTCTGTGTTGTATTTGGTGTTTTGCTAATTCGACTTCCGCTTCGTCTATCCGCTTTGGGTTATGCTTGGATTATGTACCACAATTTTTGGGTTTTAGACACCAGCATCATATAACGGTCGTTTTGTCACAAAGGCAAGACATTTTGCGTCATTAATATTTAAGTTTGTTGTGTCCTTAATAGTATGTCATTTTGAGGGCGACCATACAATGGCCTTGCGATAAAATCGGTAATAAACTCTGTTGACCACTTAATCCGCCAGATGCCTCAATAACGGACGAAACTATCCGTTCAACTTGTCGGAACTTATAAAATATGTAGCAAGTAATTTTGAAAATACTATATTGCCACATTGTCAAAACCAAATTACTTGATTCCAACTCAATTACACTCAACAGCTCAGCTCAGCTGCGGTCAAAGAAGTATATATCGTTCAAATCTCAAAAGAATGTTATTCGTTTTAAAGTAAACTTTGGCCAACAAATATCAATTGAAGAGTTTAAGTTGTTGGAGAAATATTTACAGCTCATACTCAGCAAAGAATTTGCAGCGAAAACTTATTCATTTTTACGCTATTGAAAGGTTACCCGACTTGAATATGCCAAGCGATTTGCGGGTCCATAGTTTGCAAAAACTTGATCCTGGATCGTCATCGTGGAAAACAAATGCAGATTGAGTCAGTATACATTCATTTATACGACCTGTAGAAGTATGTTAAAAGAGACCATTGGATAGATTACTTTGGAATAGACCAAAAACCAATACAGCCTGGTAGTAAAAGAATTTTGAATTAGCTTTACTTCAGGTATGATTTCTTGTTCATATATGTAAAAGTATTAGATAAGTATATTAGAATGCTTTTGAGTCGGTTACAGTGGCCAAAGCACCACAAAACATTTCATGAGAGCTTCGTTCTGGGATATGAATTGAGTACATTCGATCCTAGTCAATAAAATTTCTCTCCTGATTAAAGAGAACTTAATTATATCACTATTTTGACTTTAGTCATACTCCGCACTAGGCAAATTTTCACATTATACATGAAGACTGTACCCAAAAATCCATTAACTGTTCGAAAGTACCGAAGAGTAAACATTAGCTACCATTTTTGTAAACGTCTACTAATTTTCATGAAATTAGGTTAGATCGCAGGACTGATGCTAAACCATGGATCTCACATGCACTCCTAAAAGTTGATCACCTAGTTTATCTCCTAAAAGTTGATCCAGACCCAGATACTCATAGATCAGCCAAGCGTTTTGAGCTTACTACAAATTTCTTAAGGAAGTTAGTATCTATCCTAGCCACTTCACTAGGTTCACCGAAGTTGTGTGTACCGATATATTTTAATCTCAGTATGGCAATAGGTGGGCAAACGACTACGCCAAGTGACAGCTGATTCCACCTCGCATTCCTCCAAACAGCTCTGGAAAAGTGCGTCCACAATTGCGGCGAGTCTGACTTTGCTAAGCGGAGAACCTCTTACGGAGTACTGTGGACCAGAAGTAGAATACAATGACAATGACAACGGAAACCCGACTCGCTTCCAATCGGACGCAATTAGGCTAAGGGTGCACTGGCAGGCAAGCTCATCGGCCTTGCAATTTATCGACGACCGCGTGTGATCGTAAGCTCATACATTGTCTAGATAGATAGATAGAAGATGCTTTCCCCGCGTCTGCAGGCTGCTGTGCAGTCAATTAGCAGGTATTCTGGTATTTCAGGCTTCCTGACGCAGAACCGGCAATTTACGCAAGAAACTAAGCCCATGTTGAATAAGTTCTTTCTTAACTTGTAGTGACTAGTGTAGAATGCGACAAGTAGTCTGAATTTGTACCTAGGGAGGTTGATTACATATTTAAAACTGCTGAGGTTGTAACCCCCATTAGCAACTTGACATGGCGCATACCTTGGAGTTGTTGAAAATACCTGTATCTGCTTACTCTTTCTTCCTTGCGGAGCAATTCCTTTATAGTATGGGGATCCACTAATGAAGGGGCCTTATCATGTTAATGGATGCTGCGAAGCGGGCGAACTCATCAGCCAGTTCATTCGCGGCTATATCCTTGTGACCGGGCGCCCAGATGAAGTGCACTTGGTTACGTCTGCCTATGATCTCATAGGCAGAGAATGCCGCTTGACTATCGCTATGTATGGTTATACATTCATGGCTAACGAAATAAAGCTCTCCTTGCCCAGTGTGGAGCGCACAGTCAGCGAGCTCTAACCCAGCATAGCAGCTATGTATATTATCGGATTGAATGCGTACCTCCCTGTAAGAAGCCACATTTCCGCTTGGACGATGTTACAGTGGTCCTAAGACCGGAGTTGATGGAGTGCACCCGACAAAAGAAGGACTAACTAAGCTAGATGGAAAATTTGTAACCATGATTAGTCTGTTCAGTTTTTGACGCAAAAACTTAAAAAAATAAAACAATTTCTGCAGATGTTTCTGATTGAAATATCAAAAGCGCCTATAGACCATTAAATGTACAACAAAATTATGAAATATAAAGCAAAAAAGTAAACAAATCTCATAGGCAGCATTGGCAACTCTCAGTGCCTATAATTGATGGCTTTGATGCTTGTGCATACTTTTTTATTAACAAATAGTAAAAGGAGAGAAAAAAGAGCGAAATATGCGCGCCAAAAAATGTATAGTATTTCATTAAAAAAACCGTTACATGTCTGTGCATATTTTTAGATTTAATGTTCTTGACAATAAACAACTCCGAAAGCTTGCTATAAATAACTACAGCAGACAGCCACTGTCGACATACAAGTATATAGTGCATTTATATTTATGTGGCTATACATAAATATCCCGCTGCCATGAGCATTTCACCCACACAAGCCCTTAGTTATATTTGTTTGTATGGTAAACTGTATTTTATTTCATAGACTAAAAGCAAAAACGTGTCTGAATATGAAATCTGAGCATGTCTATGCAAAAATACGCAGTCAGAAAGGAATTAATCATAGTACATATGTATATATGTATATATGTGTATGAAATTTGGAAAAAACCGCATGTTTTGGAAAACTGTTGACAGCTGTCATATTACTAGTGCATCCATCAATGGCTGACAAATAGCGCCACGCGAAACAAAATACTTAAGCTGGCGATGTGTTGTAAGCGGGAGTTAAATAATCAGTTCAAATTTGTGTGCGTTAAATTAATATGCGGAAAAATGAAAGATTTTTGTTTTAAAAAATTCCCATACATACATATAAAGTATGTCTCTAAATTAAGTTGTTTTAAAGTAGGAATAAAACGCATATCATTTAATGCTATGACCAAACAAATTAAGTAGTTTTAATAGTAGGAATAAAGAACCTGGCTTCGCTTGGAATCTCCAATTGGCGCCACCTTGCGAAAAGTAGAAACAACCAGCGCGCTGTTGTTAACTCGGCTATAACCGCGCCAGTCAAGAAGAAGATAATGGCTCCAAAAATATTCCAGCCGAGAATCCCTATTTTTACAGACTTTTCGCAGCAATATTGGTCGAATGTTAGCAATAACGCGCCAAATATTTCCTTTAATGACGCCAATCGTAATGGGCTTATGTGCATAGACAAGCGATAGACTCACGACACGATATTATGCACTCACCAAAATGGATGTAATGTTTGTCATACTTGTATGGCAAGTTGTTCGAACCAATGATCGTACACTTCAACATTCTCCATTGCCATTATGGCCGACTTTCGTTTTGCAGAAATATGGACCAATTATACCCTCTGGCAATGTAATACTACTGTGCCCAAAAAATTAGGTGACATTGTATTTATTTTGAAAATTCTTTATTTATTCTTCCAAATCAATTTCATCCCCTTCAAAGTAATCCCCTCCCGATACAATGCAAGTATGCCAACGGATTTTCCAATCTTCGAAACACTGGTTGTAGTCACTTTTCGGGATGGCCTTCAGTTCCGTCTTCGCTGCGGCTTGAATCTCCTCTATCATATAAAAACGGTGTCTCCGGAGCGATCTTTTGAGCTTGGTGAATAGCCATAAGTCGCACGGCGCCAGATCAGGTGAATACGGTGGTTGCGGAACGATATGGGTTGTGTTTTTGGCGAAATGATCACGATTACGAGGGCAGTATGGGATGGTGCATTATCGTGGTGTAAAAACCAAGAATTGTCTTTCCACAATTCCGGCCTTTTTAGGCGGATAGCGTTACGCAAACGACGCATAACGTTCAAATAATATTCCTTGTTGACTGTTTGACTGGAAGGAATTCATAATGCACAACACCACGATAATCGATGAAAACAGTCAACATGATCTTGATTTTTGAGTGACTTTGACGCGATTTTTTTGGTCTCGGCTCTCTTTTGGCACGATATTCGCTCGATTGATCGGTTGTTTCGGGGTCGTAAGCATAGATCCAAGTCTCATCGCCAGTTATAATGCGTTTCGTGACACCCTGGTAGTCGGAAAGCATCGTTTCACACACTTCAACGAGACGCCTTTTTTCCAAAAAATTCAATGTTTACCAGAAAAATTCAATTGGTACCAGTGGAGATTTGACGCGCTTGACATCCTTCAAAATGGTATTGGCTGAGCCTTTCGATATGCCAACTTCATCAGCAAGGTCTCTAATTGTTAATCGGCGGTTTTTCAACACCAAATCTTTGATTTGTTGAACGTGAGCTTCGTCGGTTGAGGTTGATGGTCGCCCTGGACGCTCTTCGTCTTCAACACGTTCACGGCCGGCTTGGAACTCACTATACCACTTGTAAACATTTTTTTTAGACATAGCCTCATCACCAAAGGCTTTCTGCACCATCCTCAACGTATCCGCAGCAGAAAATTGATTCCGTTAACAAAATTTAATGCAAATTCTTTGCTCAACAAATTTCGTCATCGCAAAAAGCGAAAAACTCACTTTTAGCAGCTCACAAACCGACAGGTATCTCAAACACTAATGAATATTTTGACATGAAATTTGACATAAATGTGACTGACAGTACTACTAACCTAAAAAAAATAATTCTCCAAATCCTTCGACGCGCGCAGTTTAAATTCAAATGTCCTTATTTTTTGGGCACAGTAGTACACCAAACAGTGACTTTTTCCGGATGTAATGGCGTCCCACGATGCCTTGTGGATTATCATCTCTCCAAATGTGAAATTTTGTTTCTTAATTTTTTTATAAATTTTTTATAAAATAAACGAACAATAACCGAATGAGCATTTCGCCTAGTTCAGTAAATACTGCCTCCTGCCGGTAGTAAATAAACACAAAAAACTAATAAAGTTCAGAGCAACCGCTCTTATTTTACTCTGACCCTTTCGAGAGCTAAGTTCCAAAATCTTTCGGAATGAATCTTGTGATTGCGTGGTTCAGTTCCTTGGAAAACGGGCGCTCGCTGAAACTTACAGACAATTTATTGCAATTAGAAACAAGGCAAATAGTTCTCGACTCCATAGTAATTTCCTTTCTTCAAAATCTAAATCTGAAAGTAAGTTTCAAACACCAGCGCTAATAAATTGTCTACTATGGCAACACTGTATTTGGAAAAGTATGGCCTACACATTATACAAATGAACGCGCGAAATCTCTATGGAAACACATGAGTATAAAATATGTTGGGCGACAAGAGACAGAGAGAGAGTGAGAGTGCCTACATAACACTTGTGTCATTGACATATAAATTATGCAAAGAGCTGCATATTGCTGTAACAACAACAAGTGGCAACAACTATGATGACAAAAGTCGTAAAAAGTTTTAGTTGCCGCAAGCTTTAGCCGGCTAGAAATGTGGCATCGAGTTATGTTGACAAGCAGGCGACACATGGGTCTGTATGTATAAATGAGTATAGTGTATACTAAAAGTAGTGTTGCTGACGCGTCTGTTGCCGCATTAAAGTTTCATTTTAGTGGCGCATAAATTCTCCACTGGCCAGCTGCCACAGAGGCCACAACTGGTGGCACTATTAGCGGCGCTGATGATGCAGCAGCAACAGCTGTTGTTGTATGGTTGTTGTGTGGCGGCAACATACTTTTGCTACTCACACGACCGCCCTGAATCTCGAATACCTTTCTTCGCATCTTCAGTGGCTGCGCTTTACGTTGCTTCTTCGCGACTGCGGCAGCTCATGCCACCAACTCACGACCCGCTTATGTAATGGCGCTGTGGTTTTTCGCTGCTTCAACTACAACTTGCCGCAAGCAGTAGTGGACATTGTCGTTGCGGTTAGTGTACACCGTACACCGATTGCTTCAATAATTTATGTTGCATGTCGCATATGTGCAACATGCTTACAAAACGGCTGGCTGTCTGTAATTTCGGTGGTCGAAATGCCACTAATATTGTTTGCGATTATTTTTTTTCGCTTGCAAAATACCGTTACTGTTGTAAAGTGCAAATAGAAAAACATGCGTCCACATGAAACCTTTGCACCACTTTCACCCATTACACTTTCAAAGCATTTGTTGCAGCATTGCGGTTGATGCCGCCACATGTCGCACTTACAACACTCTGGGGATGCATTGTTGACACGCGCGCACGGTGGCAGACATAAAAATCGCTGTTTCGCCATTTGGACGAGGGAATTTCCTGTTGCCAGCTGCAAGCAGACCGGAACCAGACGCAAACTAACGCGCCGCAGTGCTGCGCGCAACGCGCCAATGCCGGCCAGACAATCAACAAATTGTGTTGAAGGTTCAAGCGCAGCCACAACAACAACGAGCGCCCAGATAAAAATGCGCGCTGCCAACTATTTGTCACAAGTTCAAGTGTGGTCGGTGAGGTGGTGCCTTGCCGACCCTGCTACAGTGGCCTTCAAAATGCATGCAAGCGAAAGCGCGGCGGCAGCAACATGTTGTCTATGTCACAGCATTTTTCTTGTTTTGTTTATATTATTTTCACCTGCCGTTGTTTACCTTAACGCCTGCAACTTAAGGTTCAAAAATATATATGTATGTATCTGCTTCTTCGTATGCCACTCACCTTTGCCGTCTGCGTAGCGATTGCCTGTCCGTTCGAATTTTAGTTTCATTTGCCAAAGTGCGCTTGCAACAGTCTGTTGCATTTGCAATGCGACACAAAAACTTTGCCGTGCACAAACTAGAAGCGGTATTTATTTATTAACGCCGAACTGCTGCCAAATTGCTGGAGTCGCTGGCTTCAGTGGTTGGAGCAAATCGGTGGCTGCGCTGCGGCACTCTATGTTTCAAAAGAGAATTTGTACCAAAAGTAGTTTCTGAAAGTGCCTTGGCGCTTTTGTTGGCATTTACAAATTGCGGCATTGATGTGCGGTAGTGCCTAAGCGTAAAAGTACCAAGAGGGAAAGTTACATTTGCAGTAACCTTGAAGTGTGTTTCCTTAAAGAAAATACAAAAATTGTATAGATTTAATTATTAAATAGAAAGAAATACACAGAAATTAGTCGCAAATATTAAAAAAGCTTTCATTGAAACTTTACCGCACAAGCTCTCCTCCTGGACTCTGAGATTAGTTGCAAATAATATTTTTTTCATTGAAGCGTATAAAGTATATAGGTAAATGAAGTATGTCGAGCTGTCCGTCTGTCTGTCCGTCTGTCTGCATATGTATATAGACTATCAGTTTTTAAGATATTGTTTTCAAATTTTGCAAACATCATTTTCTCTTCAAAACTGCTATTTGTCGGAACTGCCGATATCGGACCACTATAACATATAGCTGCCATACAAACTGGAATCAAATGTATTTTGCATGGACAATTCACATTTGACAAGATATATTAACGAAATTTGGTATAGATTATTTTCTAAGGCAACAATGTAATTCAAAGACGGAGTCTACTATAGAGTTCATACAAACCGAACGATCGGAATAATTTGAATGGAAAACGTTCGCATTTGACAGCTCGAATTTTGGCATTGATTACTCTTAAGGTAATAATTCCCAAAAAAAAATTGTTCAGAACGAATTACTATAGCATATAGCTTCCATGCAACACATAGTTACTAACAGAAATGCACCTGTGAAGGGTATTTAGCTTCGATATTATTCAAAACGGAGTCTACGAGTTCTAACTTGACTATAATTAGCTGCTAGATTTTTTGTTCAGCTCTTGCTTGTCAATTTTAAGTTGAGTTGCACCATTGAACTTCCTATCTCCAAAGTTACTTTTCATTGGGGAGGAATCTTTCGCCTTCTCACTTTAGCTCGCCTTCAAACTGATGTTTTTTGGCTACCCATAGGATACTTGGTCTAAGACCGGAAGTCGTGGCCTACATGAGCCATATGTAAAAGAATCATTTCTAGCCACTCCCATGTGAATGGAGTTTGCGTGAACTTCTACACATGTCTCCATCCTCGATTAAAGGCCCTTTAGGCATTGGCAACGGCGAATACTTCA
This sequence comes from Bactrocera neohumeralis, assembly GCF_024586455.1. Taxonomy (NCBI): domain Eukaryota; kingdom Metazoa; phylum Arthropoda; class Insecta; order Diptera; family Tephritidae; genus Bactrocera; species Bactrocera neohumeralis. The sequence goes on from NC_065922.1 coordinate 64,962,582, forward strand.
GTCGATGCAACTATGAGCTGTACGAGATATGACATAGTTCAGCGAAATAAAAGTCAGCGGGTACACCGGCTCGGTCATGTCGTCCGAATGTTGGAAACCACTCCAAATCTGAGAGCATTCGACGCAGTACCCGCCTGGGGAAGCAGAGGAAGATCTCCACTCCGTTGAAAAGACCAGGTGGAGTAAGAACTAGCTACACTTATAATCTCCAATTGGCGCTAAACGAAAAGGAAGAACAACTGGCGCGCTGTTGTAAACTCGTCTACGTCTACTATAGTATTTATTAGCTATGCTATTATTTCATACAGTCGAGAAGTACTTTTCTACTCTCCTACCGTTGGGACTATACTTCCGCAAAAATATAGCTATAATTATCGAATCAATGCTGAAAATGTTTCCTCTCCAAAAACATTATATTAATACTCATCTACTAAGGGTAACCTTCTGCAAAGGACCAGGCTAAAAAAAATATGTTATACTTCTAAAATAAGATCCAGCTTGATCGATTGTGGTCTAATACAAAGGTCAAGAACTCCATGTAAAGAATGTAGGTGGAATGTATGGCTAGTGACCTACAATCAGTTTAGTCTTATAAGCTTATTTGCCCAAAGTGACAAGAAGAGATTACGGACAAATTGCTTAAAGCACACCGATATCAAGTTGTTCATGATATTCTGAGGGAATCTCGTTGAAAAGCTGTCGCATACCAAAGGTTGCTCTAACTATTCGACTCCTATCTACTTACTTACATACTTATAAAAATGCCAAGCGCTAATGAAACTTCAATTGATTCACGACAAGGCTTTTCGGATTTTTTTGATTAAAATGTACACGTTTCTGGGCTCTTTAAAATAAGGGCTTTCATATACTTTAAAACCACCAAAATAATTGTGATTCTGTCTTAAATAATCTAGCTTTCTCTAATCAAAAACAAAATGGAAGGACACACAACCATCGGCATAATGGTTGTCCTGGCACTGAAGCGCAAGTATCATTAACACTCGTCAAGATAAGTATGATGAATTCGTATGGCAACCCTTTGACTCGCTAACAACGAAAGGAAAGAGTGAAAACACAAAATCCTGCTCTAAAAAACATAATAACACCAGCTACCATAAACCCTTCCCGCCACATACTCCGAATGGTCGCTGTAAGCCACTTGAAGACAAAAAATAAACGGAAAAAACATGCGGCAGCAACATGCAAAGCTTAAGCCGACATGACGAGCGGCTATCATTATCATCCGCAACTTGACTTTCGTCCGTCCGTTTAAACAAATGTCCGCGCTCCACGCATACCCAGCACTTATAAGAGCGCGAGTATGACGGTGAGCAATTGAGAACACTCGCTAACACAAATCCGCTTCATTGCTAACTGTAGTATTTGCGTTGCGTGGCAACTCCACAAACCCTGAAAAAATTAAAGCGAATTCTCCAGCTAGCTCTGCTTAGCGTTTGTTAGCGATTTTTTCAACGCCTTCCGGTTGTTTCGCTCCATTTTTTTTTTGCATTTTTCCCAGCGGAAACTCACTAATTGAGTTATTTTTGCCACACGCGTTTCACTGTATTAGTTCGCGCGTCTTTTTGTTAGGTTAGAAAAATTTCGCTGAAAAAAAGGTTATGAAAATCCAGAATATGAATAAACTGTAAATAAAGTGCAGGGATTTGTGATTTCTATTTTCAGGTTGCATGAATTTCGAGAGTGCGAGTGTTTTTTAATCTACTGTAAATAACGCGATTTTAATTAAGCGAATATTTTGTAGCCTCAGGCGTAAAGGTTTTAATATTTACAATAAACTCGGCGTTGATTTGAGGCGGAAAAGTTACTTCCGCTGACGGATGGCGGTTTTAAAGATATTTTTTAATTGCTGGAATTTTACATTTGCATATTAAAATATAATATTTTTTTAATGAGAAGCTAAATGATTTGATTTAATAATCATAAAGCATTAACCATTAAGATTTACCTCAAACCGGAAAAGAGAAATAACAAACCCTTTCTATGCAAAGTAGAAACAAAAAACTAATCATAAACCTAAAAAACATTATTTGTTTAGTTAATATGACTTGCTGTGTGGAAGAAGTTTTAAAACGTGTAGAACTTTATTTGTGTCTATTAAGTTAGCCAAGTTTTGAGCAGCCGCTCGTCCACCGAAGACACAGATATACATTATACTACTGTGCCCAAAAAATAAGGTGCCATTGTATTTATTTTGAAAATTCTCTATTTATTCTTCCAAATCAATTTCATTCCCTTCAAAGTAATCCCCTCCCGATGCAATGCACTTATGCCAACGGATTTTCCAATCTTCGAAACACTGGTTGTAGTCACTTTCCGGGATGGCCTTCAGTTCCGTCTTCGCTGCGGCTTGAATCTCCTCTATCGTATAAAAACCAGGTAAATGGTGAGGTGAGGTAAATCCCCGGAGCGGTCTTTTGAGCTTGGTGAACAGCCAGAAGTCGCACGGCGCCAGATCAGGTGAATACGGTGGTTGCGGAACGATATGGGTTGATTTTTTGGCGAAATGATCACGAATTTCGAGGGCAGTATGGGATGGTGCATTATCGTGGTGTAAAAACCAAGAATTGTGTTTCCACAATTCCGGCCTTTTCAGGCGGATTGCGTTACGCAAACGACGCATAACGTTCAAATAATATTCCTTGTTAACTGTTTGACCGGTAAAAAGGAATTCATAATGCACAACACCACGATAATGGAAGAAAACAGTCAACATGACCTTGATTTTTGAGCGACTTTGACGCGATTTTTTTGGTCTCGGCTCTCTTTTGGCACGATATACGCTCGATTTATCGGTTGTTTCGGGGTGAAGACATAGATCCAAGTCTCATCGCCAGTTATAATGCATTTCATGACACCCAGGTAGTCGGAAAGCATCGTTTCACACACTTCAACGCGACGCCTTTTTTCCAAAAAATTCAATGTTTTCGGTACCAGTCGAGATTTGACGCGCTTGAGGCCCAAAACATCCTTCAAAATGGTATTGGCTGAGCCTTTCGATATGCCAACTTCATCAGCAGATCTCCAATTGTTAATCGACGGTTTTTCAACACCAAATCTTTGATTTGTTGAACGTGAGCTTCTTCGGTTGAGGTTGATGGTCGCCCTGGACGCTCTTCGTCTTCGACACGTTCACGGCCGGCTTGGAACTCACTATACCACTTGTAAACATTTTTTTTAGACAAAGCCTCATCACCAAAGGCTTTCTGCACCATCCTCAACGTATCCGCAGCAGAAAATTGATGCCGTAAACAAAATTTAATGCAAATTCTTTGCTCAACAAATTTCGACATCGCAAAAAGCGAAAAACTCACTTTTAGCAGCTCACAAAACGACACGTATCTCAAACACTAATGAATAGTTTGACATGAAATTGGACATAAATGTGACTGACAGCATTACCAACCTGAAAAAAATAATTCTCCAGTTTAAAAACAAATGTCATCTTATTGGGCACAGTAGTATATTTTCCGTGCTTCCTATCTATTTTGAATACATTATATTCAATTCACCACTCATAAACGCAACAACAGTCAACAAGTATATCTAACTGACCTAAAGTGTGTTAGATTTGCCTCTAGAAACTGGAGTAATCCTCGAACAATTTCGTTTTAAATTTTACAGCAGGTTACAGCCCAGCTACATTTTTACATTTTAGGTGACGATATAACAAATCTAGAATTTCCAGTTCATTTATAATATTTTGTATATTAGGTTAGGTTACTCTGGTGGGCTAATGAGCCACGTATAACCAATTTTTGTATACTAGTATTACACGAATAAAACAGTTTATTTTGGATATGATGACTCCTCAACGAACTCGACAGTATTCGGCTCAGACTCAGCTCATCTTCAAACCTGTTCTCATATGTACGAACCCCATGAAAAACATAATCTGCTTTACAGCCTAGCAAATATTTATTTATTATTATTAGATTCATTTGCGCGAATTTTTCTATGTAAACTTTCTGCTTAAAAGAAATCATAAATCATCTGTCCTCCGCCAACAAGTGCAACCCAATAGACGAAGGCCGGTTAACTTAAGAGCGTGCGAGTGGAAAATGCGAAAATCGGAGAAGCGAAATGTCAAAAAAGCGGTTGCATAGTGAAAGACACTCGAGCCGTTATAAGTACCTAAATAACGGTAATAGCAGACTGCAAATGAAATGTAAATTCAATGCTAAGAAACGCATAAGTGGAAATGCAATGGGCGGCGAAAGACTTGCTGCTATGCTTTTTGTTTATTTCCCCCCATTTTTTAGCAAGGATAATCGGTTGAGTGAAATGTAAGTAAAGCGCAAAAAATATGAAGATTACATTTGTGCGCATTTAGTTGTTGGATCTGCACGAAGGGATATATAAGTACAAAAGTATATACTTACTTATGAGTATTTCCAGAGATATGCAGATAAATCACAGTGGCAATAAGAAGCTTAAGGTCTGAGAAAAAACTGCCACAAATATAACGTTAGTGCAGAAAAAGCAGCGGGACTGTGCGGGAATTCAGACATAACAAGAAAATGCGCACAATTCCATAAGTCACAATATACCCTTGCTCTTTCCTACTACTATTTACTTTTCATATTCTCAGTACACAGACATATGTATAAACTTTACACGCACAAAATTATACAAAATGTTCTCATGCCTTAGTGCCTTTGTGCGAAACCCACAAATATAGTCGACTGCAATTCGAACGGTATTTAAATCTAAATGGCTTCTACTTCCTCAAACATAATCTATGCATGTTGGGTAGCAACTCCGTTGTCAGGGGTTGACATAGAGCTGTCAGCAACAACATGCGCCCTCATCTTCTACTTACTTTAGAACTGCAGCGTTTTTCAGCGCAATTGTGGTGTTTAAATACACTTATACATTAACATTTAGATATATTTACCAACATGAATACAAATTGGTTTAGTAAACCCTGCATTGAAAAAGCGATGTGGAAACCTGACATTACTAGTGAATTTCAAACTAGTTAATTTTCGAGCACTTTTGGTTATTCTTCGATACAAAGTTGCCAAGCGGAGCATTATTCCTAAATGCATACAACATTTAACGAATAATGAAAAACACCGATTTACTTATATAAAAATTACGTATCAAGTTTTGTCCGGGGTAAACTCCAAAACTACTGAACTGATTTCATTCAAATTTAACACATTTGTCCAGTTTGATCCAAATTAAAATATAGGATGGTTTATATCTCTATTTTATAATATAAAGTCAAAACAATTCATAAATGAGAAAAATATATTATAAATCCAAAAAATATAATTATTAAACTTTTGATTAAATTTAAATTTTTTGAGTTCACAAATATTTATAGCAAAGATTTTCAAAATTTAACCTACAGTACAATTCCTTGGATTCTTATTAATGGTTTATCATAACAGCATTTAAGTTATACCTTAGTCACAGCCACGCATGTCCGGATCTACTGGTAAATTTTGAGGTTATATGGCATACGCTTCTATAAGTCAAAAACTAAGACATTGAAGCAATAGGTTTACTTTAAAATTTCCCCTATTAATTGACCCTCAACAAAGGAGCTTAGAACCGAATTAGTGGACGAACCAACTTTCAACTTATTTTAAAATACACTTTCTTCTCTGGATTGCTTTGAGTTTATGTGTCTTCCGAAACTTTGGTTTTATGTGGCTTCAAAAACTATAATATTTAAAACCGCCTGAGAAAATTTAGTTTCTTTCACAAACATTACAAATCACTGTGTCCATGTCCTTAACAACTTCTTCAAATGCCCACTCTCTTGGAAGACTTTATAGACGAAGATTTAAATAAGGATCGCTGTACTACATAGAATTAACTTGGATTATCTACGACCTACTGTACAAATGCGTTTAGACCCATATCTCGAACATTGGGTTAAGAAAAATATAAACAAACTTTCAAGGCTTCTTTCAGTCATGTGTTGACCAGCTAAAGTCAAGGAAAATTTTAAAGCTTAACAGTTGTAAGTTTGGAAATCAGGTAGTACAACTTTCTGTAAGCAAAAGCTTCAGTTACACAAACTACAATGCCGATGATGCTGTGAACCAATTAACGCGACTTTTGTTTTTTTTCTATAGAAGAAATGTTAAGTTAATAAACGCTTTTAGAATTTTCGACGATATATAGACTTGTTTACTATCTCTCTAGTGAGAAAGATGAGAGCGAATAATAAACCTCTCGAGATGCTGAAGACTGCTTCCAGCAATTGATTCTTTCAATTCGGTTTTACGATCTATATAAGGCAAAAGATCCTTTTATGACAGCTCACATTTTAGCTTGCCCAAATAAAGTACAAATTCGTGGCATCAATAATATCAGCCTTAACTTACCTTAACTTGCTAACTTCTCTTCCTTTTTTCGTGACAAACGACTATAGTTTAATATCGAATGATCATTTTTATACAAATTTAAAATTTCATTTTCCAAAAACTGTTCTTCCACATACCCCTACCATCTTCAATATAGACCCACATATAAATGTATGTATATTAAATCTACTTTCAATTCACCTCATCGCTTTTATATACCACCCAAATCAGCTTAGAAAATTCATTTCCTTTTACTTATCGCCATTCATTGCCTATTAATTCGTTTTGTTGTCGTAAATTCAAGAGCAATTTGTTATCTCATGCCGCATACCCGGCGAACAACCTGATTTCCGACGTTCTTTCGTCCTTTTACGCTTTTAATCATTGATAAAAATGTCACCGAGATTACTTCGCCTTTATGTGTGTTTCTGTGCAGTGACATGCGACAAATGTTGTTGACAGCCAACGGAACATTTTCATTACGTCCAAACTGACTTGAAGTGTTCAATTGCTAGCGATTGCGTAGTGTTTGACTCTCGTCTAACACACAAATCCATCTCAAAGGCGCAAATACTCGAGCAAACATATTTTCGCTCGTTTGCTTGCTGTTTTTAATAATTCAGCATGCTCCTTTGTTGTTGTATTTCCCACTGCAAACATCATTGTTGTTACTTCGAGTTGCAGCCTCGCTTCGTTAGTTATTGCCTTAGATGCTTCGGTCCGCCTTTCGTTGTGACATCTGTTGATTTTTTGCTCCCTTCCTATGTTTCTCTTATCCTTCAGTGCCCTTTGTGTGAAAATGAAGAATAATTACACCGTCTGGCGGTGATTTTTTCTCGTCCAGCGAATGCGTTTTGAGATGAAGTGCTTCAACGCCAGTTAGAGTACAATAATGCAACTAGTATAAGTATGGGGTTAAAAGTGTGGAAGAATAGGCTTTTTTGCCATAGCACTTTAATGCTCTAAAAATATATAAAATCGAACGAAATTTCCTAAATAAAATCAAAGAATGGAGAGAAACAACACTATCGAGGTCGGAGTAAAATTCATACAGAATGTTTACAGGTATCAGTAGGGTAATCTTTTTTCAATTTTTTTTTTTTGCATATTATGTTCTCTTATACCCTTAGAATTAAAGGTTTCGAAAAAGGCCCAAAAATAATAATACCGGTCGACGTTCGGAGCACACCTCAAACTTTAAACGCGTTTTTCTCAAAACACACTTTTTAAACTGGCGGATGATTCCGGTCGAACTACTTAACCGATTTCTTAATATTTTTTTTAATGTTCACAAAACGCCTGGCTATCGTCCCTATATTTTTATAATTTATTGACAATGTTATGACAAAATTTATGTAAGAAAATATAGAGAAAAATTAAAAAAATTAATTACTTTTTATTTATCAACATTTTTTCATGATTCTAGTAGGGACGATAACCATTCACGTACTTTTTAAGAATAAATTGGGTTTTTGTGTTTCAGATGATCCAAACATGAGAATTCGAGTCCACCAGTGAAAAAACGCATCTCATTCACTCTGCCATTTCTCCGACAGATGCCATCAAAAAATTCTGAAAATATTTGTTTATACACTCCACGATATACCTCATGATATGTGAAAAAAGTTCTATTGTAGAATAAAATTTCTATAAACAAAAATGTCAAAAAAACAGGCCAGATTACCCTACTGACCCCTTAAGATCTTTGTTGAAGCTCTAAACGAGTTCTCCCTAACCCTCAGCAGCTTGTAAGTAAGAGAAGATATTTACGGAATCGGTATTATTCAAGAGACGAACTAACGTTGTTAGGTTTCTCTCTAGAGGATGATGTATATAGTCCTTATATCGCACTATTCCCTCACTAAGCCAAGAAGGTTATTCTAGTAGCAGGACCTTAAAGAGAAAACCTGGGGTGAATATAGTGAGTTAGTGTTTCCACATTAAGCTGTTATTATCATTAGCGCTCTATTTTGGGCTCCCGTTGCTACAGAGGGATTCCAAAGCAATGCGTATTCAATGCTCCGTTTAATAACTGCCTTTTAGTCTTAAGGCAAAAACAGCTTGAAAAGACCTTCTCCAGACTTTAGGTTACATCTAATCGACATTTTATTGATATGTAACCTAAAAATTATTAATTATTTAAAATGATTATCCTTTGTACTAACATTGAGACGACGTTGGTTTATCACTGCTGTTAAGTTGGGTTGAGTTTAATAAAGATTTAAGAAGGTATCGTGAGAACAGAATCTCTCTTTTAGTCTTAAGGTAAGAGTAGCTCGAAAATTAATCCTACTTAGGTTACATCCAACCGATATTGTATTTACAAGGATCCTAAAAATACGCAGTTTTTTTAAATGATTATCGATTAGTACGGTATATTATTGAAACGACGTTCGTTTAGCACTGCCGTAAAGTTACAGATACGATACAGAGTTCGGGAGGTATTGAGGAAACTGAATCATGTTATATCTAACCGGTCGTATGGTATACCCTGACAGTGTATTCTTTCAAACTATATTTGGAGACAAATCAAACATACTAGGCATGATACTAAATTTTACCTCAGATTCCACTTAGGGTTTGTTCGCAGTTCAAACTCCATTCATAAATGTATAGGTTGAACCGTCTCCACATGATATTAAACTTGATACACAATTTTCTGGCTTCGATAATGTTTAGATGCACGAGTATTTACTTTGGTATCTATAAAAGGGTATAACGATATGAGTATATTTCAATACTCGTATAACCCTACTGGTCTGATGTTGATGTATGGATGAAAACATATAATTTTTGGAGGTTTTAATCCCTATTCATGTAGTTTGTGAATAATAATTAAGATTTTATTATAGATATCGTAGAGTTAAGTATCAAAGTTTTGAAAATACTAACTTAGATTAGGCTAGGTCAGAAACTAATTTTCATCCAACTTCCTAGAACGCCATCTGGCGAGCTTAACCGCTTGGCTTCACATCGGCAAGTGACCGTTTAAAATCAAAATAACCAGAAAAAGACCGTTTATTGAGTACAAGGAGCTCACTGCACTTTTTGTTAGTAATCTAGCGTCAGAAGAACATTGCGACCTGGGAGGTACTCGTAGTTGATAAGTACACATCAAGTTCACGTAAGATCTAAACGTCGCAATAAATCGAAAAACCCGAAGGAACTTCATGTTCCCAGGCTCAGATGTTCAAAAAATAAACAGCAGGAAAAAAGAAGGGTTCAGGGACTTGCTTCTAACTGATACTTCGAAATACTAGATCCACTTGAGGAAACAATTATAAGACCATTCTAAACGTCGATCCTCTTTGGTTTGAGATATCCGCAGCACCAATTTACCGAGTGTCTTGAAAGTAAAAAATTAAAAAGGACGGAATTTTCAGATATCATTGTTGCTCAATTTGCAATCATTTTTTAACCTGTTTCCAAATTATTTCAACTCAACCATAAAGAATCTGGAATTTTCTAAAAGACATGTCTTTGAAATTCACAGCTACCGATTTTAAAATTAGTGTTACGAAAATCAAAATCTGCCATAAAAAAGAAACCAGCAACGCCAAACACAATATCACTGTCTTAAGTGCTTCAGATTGTTTGAAAGTCACGCCCCCGGCACTCTACCACAACAAAGCTACATTTAAAATTGAATTAAAATGCACAACTTCGTTTAATTGAATAAGTGTTGGCAAGGAATAAGAGTGATAAGAGGCAGGGTAAGCAATAAATTCATATATAGAAAATATTGGAAGAGGAAGTAGATAGAAAATATTGGAAGAAGAAGAAATGCATTGAAGCAACAAGGGGCGAAACATTTTCTTTTCAATTAAACACGTATCTAACCGAGAAGTACTTGCAAAATTAGTTAAAGTCACAATAAATGGCAGAAAATGTAACTGAGGGAAGACAAATAGCGGTGACACGCCCACTACTCAAGACTGCAGTAGCGCAAATTGAGGGTTAACGCCCACCAGCGCCACATAAAGACAGTAGTTGAGCATAAACTACATACTTTTTGTGCCAAACTGTGAAACATGTGCTGATGAAAGATGGAGAAAGGAAGAATGTGTGAAGCAGAGAGTAATAACAATCGGAAAACGAAAACAGGAAGAAGCAGCAGTAACAGTATTCTTACCGCGAGTAACGGAAGTAGCTGCAGGCAAATTAAAGCTTCGACCTAACTTGACAGCTGCAGTAACTGATACCGTCGTAATATAACAAAAGCATAAACAACAACTAAACACGATTAACAACAACACTGACAGCACATGTAGCAACATATTAGCGCTTTGGAGAGGGAGATCGCACACTTCTTATCACTCATATGCCACAACATTGAGTGAAGTTCAAGGATGCGTCTATAGCCCGCAGGATATATGCACACATATATCTCCGACTGACACTGGCAATGACGCAAAAATGCCGACGCGAAGCTGTGATGAAGTCGAGCATGCAGACATGTAGGCAGACGCAGACACAGCCGGCGTAGACTGGCAAAAAAATGCCGAGCAAAATATAATAATGGCGCAAAATCGGTGCGCACTCTAGCGCATGCTGGGGCACGTACCGTTAGACTTCCGCGTATGTGCTTATAAACGAGAACAGTCCGTTAAGTACTTAGCCTGCAAAAAAAAATTTTGAAAAAATCGCTCTTCATTAACCCATCTGGAAAATAAGCTTTCTGACGGTCTTAAAGACCAAACAGAGAGTAGGCATCCGATGCAGACCCCCACTTCGACTCAAATTTCTGATAGTCGATTGACCTTTCCAAGATTGCAATTGAAAAAGTCTTGCGGGCACAAAGCGGTGAATGGTGCAGTATCCGTAGCTGAATTCGTCCACTTAGATCATTGGAGATATGAGCCAATGCCTTGTCATGGTGGAAGAGTTTGTCACATAGGACCATTTTTCCTGCGATTCGTCAAAAAATATATAGGGCCAATAGTCCGATTTAGTTGAGCGCTATGATCTTTTTGCTCTTCTAATTGAACCCCAGAAAGGTTAAAAAACGCTGCTCATGATATTTCTGACCGATAGTATAGACTTCGCCTTCTTTGATGTAGGATCATTTGCAGAAGTTCTCAGTTTTGACTGCTTATTAGACACTGCTGTGTAACTGTCGATCCATGTTTCCTCGTTGATCCTGAAATGAAGTTGTGAAATGGTCTCACGGTTACGCTTGTTATCTGGAGTAAACGAACACGGCACCTATAGGAATGCAGGAAATTAACCTCGCGCTATTTCTAGAGTACTTATCGGGATTGCCTCTAATAAAATTATATACATATATGTAATGTACCTTTGTGAACGGCATTCCTTTGCTGCGAAAAAATGTGATTCACATTTTTTCCGCTTTACCACATTTTCGCTCACCAAAAGCCGGCAGCCGGCCAGCCACCCTGCCATCCAACTTAAGTAAGCTCGGCGTTGAAAGCGCATAAATCACATGGCAACCAAAAGTCGTAGAGAGGCGGTGCGCTGCAGCATTTTTTGGCATCTTCACTCGCATGCCAAGCGTACAATGTGCTTCCATGGTATATGTATATACTTAAATATAAATGTATGTAATCAGTTTGGTATATGTATATGATTAAATAAGATTTTCAATATTATTTCTATAGCATTGTATAATATGTATGTATATACATTGTATTTACATGTATTTCTATATTCCTCACTTTTATGACCATTTTATCCGGCCGGTATTTCTTATTATTGATTTTCAACGCTTCTCCTTAGTTTCTTTTCTGAGAGTTTTCACCGCCAACGGCAAGACTTGCTTTGTATTAAGTTTAAATTTTCTATAATACTTTATTTTCTTCTTTCCACATCTTTTTTCTACTTCATTGCCACATTTTTTCTTTCCGGAATAATGGTTTCTTGGCGTTGCATCAAGCAGCAGCCGGAAGAAAGCAAAAGTTGCATTCATTGACAGCTGGAAATGCACTTTTATATAAGTTGTATATATACTTACATATATTCCTCAACCTATTTTGAAAAGAAATATAATATATTTATATGCTGAGTTCGGAATTTTCTGTCTCGAATATAAATGTCTATATAGAACAATTTTCAGCAACAACTCGTTTTGTATTTGAGACATTTCTTCTTAACTTGATTCTTTAGAACTTATTTAGACTAATTTCGATACAAACGGAATCAAGTTGAATGAATGAATCAAGCTTTAATCGGTCAGAGCATAATTTGTTATCCATTACTTCTTCAAACATCTCACTTGGTATAGCGATTAAATAGCTCAAATTTTGCTTTTAGCTGGCCAATGTCACTACAATTGTAAATTAATGTTCATACATGCTGCAAAAAGATGTCAGCGAAGTCATAACTGAAGATCTGGGTGGCGATTTAATATTGACTCATATGGTCACCAGACTCTTTTATCGTAACAAACGTCATATAAGCTCGTTTGGTCAAATCCTTTGACTTAATATAAATGGAAACGAATTCAAATCAACCTTCCAAATGCGCTGCAAGCTGGTTTCACTGAGACCAAAAGACTTGGTACGACGACAATAGGATTCTTTTGATTTCTGGACAGCACTCAGACTGACTTCATACGGCTCCTTTTAGTTTTATAGTCGTTGAAGAGTATTATAACGATCTCTCACTATCATATCCGCACCATAATTCGGCATCAGATATCAAATAACTGGCATTGTGGTCCTATTAGGATTCGAAGTTTACTTCCGATTTCAATAAAGACTGCGCTTTCGTAAGAGTCCCAATTATTAATACAATTTCCCTACACTTTTTATGGGCCTCCTTAAGTTAGCCTATAGTTTCGAGTTTCTTTATATTGAGAGCCTCTGCTATGCTTTTAACTTTTACACGTTGATGACCGAGATGCGCTAGAATCTTGTCTTTAGCTAAATCGATACGAATCTACTGTCACAATTCGCAACATCGGAGACTGTAAAGCTAGGGAAAACGGATTCACCAGCATATTATAGGCTAGAAGTGATTATATTTACTACACCAAAATTTTCTCATGCTCAATGTTGTATCCAGATACTACATATTGATCCAGTTCACTGCTTTCCACATACTTTAAAAAAAAATAAGCGACAACTTTGGAGATTATGTAGTACTGAAAATGCCTCGGTTACTAACTAGAATTTACGATAGCTTCTAATAACTTATTTCAACAGGTATATAGAGATCTTTAAGAGGGTCCTGAATGTGCACCTATCTTGTTCCAAGGCACTCCAAGGTTCTTACAAAGCTGGGATCCATTTAATTATTTATATCAAAAACATTAAGAAAAGCCCATATAAGCCGAACACATTGTAGTTCAAATGTTTTTTATCCACCATTAATTGAAGGGGATTCTATTATTATATTTGAATAATATTTTTGAGAAAACACAAAAGCGATACTTTTTGAACACAATTTATATTCAAAAGTTTTTATTGTTTGCAAAAAAATAGTGCTTTAAAAGAAAGATTACTTTGCTGCTAAAAAAAATATACTGGAATATTACAGTGTTTACAAAACTATATAACTCAAACAGAACTTAATAGTCTCTAGAGCTTTGAATAGGTCCTGAAGTGTGAAAAAATATGAAATAAAGCACTTATCTCTTGGAAAATGGAAGAAATGGAATATTACAGTGTCTTCAAAACTACAAACTCAATACTCTCTTTAGAGGTCTAGTGACGACACTTGATTGTAGAATGCAGCTCACAAATCGAGATGACTGCAGGAACTGTCAAGAGCAAGCATGTAAATATTGAGGCCTAGTACTGGATCCAGTATTTTTTTTGCAGATATTTATTGTACTTCGTTACCTCTTCCGACCAAAACTTTTCTAATAACAGTCCAAAAGATACAACCAGCAAAGTCCTTTGTAAAAAATACTCCCACCACTCTTAACCGTTATTAAAAGTCAGCACTCATTCATTTTTCATAACAGCTTATCTGCCATCACTCTCCTTCTGCGGCCTCCATTATCATCTCTAAATGTTTGTTTGTTTTTAATTTCACCTCTCGGCTTTCAAACGTGTGTCAATTGAGGCGTGCAAAATATTTTGCAACAACAAGAGTGGTACAAAGTGACACAAACTCGCATTGAAATGGTGAGAATGCTTATGGCAGCATAATTTGCCTACAAATACACGCGTAAATCTGTATATTTAGCCTACTATTTGGTGGGGCAAGGGGGTTTGGCAAACAGTTTTTTGTGTCGCATTGCTATCATCAATAATGCCAGAGAGTCAAGCTGACGGTATAGATATATATGTATGTATATTAGGGTGTCCATTATTTCCCAAGTTGATTTTTGGATACCCTGAACTGGATAAACGTACATATGTATGTACGAGTGTGCATTTGTGTGTGTAATTCAAATTGTAGTCGACAAACAGTCAAGGCTGCTATCACAGTGCAACTTTTACAGTTACGCCGTTATGATATTGTCGTTGTTGTTGTTGATTTTTATGTTTCTTATTATTTTTTTCTGCATTGCTGAATTTTTAAATTTGCATAAAACGCATAGATACTTTTGAAATATGAACTCCTTTGCGCACCAACACGAAGAAATACACGCCACGCGCTTTTATTTCGCTTTCGTGTGGTGAGTTTATTAAAAAGTAAGCAGCAGGTAATCTTTGGCTGTTATGTGCATATTTTTCTCATATATCTTAGCTATTTATTTTTGACTTAAAGGCAACTTGAAAGTGAATATCAGTCAGCAAATGGCATTGAAATTCGCTTGGAGTGGCAGAGGGTGAGTAAAAAGCTAGCAAATAAAGGGTGCCAACATTATTCTTATAAGTAACGGTGTGTGTGGCACGAGCACAGGTAAAAGATGAAAAATTATATTTGCAACATTAAGGCGGCAGCGAAGCATATAAACGCGCTGCTTATTATGAAAAAGGAAAAATTGCAAAAAAAATATAAAAAATATATACAAAAATATAAAAAAACGAAAAATGAAAATAAAAATAAAAATGAAAAAAAAATATTTTTTATTTGTAAAAAATATAAATATAAAGCAAGATGAAAAAAGTTAGAAAAATATATCGTTAGAAAAAACATTAGCAGCATTTTTGCAGTAAATCTAGCGCTTATTTATGCCCGGTTTGACGACCCCTCGGCCCACTCCACAAGCACCACGCGCCTTTTATGGCTTTGCTACTTAATTTTTATGCTAGACACACGGCAGCAGCCGCACGCTTTGCTTTTATTTATACATTTCGCTAATGTTGGCTAAGTATGCTGTGCGCGCTGCGGGTAACACGGGTCGTATGAGTAACCTAAGCAGCATGAAATGCTACACACTTGGCATTTACATGCTTACATATCCATATGCAAGTGTTAATATATATTATATGTATATATTTATATATATGCTGTCGCTTTTTGCTCTTGCCCCAATGTTTGTGCCATGACTTGCGGCTGTGTTGCAGGTGTTTGAGCGCCGTCTTCTCTTCAAATATGCGCCAAACAAATCATTCTCCATTTTGCTTTGCGATTTTTTTTTGCTATTCTTGTTGTTGTTCGGGTTGTTTATTGTCTCCCGGCACATTTGTTGTGGCGTAAATTTTTGTTTACATTCTTTTGATTTCGCTAGCTTGCGGTGCTTACCGGTTTCCGCTTCGCAAGCGACTTCTGCTTCAATGTTATTTTTCGCCTTCATGCTTTGAGTGGATACTTTTTTGTGCACTTATGGGCGCACATACTTAGATATGTATATGTGTACAATAATATGTAAGTTTATTTTCTTTTTTTCTTTGAGATTTCTCATATTTTTTGTTGCAGGCATGCCTGGAATTTTTAATACATTTTTGTTTAACTACACAATTTTTGATTTTCAACAGCCGTAATGCGACTCTCGGTGTTTAAATATACATACAATCATACATTCATAGATACTTACATATGTACATAGGTATTGTATATAGATTTTTTCTGCAAAGCTATTTGTATCTCTTGATGCATGCATCTGCTGAGCGCAACATTGGCACGTAGCTGGTTTTTACCGCTCTTTAGCGGCAGATTTCATTATTTGTAATGAATTAAAATAAAAACAAGTGCCCCGAAGCACTAACACATTTTTATAGCAAAGTTGTAAAAAGATCCCTCATCTTGATTTTGATCGCTCAGTTTGTATGGCAGCTGTATGCTACAGTGATCCAATCTGAACAATTTCTTCGGAGCTTGCATTATTGCCTTAGGCACTAACTCTTGTAAGATTTCATAAAGATATCTCGCAAAATGAAAAATGTTTCCATATAACACTTGATTCCAATCGTTCAGTTCGTGTGGCAGTTATAAGCTATTGTGGCTGGATATCGGCGGTTCCGACAAATATGCAGCCGCTTGGAAAGTAATGAACGTACGCAAAGTTTCAGATCGTTAAAAACAAAAAATGTGGGCTTAAGGGGTCGTCTCAGTGTGACCCTCCGAAAAATCACTGATTTCCGCAATTTTTTTTTTTTTTTTTGTTGAAATTAACTAATCGGTTTTTCTTTTTATATATAAATACATTCTTGGTGAATACAAAATGATTTTTTGAAATGACACGTAAAAAAGGTCCTGTACGATGTCCATGATTGCGGACGCAATTTTGATCTAAAACAAAAAGTGTTTTGTTTGAAATTAGACAAAATGTCGGCGGTTGGAAGAAAAAGTATTGAATTTGGCCCTTTTTTCGACAGTTTTTCGTAGAAAAAATAAGAAGATTTAAAAACAAAAAAGCTTCCATAAGAAATTTTCACACTGAGACGATCCCTTAATTCGCGTATATACCTAAAATTCCTTTTTTTGTGGTAAATTTTTTTTATACAATTAAACATCAAAGAAAAATATAAAATTTCAACGTTTTTCAATGAAAAATCTTTAATATTTTAAATATATACAGACAAATTCAACCAGTGCATACATTTAGGCGCAAAATAAGAGATATATTTTAGTGCCGATTCAATAATAAAATAATTTAAATCAATATTGAATAATTAAAATTTCGCTATTTAAATCTCATCCACTAAAAGTGACAACACACATAAATTAAATTCCATTAAAAGGAAATATACAAAAAGACTCCTCTCCCCCAAAAAGTGTGCATAGCACAACATTTATCATAAATAAACGCGGCTGACATTGCCAGCTGCAATGAATGACAGTCAGAAATTTTCGGCAGAGAAGGGTTCCACAGCGCGCAGATCGCATTTCATTGTCACACCATTTATTTTACACTTTTATATTTTGGTGGAAGATTTTTTTTTTTAATTTTCTGAGTACAAGTGTAAGTTCCCGCTCTTTCTACCGAAAAAAATAACATGTACGACTTTTCAATTTCGTTTGCATTTTTTATTTTATTTTTTTTTTTTGTTTTTTGTTGCATCAAAATTTAAACTGCCGCACTTGAAAATGAAAAATGGTCACTCCAAATAAATAAAAGGGTGCTTGCGAGTTGAAAGCCGTAAGGGTGCTTGGCGTTATCTGCAAAAAAAAAAAAAGAAACCAGAACCAAAAAACATCAAAGTGCTGTGACATTTTGTGCGGCAGGCGAGATGATTGAATAACGGTATGCGTGCTATAAGGAAATTAAAGCATTAATTTGAAACAAAATTCAAAAGCGTACAAAATTATATAAATTCTAGAAAAGTAATCAGTGCACTGGTTTTCTTTAGTGTAAAAACAGCAACCATAATACATAGAACTCCACTTTTTCAGCTGAGTAAATAAAAAAACCATTAAAAATCCTGACTTGGTAGTCAAATGTCACTTCAAGCTTTTTGCGATCTGCTTCCTTTGCGTAAATTTTACTTTGTTTGTTAGACTTGTTGTTGCATTTGTCATTGGCAACAGCTGCTCTAACATAACGGCGTTAATGACAAGCTATTCATGACTTTTCTCAGCCTTTTTCTGCGCTTTCAACTTCTCTCACTCAATCTCTTCTCTTTTGCTTTCCAAACCTCTGCCAAATTCAGAAAATTTAATTTTGTAGATTTTTTTTGTCTTTGCACTGAAAGTGTCTGTTGAAATGAGCAATACCGCTTGCCAAAAATCGTCTAGCACTACTTGTAAATGCTGTTCATTCTAGCTATTATTCTTACAATTGTCACTTAACTGTCAAACATAAGTATCTATGGCGTATTATACTCTTCCAACCTTTTTTTTTTGACCATAAAGTCATTTTAACTCTCTTTTGAAATTTATTTATATTTAAAATGTATTATAAAATATTTAAAAATTTTAAAATATTTAAAAATTATATAATATACTTAAATTATGCGAGAAATCATATTCCAAGGCTATAGAGCAACTTGAGGGTTACTCTTTCATAAGGTTCATTTGGAACTTTTTTGAAGAAAATGAAATTTAAATTATTCTTCTTAACAAAATCGAGTTTAATGTTTTAAACACTTTAACTTGGGGTTTTTAAGTTCAAAGATATTAAAAAAGTGGCGTTTACAAATATTATTCGCTAAACTCTCCAATAAACTCGAGTTTATCCTAAAAACTTTGCAATCAATTCGAGTTTGTACCTCAAACACTTCAATGAACTCGATTTTATCCTTTAGCCTCTCCAATAAACTTGAGTTTATTTCACAGACTTTCCAATAAACTCGAGTTTATTCCTCAAGCATTCCTATAAACTCCAGTTTAACCCTCAAACTAAAAGATAAAATGTACTTTTCAACATTTTATTTATTTTGAAGTTTATATGTAATTTAGGTGGCTATCTGAAAGTCATTATGATCACCTCGATCAAATTTGATCAAAACTCGATGGCTTTTCCATAAGCTCCATAAAAATTGTGTTTAACATGAGTTAAAGAAACTCTTTTGTTGACTAAACTCAGCGTTTTCCAGAAGTGTTTAACTTTAGGCACCTAAAAGTTTAATAAACTCGATTTTAGCCCTTAAATCATAACCCCAGCCGATACAAATTATTTCATAATATTTTATAAACTCACATAAACCAGGAAATGACGTTAACTTGGTCTGCACCGCAGATGTAGTACCCTTTACAAGTGAATTTTTTATGACATCAGAGGGTAAATAAAGATCTTTACCTTAATTTTCATCGATTTGGATCGAAGAGAAAAGGCCATTTGCAGAATTTTAGATAGACATTTCAAGAACTGAGAGACTAGTTCGTATACCTGTATATACGGACAGACGCAACAACTTTTATATGTATGTGTATATACTTTAAAGAGTTTCCGACGTTTTCTTAAAATTTTCGCGGATAACTTAATATACCTTATTAGGGATATAATAAAATTATCGAAAATGTGTTTCAACTCACGGGAAATTCGGCCCATTTATAGAAAGAACTTCCCGCCATCCTTTATGTTTTTCCTTTTCCTTTTAACTTTTTTATGTTTTACTGTTCGATATAGCGTATATTTATAGGCGGTTTAGATATGCTAGAATTATACATACAACAATCAGGGAAAATATTATCTAATGTTTTTTTAAGCAATCATACTAATATTATAAATGCGATTGTAAGTTTGTTTGTTACGCTTTCACGCAAAAACTACTTGACCGATCTTCATGAAACTTTGTACATATACTATTGAAGATATTTGAAGTAACATAGGGTACTTTATATTAAAGAAAAAAATGTTACGAAAGATAAAAAATTGTTTGTCAAAAAATCGTCAAATTTAGCTACTTCCACGCCATCTGGACGGCAAAATAACCATTTTGCCAATGTCGTTAGGTCTGATATTATTGTGTGCATTTAGAAAACCCGTGCTTCTCTCATGCTCAACTTTATATAGCCTGTTCACGTGTATCTAATGCGACGGAAAAACTTATAAGATTATCTACATAAATATCCTAGATTAGTACTTTATATTTTGTTTTATTTTTTTAAATTGTTAGAATTCAAAATTATTAATTTTTGTTACGGTGAAATATATTTTAACATTTGTTGTTGCATTTCAATACGCATATTTTAAGGTGTTAAAACTTCATTGTCTGTAGTAATTTTTAAAAATTGTTGAGCTCAGCCAAGCAATAACATTTAGTTATCATATTGACTCATTTCTATTATTATACCCTTACCCTTTATCACTCCTACCTATTTAATGGCTCCACTGCGGGCGAAGCCGCGTGTAAAAAGCTAGTATCTTCATAAATGGTAATGGAATCAATCAATTTGATAAACCCAAAAATGTTGAAGCTTTTGTAGTAAATATTTTTCAAATATACAATTTTCTAATATTAGCACCACCAAATATATAAGCTCATATTTTAACAATATTTTATTGCGCTAAAATTGGATTTTATCACACACTTTTATTGTATGTATATACAACCCATTATATCCCATTAGAATTACATAAAATCCCACTTAACTTCAACATATCCACAATTTTCGTACACTTTCCCGCTATTCAACCCAACTCACGCACTTCTCCTTTCTTTCCTTCCAGTCACGTACATCTCTGGTCTCCAGTTCGGATGGTGGCATTTTGGCCGAAGGCGAAACCTCAAGCGAAACATCACGCGGCACCGACGAATGCCCGCCCTGTGACTTGAGCCTGATGGAGCGTCTGCTGCTGACACATCCAGTATGGTTTCTAACCGGCATACAGCGCTCCGGTGCGGTACATTTTCTACAAGGCAAGGAGGAGGGGGTAAGTAAAAACAAAAACAAAAACCCATAATCATATATCGTCAAACAAAGCAAATATGTGCGCTGCGCTTTAATATTGAAGCGAAAAACGAAAAGTATTGCAGCTCAAACAATTTTTAATTAGCCAAATACTTTCGTGTCTGAGGGGAGTTCAAACAGTGCGCCGCTGGCAAAAAATTGCAAAGACTCAAACTACAAAACAAAAAACTGTTTAAAAAGCATTGAAATAATGTCAAAGCAGCGCCGGCTGCTGCATTTGTCGTTAAAGCGTCGCTAAAGCCCACAAAAGCTCCCAACTGACGTTTGCACAAATAATTTCTGTGTGGCTGGCGAATTTTGTTGCAAATTTATTAGCAAACTGTCAGGCAAACAAAGGCAAATATTGCCGGCTGAAAGCACAAAGGCAAATTAGTTTATGCGGCTTTGTTGGGCGAAAATATATTTTATGAACTTATTTCAAAGCGGCGGTGATAAGCGCACACACAAAGCTAGTAGAGACATCGGCAACGCCAATGACTAGCGCAATATTTACCACAACAAAAACATGATCGGCTGTCATTGGCAGGAAGTGTCGCACAAAGCCTTTGTCTTAAATAGGATTTAAATATTTATAAAATTTTGCTAACAAATTCTAG
Organism: Bactrocera neohumeralis; assembly: GCF_024586455.1. Lineage (NCBI taxonomy): Eukaryota > Metazoa > Arthropoda > Insecta > Diptera > Tephritidae > Bactrocera > Bactrocera neohumeralis. The sequence continues at coordinate 64,984,171 of NC_065922.1, forward strand.
CCATACCGTGAGCCACCGCCTATATTTAGCTTATCTAAAAACGATTTTAAAAGTATCCAGTTTAATCCAATACGAGAGAATATATTGACACTTCCCTGAAAAGTTGTTCTTGTCTCACAATTTGGATATGCCAGTTTAAGTGATTTATAATAAAAGTCAGTTGTGTGGTTTATGCCAGTTTGTGCATGAAAATCTGTACTTCAGTGATTTTTACCCATTTCATTGTAAATTTTCAGCTTTTTGTGATTTATACCAGTTTATTATATTTGGTTATGTAAAAGTCAGTTGTGTGGTTTATGCCAGTTTGTGTATGAAAATCTGTACTTCAGTGATTTTTACCCATTTCATTGTAAAATTTCAGCTTTTTGTGATTTATACCAGTTTATTATATTTGGTTATGATAGCTTAAGTAATTCAAAATATTTAGTTTTATTTGGTTATGCTGGCTTAAATTTGTTATACCAGTTTATTATATTTGGTTGCCTAAATTTAGTGTTTTATACCAGTTCCTTACATTTTATTGTGCTAATTCTGCTGATTAATACCATTTTATATGTAAAAATGTAATTTTTGCTGGTTTATACCAGTTAAATTCAAAAATGTCAGCCACTTTAAATTTCTGTAAATGTCATTGTAGCTTAAATTAGTTATTTTATTTTAGTATGTGAACAGTTGATGATGCCAGTAGCTTTATACCAGCTGTTTCTGTTAGGCTATGCTAGCTTGGTGATTTATACCAATTGATCTATTTAATTATGAGAGAATTTCTGATTTATACTAATTGTTTACATTTGATTATGACAGTGCATATGGTTTATACCAGTTGTTAATATTGGATTATAACAGTGTTTATGGTTTATACCAGTTTTTTATAACTGATTTTTTTTTTTGTTTACACCAGTCTTAGCGATTTGTGCGAATTCTGTGTTCGATTCATTATGAGAATGTATGACTAGAAATAGGATGCATTTCACTTGACACCCGAAAATTTGTGGAATTTCATTCTAAACAATAAAAGTAGTGAGTCATTTTCATAAATTGGTTCATAAGTAAAAGGTTAAGGAGAAAATATTATCGTTCATAAATACAGAAATTGAAAATTTTTGAAATAAGTAAATGTTCAATATATACATATATCAAAAATTTAAAAAAGGAATATCTAAGTATGCTAAAAATATTTTTCTTTTACCAAAATGCCTTAAAAAGTTACATTATACCAGTATTAAGAACTACTTGTATGTGATGAACTTAAATTATTTTCGATCCCAATTTAAATAATAAGATTTTAATACAGAAATTTTGCATGCTTTGCAAACTTACGGACATGTACATACATATGTACTTATATATATAATAGCGCAATATTTTCGAAGCGTTAATATTTTATTTAATTAAAGAGCTTAAGATAATTAATTTGAGCAATTTTTCATGCAGTATGCAGCATAGTCAATGAATGCACACATCCAATACATAAATCAAATGTATACAAATATTTATTTGCAGCTTTGTTTTGGCAGGAAATTTGCACGCAATTTGCAGAAATATTTGCACAAATTACAATCAATTAACTAAGCAGAAAAAACATCAAATATCAGCCAAAAAAATGTGCAACCATTTAGAATGAGGGGTAGAAAATAATGTGTGCAATGATACGTGGTATAATTATACATATACTCAAAAACAAATACTTTTATATCGAGAAATGTGAATATATGAAAAAATGCTAAGCCCTGTAGGAAAATTCTGAACTTGGGAACACTTCTTTTGAGGTTAGAGAATGGAAAAAAAATCTCTTTTAATTTTAACATTATTTCTATATGTCGATAAAGCACTCGCAGACAATTTTACGCAAATAATATTGTTCATAATTCGTACCTGAATGACCTAAGAACAATCTAAACTTACGACATTCCTGCGTTCAACCTCTAATTCGATGAATCTTAAAGGATAATACGAACTAAGTCTAAGTGCTCAGAAATTCGCAAAATGTAATGTAGCTTTATAGAGTTGCTAGAGATTCACTCTACTGAATTAAGCAAGAGAAATTTGATATTATCAAAAAAAAAATTCTTCGAAAAATTAAATGCAAAATTAAGAAATATTTTTTCGAAAATTCTCAGAAATTTTTCTATGGTAATTTCAACTATTTACAATTGCCAAAAACGCGTTGAAGGCATGATATTAATTAGGTGGTTGTACTTGTATATACATACATATTTTTAAAACTCATCAAACAATTCTGAAACTAAGGAGAATACATTTTTCTAAAAGCGGCGAAAGTAAGAATAATTTTGTATAATTAATTTAAATAAAAGCATAAGAAAGAATTAATACGAATAAAAAGAGTATAACTAAAAAAAGTAATTTAAAAATTTAATTAAGTAATTATTTAATAATTAAGTACACAATTGATTAAATAATTAATTACTTAATGAAGTAAACAATTAAAATAAATAAAAAAAATTAAATAAATAACTTAATAATTAAGTACTCAATTGATTACCTAATTAATTATTAATTAAGCAAAAAATTTGTAATTTATTGAGTACTTAATTATCAAGTACTTACTTTATTAATTAAATAACTTAAAAATTAAGTACTCAATTTATTACTACCTAATTAATTACTTAATTAAGCAAAAAAATTTAATTTATTGAGTACTTAATTATCAAGTAATTACTTTATTAATTAAATAACTTAATAATTAAGTGCTCAATTGATTACCTTATTAATTACTTAATTAAGCAAAAAATTAGTAATCAATTGAGTACTTAATTATCAAGTATTTACTTTATTAATTTTTTAATTAATTAAATTTTTTAAATTACATTTTTTATTTTATTAATTCTTTTTTGCTCTTTTTTAATTTTAATTCTTTATAAAAATATTCTTCTTAATTACCATAGTTAGAGATTACAATTTAAATTAATTTTTTTTTAAACGAAAAGTCCTCACTGAATATCAATTTCAAATATTTTATATCAACAAAATTAAGAATTTTATTGAAGAAAGACCTACAGTTACATACATATGTACAATCGTACCTGTCAGCAGAGTTAATGCTATGGATGCTAATTGATTGCATACGCCCAGCACATGCCACAAATACATTTTTGTTGTTTGTTACAACACATGCAATGGTATTCGAAGGCTACCACTACATTGCTTTGGACACACACAAAAAAACGTTTGTAGTGAGTAAAATAAAAATCTATGTATGACGATATACATACATGTGTATATGAAAATACACACACATACAAACACAAATGCATAATTCTGTACTTTTACACATACATATTAACATACATTCGTCAGCGGAAATTCATGTCCACATCAGCAGAAAAACCGAAACAAAAGCTCGTTTCTCCTCATTGTTTGCGAAATTTTGTTGCTGCAACATTGTTGTCGACAACAACAAACCGCAATAAGCAAACAACAACGACTGTAATTATCACTGTGGCAACACTGATTGCGCCTTTTGTCATTGTTTGGCCGTCCAATGGCTCAATGAAGCAAATGAATCCAATATTACACACACATACATACCTAGGCATATTAATTTATATGCATCAATGTATTGTTAAATATGCGTGGGGGAGTGGCAGGTTGTATGTCAGCGTCATGACATGCCCATTACTTTTGTGGGCAGCGATTTAATTGTCGTGCCGATAGACAGGATATTTCATTAAACACATTCTGCTTGGCAATGGGTGGGTTTAGCGATGGAATGTTGTATATACATACATACATATGTATATGGGGTATTCCATACCAAATCGACCACTTTTGAACGCGACTCCTTTAGATTTTGCTGAAACTTATCCATCCTTTTCTACCCTTTGAAAAACATTTTTGAGATTCTTTTCAAAATTTTTTGTCCAACTTCAAAAAAGTTATGAATTTAAAAAAAAAAAATGGCTTTTATATTTTCAAATAGCCATTACTTTTGTAGAAATTGACTTTTGGGGACCTTTTTTTTAAAAAAAATTTTTGTTTTTGAATGAACGTTTCGAAAAAATACAATAATCGTTTTTTTTTAAGTAAAATCGTCATTTTTTGTTTGGAAGTTCGCCATTTTTTTTTTGGTCCTCAAAAAAACCTTCAATTATTTTGACAACTATCCTTGCTAATCACGGAGACAATTGACAATTTTTTTAAAATAAAAAAGCCATTTATTTGAAAAATTCATAACTTTTTTGAAGTTGGACAAAAAATTTTGAAAAAATTCTCAAAAATGTTTTCCAAAGGGTAGAAAAGGATGGATAAGTTTCAGCAAAATCTAAAGGGGTCTGGTTCAAAAGTGGTCGATTTGGTATGGAATACCCCATATAAATATAATTTCTTTCTGAATAAATCTTTTGGGATACTTTTAAATTAATAAATGGCTTAAACAATTTTAATCGTTAATAAAAAACGGTAATTAATTTATTTTTCAACTAAATTATGTTGAACTAATTTTAATCGATAAGTGACAGTTCCATTTTAAAGATAACATTTTTTATTATTTAAAAATTGTAAATTATTATATTTAAAAATGTCTGAAGCTTTTTTCCAAAATTTATTATTAAAATTATCATTGCTATTATTTCCTTCTAAAAATATTTTAAAATGATTTTTGAAATCTTTAAAGATATAATTTTTGAATTTTTTAAATTTTTGAATATTTTAAAATGATTTTTGAAATCTTTAAAGATATAATTTTTGAATTTATTCATGTGTCGAAGTAAATTATTTTGATTTTCAATATAAGCTACCAATGACAATATTTATCGATAACTAAAAATCGTTATCGATAAATAAAATAAATCGATATTTGGTTTCTATTTGCAAAATGAGTTTTGGCGGTTGAAATATATTATCTAAAAGTAATTAAATTATTAGCTTATTATCGATAGAAAAAGTCGTAATCGATAAATAATTAGCTTTAGATGGAATATTCATCGATAAATAAAATAAATCGTTAATATGTTTAAATTTGCAAAATGAGCTTTGACGGGGGAATTCTACATAATTTGCTTTAGATAAAATCGTTATCGATAAATGAAATAAATCGACATTTTTTTCTAAATGAGCTTTAAGGAGTGAATTCTATTATCTAACATTAATTAAGACATTATCTGCAAGCTAAATAAAGTAATCAAATACTTTGCTTGCCAATATACAATTATAACGATATTTTTTTTCGATAGCTAAAATAAGTAACGATAGGCGATATATTGCCTTGGTTTCTAACAAAAATTAGTAGGTAAAGCAACTGGTCAATCTATCTAAACAATTATTTCAATGCAAAAATAGTTCTTGAAGTCGAGTAATTACCTAATTATTATTTCAAGAAAAACCACTTAAGCAACATAATCACCTGCAACGCTAAAATTCGGTTATTGAATAATAAGTTTTTGACTGAGTCCCATGCAAAATATTCTGTTATTCCTACCGATTGAAAGGTTAACATCTTACTTGCCTCAAATCCAGAAAGAGGAAACTTTCATATATGGCCATTAATTGTTTTAGAGATACGTTCATGCTCTGTTTCAAATATTTCTCGTAATGTCTCAACTCTGCCTCGAATTCGTATGAATAATTGAAATAAAAGCTTTTGGAAGTTTTTTCAAAGTTATTTCTCTACGCAGTGTTAACTATAATCTGTTCAATCTGTAATTATCCTGTAGCCAATTCACAGGTTTCTAAAACCTGCTGTTTCTCAACTCTATCTTAACAAAGGATCGTATATTCTCATACGTAGAATTATCACATGTTTATCCCGTAAAGTTCTTTTTCCTCTTCCTTAATTGGATTATCGAAAAAAATTCAATGCTTGGCCATTTTTTTCTTTCGTTTTTAGAGAAGCAGATAGTTCTACATACATTTATACAGTAAATGTATAAATTAATTTCCTTTTTCACTGAGCTTTTCTAAGGATGACCTGTTAGCTTCTTTAAACCTTTTAAGCTACTGACATATGATATTGGATAAAAACGTATGGACTTCAACTCTATCAAAGGATTAACAAGTAATATCCAAGAGAATTTTCTACCTTCTTAATTTTTACGAAGGTTTAATTTACTGTTTTCACAGTAAATTCACTGATTTTTGAACAGACGGCTATATTAAGCCCTCCAGTTAAACTAACTAACCTCCATAGCATACTCTTGGGCACTCCGCCAGTATTATGAAAACGTAAATTTCAATTAGCATGTCCACAGCAATCCCACACCACCGCACATATAACAACTAATTACGCCGACATTTAGCATTGTTTTCTTTTTTAAATCGCTGTATATGCTTAAGAGCTGCCGCCGTAATAATTAAAAACTGAGCACAAAAGTATGCAAAGAAAAAATGACTGGCTACTAACCGGCTGGAGTATGTGTATAGATGACGGCTTTACAAAGGAGTATACTAGGCTGCAAATGTCATGCCTCATTAGACTGACCAGACGCTCGAACCACTGCCACTATTTAACGGTTATATGCGGCACAAAAGCAACAGTAACGTTGTTGCAAAACACAGCCAAAGTGGCATGAGGAATTAAAACGGGAAACAAAGATTTTTTCCAACTTGATTACTTTGCCATCGAAGAATGAAGTATGTGTGGCATGTAATGCGGGGTTTCCCCGTGTACTTGCTACAAAAGAAACGTAAAAAATATTATGCTGAAAGCGCACCGGCTGGCCATTTAACTAGGAAAACAAGCGTAGAGAAAAGAAAAGTTGTTGACTCATACATATTTATCAACTAAATGCCGCTTAATGAAAGTTTTTACCCACTCTACCACCTCCCTGTGTGGACTGAGTTGGCCTGCAGCCAACTAGCGCGCAGTGTGTGGCATGAAAAGAATGCGCACGGCAAATCAAAACATTTCATTTAAACGATAAAGTATTTGATAATTAAAAATCAATCATTGACGGTTGTTTGTTGTTGCTGCAGCTGTCTATATGCCCGTTTGTTATTGCTATTGTAGCGCGACCGTTAAGCGGCAGCATGTGGCATGTGTCTGCTTGCAACCCCAACGAACAGATAACAAACTCCGGCGCGCACAACACACCCCACGCCCACCAACAACTCGAGCGCGCTTTGAATGATGCAGACATTGGTTCATTGCCTCGGCACAGTCATACATCAATACTCGAAGTATGTGGGTGAAGCGCTCCCATGCAATATGCAAAATCTATGCGCGCGTACGCGCAATTAAGTACCCCCACACGCACACTGCACCAACATTTTAGCGAGGGTGTGGGCGCGGCATCATAGTCAACATTGTCCATAGCGACGAGACGCGTTCGTTTGACAGCCATCAATGCCGGCTGTACCTTGCGTCGCGCCGTAGTTGCGTTGCGGTAATTGCGCTTGCAGCAGTGGCAGCAGCGGTCATGGCAACGTCAACAAACACTGCAAACGGAGAGCAACAACAATTAGGCTTTTGTTTTCATATTGTCTGCCTGATTTGCCGGCCGTCCAGCGCGCCAGCAGCCATCAAACGCCATCAATCATAATGGACAGCATGTGTTGGTGTGGCGCGCGTAAAAAACAACAACAACATCATAAATACCTACAATAAATACATGGCAACCTGAGCGCTTAACAAACATCATCGGAAAAAATTTTGTTGATTTTTTCTTGCAACTTGTTTTAGCGTGCAAAAAGTTAACGGTTTGTTATGCACAGCAGACGCAACCAGATATTAAGAGGCCACAAACTTTGCTCGTTGGCATGCGGCGCACACACTCGGACATTCGAGCACTCAATTTTTGTTTTCTTTTTTTGTTGCAAGTGGCACCTTTCCCGCCATTCGCCATGGTAGCTGCTGGCCACTGCACCGCGTAATGTCGTAATTAGTGGCAGCTGGCGCTCACAGCATCGTTTTCGTCTTCTTCAGCGCCTCGCATTCGGCCACAAGCGCTAATGCATGGCGCTATGATCATTAGTGTTGCGTGTTGCACACACCTGAATGATTGTCGTGACCAATGATTTTTAGTGAAAAATCAATTTTATGGCAATTAAATCAATATTTGTTAAATTAACTGTAATTATTAAGTAATATGTCTAAAATCTGTCAAGCAAACTTTGTTGTAACGGATGTATAATAACTGTGATTTGCTAATTTACTTTTGGTTAGCTCACTAGGCTTGGAGGTACAAGTGCATGGTTTTGTCTGAAGTTTATATTCGCAACACTTTCTGCACGATCGTTCGATTTCTGTTTATGTCGTCGGACCGTACTTCCAATTCATTCCATAACAATGACCTAAACTATTTCGTGAACCAAAAAACTGTTAGTTCTTGATGAAGATCGAAGAGAATTACCAGTGTTTGATCATTAATAAACTTTTAATTCCGCAACTCTTACTTTTGATATTCTTCTTATACTTAATTGACGTAGACACCGCTTACGCGACTATAGCCGAGTTTACAAAAGCGCGCTCGTCTTTCCTCCTCTTCGCTGCTTAGCAGTAATTGGAGATTCCAACCTGGTCCTTTCAACGGAGTAAAGATCTTCCTCCTCCTTTGCTTCCCATGAGGGGTTTTGCGTCGAATACTTTCAGAACTGAAGTGCTTTTATCCATTCGGACGACTTGTTCTAGCCAGCGTATCTGCTGCCTCTTAATTCGCTGAACTATGTCAATGTCGTCGTATATCTTGTTCAGCTCATTGACTATGGTATTCGCCCTTGCCAATGCGCAAAAGACGATAAATCTTCCGCAGACTTTTCTCTCGAAAGCTCGTAACACTGACTCGTCAGATGTTATCATCGTCCATGGCTCTTCACCATATAGCAGGACGGAGATGATGAGTGACTTTCACAATTTGGTCTTTGTTCGTCGAAAGAGGACTTTACTCCTCAATTTTCTACTCATTCCGAAGTAGCACCTATTGGCAAGAGTAATTCTGTGTTGGATTTCGAGCCTGACGTTGTTGTTGGTGTTAATGCTGGTTCCAAGATAGACAAAATTACGACTTCGAAGTTATGACTGTCAACAGTTTCGTCGGAGCCAGGTAGCGAGTGCGACGACTGTTTGTATGATGAAGGAGACATTTCGTCTTGTCCTCGTTCACAACCAGACCCATTTGCTTCGCTTCCTTATCCGTATATCATCGGCGTACGCTAGCAGCTGTACACTCTTGAAGAAGTACCCTCTTTATTCAGATCGGCACCACGAATTATTTTCTCCAGTAGTACGAGGTATGACAATTAAGTAATGAGACTGATTCCATAAAAACCGTATATTTGAAAATTATTCTAAAACTCTGCCATCCCCTTCAATGTAGTCCCCTTGGGCAGCTATACAGCGATTCCAGCGCGTTTTCCATGCTTCGTAACATTTCTGGAACGCTTCGACTGGGATGTCCGCGAGTACCCTCGTCACGGCCGCCTGCATGTCCGTAATCGACTCAAAATGGGTTTCTTTGATCACCGATTTTGTTTTAAGAAACAAAAAAAGTCACAGGGTGACATGTCGGGCGAATAAGGCGGCTGTTGCAACACGGCGATCTCTTTAGAGGCCAAATACTGGGACACGCTGAGGGCGGTGTGGCACGGCGCGTTGTCGTAATGAAGGATCCAGTTTCGAGCGATGTCTGGGCGCACCCTGTTGACTCGTTTTCGCAATCTTTCGAGTACTTGGCAATAGTAGACTCGATTCACAGTTTTCCCCTGTGGAACGAATTCTTTGTGGACGATTCCACGGCTATCAAAAAAGGCAATAATCATCGTTTTCACCTTCGACTTGCTCATGCGAGCTTTTTTCGGGCGGGGCGCGCGGAGACCACCATTGTAAGCCTGGGCACGACCAAGAGAACTATCACCATACACTCTTACAATTTTAGCATACGTTTCCGAAGCTGTTTCGCCAATCTGGCGCAAAATTTTATCGCGACGCGTTGCTCTTGATTTAGTTTTTCCATTTTCGTGACGAGCACTACAAACACACGTCTACTCAACTTGACGCAGCAGGCGAACTAAACAAGCTAGAGCGATGGTACATATATCAATGGAGAGGGAAGGGATGCCGGAAAAAGAGACAGGGAATTTCAAGGTCACAGGTTTACCACAAGCGCGGCAATAAAATCATTACTTAGTTGTCAAACCTCGTAGATTGAATAAGTCACACCATAGGAAGTAGCCTTGTTTGAAACCTCGTTTGGTATACAACAGCTCGGAGATGTCTTCCCCGATCCTGACGGAGCTTTTGGTATATGGATTATATAAACCCAAATGATCTTAAATCTGTATTTGTTGCTCAATACTGACGACGCACTCATTTTTTTGAGGTTTTATAACCTCGATTGATCTTAAATCCATATGTGGTACTTAGTATTGTTCCAGAAAGTGAGAGAGTAAACCGACAACTCACGCTGAATAAGTAGACACAATAACCATTCAATCTAAAAGGATGTTTCACGTATTTTACCTAAACTTCATCATCATCATCAACCACCGATTTGAGCTTATATTCACACATACTATATTCCACAGAATCGAATATTTTTCAAAATATTTTCTGGAAATAAGTTAGGCAACTTCACTTTCAAAAGAAAATAAAGAGAAGTGACACTTAAATGCCAGCACTCGCGAAATCCGCTTAGCTTAATAAAACGAAAGTGCAATTCAAAAATTACAAGTACACAAAAAAATAAAAGCTTAACCGAATAAAAACTCCAAATTGCACGCTAAACGACCAAAATAGCGCCGGACCAAAGCGGGTACCACACCACCCAGCACAGTTGCGGTCGCCACTTGAGGTCACATGGGAGCTGTGAGAACGTTTCAATTTCGCAGACAATGCAAGGCGCTGTTGTTGGGCGAGTGCGTGGAGCACAGCGCAGCACATTGGCGCAAAATGGCGCTTATTGGCCGCTTAACTGACGACGCCACCGACAATTGGCGGTACAAATGTGCTATGCCACGCAGTTGGAAACCGAAAACAACGAACAGACAATTGCTTCAGCTGCGCGCTATTTGAAAGCTTAACGGAAAGCTGTCGAAGCGTCTACATGTTCGGTTACGAGTTTCAGCAGCGAGCATCTTTTGTGGCGAATACATGATGAAGTCATAAAGTGTCCCGTTGTGTGCATTATACGCTTGTACGAGTATTTAAACTTTTTCTGGCATTAGCTTTTTTATTGTATTTTTTCATCTCTTTTCGGAATTGGCCGTGCACATTAACATTTTAAATAAAATATGAGCTTTTTATTATCGCTTCATGTAGTGCTTGCTATGCAGGATTTCGCTGCTGCCGCGCCACAGCTAATGAGTCAAAAGTGGAGGAATGTAACAGAGATGCTGGGATATTAGCCTATTAAAGTTTAAAATAAAATTATTTTTTAAAGTTTGGCAAGAATTTTAACTACATTCACGAAACAATCCAAAACTGAACAGACAGACATTAGACATTTTACAAGACTAACATCACACGCACTTGGAATTAAATGGACCACTTTTCAAACTTATTTACTCTATGAGTAGATCTAACCAAAATCGAATAATAGAATATTGCACCTAAAATCTCAATCCTTTTGAATAGAATATAGCAAGAAAAGTTGTAAAAACTTTCCAATCCGAACACTGACTAGAGACTAAGAACGCTTGAACGGAGTAATAGGATAGCGTTCTTCTTAAAGCTGTAGAGTAATGCTGAACTCTCTCGTGAAGTAAACAATCAGTAAGCCTTTTTCTCAGTGCCGTAATAGTTCGATAGACTACTTCATCATAGACTACAATTTTCCACTTACAACATACATTGCTTAGAAAATTGCCATCAGCTCCATAGTTACTGTCAAAACAATAGGCTTTTTCTATTAGTCTTACTAACCAGAGCTAATATTCACTTAAAGGAATAAGCAATGGTGGTAATTTGACCTCAGTTCGCAGTTAATTCTCCTCCCTAGTTCCTTTCTAACAATTCTGACAACTAAAACCAAAAAGCAGACGAATAAGTGAATAGTAAAATATGTACTTTCATCATTTTATTACTCAAAAACTTGGATTAGGCTAGGATTTAGTTCTCCAGAATCACAGTAACTACTCCCTTCCCTGAAAGAATTATATAGTGCCATTGTTCAATACGCATATGTATATGATTTGAACACATCTATGTTTTCAATTAGAGTTTTTCATAATATAAAATATTACTGAAAACAAACTATTAAAAAAGTTTATATATTTATAGATAATGAACTGATTTAGTTTAAGAAAATTCAAACATATTGGTGCAGTATATCAAGATTGGCAACCCTGCTTTGTGAGAGAGCAATAGGACACGTTTCAAGCAAAAAAAATGGAAATCTACGGCATCCTACGGCAAATTCCTGATCACAGTTGCTCTCATAAGATAGGTCTTAGCGAGCAAAATGTCTAGTTACTGTCTATATGTTTGATTTCATTTAATTACCTTCATAATGTATATTGCCATTAAAGAAAGGCATAAATTTATTTTTACATTTTATGTGATTTGTATCAAGGTCGAAAATCTTTATATTGGGTATATGGAGCTATGGAATAAATTAGCTGATAAATTCTGGGGCTGCAAGCCAAAGATTGCTAGGTGGCTGTATACCATGACCGTGCGACCTATAATCATATACAGTGTCGGACAAAACTCATTGGACTAACTCGAGTCTCACACATGTTCCGTCATAACTTTTTACATAGATGCATTAGAAGAATAATTTTTTTTGCAAAAGATAGACCACATATTCTATATTAAGAAACAATGCAATAATATTTTTTTACTTTTATGTAAGATTTATAAATTATAACAGAAGGGAAAAAAGTAAAAAATTCGTGCGACATAACTCATTGGACTTTAGCTAAATATGAAAATAAATTAGTTTTAAATTAATATTTTACTGAGTAGCCATTATTTTTTTTGATTGCAACACATCTTTTATGCATAAATGAAATTTAATTACTAATATGTGAATCATTTATTCCATTCTCGGCTCGCTTTAATACATCAAGTAGCTTGTTTTTATAACCGTGGACCTGTTCCTCTTTAATTTGCCTGTTGACAATTTCCCATAAGTTTTTAATCGGATTCATGTCACGAAACTGGTCGGACCATCTTATAACATAAACTTATTATTCCAAAAATCAGTCCTTCACAACTTTGAGGATGTGCCTGGGGTCATTGACATGTTGAAACTGCCAATCAGGCAGCATTTTTTGGATAGCGTGAGGAAACATTTGGGTTGGCAGTATATTTTTATATTGGAACCCATCCATGTTCCCTTCTATTCTGTAAATTGGTCCTACACCCTGACCAGAAAAGCATTCCCACACTATTATATTACCCTACCATGCTTTACTGCACCCTGCGAATATCGACACTCTAAACGCTTCATGTTGGTCTTCGTATACCTGTCATTCCATCTAAGTTCTGTAAATTAAATTTGGACTCATCTGAAAACAATATCGGCTTCCATTGCTCTTCAGACCAATTTATATGCAGTTTCGCAAATTCCAAAGGTGCTAACCGATTTTTTTGGAAATATAAGATTTTTTTACTGCACGGAAGCTAAAAAGACCAACATCAACGGCGCGCCGTTGTATTGTACGCGTACTCTCTCTTAGTTGTGAGCTATCTACAACATTGTTTGTTGATATCTGGGGATATTTTATAAACTCGCGCACTATTCGCAAGTCATACTTTACCGAATTGACTCTGGGACGTCCTCCAATATTAAGTTTTTTAACGGTTCCTTCAGCTTTGTTCTTGCGTAAAATAGCAAAAACAGTTGTTTTCCCCAGAGAATAATTTTTTTAAAGCTTCTTTTCCACACATTTTTTGTGAATTTGCTTACAATTAATAATTTAAGTTCAGTTGAATGTGTTTTGTCTATATTTTTATCAAAAATAATTTTTTAGTAGCATTATTCGGGACAACTTTAAATATTTCACAACACACTCGTTATCATTAAAATAAACAACTCGAATAAGTGTGATCTACGATTTATAATAATTATAATTATTGTAAGTACCTGCAAAATTCTTTTCCCGCCACATAACGGTAAATTAATTCAATGGAAGTGGTTATTTCGATATCCAAAGTGTTAGTCCAATGAGTTATGTCGCACGAATTTTTTACTTTTTTCCCTTCCGTTATAATTTATAAATTTTACACAAAAGTTAAAAAATATTATTGCATTGTTTCTTAATATAGAATATGTGATCTATCTTTTGCAAAAAAAATTATTCTTCTAATGCATCTATGTAAAAAGTTATGACGGAACATGTGTGAGACTCGAGTTAGTCCAATGAGTTTTGTCCGACACTGTATAACACCGACGGCTCGGAAACGTCGAAGGGAAGTCCTTGTCATCAATCGGTGCGTAGAGATAAACCTCCAATTCAACTATCGCAACGAACGTATAACCATACTTAGCGACAGTCAAGCGGCACTTAAAGCAGTCTCTTCCTACGAGATCTAACTACTACTGTTGCAAGAGTGTAGAGAACGGCTGAATAGCCTGGCGGAACGTAACCAACTGCACCTTATCTGCTTGCCCGGGACAATGTCATAGTCCTGAGTGAACTGGCTGATGAGCTCGCTGTGCACATTAACCTGAACACTTTATCGCAATGAGTCCCCATACCATAAAGGAGCTGCTCCGCAGGGAAGAAGGAGCAGGCAGAGAGAGGTATTGAAAACAACTCCAATGAATGCGCTATGCTAAGTTGCTAATAGGAGGTTTACAACCTCGGCAGGTTTAAATATGTAATTAACCTTCCTAGGGACAAGCTCAGGCTACTTTTCGCATTCTACACTGGCCACTATAAGCTCGAAAAGCACTTATGGGCCTAGTATCTTGTACAAATTGCCGGTTCTGCGACAGGGTGCCTGAAGCTTCAGAACATCTGCTAATTGACTGTATAGCATTCTGCAGACGCATAATAAAGGCCTTTGATGAATGTTTCCAAATAAGGATGACATCGCCTTACTAGCACCTAGCAGTATATTGGACTTTTTCAATATGCTGGGGCTAGGTAGGTCGTTGTAACTTAGGGCGCAATGTGCCTTAGATCGCCATACAATCCTCATTTCAGTTACAATCCTCATTTATTTATCGTATCTTATCTTAAATAGGGCTAAATTAAACTAAAATTAGGCTAATTCGACCCACTGAAAAACCTTCATTGTAAAATCAACAGATTATTTCCTAAGGTCTTCGAATGTTGCGAGCTAATGTTTGAGCCACATTAACAATGAAAGTCTGTGACTTATCCAGCTACCCTCGTAGCAGTATAAAAACAAAATCAGTGTCGCAAATGTCATGTTTTCAATTACAATTCCGTTAATATTTCATTAGCAAAGTATTTACACCAAAAACAACACGAAAAAACAACAACAGAACATAAAAGCGCAACCAAAAAAACAATATAGCGGTAAAGGGCGAAAGCAGACGAGCATTAAACGAATTGCATGCGACAGGCATAAAAATGACATTAACACTCAGCAGTGAGTCGGCAATAGCGACTGATGAGGTGATGAGTGCGTGATGTTGGTCAGCTGGATATGTGCGGAGGCTTGCCACATTTTTACTTATTTTCCAGCATTTTTTCTTTTTTATTTTATTGTGACTATCTTCGTACATATGTCTTATCAGCAAACGTTTGAGAAATTTATGCGCAGCGTCGCTTATCGGCATCGGCACGCAGACGGCGTGGCAGACATGATGCTGACGTTGCGTGGGTTAGGTAGATAATAAATACCGGCAACATGTTGTGGCTGATGCGGTGGGATGAAAGGAAGCCTGTATTTGATGAGTTAGCGTAATGCAAGCCTTTGTTTTGCCTTACCGCGCTGTCATTACTTGTCGATGCGATGGGAACGCTGTGGGTGACCAGGTTGTTAACGTATGTATAGCATAGCGGTTGTTGCCGTCATGTTGTAAATTGTTGTTATTGCTATTTTTTTATCTCTGCAGCCGAGCTCGTTATCAAAGCTATGTGGTTGTAGCATTTTTCGATTTGTTTGCCATTGTCATTGTCATTTCCATTTCCAGCTCCATTTCCATTCGTTAACTGTTAATGACACTGTTGCCAGCGTCATTTGCCATAAAAGCCACATAGGCTGTTGCTGTGCAAATCGAACAGGCAAGTCTACATAAACATGTGTGGCAATTGTAGTTAGAAGGCCTTGTCAGCCAACTAAGAGCAACTGCAACCCCCGGATCTCTCTTGCTCTCTGCTGTTTTATAGCTTTTACCCTTTCATTGCATTCCTCGCACCTGCTTTGTTGGTACGGTATTGTCTGTTGTTGATGACTTTTTGATATCCATCTGCAGCGGCATATATATCAATTAGACTTATGTACATACTTAAGGGTAGTCCTTAAATATGGGAAGTAAAGTTTTGGGCAAAAAACTGTTAAAAGTTAGATTTCTTCAGACTCAGCGCTCAAATCGATAATAATCTAGTTCAAAACCGTTTAGAATTCGTCGTCGTTCGGCAATCAATCCAAAACAAAATGTTTGCGTTATATTTTTCACTGTGGTTGTTATTATTTACTTCTTCCTCGAAGTCCCTGAGCTGATTATATTAAATTTACATCAAATTTATTTAAGCTCCACCCTAATGTGCATACAACACCATATATCACAGTTATCTCCTCTTTGTTGCCGCATCTGTGTTTTGTTCTCAATCAAATCAATCATAGACTTTTTTGTATCTCATATGATTCATTTTTGTTGTTGTGGTTATAACTGTGCATGAATTTTCCTTTGACGCGGCAGCTCCAACTGTCTGGGCAGTTAAATGAAAAATGTTTGGCTTTGTGGCAAGTAAATTTTTGCGGTTTTAACCAAAGCATTTTCTGGTAGGCTTCTCTACTCTCAAACGAATTTCTGCTACAGCTTTTATGAAGAAGAAGATATAGTTGAGAACAAGTTAACATAACCAGTTCCAACTCAAAAACTATGAAAATTTTATCTTTCTTTGATAAAGAAACCAGTACTCGTAGAAATACTGCTAGAGTGTCAGCTATAGTCCAACTGTAAATCTGGCTGTAGACCCGACTTTCTTGGAAACAAGCTCGTTTCAACTAGGCCATCAGTATTTCTCACTACTTTTGTTCACTGAAAGTCGCAAGCTAAGCACGATGAAGCTCTGAATCATTTTCCATGGAGCTATATGCAAATATATGGTATATACAGTCCATACAAATAGTATACGTATTGTATATGTTTTCCTCCATAGACCGAATTAAACAAAACCGGGGAAATTCGATTTACTTTTCAAATAGTTGTGTAGCCAGTTGATGAAAAAGTTTTATATTCTTTAACCTTAAAATTTGAGCATCAAGCAGATTAAAATGGGCACAAAATTTCGTACTACTACTATGAGCAAAAACTAGTAAGAATTTGTTCATAATTTTAAAATACTTAATTTATTCTTCAAAATCTATGTCGTCCGCCTCAAAGTAAACCCCCTTGGCCCCAATTCACCTGTGCTCAATCCTCGAAACAGTTGTTAAAGACAACTTCCTGAATAGCCTTCAATTCGCGATTCACGTTTAATGTCTTCAATTGACTCAAAACGGTTTCCCCGGAGCGGTCGTTTGAGTTTGCTTAATGGCCAGTAGTTACACGGAGCTAAATCAGTGTTTGCGGCACGATATTGATTGAAAATTTGACGAAAAACTCACGAAAAATCAGTGCAGTGTGCGACGCTGCTTTATCGTGATGCAAAAACCAAGAGTTGTCGATAATACCGGCCTCTTATTACGAATAGCTTCACGCAAACGACGCATAACCCTCAAATAGCATTTCTTGTTCACAGTTTGGCCGGTCGGTAGTACTTCGGAGTGCACCACACCTCGCTAAACGAAGAAAACTGCCAACATAACCTTGATTTTTACCTGATCAGTTGATATTGATGGCCCACAGTAGTACATATATATCTAAAAACAAAGTACTGAAACCAACATGTCTCGAATAATATGGCGATTGTGGGAAAATACGTGGAAATAAATTAATAGTTTTTGTTGCTTTTTTTGCAGATATGCCCGAGGCTCTAATACCAATTTGAAATCCTAACAAAGCATATTTTTCATCGCAGTGCATAAGAATATTTTTTATTAACTGAACTCTCAGTTAATATGCACGAGGCTGTATTAACAAGCACATTTTTCACAATTTGTGTCTTTTATCAAGTTTTTTCTACAAAAATCGACTGCCGCTTAAACATGACTCACCACAATGGTACATTCTAAAATTTTAGTTTTCCGCTGCAAATTTTTTCACAGCAGTGAACATGCAAAATCCAAAAAAATATATTAAAAGAATAATAGTTGCCACAAACCAGCCGCGGACAAAAGTAATAAAGTGCGATTTGGCAAAATTCACAACAAAAATTATAAAAGTTTAGTAAAAACTTAAACAAAAATGCGAAACCCAGTCGGTTGCCCATAGCTGTTGGCCGAATATTGCTGTTAAAATAAACAAAAACAACAATAATAAAAAGCAGCCGGGCTTTGTGTGTCTTTCCCAAGTTGCAATAACCCCACAGCTTTCAGGCTGCCCGTACGAAAAGTGAACAACAAAGCAGCGACTGCCATTTTGCATGCTCAAGCTTAACTAGTGACGAGGCACGCGGCCAGCAGCTTTACTTTGCGTGTATGTTATACATGTTTATAGATACTATGTACCTAAAATTTTTCTGTCCATTGAGTGCCGCGCTGCAATGACTAAAAGCCTACGTAGTGTGCTCGAAATCACAATAACAACAACTGTGCTATATTTTTAGCAACTACTTTATAGTGGAGTTCTATATTTTTGCATTTTTTATATGAAAAACGCAGTCGAGTGCATATGGCAAATGCATTAAAAATTTTGCAACAAATCTGCTAGCGACGCAGACTTCAACGCATTTAGGTTTTACGCTTTTTTGTGCTCTATTTTGGAGTGGGAGCTATTTTTATAGCAACGCCACTTCCTTACCATTTTATAAAACTACCACAAAAGGACCATTAATGGATGTGGCACAAAGCGGGTCATTAAACTGTTTAGTAGAAAGTTGCAAAAGTGGTGAAAATGATTTAAAAAAAAGAATAAAAAGGGTAATGACTTTAGAGGTGCTAGCAAATATATTCTAAATAATTCAATAAAAATAGTTGAGCTTGAGTTGGGTTTTAGGTCTCAAATACCCACACTCATTTACTGTGTTCACACGAGAACTGTTTTGCTGCTCAGTATCGGCTAATTCAAAAAATCTCAAAAAACATATAATAACATTGAAATTTCTGGAAGTCAAGTGCAGAAAAATCTTGCCAAGAGGTGTTACTTAGGGATCGGTAGGCATTTAAGAAGTAGATTCCTCTTTTGACGAACAAAAATTTCACTATACATATTAGGTTCCAATTATTTCCGTCCTATTATATGCCACAGAAACATGGACAATGACGAACCGAGATGCGAAAGCTTTTGGTGCGTTCGACAGAACTGTTCTCCGCAAGGTCTTTGGAGCCGCCCACGTGAGCGTTGAATATCGAAAAAGATGGAACCATGAACTGTATGAGCTATACGGCGACATTGTTATAGTTAAGTGCAAAAAAATTCAAAGAATGCGCTGGTTAGGTCATGTCGTTCGCATGGAAGATGATGCTCTAGCGAAAAGCACCTACGATTAGAGAGAGTACAAAGAAAGCAAAGATACATACGTGGAAGAGCAAGTGCATAGTAACTTGCCTAACCTTGGGATGTACCATTGACGCACAGGATAGAGGCAATTGTGAAGTTTTGTGTTTTCGGCCCAGACCGAATCACGGTTGTAGTGCTAAAGAAGTAGAAGAATGCAGATTTGATATTCGACATTCTTTTAACAGATATATAGCCCATCGAAAGTAATGATATTCTAAGCGGGTAAGAAATATATGTTTTATAGATGTCTTCCACGTATGTATCTTTGCTTCCTATGTAGGGGTTCACCGCCACCAGTCGCATATAGGTTAGGTTAGGTTAAAATATTTCCCAAATTTTCAGTTAAAATATTTTTGCTAATTCACATTTCAATATTATCAACCTCAGCGCCACCCGACAATCAAATTTCTGATCAAAGTCTGATTAAAATGTCACACACGCATCTCAAAGTTGGATTAAATCAGAAGTTGGATTTGGAAGCATAACATAAGTGCCACAGCGCAGTAAGAGTTGGTAATATTAATCTAAGTTGGGGCTATTTACAATATATTACTGAAAATATGAAATTACCAGCGTCTACCTGTTCAGATTGCCAACATGAGCTATGCAAGTGGAAACAAAAATTCTCGTTTGAACCAAAGTAGCTTTTTAGTTTTCCTTAATAAAAGTCGAACATTAATTTTAGCATACATTGAATTTATTACTAGTTTCACCAACAAGAAAAATACGAAATAAGGCATTTCGTTCTGCTTGTAATTAATCCTACCAGAACACATACGTTCTTACATAACCTAACTTAAATTATACCCTTTCTTAAACAACTAGCTATAATAGACAAGCGACGAACAAATGGCAATACATATGCTTTTAGCAGCTCTCGCTCTAGTAAATCACCTCTACCCACTTTCACCCAGCAGATTAAGCTAATAGGCTTATCACCTGCCAGCAGACAGTGCAACAGTTGAACGCTCACCGTGGCCGTCGCACGAAACAAATCCGCATATCGACGCAACCACAACGACCATAGTCTGTTGAATCAGTACATATATACTCCAACCATACTTACAAACCCATACATACCAACAAATATGTATATAGCAGAATAAGCGGAGAATGTGAAAAACAATAAGCTGCTGATAAACTTCGAAGATCCCTAGAACCAGCAAAGCTGGCGACTAATTGAATAGCGATTGCAATGGAGTTGGGGCGGATTAAGCGCTATTTGTTGTACATGTGTGTGAGTGTTCACTACACACGCAGCACACACACACATGCATATACGCAGCCGGATATTACGTTTTATGCGGTTCTGCGCGTGCACCAGTGTTTTCATTAGCAGTGAAATGCTAATTCCAATCGCTCCAAATTGCTGGAAATTGAATTCTCTTCGTAATCAATTGAACATTTACTATTTCACAGTTTAATTACTTTCATTCACTTTTTTGAATAATACACTGTGTTGGTATGCGGTAGACTGCGCTTTGGAGTTTCATTTCCTCCGGTTAAATGCGGTCAAACGTTTGTGGTCAATTGTACAACCAAGGGGGCTAACATGTAATTGCACAATTCACTGACCACTTTGTGAGTAAGATGAAAAAAGGCTTCGTTTTATTTATATTTTTAATTAAACTCGCAGTTTGCTTTCATGTGTAAGGACATATCTTTATTTCTGTGGAAACGCTTCATCTAGCTACTGATCAAAGAGAGAAAAGAAAAGCGCGTAGTTTATGATAAATCCAAGTTCCAAGCATTTTCAATGGATTTGATATTTCACAAACCGACAGTAAGAGTAATCGAATGACTACGTATATAGGCTCAACTAAAAAACATTGACGCTACATATAACCGAGTATTGCCGATTAGATCGAGCAATTCGATTGACTGTCAGATATCGAAGCTAGAATCTTTCATATTCTTAACAACCGTAGAAACAAGTTATCGAATATTGAAGCATCAAAAACTTAGTGGACTTCATTATTTTGGCTTAGGTAAGAGTGCTGCCACAATGGGCTCAAATGGCGCTGGATGTACATATATTGGCTTAAAGACTAAAAACTTTATGGTTTGTTTTACTGATGTAAAATGGAGAAAGAGCTCTCAATGAAAGATAATTTTTGATACTCGTATAAGAGAAGATCTAGTTGTGTTACCAGAGAAAAAAAACTGATTGAATAAATGAAGACAATTTCTCATATGAAAATTTGCTGAGCAACCATTAAGTACATATGAGATCCAAACCCGTGTCTTCCGTCAAAGATAAATTTTGGTATTGGATGAGCAGATTGTTAGGATAGTTCGGGTAGCATGTACCATATTATTTCAACTCTTATAAGTGCACTACACTTTTTTTCTATATAAGGATGATAAAGATTTTTTGTTAATTCTATGAAATGCTTTTGCTTTAGTCAAAAGCTTAAGCAAAAGGATGATTTTGTTTATAATTAATATGAAAGTATGAGTTTGTTTCATTATGCGATGCGTGTTACAGGTCTTGTAGTATATTCTTCTGGCTTTTAGTTAATGCATTTTGTATAATCTGTTGTTTAGATGTGATGAATATTTTTAAGAAAAATTTATAACATTTAAATACAATTTTCTTCTTTCAAAAATTTTTCTAATCTAAAAGTGTTGGTTTACAAAATAATAATTAATAAAATATTATATATGAACACCAACAATTTTTTATAAAAAAAATTATATTATTTTTTTAATAATATTACTTTCTTTCTAAAATTTGTTGTTTTCTAAATGAAATTTTCTTTAAATTGTGTTTTAAAAATAAAGACTTTTATTTGATTTAACTTTTTTCTCAAAAATATTGCTTATCAACAAATATTTTTTAAATGTAAATTAAAAAAAACTATTTTTTCTTAAAATTAATTTTTTTTATAAAAAAAATTAAGTTTTTTAACCTTTTAATATTGTATTTTAGAGAAAATATATTAGTTATGATATTTTTTTGGCACATTTTTTCAAAAAAAATAATATTAATAATTATAATTAAGAATCCTGTACTAAATTCCTTTATATAATTAATCTTAAATTTTTTTCAAAAAATTCTCTATTCAAAAAATATTCGTTTAAAAAAATATTTATCAACACTCAAATTTTTTTCGTAAAAAATTATAATATTTTTCTTACCAACATTAATTTTTTCCAAAATGTCATTTTATATTTAAAAAATTAAGTTTTTTAAACTTTTAATATTGTATTTTAAAGAAAATATATTAATTATAATATTTATTTGGCACATTTTTTCATAAAAAAATAATATTAATAATTATAATTAAGAATCTTGTACTATATTCTTTTAGTTAATTAATTTTAAAATTTTTTCAAAAAATTTTCTATTTAAAAATAATTGTTTAAAAAAATATTTATCACCACTCAAACTTTTTTCGTAAAAAATTATAATATTTTTCTTCTTAAATATATTTTATTTTTTTAAAATGCCATTTTATTTTTAATTATGTTTTAAGTAAAATAACTAAATGAAGATTTTCGTTTAATTTTAATTTTTTTCTCAAAAAGTATTGCTTTTTTAATGTATTTTTAATTTAAATAAAAAAAATCCATACAAAAATTTAACTTTAGCTTTTTAACAATATTTATATTATGTTTTTCAAACATTATTTATTTATTTTTTCAAAAAGTACATTTTGATTTTGTGTTTTACATAAAATAAATTAATTAAGAATTTGTTTGCAAAATTTTGATTTTCAACGGTTAATTAAAATTATAATTCATTTTTTAAATTTTGTTTTGCAAAACGGTTTTAATGAATATAATAAATAATTAAGATATTTTTTTTACAATATTTTTTTATTTCAAATAATTAAATTGTTTAATTAAAATTAAATTTTCCTTCATAAAACATTAAAAAAAAACAAATTTTTTAATATAGTGTTTAAATAGGTATTAAGATATTTGTTTGCAAAATTTTATATTTATAAAAAATTATTTTAATAATCTTATTTAATAATTTATGTTTAAAACATTATTTGCATATTTTTCTTAATTTTGTTTTGCAAAAAGTACTTTTTACTATTAGTTTCACATAAAATAAATAAATTAAGATATTTTTTTACAATATTTTTTATTTCAAAAAATTAAATTGTTTAATTATAATTAAATTTTTTTCATAAAACATTAAAAAAAAACAAATTTTTTAATATAGTGTTTAAATAGAAAAAATTAATAATGAAATAATTACTTCTTTTTTTTGATCATTACTTCTTTGTTTATTCAAAAATAATGAATAATATGCATAAATTAAATAATTTTTATAAATTTTTTTAGTATTTATTATTTTTTTTTTATTTAATAAATTACAATTTACATGAAAATTTTTTTTCACTGAAAATTTGAGTAATTTTTTTAAACAGAATTAATTTATTTTTCCAAAAATATATTTGTTTCAAGTTTTCAAAAAAAAATATATACTATTTATTATTACCTTTTAATTTTTTATTTTATTTTAATTTAAATATTTAATTCTAAATGGCCACCATACACCGCGCAAAGTTGCTCCTACGATGAAAACCAACATTTTTGCTTGCAACAACACTTACATTTGCATACATAATTAAAATATGTAATTCATGGCATCCGATTTATGCAATTTGTGTTATTTGTGCAAAACGAGTTGAAAGTTTGCATTGCCAGCGGCAAGCGGACAACTTAATACACTATGCGCCATCTACATTAGCACATCTACACACACACATATGGTATGTATCTATTGTATGTGTGGCAATGGGAAATAGTGACTCTATAAACCGAATAGTGGCTAAATAACCGAGAGTTTTGAATTTGTCTCATCGGCAGAAAGGGCGAGTTGAGATTTAAATTTGGCGCTGCACTCGGGCAAGCATATAAGTTCTTGCATGAGTGTGCGTAAATTTGTGCATACAACATTTGATTACAGTTGGCTGCAAGTGTAAATGTCAGTACTACATATATATTTATTTGTATATATACTTTTATAAACTCTGTCGACTGCCAAGGCCAACGTATGTATGTAAGTAACGACATGCTTATTTATTATATATATATAAATATGTGTATATGGTTATGTATTTGTTTGTCTTTTTGCAAAAGCATGTGGCTGCTATTTAACTATGCATTACATGACACACCAGCGTTAAATGCAAATGCGAAAATTACGCACAGCTGCACTTGCGCACCCACATACTTAGAGTCTAATGCAAATATATTGACATTTGTGCAGTGGCACTTGGCATAAGTGTCTACTCAAAATGTCCTTTAAGTGAGTGGCAATCATAAGCCGTTCAGCAAAAGTGTAAATGGGTGCGTTGAACATATGTATGTATATAAATATAGATGTAAATATGCATATGAGCTAATACCTAGGCTATACGACGAATTTACGCCTGAAAGTATATTAAGTTCGTGCAAATATTTATTTTTAAAGTCTCGTTAAGGTATGTTATGACTGGTTTAGGTGATGCAACTATCCCTAGAAGCTCAATTAAATCAACTTAGACATGGATCATGCAGTAATTTGGAACCCCAAGCCATAAAACTAAGACTTATAGTGTCAGAGATATCCCTGAAATCACACACACACTTGACACTTGACACACTTCTGGTTTTCAGTTTCGAGACGACATGGTCGAGCGGCTACGAATCAAGATCTTCTTTTAAAAAGTAAATATCTCCAAACAAATCAAGTATTATGAGAAGAGCTTCTATGGTGTATGGCTGGCTTGACAAAGGTTGAAGTATGCACGATTTTTATTTCTTTTTCAAAAACTTCTAACTCTTTCTTAGGAATGGATATTATTCTTTTAAGCTTAGTCTTGAAACAGTCCCTTTTGACCGGCATTTTGCAAAAGAAAGTAATGCTTGGAAGGTTGTAGAGGGAAACTTTTATCGCGAGCTCAATCAACTCTTGCTTTAGACTGCCAGCCCTCAAAGTGGCAACTGATGCATTTCTCCAAAGTGCATTCAATCCGATAGCAGAGCTGCGATACAGATCTTGCGCTCGTTGGCATTAAGCTCAAAGCTAGTGAAGAAGCTCACTGGCAGTAGAAATGAAGCGCCTGGTCACAGCAGAGTCGTTGGAAAGTGATGAAACCAATGAACTTGCAAGAAAGGGCATTCTTACCCAAATCCCAGATGAGATCGAGATCGACAAGCAGGTGATCCCCTGCCTTCGTGCGGCCTGGCGTTAGCTCTATAGGGAATGGTTAACAAACAACACTTGCTGGGTTGCGTTACTTACTTTTTCTGATCCGGCGTGGAATGGATATTAGACACCTCAATATATTTGTGACAGGCTCTAGATGCTTTGTCGCTGGGCGGCAATCTTTATACCCTGAATAGGGTATATTAAGTTTGTCACGAAATTTGTAACCCCCAGAAGGAAGCGTTGGAGACCTTATAAAGTATATGTATAAATGATCAGTATGCCGAGCTGAGTCGATTTAGCCATGTCCGTCTGTCTGTCGTCCGTTCGTCTTGTCTGTATATATACGAACTAGTCCCTCAGTTTTTAAGATATTGTTTTGAAATTTTGCAAACATCATTTTTTCTTCAAGAAGCTGCTCATTCGTCGGAACTGCCGATATCGGACCACTATAGCATATAGCTGCCATACAAACTGAACGATCGGAATCAAATGCATGTATGGAAAACTTTCACATTTCACAACGTATTTTCACAAAAGTTAGCACAGGTTATTTTCTACAGCAACAATTTAATCTCCGAAGAAATTGTTCAGATCGGTTAACTATAGCATGTAGCTGCCATACAAACTGAACAATCGAAATCAAGTTCTTCTATGGACAACTTTCACATTTGACAAGATATATTAACGAAATTTGGTATAGATAATTTTCTTAAACAACAATGTATTCTCCGAAGAAATTGTTCAGATCGGTTAACTATAGCATATGGCTGCCATACAAACCGAACGATCGGAATCAAATGCTTGCATGGAAAACGTTCGCATTTGACGTGGTATCTTCACGAAATTTGGCATGGATTACTGCTTAAGGTAATAATACAATCCCAAAAAAAATTGTTCAGAACGAATTACTATAGCATATAGCTTCCATACAAACTGAACACATAGTTACTAACAGAAATCCACCTGAAGTTAACGTTTTTTCTTGTTTTGATTTATACTACGTACCGGCGTCTCTAACTGTACAATTGGGCTTATACGTAGCCACACGAATATCAGCCGATTTACCTAACCTAATCTAAATGATTACAATAGTTACACTCCGCTTTAAACACCCTGTATTAAGTGTATATAAACGGGTACCACCCTAATGCAAGCATCAATTCACAAGTTAAAGTAACGAAATAAATAGTCAAACAATTTCACACACACAAGCAAGCTTATAACCACATAAACATACATACAGACGAAATGACACATACATGTGAGCACACAACAGTCAACCCTTTACGCTCTCAATCATCTTTGGGTAAACATATTGGCAAATTGACACATTTGACTGATTTGACGGCTGCACTACAAATTAAGTGATCATCATTTCGTACAAATCAAATTTCCGTTAACCCAGCATACATATTTGACTTTTCCACTAAAACACTTACTTAAAGATGCGGCATGTGCTTTCGAGCATTGCATACGTTAAGGCGCCAGTAATTGTGTGTGTAAAACAGATGTAGCAAATGGTCAGCAGCAACAAATATATTTCAGTTTGTACTACAATAACACTCAGTTACATACTATAACTATGCAGTGCCATGAAATTTCAACATATTTCAGCTATAGAACCCTTTCTACATGCAACACTGTCTGCTAAATTTGCACTATTGCGGCATACAAAATTATGTAGCCATATATATGTAAGTATATGTATGCATAAGTTTGCTTAAGCTTTACTTTTACATGCTAGCGTACGCTTGGAGCCGTTGTGATGCAATCATTTGGAAATTCATTGCGAATGCCACAGATTTAAATTACTCATACGCCCTGGAGGCCAACAGGCAAGCACTTGCAAAGCAAAGCTATCATTTCTACATACATATATACACTTTTACAAGCATAACTAAACCGCTACAATATTACTGCCACATTTGTAACCATGTCGTGCTTGCGGCAATCGCTGTGCCCATGCAAATACCGCACATTTGGCTACTTACGCTTCGTCGCAGTTGAATTTAAATTGACGACTGCCTGCTGGCGGCTACCACGCCCGCACTAAAATCACTAACTGGCGCACAGTGTTTATTGCATTGATAATTATGTGTTTGAAAGCACTTATTTTTTAAACAAACCACGATCCTCTCAAAGAATTTCATATATTTGTGCCGAGACTTCGAGAGTTCCAAAATAAAACATCCAGCTACCGATGTATTTAAAATGTTATATATGTATGTAGTGATATGAAAATCAAAGGCTATTGAAATTAACTTTTCTATTTATTTTTTTTTTTTTATCCTAATTCTAAGTGATCTCAAACCAACAACAGAGATTTCGACCAGAAATATAGAGCTTGTTTATATTATCGCTTCAAATATCAGTTATGGTCTTATATCTACCGCCCTAGGCAACCTAGTACTTGATGATAGGTTATGTACTGTCCTTGGCCTACCAAACTTTTGAACAAAATGCTGGAATTAAATCTTTCTGTAGCGAAAACTTAATTTTGTTGTTAGAAAAAGTTTCGAATCGACAAATTTGCTACTTAGAGCCACTAATATAAATATCAGAAAAAAATTAACTAATCCCGAACCGAGGTTAAACTAGATTTATAACCGATATATTCTAGAAGATGCAAATAGCATAGAACTAACGTTAAGCTAGATATTCGCCGAAAATACCTTAAATAATCACTTTTAACAATGACGTTTATTTAGATAACAATTTCCTGGATAATAAAAGTAATCAACAATGGAAGTAATCCATAACCAGTCTTAAACAAAATAATGGGTTGTCAAAAAAGTCTTGCGGTATTTTTATTGATTTTTTTTTTATTGAAATTGAAATGAATTTTTGATGACTCACGCCCAGCTCTTGACCGATGCTACGGCTGCTACTATGCCGGTCTCTTTCGACCAATTCAGCAATTTTATCGCAATTTTCGACGACAGGCCTTCCGGAGCGTGGCGCATCTTCGACCACCTCTACACCAGAACGAAAACGTTGAAACCATCGTTGTGCGCTGGAAATGGAAACTGTATCGGGTCCATAAACTGCACAAATTTTATTGCCTTTATCGTAGTAGTACTGTAAAATATGCCGTATTTTCTCTTTATTTTGCTCCATGTTTGCGACGCTATAACTCACGAACGACTTAAAATAAACGACAATCAATCAAACACGTGTTAGCGCGTGAGATGAGCTTTCCAAAAAGGTATAGCATGACCCGATGCGACGAATAAAACTAGAACTACGCGCTTTCAGTGCCAACTAGCGAAAATACCGCAAGACTTTTTTGACAACCTAATATGTGAACAAACTTTCTGAAACTTTCTCAAACATGGACGTTATACAGAACTGACATTAAATTAGAAATGTTGCCGGGACTTTTCCGAACAGGGAAGCCATCTATAATTAGCGTAAAGCTAGATACGAGCACAGGATTATATATATTAGATGGAAGGGTTGCAGATCTGCGTTTAAACTTTCACAGCGACGGAGACTTTAAGAAAAAACTAATTCATACATTCATATTAAAACAGTGAGCGGCAAATTCTAAATAATCCTTAAGCTTTTAAAGATATTAACCTTTGCAACGAAGGCTTCAAATTGAAAGCACGCAAAACAGCAAGGTTCCTCTGTGCAATCAAACCAGGCTCTTCTTTAGCTTAAATATATGAAACTACAAGCCAGTATTTCAGCAGAAATTGTAGGCATAACTAAAAACGATTATCTCATAGGTTCGTTAGCAACTTTGTTGCAGATATATAAAATACTAGTCAGGTAAGAACGCAATAGAAAGATATAGTTACGGACTAGCTGCACTGGATTCGGCGAATTTAAGAAAAGAATTTTTTTTCGGTAAAATCATAAATGAAATTAGTCGTAATGGTTTCTTTATATAATAAACAGAAAGCCGCTTTCGTAAAGCTTATCCATAAAGCTCTGTTCACTATAAGCTTCTTCCATAAATAAAAAGGTATTACAACTCAACTGGGCTCCAAAAATTCTGCTAATAAATTCGCTCACCACAAATCACAGTTGCTAGAATTTTACATTGAACTTGAAACAGGCTTTCTGTGGTTAGCCGCTGCGGTACAAAGAAACTACACATACCATTACATACATATATATGTAGGATCTAAATGTTATTTGATTTATACGCATGCAAATGTCTATATTCCCATTAGATATGTGTGCCTTTATCCCATCGATTTGCGTGCGTAGATTTGACAAAAAACGCGCTGCGTGTGCTGCATGCCACAACAACCGGAAATGTTGTTTGCAAATTCAAATCAGGCGAAGCGGAAATGTGCAGATGTGACAACCATATACATGTATATATATACGTATATATGTATATGTATAGCTGTGTGTGAATCCAACTGCGCTTACAAATAGCAACTGTTGACAAAAGGGTAAAGTGCCAGAGCTGAGCTGCTGGTAGACTTGGGCGGCCTGTGGCGTTTTGTAATTCGACTGGCAAACGAAATGAGCGAAGATCAATAGGGCGAACGCACCAAATGTGTGCACATACAAACACACACACATCCCATAGCTGCACTGCTGAAATTTACATATTTCATTTATATTTGTTGTATGGATGCAGCGCTTGCAGACATATTAAAC
The DNA here is from genome assembly GCF_024586455.1 of Bactrocera neohumeralis. Taxonomy (NCBI): domain Eukaryota; kingdom Metazoa; phylum Arthropoda; class Insecta; order Diptera; family Tephritidae; genus Bactrocera; species Bactrocera neohumeralis. The sequence goes on from NC_065922.1 coordinate 65,014,582, forward strand.
ATTAATGAAGTATAGAAGCTGTTGGAATTCACAATTTACAAAGTGATACAGCAAGGCTGAAAAGGGAGCTGAGAATACTTGGATTTAATGTTTGATTGAGTTTAAAAGATGCTTGAAGTTTGCTATATATTTTCAGTTTTTCTATTTATTAATATACGACATTAACGGTTCAAAAAAACATCTGTCGTCAGAGAACATGCAAGTTGTGCATGTAAAACTTTTCTGTGGAGAAGTACGGGTATTTAAAATATTTCCAACTTCTAACCACTCAAGATCCCTCTCTGAAAATAAGTTTTTAACAACAAAGCACAATTTTTATAAGTCACTTCATCCTACAAAAGTAGTGCAGCGGCATAAATTCACACGATCTTGCAGGCCACGGCACCATGGCAGATAATACCTTCACCAAAAGTTTCCTACAATAAATTGATTGTTTCGTTTCGTTAGCTGTATGCTATGTAGCGCCGTTTTGTTGGAACCAAAGGTCATGCACATCAACATCCTCCAATTCAGGCGCGAAAAATTCATTAATGTTGGTTCCACAGCGTACCCTATTGACATTATGGCCGACTTCTTTTTTGAAGAAATATGGACCAATAATTCTCTCTGTCAATATGAAACACCAAACGGTCGGTGGTTACCCGAATTACTGACTCTGCTGAGCGATTAAGACTACCGAATATTTGGCATAGCGCGCGAACGGCGCCACTGTTTTGGTGATCAATTTGCACGATTTGCAAATTTTGTTCCAAAGTAAATCTTCTCATTGTGAAATAGCATACCAAACTGAATTAATCAAGTTACAAAGACCAACTCCACAAAAAGTATTGCCTCAGTAAAAACCAGACGTCTAAAAAACACCTGTTACTTGATGTCCTAGTGAAGACAGCCCATACTTATTTACAAAATAGATTTACTACTGTTACCAGAGTACCGGGTTGTACAATAAGCTTTGTCGTTTGATAAGAAAAACACAATTTTATGTTTAAGAATACACTTCATTATTCAGTATATTCTCCCTGAACATTAATACAATTGCTGCAACGATCCTCCAGTCTGTGTATCCCATCCCTGAAGTGAGAATCCGGAAGGTCTGCAAAATACGTTTCAACAGCCGTTATGACCGCTTTATTTGAAGAAAAACGCTTGCCACGCATACATTTTTTGAGTTCTGGAAAGAAATGGAAGTCACTGGGTGCCAAATCTGGGATGCTCCAACAATTCAAACTTTAATTCATGGATTTTAGCCATTGTCAAAATGCTCTTGTGACACGGTGCATTGTCCTGATGAAAAATGATTTTTTCACGATTTTTTTCTTTCAACTGGTCCAAAAGGTTGCAATAATATTCAGAATTAATTGTTTTACCAGTTTGCAAGTAATCCACAAACAAAATTCCTCTCGCATCCCAAAAAACTGATGCCATAACCTTCTTGGCCGATTTCCGGACACGAACTCGTTTCGAAACCGAACAACCAGGTACACACCACTCTTTAGCCTCTTGTTTTGATTCAGCATCATGGTGATAGACCCAAGTCTCATGCCTAGTGATGAATTGACGCAAAAAATCCACTTTATCCTTTTTAAAACGCTCCAAATGTTGCTGAGAAAGTCGCATTCGTATGTGTTTTTGTTCCATTGTTAGCGAATGCGGCACCCATTGTGCACACAGCTTTCACACTCCCTAATGTGATTAGTAGAGCCTCTACTAAATCTCTCTCAGTCAATCGACGATCTTCCAAAACCATATCCTGTATTTTGGCTATGATTTCTGGTGTTAATGCGCTTTTTGAACGTCCTTCACGTGTATTATATTCAGCAATCCATCTTTCTACTGTTCTAATTGTAGCTGAACAATCATTATACACTTTTAGTATTCGTTCCTGAATTTCTTTTGGTGCTACACCTTCCAAAAATAAGAATTTTATCACTGCACGGTATTCAATTTTTTCCATTGTAAAGAAATACTGTGACTCGGCGACACTAAATGGCTTGTAAACAAGGAATGAATTTGACAGATTGAAATGAAACTTCACATGCGTTCATTTGAAGAGCGGAACAACAAAACAACAAAAATTTGGGCTAGTAGCAACGCGCTCTCTTATCGATCGACAAAACTTATTAAAGAATCTGGTATTTCGTCTGACATCGGTCTTGCATAGGTCCTGTTACCAATGTTAAGATAATTTGTACTATTAAGAAGCTATGCAGATATATGCCCAACCAAACTCATCCTAATTGCCAACGATGCAAACGATCTTATGTGGCCTACGCTAACTTTGGACGCCATTGCTGCTCAACAACTGGTCACATCGAACGCACACTATGCAGACTGACCAAGATTTTAATTTCTTATTTAATATTCAGAAATTCTGGAGACGAAAAGAAAACGCTGTTGATATCAAAAGGCTTGCTGAGTGGCTGTTACTGACGAAAATTTCAAAAAATTCACTCAGTGACTTTGGTTAACCGTAAAACGAGATTGAAAGCTAACTCTCTAAAGATATAAAAGGAACATTTTGGCAGATTGTTATGAATTTTTTGTCTCTATAAGTGATCAAAATCAAAGCTGGAAATCGAGACTGAGTTTTTTCCTCAATTTAAGAGCTGGTATAGCCCCATGTGACGCCTGAAAAATTAAGCGATTTTCGTAAATTTTTTTAAAAGAAATTACTAGATTGAATGTTTCGACGTTCTATGGACGTAATAAAGTTTATTTTTAGCTATATTAATTTTTTTTTTTTACAAAAATTTTGAAAAATAACAGAGTTATGTGCTGTCTGCGGAAGTGCCGAAAAAAAGTACCTCCACTGCTGGCATGATTCCGGTCGAATGAGTAGCTGAAATAAAAAAATTCAAAATGTTTATTAAACTTAACAATATTTTCTATACAATGACTTACGATCTTTGAAAAATATCTAAAAATAAGAAAATGGCGTAATTTTGAAAAAAAAAAATCGTTTTATTACGAAAAAAATGGTCGTTTTTTTAATGCCAAATTGACAATTTTCAACCAATCAAAAAGTTCGTAGTCTATTATATTATATATAAGTGTATTCAACTATATTTATATATACTATATTTGAAGTCGATTGGTCAATTTCTCGTTGAGTTATGATGTCAGCAATTTTGAAGAATGTCGTTTCGAGAAAAACGCGTTTAAAGTTTCATTTATATATGTTTGCAGCTCTGAGCGGTCGCTATTTAGAACGCTGCCATTCAAAAACCATTCAAGATACGACCTTGCCGATTTCACAGGATATTTTTGTATATATAAACTATCGAAAAAGCAAAAAAAAAAAAAAAATATTTTTTGAAAGTGTCACACTGGTATAGCCCCTTAATGCAAACGATCAAATTAGATATATTGAGTTTCAAGTTGCTTATGCATTGACTTTATTAAACGAATGTGATTTATTTTAGCGACCTTCCCACATTCTAAGTCTTCAAAAGATTCTTGAAATGAGCTTTCAAGCTCTTTACAGCTGATTCCCATAAACCACCCATATGAGGAGCGCTTGGAGTATAAATTGCCGATTGATACCTTGAGGGGCGTACTTTTGTACGATATCAGGGGACACTTGTTTTAAGAAATCCACAAACTGTTTTTCTGTGGCTCGTTGGGTCCTATGAATGTTTTGCCATTATCGCTCATGATTTTGGATGAGAAGCCACGTCGAGCGACGAAGAAAGCAAATGCCGCGAGAAAAGCCTCCGTAGTCAGATTAGTACACAGCTCAAGGTGTACTGGCTTTGTCGCGAAACATACAAAGACAGCCACATAGCTTTTCATGAGAGTGGGAGATCTTAGCATGGACGCCTTTATTTGAAAAGGCCCAGCAAAATCGACACCTGTGGTCGTGAAAGGCAGAGCGAATAGGCAGAAATCGCTAACCCAAAAGTAAATTTTGAAACAAAGCAAAAATTACATTAGCTTTAAAAACAATTATGTTAGCTATTTCCATAATGTTCCTACTGAAGTCATGGTATACAAAACAACCTTCAGCTGCATTTTTGTGCATAAGTATTGCCATTATCGCCTGCACTTTATTGCACATGCCATATATTTAACAGCAATATATGTACACATACAATGAGCCAAGTAAATATGTCCTTGCACTGAAATTGCATTCATATTTGTATTTGCATTTGCTGCCAACGATATGCAAACTCATTAATCTATAAAATATGACCAACAATATCCGTTAAATTAATTACATTCACAACAATCAATACAGTAAATAAATGCGCATTCATTATACAACAGTACATATGCGACTACAAACACAACGATATGCTCGTTATTTCGCAGCCTTCGTGCGTAAATATATTTTATACATACTCCTTTCCGCTCTCAATGCCTCTATGTGCTCGCCACTCAATCGGTGTTGCCACATTAATACGTTATTTATGCGCCTCCACGGTATTTTTACATAAATTTTGCCAGTCTTTATCGGTTACATTACAAATGTGTTTAATATACACGCACAGCTTTCCACTCCTCTCACAGCATTTGCACAATTGGCGCTTATAAGCGCTCCCACACGCTTGTATTGCCAGCACTTGCCTTCAAATTCACTTATACGCTCTTCCCAACTACGGTTACTTATTGCCTATTTGCTCCTCAGTCGGCTGTGATAAGCCGCAATGCATTTTAAATGTTCATTATTGTCATGTAGCACTGTTACTGGTCAGCATATATGTAACTCTACCTTCATATATGTATATGTAAGTACTTTAAATATATAAATATACAAACTTACATGTTACTTACATGCTTGATGATCACGGTAATCTTCTCTGTAAGCTTACATTTTCACATTACTTGTATTGACAGTGCATTTAATTTGATGTTATCATTGTTGACAGTCTGACGAAAACTGTCACCGACACGCATAGCCACATAATAAGGTTTAAGCTACGAGTATTTGCAACTCAGTATGAGATTCTTTCATGATGGTTGATTTGACTTGTCATAAGCAATAGCAAACCAATTGATTACAATTATAATTATTGAATTACCAAAGACAAAACTCCCAAATTGTTGCAATGGCAACTCTTAGTCTCACTACACAGCAAGTCACTTTTACCGAAACTCCAATACATTGAAGGAATTTGCGTGGAAACTAAGCCATACACACCGTGCAACTCGTAAGGCCTTGGCGTAATAAAGCGATGAACGATCACCCCTACACACAATTTTCAGTTAGAATTAACAAAAGGTTCGTACAGAAGTCATAGCAATTTTAACAGAAATCTTTGGTCGGCCTATTGGGAAGTAAACCGATAGTTGGATTGTAGCGTTACCAACATACTAGATGTATTCCAAAGTAAACAGGACTTAAAAAACAGAACAAATGGTTTTTTCGGCAAAATCAATTTATTTTATTCAAAATAGGCTCTTTCTACTTCAATACAGCTGTTTGCATGGTCCAAAAGCATGTCGAAAGAGTGTTTTAGCTCGTTGGCCGGTATGGCCGCCAGTATGCCGGTGCAAGCCTTTTGAATGGCCTCTACGTCTACATAACGCTTTTCTTTCATGGGCAAATGCATTTTTCTGAAAAGGAAGAAGTCGCACGGTGCCATATCAGGTGAATACGGGGAATGGTTAATGGTTAAAATGTGATTTTTGGTCAAATAAACCTCTTTAATGATGTCCTTCGAATGTTGGATTCTGAGCAATTTTTGGTCATCAGTCAATTTGTGCGGAACAAAACGTGCACACAGCTTTCGTAAGCCCAAATGTTCGGTCAAAATGCGATAAATTGATGTTTTGGAGATGGTCAATTCCATTTCCATGAATTTCAATGATGATTTCGGCTGATTTTTGATGAATTCACGCACAGTTCCGATGGAATTCCCGGTTATCACGGATTTTGATTGGCGCACATGTTGATCGTCATTTATGTCCTCACGACCACTTTGAAAACGTTGAAACCACTCGTGCGCTCTGCTACGGGATAGGCAATCGTCGCCATAAACTTATTTCATCAATTGAAACGTTTCGGTAAAAGTTTTACCAATTTTAAAACAAAATTTAATTTTGGCTCTTTGTTCGAAGCTCATTTTCGCACAGATAACACAAACATACTGACACTTAAAACGCAATAACTTGACTTCCAATCTATGATTTCCAAATTCTCACTGGACAATCGATAAAGATAGCAGATTCTAACGCACCTGTCAACATATAGGTGGCGCCACCAGGGGGCACTAGATTCAAAAAGTCCTTTTCCTTCTTTACTTTGCAACGCTCCTTGTACAACTAATTACACACTATCATCAACTACTCGCTCTCACAGAGATGAGGGGTTATGTTTACTATGTCTCTGTCATAAATTTTACAGTTAATGCTATCAAAAAACATGACTTCTAATATAAGAAAGAGCAAAGGGAATTTGGGTTCTAACTGACTAAACACTTAGCCCTTCAAACAGTTTATTAAGAAAGCAGCAGAGCTAACAATTTAACCTAGCAATAGAATATCAGGTCCCAAACGTTTTTATTCTTCAAAAGTGATATCAAAAAAAATTACTGAAAATTTACATATTTCTTAACTGAGTACGTTTTAAAGCAAAATGTATTTCTTTCCTTTAAATTTGATTTGATTATATGTATATTAATGCAATCTTTAACGTTACATTTTTGAATGAACATTAGTACTTTGTCTCGAAATAGATCTACATTTCAATAATTTTTTTCAACGAACATTTTTTTGAAGCCTGCAAATAGAGAAATATCCCTAAGACCGAGCATAGAGGTATGGACGTATGTAGTTAGAAGCAATACCAAGCCATATTTTATAATTTGGAGTATAATGTGTCGATTGTGGCTTCACGCGACGTTTACTTTGCAGAGATCTTTTTTTTCCAATATTCAAGAACGATATAGTAACCAACTTACTCCAATGATAGAGAGTCAGCTATTCATCCGAAACTTTGCAGATTTTTCGATATTTTCACCCATAACTAGCACTTTTGTACCAAACTGTATTCCATGAAGTTTTTCATGCAATGAATGTTCCAAATTTATTAATATTTGTAAACAAGTGTTCCTTTATTAGGAAATTTTGGTACTTTAATAGATAAGCCGTCATATAGTACACACAACAAGAGGGCGAATCGAACATGTAACTGGTATAAGGAACTGCCTTGTTTAAATAAAAACAACTGTTATAAAGCAGTAAGAAAATCACAAATAAATTTCAATAAATTTAGATGTAAAAAAATTCTGTTATAAATAAACACAGAAACGATGTCAAATAGAACTGACAAAGCTAAAAATAAACAATTGGTAAAAATCACTAAATATGTCATAAGCAATTTAAAATTAACTGGTATAAATAAGAAATATTCGCATAATCACAGAATAAACTGGTATAAAGACAACAGTCTGATGTAATAAAATAGAAAGAATTGGTATAAATAAATAATTACATAATATGGTATAAATAACTGGTATAAAAAACTGGTATAAATCGTTAAATTTAATAATTATTTTAAAATTAACTGTTGTAAGAAAAAAATAATATCATAATCATAAAAGAAACTGGTATAAGTCAAACATTAAAAAAAAAATTATAAGGTAGAAAGAATTGATATAAATAGAGAATTACATAATCACATGTAAAAACTGGTATAAATCATTAAAATTTTATAAATAATTTTAAATTAGCTAGTATAAATAAAAATATCGTTAAAATCACAGAAATAACTGATATAACTTAAGTAGTGACATGGGCAAAAGGAAAAAACTGGTATAAATAAAGAACATTAATAAACTAGAAGTGAATAGAACAAAATATGCTGACATAACTGATCAAACATAAAAAACTGGTATAAACCAATAATTGCATAATACATACAAACAACTTGCATAAGCTAAATATACTAATATATTTACATAACAATATCATAGTAAACTTTTATACCACTTTTTTATACCATTTTATAGCGATGTCCAAATAACTGTTCTTATTAAATTATACTGGTTGGCTATGTTATTGCTTTCTCGGTTATGAGAACAATGCTCAAAAAGAAAGAACATATACATTACATACGTGGAAAGAAGTAATGAATCGAGAACCATCATTCTTACCTCAAATATACCTTACATTTTACTATCCATACATGCATACGGTACATACCATATCCCTAACGGTCATTTCAACAGCACTTAATGCTACAACATATGATATAAAATAATCACACCATTCTCATTCGCTCAACTAAGCCCCTCGAGCGCATCCTTTGCTCTCCCATCAACATTTCATTAACAAATATTGCAATAGCAATAAATTGTGCAATACTCACAGCGCTGCATAGCTCGTACAATGTATTGCCTTGTTTTGTTAGTTAAAATTACTTGTGTGTTGCATGCAACACGAACATCAAGCGTGCATTATATTGCAACAATTGCTTTGGTTGGTCGTGGGCAAAACTGCAAATTGCATATTATTTGTGTGCGATAAATTTTCTATACAAATTTAATGTGAGTGGAGCGTGCGAATGTGCAGGTACTCGTACATACTCGCATATACGCGCACATACTCCTTCAAACATATAAGCAAATATTTAAATAATGAATTTTCAAAAGCGACGAAAACGTTGCCAACATTTCGGTCGTTTGTTTTGTGTATGTAAAATTTAATATTTACTGCTAACGAGCTATTTTGTAATAAACTTACAGAAATTATTTATATAAAGTATGCAATTTGCTTGGAGTGCTTATCGCAGTGCAGCTGGTCTCAAAATTTTACTGTAATTTGGTGGGACTGAAAACGACATAACGGAGTTAGGCAAAATAGTGGTGGAATTTTGCTCTAACCTCCAAATAAAATACCTCGTGTATTGAAATATGAAAACTCTTTTTCCTTCTTATAAATTATGAAACTCAAATTTTTGAATCTTTAAAATGTAGTTTTGAAGTTTAAAAATTTATTATTGTTGGTTTTACATTTTTTAAAGTCATATTTGTATTTTAGAATAAATATTTCAACCTTTGACTTTGATCAAAATTTTTCAGTTTTGAAGAATAAAAGTTTCGAATCTTGGTATTCTGGTCTAGAAATTTAAAAAAATCGAAATTTTTTTTTTATATTTTCAAAGTTTATCTATTCAAGAATATGTGTACAGGAGAATTTTGCAAAATTTAAATTATTTTCGGAAATATAGGCATTTTTCTGACCCGGCATCCAAACTGGTTCGGCCGGAACTAATCGAACAAAAGACTTTACGCGAAACTTTAAACGCGTTTTTCTCAAAACTGATTTTTTCGAAACGATACCCACGATTTCTCAGGTTCTACTGGACCGATTTACTTGAAATTTTTATAGAGTCTTCTTTATAGGCTTGTCTATGGTCGCAAATAGCCCCATCCCCAACTTTTTATTTTTATTATTTTTAAAAAATTCGAAATAGTCAGAAAAAGTGATCCAAAGAAACTTTTTTTTCAGGCAGTCGCCATTTTGTGAAAAAAAAATTTCCCACTTTTCTGTAGTTCCGGCCATTGCGACATTATTCTAGATTAATAATCTTTTTTTTTTTGGTTTCAGATAACTAGGAGGGTTGAAATCATGGGTATGGTCACGTGGAAATTTTTAGAGACCCCCACTTCGTCAGCTCATAATTTTTGAAATTTTTTACTTTTTTTAGTTTTTAATTTTTTTCTGTACTCTTCTAAAATTAACAAATAACTGATAAAAGAATGGATAGTCAAAATATTCATTGCCTTTTTTTTACGACACTTTAAAAATTACCTGAAATTCATGACCCCCCATGACTAGACCAGAATACCCCCAGAATAAGTTTGAAGATTTGACGTTTTCTTTAACCTGTAAGTAAAATAAGCCGTGAACTAAATTGTTTTTGTATTTCAAACATTAATTTCCTACTTAACTTTGAACTCCCTCTGGTATCGTAAAGGACCAAACTGGTCTATGCGTGGCTTATTGGCCTACCAAATTAACCTAACCTAACTCTGAAGTTATTATTCTTTTGAGTTTTGGAAATACAGTTTCGAAATTTGAAAATTGAAATTTTGAAGCTCAAAATTAAGTGATAGTTAAGAATTTTAAATTCAAAACTCTATATGTTTTATATTTTTTGGTTTGAAAAATATCTGAGTAAAAAATATTTTGATATTTTGACTTTGATTTGGAGTTTTGTGATATTTTTTTTTAAATCATTACTTAATACAGGGTCAAAAATAATTATTATTTGAGCTGTATAAACTTATCACTCGCACCCTTTCAGTATCTGTGAGCGCAATATTCAGAAAACGAAATTCGTCTACGCAAATTGTGCAATTGAAAGCTGGAAAATAATTCTTACCTCAAACAATCAATTCGTTCAACTTTTTACAAAAAAATATATGTATAAGGCGTACCCAAAGCTCAGTTAGTTACTATTATTTATGCTTTCTCTCTCAACTCTATTCGGGCTATTTAATTATCCATCCAAACCACCGGCTAAATACTCAGCATTTTCTCAATTCAATACAATTTTCGTTTGGTGCTTCTTTTCTGCTCGAAATTAACTAACAATAATTCAATGCCTGCAGTCGTAATCTTTGCCATTTTGCACAATTAATTTACGCCAAATACCTAGCAGTCAAATACACAAGCCAATATTTTAATTTGTGCTGCTACTGCCCTGCCATTTCCACAGTTGTCCAACGTCGCTATTGTCTAGCAATTTAAAATGCACACAACGACACACAGACACTTTCAAAACAGAGAAAAGGAAATAAAGTTGAATGCCAGAATATTTCTATTGTCTTTTGCTGAGATTTCTCACATCGTTAGCGCACGTTTTCCGGTCCTCCACATCGAAATCACAAATTGCATTTCCGGCATAAATACTCAGTAGACCGGCCCGATCAACGACCCACCAGCAGCGCCGGCAAGACAAACTCCCAGCGGAGAGCATATTGTGACACACCCCTGCAATACTTCATTCTGTGACTGATAGTGAAATATTTGCAGCGCAAAAAATGGACGAAAAATTGTAGAAAACGAACACTTGCATCCGGCGGCTGAGGCGCACAAACAACGTTTGGTCAGCCAAAAAATCGAAGTAGACGGAAATTGAATCAATGAAGATAGTAAGCCAATGCAATAAAGACATTCCAGTGTGCAGAAAAATGTGATTGTGGCACGCTTTAAGTGGATATTAAATTTGGCTAGTAGCTGAAGTGTTTTTTGTCGCTACCTAAGGAGGGACTAGAGACAGGAAATGGTCGAAATATAAAAGAAAAATCAGAAAACCAAAGCTACTAGCAGCTAAGTTATGCTCTTATACTCACATGTAATTGAATTCCGTGCTTCAAAGTGTAGGTAACACAATAAAATTGATCCCAAAAATAGCTTCAAATAACCACACACAAGTGGGTTGACGTGGCGTATGAGTAACATTATTGGTGGAATAGAAATAAGCTACTGTAGATTTGCAAATTTAAAAAAATATATTATTATTATTTAATGTTATTTTACAGCAACAAATATTGTGTTTTGACTTTTTTATCAATCACGTGATCAACTGCACATATAAATTTTTGAAGTTATGGACTAAATTTAGTCAAGAATTTAAAGAAAAAACCGCAAAAAGCAGCTTCCAGCAGCTAGTTATGCACTTCCTCCACATCTGATTGAATTCTGTGCTTGAAAGTGTAAATAACACAATAAAATTGATTACAAAAAGGCTGAAAATAACCACACAGTAGTGGGTTAGCGTGGCGTATGAGTAACATTTTGCACTTTATACGTTGTATGAAAATTTAAAATTTGTAAATAAAAATTTAATTTTTTATTTATTTGTATGTTATTATTTCACTATATAATTGTGAATAAATGCTATATTTTTAACATTTTTCAATCAGTTAATCAATAGCACGCATTCACCGTATGAAAGAGAGCATTTAAAGGTTATATATGTACATAGACTTATAGTATAGATATTTGGGGTCTTACTGGAGAGCTAAAATAACTGTTTTGCATAGGTTTTGCTATCCTATGTGAATTTAATTATTAAGTTAAGTTACTGCTGTATGAGTTGTCCATCGTTTTTAAAAGTAATATCGCTGGAAAATAAATTTCCGCAGCTGAATATTGCACAAATGTTGCCGACAGTTGATACAAAAATGCGCTTCCTATAACAGTTTTGATAATTTTGCAAGTTTTTGAAACCTCAAGGAGAATTTATTACTTTTAAACTAAAAACGTATTCATTTTGATTGCTTGAAATTACCTTCTTCGCCTATAAGGCACTAAAAGAATTCTGACAGCCAACTTATTTTATATAAATTGATGACATAATTAGTATATGAGGTATTTTATTAAGCGATGAAGTCTTAACATTTTCTTTTGTTCGCCATGTCTTAGCTAAAATTATAGAAAAATTTATATGGAATTCTGATCTCTGAGAGATTTTATTATTTCTGAGCTTTAAAGATGTCTTGTAACAAAAGAATGGATCTATTGTATAGTCACTAAGGTCACCTCCTTATTTAGTTAATCCCTATTTAGTTAAGGGGTGACCTTAGAGTATATATATCCGTTTATTTGTATTAGTAATATATACTTGTAGATATATATTAATACTTATTATGTATATACAAATCAGTATTCAGCATCCAAGAGCTACAAGCATCTTTACACCCTTAACTAAACTATTGCCAATGCTCCTAAAGAGCTCATGAATATCACTAAAATTTTAGTTTAAAATACTTGCCATACTTTAGTGCGCTCCTACACATACATTCCACTTACACATACACAATATTCACAGTTATATTAACTCTCCATCACTTTATTATAAACTCGCCGTTCTCACTTTATTTGTCATTCGCTCGCTTGCGGCCAAAAGCGTCTGCAATTCACTTTAAATTGGTCTATGTATGTGTATGTGAGTGTCCAAAAAGTTAACTGTAAACTGCAGCGCATTCGAGCCAAAGCAGGGTTTAATAAATATGCTTAAACTCAAAAATATATACGGTGCACTTGCGTTCGGTTAGCTGGCGCTTTGTAAATGTGTTTGTGCGCATTACTTTTACTACTGCTGCTTTTAGTTGTTGTTGCTCTCGATAGAGTTGTTGTTATGATGGTATAAATTTCAGTCTGTGACTTTACTTGCGTCGTAAGAGCACTTTACTGAAGCTGTATACTACTGCAACGTGCTAGCTGCCAGTTATCCTGGTTGCTAGTCCATTAAGTAGCATATTTTGTGGCAAATAGAAACTGTACATTTATTTGTTATTTTGTACAGTAGTCGAAAATTTTTTAGATTGTTTGTGTAAACAATTTTTTTTATTTAAAATTTCAGTATTTTTATGTTCGTCAGCTCATAGTGTCGATCGGGAATCGTTTTGTACTTGTTTATTTTCAAAATACTCATGGCAAATAATATTATATACATAATTTATTAATAATATATACAAAATCAAAAAAAAGTAGACAAATAGTTAATAATTTGAAACTAGTGATGAAGTGACTGGAAAATCAATGAAAATGTTTTAAAATTTGATTAAATAATATTCAAAGTGTAAATATAATACAAATTAAAAAAAAAAACAATGTTAAACGAAATATGAAAAATATAAACTAAAAATTATTAAACATAAAAACAATAAAAAATTTGAAACAAAAAAATTAAAAAATATGAATTATGAATAAAATTTGTTTATTAAAAAACTATAAATATAAAAATAAAAAAATATGAAACAAAAAAAATTAAAAGATATATTTTTTTAAATCGATTTTTTTAATAAAAATTCTATATTTTTTTCAATTCATGTTTTTTTTCATAAAAATTGAAACAATTAAGTTCTAAAAAATAATAATACCTTAAAAATGGAAAAAAGATTATAATCTTCTCTTAAATAACATAAATGAAAAAAATAATAATTTTATAAAAAAAAAATGTTAATAATTTTTTAATTTCAATTTTTTTTATCTAAAGGAATATAAAGTTTTTTACATAACTTTTAATCAAAAAATATTTTTTTAAATCGATTTTTTTAATAAAAAATTCTAAATTTTTTTTCAATTCATGTTTTGTTTTCATAAAAATTAATCAATTAAGTTCTCAAAAATAATATTACCCTAAAAATGGAAAAAAAATTTTAATCTTTTCTTAAATAACATAAATGAAAAAAATAATAATTTAAAAAAACAAAGGTTAATAATTTTTTAATTTCAATTTTTTTTATTTAAAGGAATATAAAGTTTTTTACATAACTTTTAATCAAAAGATAAATTTTTTTAAATCGATTTTTTTTAATAAATAATTATTAATTTTTTTTTCAATCTATGTTTTTTTTTCATAAAAACGTGAAAAAATTAAAAAAGTTTATATTTTTTTTTAAATAACATGAAAAAAAAAATAATTTTATAAAAAAAAATGTTAATAATTTTTTAATTTCAATTTTTTTTATCTAAAGGAATATAAAGTTTTTTACATAACTTTTACATAAATATTTAATTTTTAGAATTTCTAGAAACAATTTTAAGGAAAAAAACTGAAATGAGGTAACACAAAATGCTTTACTAGAAATATAATAAAAAATGTAGAATTGTTACAAAACTTTATAAAGTTGTTTTTAAGTCAATTTCCCATAACCATTAAATAATTAATTTAAATAGAAATAAAAAAGGCTAACTTTCATGTTTTGTGAGCATTTTTATAAAACTTTAAAGGTTACAAAAGATTCAATATCTTAATTTTGAAAATAAAAAAGTTCATTTAACTTAAAATAAATATAATTTATTTTTTCTTGTCAAAATTTTAAGCAAAAGTAAAAGAGTAATCCAAAATATAATATATTTTAATTTTCAAAATTCAAAGTTGTATTCTCAATGAATTAAGATACAATGAATTGTAATAAAATCATAAAAAATAAACAAGAAATTAAACAAAAAAATATAAAACAAAAAAAATTAAAAGATATGTTTTTTTAAAACCGATTTTTTTTTCAATAAAATTTTTTGCAATTCATGTTCTTTTCATAAAAATTTAAATAATAAAATAAATTTAATTTTTTGTTTAAATTTTAAGCTAAAGTAATTAAAAACGTTCATTAAAACTTTCAATTCTAAAATTTTACTAAAAAATAAATTATTTAAAATTTAAACATAAATATAAAAAACTTAAAAATAGTAAAAGAATTATATCAGTAATATAAAATTAAAATATTAAAAAAAAAATTTAAGTTATTAAATTAAATTTATTAAATTTTTGCAGATAAGTCGAGATTAAGGAAATATAAAAATTTACTCTATTAAATTTAATATATTTTTTTTTAATATTTTAATTCCAATTACTATATGTTATTCTTAAATATTTGCAAAAAAATTAATTATTCAAATTATTATAAAATATTTAAATTTCTAAAATCCAAAATTGCCTTGCTTGTTTATTGTAAATTTAACTGAATTCCCTTTACTTTTTGCCGCCAACTTAAACGCATTACCCACGACAAACAACAACTGACCATTCATTTGATGTATTTAATGCGAAAGTATTTAACGCCCCCTGGTAATGCATATTAAATCAAATCACATGCAGGCATACACAAATATTGTGACACCAATAACAACCAACTTCAGCACTTTCTCCTACAACGGAAAAACCAAACACTTTTCCGAGTACTTTTGCTGCCCGCTAGTTGTCTGTAAAGTTTTACAACAACAACAACAATGTGTTAAATAAAATCTCATTTAAATAAGCGAACGCACAAAATTCATAAGCAGTTGGCTGAGCAGTCAGCAACCCAAAGGCGACACATCAATTGCGTTGTTATTGTTGTTGTTGCTTATTATGCTCACTTCAGTGTGACAGACGCACTTGAGCGTTAATTTCGTCGATTTCATTTTCAAAATTCTCCCATACACATACACACTCTTACTCACTCTTTGCGAAATCACTTGATTCCTACACATTACTCATACGCCGCGTAGCACCGAACGAGTGTAAGCAACAGCATGCACGGCACAAGTCTCGACCGGAAGACAAAACAAAAGTTTTCCCCAGCAGCAGTCTCTAGCTGCAATGAAGTGTTGCCCTTACATTTTTGACGTTAGTGTGTGTGTGCTGTGTGCGAGTGTGAGCGCGTTAATGTAAATGGCTGCGTACAAAAGACGCGCGCGTCTGAGTGATGAGAATATTTATCATTGTTATTATGATATGAAATTTATGTGCAGATTTTTAACGCAACATTAAATCTGCGCTGCTGTTGGCGGGTGTGATTTGTGCGACAGTTGGAGAAGGAAATAGAAAAGGAAGGTAGTGACTTTTACAGCAGCAAATATCTAAGAAAGCAACCTTTGTTTGGCAGATAATGCATCAAAGATATTTAGAAACAGGGAAAAAACTGTTACACCAAAGTTTTAATACCCTTCACAAATATAAAATATTCCTTAGAAGAACTTGATTTTGATTCGTCAGTTTATATGGCAGCTATACGCTATAGTGGTCCGATCTGAACAATTTCTGTGGAGATTACACCACTACCATAGGCAATAGCCCACGCCAAAATTGGGCAAGATATGTCGTCAAATGAAAAAGTTTCCCATACAAACGCCAGATTTAGATTGTTCAGTTTACATGGCAGCTATATGCAATGGTGCTCCAATCTGGACAATTTCTTCGGAGATTGCACCATTTCTTTAGACAAAAGTCCATGCCAATTTATTTGCAGATAATTTGTCAAATGAAAAAAGTTTTCCTACAAGCACTTGATTACGGTCGATCAGTCTGTATGGCAGCTGTCGGCGGTTTCATCAAATGAGCAACTTCTTGGTAAAAGAATGATGTCTGCAAAATTTCAGAACGATATCTCATAAACTGACAGACGGACGAACGGACAGATAGACATGACGACTCAGTTCGCCATGCTGATCAGTTATATATATATTTTATAGGATCTCCGATGTTTCCTTCTGGGTGTATCAACCTTCGTGGTTTAGGGTATAAAAAGTAAAGTAATGCTGAAAGTCAGGATCTTTAGCCATAATACAGCAACCTCTCGCATTTTCATAAAGTAAATGAATGGCAAACTCAAATTTATATTCATTATCCGGCGGGTTCACATACATATTTTAAGAGTTATGCCAAATTAGGCATACTTCTCAACCGTTTATCAATTTTTATTCCAGACATTGCTGGAAATACTAAGCACGGTCCAAAAGATACATGTCATAATCAGTTCATAGATGCATCTTCAACCTTATTTTTTTAACAAACAACAGGTAGCTAAAGAAACTGTTACATGTCTCGAGATTAAACATATTTCAGGAAATGGCTTTTATGCAGTTCTCGTTTTCCCACTTTTGCTATTCATCTTGATTTTTTCCTCTATACAATAAAATGTCAACACTATATATCACGAACTCACTACCGTATCCTCTCTTTTGCAGAATTTCATTGTGCGCGGCTCCAGTCAACCCAACACTATGGCCGTTTCGGTGCGTCTGCCTCCGGACACTGGTCCCTACATTGAACACTATTTGATACAATCAAACGACGGCATATTGAGCTTGGAGAGCTCGCGTTTCACATTCGATTCGATACCGGCACTGATCGCACACTATGCACAATGCTGCGATGAGCTGCCGGTACAATTAGTACTGCCACGCGCTTTGCGCGAAGTTAAAAATCGCCAACAACTCTCATCACTGGCGCTCTTGGGTCAGGAGTTCTGGCGTTATCCGATGTCTTGCCCGAAGCCACAAGAGTCAGAGGCTAATCTACTCGATGCTAAATCACCAAACTCATTGACAGAGACCAGCGGCTTGGGCACAACGGTCTTCAGTAGCAATTCTGCCGCACCACAATCGTCTAAGATCTTCAGTCCAACCAGTAATCTGGCCGGTCTTTTCAGTCAGGCCGGCACGCCATCGGATACCACTTCGAGCATGAGTTCTTTCACTACAAGCGGTGGTCCACAAATGCAGCTAATGAGTCCCGAATCGGTGGACTCAGTAATATTAACAATGTCACCGGTAGACGTTAATAATCATTGTAACGGCAATGCTACTTTAACGGCTGATAGTGCATCGGCTACGAATGGCAATCTCAGCACTTTTAAATCGAATAATATTCTGCCGGTAACAGCTAAAGGTATTAAAATGAACGCAGATAATGGCATACGGCCACGACGTCCCAAGCCACCGAACACGCTGAATTTAGACCTGCGCAAACCGCCGGCACCACCTTTGCGTTGCTTTAAGCCACTCACACCCAGCAGTCCACTACCATCGGAACATGGCTTGAGCGCGGCCAATAATTTCACGGTGACCACCACAGTCACATTTTCAATGGAGAACAATAACTCACCACATTTTGTCGAGGTAACCACGCCAGCGGCAGCAAATAACATGATCACACCAAGCGCGCTCAACTCGAACGCAACTTTCCAAACATTCTCGAAACGTCTCTCACCGGAGGGCGAATGCAAAGACACGCTCTCTTCACAGGGTTCTTCGAATGGCAGTCGCTGGCAATCGCAGAGCAGCAAAGACTCGAATCACAGCCAAAGGAAGATACTATCACCATGCTCGGCCAGCACACC
Organism: Bactrocera neohumeralis; assembly: GCF_024586455.1. Classification (NCBI taxonomy): domain Eukaryota; kingdom Metazoa; phylum Arthropoda; class Insecta; order Diptera; family Tephritidae; genus Bactrocera; species Bactrocera neohumeralis. The sequence goes on from NC_065922.1 coordinate 65,033,145, forward strand.
AACCAGCGCTATGGGCAGCAGCGGCAGCAGCAAATCACGACGCACCAAAATGCGCAAAGAATCCCAACACTACAAAGAGTCGGACATATTGGAAAGCCCACAAATATATTGCCGCAGCGCGTTGGGCGATAAAATTAGCGACTATGAAGATCTATGGACACAAGAATCCAACGAACGTACTGGCCTGCTCACGAGTTTTAAACCCACCGAAGGTGCACAAGGAAAGCGTCCGGATCTGCTCGCCGAAACACGTAATGCTTAAATTACTTACAAATATATATAGTACATAAGTAGTTGAAATTGATTCACAAATTTCACTTTTATTTACAGCCACAATTACTTCCCTAAGCGCCAACTTGCTCTCACCTGCCAATTCCACTGCCAACTCCGCCAGTCCGCCACGCAATGGTGATGCCTCGCCCACGCCCACGCCCACTGCCGATGCCGATGCTTGCGATACCCAGCAACTGATACAATTCTCTGCCGATGCACAGCCACGTTCGCGTGCTGGCCTACTCTTGCCCGGACTGATGAGCCAATCTCTCTCCGAAGATCAATTCAAGGTTTGCGAACCGACTGAAGGCGACACTACACCGACCGCAGACACGCCTGCCTCACGCAGCAAACAAGGTAGTCCCTTCTATGCTGAACCAGCGGATGCACTGCGTGAAGCCGGTCTCACAACTGCCAGCATACTGCGTCGCTCTCAACGTGGTCCGCTCTTGCCAGCAAACCATCGGCATTCCGAACCGCCTAAAAGCGGTCTAGCGCGCACACCCATGTGTCCGTTGTTGATACCCAAAGAGTTCGATAAAATCGCTGGCAGTCTTGATGAGTTGAAGAAAAAGCAACAACAACAGCAGCAACCGCAGGCGCAGCAAGCACCAGCACAACAACAGCCGACAAAACGGGCACGTGGCCGTTTTGACCAATGGCAATTGGATAGCAGTTGGGAATTTGTGCGCAAACAAGATGGCGATGGTGATTATGATGAGAACGCAGCTGAGCATAATCCCAATAACAATTATGGTGATTACGATACTGAGGAACAGTGGCGTCAGCAGCCAACAAGTACGCAGGAAAAAGAGAATTCATTGGGCCGTGAGGCCAACAAGGAAAATAAGCATAAACCGTTAACTGTACATCAAATAATTGCAAAACACTTTCCCGATTTAAATCTGCCCGAGCTAATACATTGCTCTACTCCGCCACAACAAGCATATCTACAACAACAACATAACGGCCAGAATGGGCAAAAGCAATTAAACGAACATCACGGCAGCCAGAAATCTTTCGACAGTCAGACTGGTAGTCGCCTCTCGTCCTACGACAATGTCGGCGGCACATATTCTTTTTGCCAGTCATATTGCAACGGCATTGATTCGGCGCAATCGGATGATGGTACAGTGTTCTCGGAACCGTGGGACTCATCGCAATGGGACTCCATCAATCCACAGGATGGTGAGTCTGCTTACTTACGATATTCTTAAACATCCTAACCCTTTCAAATATTGCTTTAGATGCCACCATCACTTCGGACACCATACACTTTTCGAAATGTCGACCCGTCGTCTCAGAAGATGATACCATAATTGAAGAATTGAGCACCAAAGAAAGTAATCAAGACACATTGAAAGCAAAGAAGTCGAATAGCAGGCAAAAGGTTGCAACAATTTTACGGAACCCAAGCATGCGAGATCGCGAAATTTTGCGTAAGTACCAATTTTATTTATTATTTTGAAATAAGACAGGGCAGTACAAGAGGAACAACTAAATATTTTTTACCGTTATTTATCGAGCTCAATAAGTTCCAATCAGGGATCACATGTCATGCCATCGTTCTTTAGTTATACGATTTCTCTACAAATTTGCGAGACGTTGAATGGAACTAATAAAATTCTAGAGATGAGGGACACATAAAATTATAAGCAAGCATCAGTCTTATCCTAGTCTGTTCTACGTTTTCGGAAGTAACCACGATTTTGGTACAATAAACTGTTACAAAACAGCATTGTGGACCGAATGTTAAATATAATAACCAAAAATCGAGAAATTGCAAATTATCTACAAATTTATATATACCTAGGGACCTCTAGCTTCTTGATCTCTGATGAATAGACCATAATAAACAGTTTTTATTGGCTACAGTTCACATTTTTATATGTTTGAGATAACCGAATTCAAGCTTTTCTAATTATGTTCCCATATAGACTACCATAAAAAGGCTTGGTACCACCTGTCGCCACATCTACTATAAATGCAAACTAAATACTCGTATAGAAAATTTGTTTTTAACTACCTACCTGCGCCAGACGGTTTTCTTTTATGCCATAGCCTAATTTCTTGAACAATGGCTCTACACTTTTCGTAGGTCTCTTCTTTTGCCAGTCACATTACGTACACAAACTCTATCGGAAACTTCTGTGGAGGGGACGTGGCTTTTGACGTGGGTTTTGACGTGGGTTTTGACGTGGGTTTTGACGATTTTAACGATGTTGGAGTGTCGTCAAGGATCTGGTTGAGATCGTCGATGTGGACTTAGTCAATACCATGTTTTCTTGGAGAGTGTTCGCGCTCTTTTGTGACATTTTTGTTACATAAGTTCTCATGGGAAATTGTATTCGGGGCCACTCAGAAGCTAATCAGGAGTTCTCTCAACTGAACCAATACGGCCAATTTGATGGTTCCATACTTAGAACGTACTTGAAGACTTATCAGGTCAGACAGAAACAGTCGGGACTTGCTTACTAAAGTAGCATAATACCACTTTCTCCAGCCCGAAAGCAAATGTGGATATTCAGTACTTAATCAGGATCTTAATGGTTCCAATGCTGATGATCACTAATTTCTACAAATGCCACCATCTATTGGGTAGGTATTCTCGCGAGACAGCCCTTTTGGGGTAGTGGATTCTTATTCCGGCCAATGGGGGAATCTATTCACCTCGTGACTGAAGATTCATGGAATGTTTGAGGTATTTTAAGCCGAACCATCCTCTTCTGTCAATCTAAATCAGTAGTTGCTTTTTAGGTATACACTGCTAACTTAAGATCTTCCGCCTTCCACAGTTCGCCAAGCTGCAGCACTTGGTGGCTGAGCCACGTCTGAGGTGGCTCCGTGCGATTTTTTTCTAGTTCCAGAAAAAAGAAAGCCTTAAAGCGCCGTCATATAAGATAAATGAAAATTACTGAAAGGGCTAAAGAATATCTCAAAACTCCCGTTAAAAAAATGTTTCTACGATTGGAAAAAGTGGTGGGAACTATTTTGAAGATGACAACTTTAATGTAGCAGAATTAATAAACGAAAATTCTTGTATTTTTTAGAACACATCTCGTATACATACCTCAGACTGCTGAAAACGAAAAATATTTTGCATTCTAACTGTGTTTTTTTGAAGCCAGTACCTTAAGTAGATAATTTACACTAATTAAATTTAGCAAACGTTTCAGACAGCTCATTAATTGAGTGGATTAGTAATTATCATTATTGTTATAGGCAATTTCTAAATTGATCCAATTCAGTGACTCTCTGAAAAACTTATTTAATAATAAAAATAGGCCATTTGCTGACCCAATTGGCGTGCTACCTAGAACACTTATTTAATCTTTCGTTTATTTAACATGTTTCTACTAAATATCATAAGGTGATCCATATCAAAGTTCCGAAACTTCAAATTTAATGGGGAATATTATTATTCGAAACAACATTCTTTGGCATTTATTTTTTGAAGATTTTCTCTTTCAAATATTGACCGCGGTTACGTGTCGGATGTCCCATCCGTTGAGTTCAATTTGCTATGAAACGAAGCGGGACTGTCCGAAAAGACTTTAGATTTTACATATCCCCACACGAAAAAGTCTAACGGTGTGATATCACACGATCTTTGTGGCCAATCGACCGACGCAAAACGTGAAATTATCTGCTCACCGAAGTGTTCCCTCAATAATCCCATTGATTGATGCGATGTATGGAAAGTGGCGCCGTCTTGTTGAACCAAATGCCGCCAAGATTACGAGCTTCAATTACAGGCATCAAATAGTCGGTTATCATGGGGCGATAACGGTCACCATTGACAAACCACGACAAACCGTATTTTTTCTGGATAAAATTGCAGATCTTCAAACTTCTCAGCTTGCTCTTCGTTCCACTTGCGGCAATTTTGCTTGTAAAAATTTGGCTCGAAAACGACGGATCTTCTTAGAACTGCACGCTTTCAATTTAAGAACTCGACGTAAAATGCGCCAAGTCGTTTCATGCGTCAGTTCTAGTTGCTGCGCACTGTTTCTTCACTGCATGCTGGACGTGGTCTATTCTGTCGAATATTATCCAATAATGAATGCTGGATCTCAAGACGGGTGATGGTTTCACGAAAAGTACGCTCAGTAGACCGATTATGTTGACCATAAGTTGAGATAAGTTGAGTTGTAAACAACGTAAATGTTTCCACGATGAAATGGCAAACAATACTGCTCAAAAATAACATGATAGCTTGACACGACTCACGCATGATCTGTCAAAAAAGGCTACTAAAAAAAGTATCTCTACTTGGATCACTCGTTACTTGTTTGAAAATAAAATAAAAGGTGTTATTATCAATTTCTTTTTTATTATACATATGTATTATATAAGAATCAAGAACAGCTGTTGACAAACGTCGAACTCACTTCTTAATTGCCGCAGCTAATTGACTTGCTTGAATATGGCTTTGGCAATTATACTAAGAAATGAATGGGCATTCAGGCTGCTTTTTAATGAAGTGTCCGCTGGTCATATTAAGTATAGCGGCGCGCTCCTATTTAATAACCCTTTACTGAAAAGCAAAAATATTATATACATATAATGGGTTGTCAAAAAAGTCTTGCGGTATTTTTATTGAATTTTTTTTTTATTGAAATTGAAATGAATTTTTGATAACTCATGCCCAGCTCTTGACCGATGCTACGGCTGCTACTATGCCGGTCTCTTTCGACCAATTCAGCGATTTTATCGCAATTTTCGACGACAGGCCTTCCGGAGCGTGGCGCATCTTCGACCACCTCTACACCAGAACGAAAACGTTGAAACCATCGTTGTGCGGTGGAAATGGAAACTGTATCTGGTCCATAAACTGCACAAATTTTATTCGCGGCTTGAGATGCATTTTTGCCTTTATCGTAGTAGTACTGTAAAATATGCCGTATTTCTCTTTTTTTTGCTCAATGTTTGCGACGCTATAACTCACGAACGACTTAAAAGAAACGACAATCAATCAAACAAACGTGTTAGCGCGTGAAATGAGTTTTCCTAAAGCTAAAACTAGAACTACGCGCTTTCAGCGACAACTAGCGAAAATACCGCAAGACTTTTTTGACAACCTAATATGTATGTTTTACATCGAAGTCGCCGATTTAAGGATTATTTAATTTTATTTGACGAAAATTATTTTGCTCCACTTTCCCGGAACAACCATTCAGTTTTTACCATGAAAGTAAATAATTAATTATTGATTAGATGTGAGTGCATGTGCACTTAACTAAAAATAAATATATACAAATTCGGGAGTGTGAGAAATTTGTACGCGCTATGCAAATATGCATATTTGCACTTCTCATCCATATGCCACGCTTAATTTCGAGATTTGAAAATCTCGGAAACTCAATGCGTATTGATAAAAGCCAAGTCGCTCTTTCGGCAACTCCAGCTCCAACAAGAACAACAATGTGTACGAAGCGCCTACAGCAGCGCTGCTGTGCAAATATTAGTTCCGCATTTTCGACTGTGCGCTCATCAGATTGTCACCGCTTGGCGTGACCGCGGCATTGTTGACGCCCGCCGTGACCTAAAATTAGAATTGCATATTTACAACATGCGCACACACACAGAGATATTCTCTTCTAGTACTTGTAGTTTGTGTACTTTTGTGCTATCACTTCGAAAATAATTACGCACTGACTAACTCGCTCCGCAAGGCGCTAGTGTGCGCTGAATGGAGTGTCAGCGCGGGCGGCTGCCGCGTCATCGCCGTCTTCGTTGTGCGTTGTCCGCGTTGCCGTCTGTCTGCGTCTGATAATGCTGCGCTGGGCGCACGCCACACTGACATTCGTCAACAATGTCTCGTTTTCATCTCAACTTTGAAGCAAAGTAATAAAACAAACAACAACAATCATATATAAGTAAATGCCGCATGCGCTTTTGAAATATAGTGGTGTTTTTGCTGTTCGTCTTGCACCCGCCGCTTCTAATCGGTTTTTATCAGCGCTAAGGGTATTGCGACGCAAAAATTACTCGAGTCAGCCTTTGTGCGCTGCATTTGGTTTGCCGCATACATACATATGTACGCGTATGCTTTCTAAGTAGTTGTGCCGTATTCGCGGCAATCGTGCCTCAAGCACGCATGTGTTTAGAAGCAGCAATGCTTTCGTCGACATTTTCATATTTTTTATTCGAAAATTTATTTACTTTTATTTCTATTAATGGTTCTGCTAATTATTAGCTTAACATTGAGCGCGTCTGTTGTTGTAATTGTTGCATGTTGCTTTTGTTTCTTGCCTTTTTTGAGTGTACTCTAGTTGGAAGTAGTTAGTTTGCTGTCATTTACTCTTGCAAATGTAAAGAAAGGAAATTCAATGATTATCTAAGGCGCACTCGCACTTTGCGGAACCGGTTAGAACTGGTATGCGCTTGAGTTGGAAGCGGTTAAAGCAAATGAGAGAGATTAGAAGTTATAGAATTGTAGGACCTTAGAAGTGAACTTTGGTACGCCTGCATTATTTTTATTTGTATTATTATAATTTAATTTTTTTTTTTAAGTGATAATAGTAAAAATTCTAATAACTATGTCTTCACAAGGGGTGTTTCAATAGGTTTGGTTTTATTTATATTTGCTATATAATAGTCGTTTTTAAATTATCATAAGTACTTTCGGCGGTAAGGTGTCTGTTCCGTTAAGAAGCCATCACACTCTGAGGATTGCTAGTTATTTTCAAAAATTTTCCAGATCTCAGATTTTTCCTCCTCCTAAATTTCGCAGTTTTATTTTATTTTACGCAAAGTTTCTTGTAAAAGGATTGTCATTTATTACTTATTCGGCGGGACCATACTCTTTACGATGAATACATATCAGCTTCAGCGACAGTGCCTGCAGAGGGGACGCTTAAAGTCAAGCCAAGCGCATTTCTCCATTTGCGCAACACGCGAATTTAGGCGCTAGGCCTCTGCATGATGACATTAAAGATATAAAAGTGCCTAATACCCCCCCTAATACCCCCAAAGTTTTAGGAAGAATCTTAAGGTAGCATCCATATTTTTCTTTTAACAGTCTTTATAAATATTGAATACTCGCTTATGTCGTACTTTTAATTGTTAATAATGTTACATAATAAAAATTTGTTTCGATTCTGGTCTTTGAAATTTGATAACTCAACCGCCATAGTGCATGGTGTTAACTGTATAACTCGGGATCGAACCGCGGCCGAAGCAAAGCGTTAAAGAAATGAAAAACAAGAACTTCGGGTTATTAACTTGGGTTGCGCCGAAGCTAGAATAACCTTCGAATAACCTTCACAAAAAAATTATATGCAAGAACTTGATTCCGATTGCTCAATTTGTATGGCAGCTGTATGTAATAGTGGTCCGATATCGGCAGTTCCGACAAATGAGCAGCTTCTTTCAAGAGAAAATGACGTTTGCAAAATTTCAAAACGATATCTTAAAAACTGAGGGACTTGTTCGTATATACATATATAGACGGCCAGACAGATTTTCTAATATAATAATGTAATATCCAAAGAAATTGTTCAGATCGGTTAACTATAGCATATAGCTTCCAAACATACTGAACACATAGTTACAAAAAGAAATGCACCTGTGAAGGGTATATTAGCTTCGGTGCAGCCGAAGTTAACGTTTTTTCTTCTTATTATATTATTTATGATGCGTCAGTCATTCAACCGATCTTTTTCTTATTTCGACTTTTGTTCCTACGTGTGTTCTGCAGAAGGAACTTAAATTATGTACATACGTATCCAAAAGGCATGCAATGACGAAATCCCGTAGACTCATCGCATTTATTGGCCATTTATTTATTCCAAATAATTATTATTTTTAGGCAAAAATAAATATTTATAAAATATATTTGTTCCAACCAAGTGAAGTCGTATGTAAATATATAAGACTCACACAATTTGTCGCTAATATATATGAATGTATATAGCAAATAAATTCGTAAAAGTACTACTTATTCTTATAATATAAATTCGCACATGCAGCTATCAGATTTCGTAAGTCTGCGACAATAGGCATCGTGTGGTGCCGCTAAACCTCGTGTACTCGTATTTGCTCTAAATCTCATCCGTTTCAAAAGTGTGTCAACATCACACATTAAACTTCACATATAATTATTCAATGAAATCAGTTTTATAATTAATTATTGATTCACACATTTAACTAACTAAATATGTATTTATGTGTGTGCAACAAAGTAACAATTTGCTATAATCATAATTAACTAAGAAAATAAGAAGAGCAAACTCTGACACTTTTATTTTTTATTGTTTCGAAAAGACCTTGCATTTTAGCGACGCGTGTGCGTACTTGTTTACGTATGTATGTACATACCACCGTTGCACTCAATAATATGCATCTAAGCTGTGTGAGAATAATAATAAGTTGAAGCGAATATGTTATGTATGTATGTGTATGAATGCACAAGAGTTTTACTAAACCACACTGTTATCAGCTGCCAGAACCAAACAGCGTTTAATTATAAGTATGTCTCATGAAATCACTTAAAATTCAATTAAAAGTTGATAATGCCTTTCTATGAAAAATAAATAAACTATTTGTATATTTAAAAATTAAATTGAAGTAAATTAAAGTTAAAAAAATAGTATTGCATTAATATTAAAATTAATATCAAAACTAAAATTAAAATTAAATTAAATACAAAAGTTAAATTAAAATTAAAATTGCATTAAAATTAAAACTAAAAATAAATTTAAAATTAAAATAATTATAATATTTAAACTAAAATCAAACTTAAAATAAAACTAAAAAGGTTAAAATTTAAATTATGTTTCAAATTAAATTGAAACTAAATTTTTAATTCAGAAAAAATTATTAAAAGTTGAAATAAAAGCAAAACTAAAATAAAATTAAAAATAAAAATTAAATTAAATAAAAATTAAAATTAAAAATTAAATTAAATACGTAAATTAATGTTAAAAAAATAGTATTACATTAATATTAAAATTAATATCAAAATAAAATTAAAATTAAATTAACCCTTAACAACCCAGTATGCCTTTGTAACGTAACTGACCAGTAGTGTCCAGCGGACACACTATTTATTTTGAAAGAATACAAAGATATTTTGAATGCAAAAAACTTATTAAACAGTAAAATGCACTTAACTTTATTAACTTTTATGTTGTTATATTTTATTCCATTACATATTAATTTCTTTACACATATTACAAAGAATTGTTTTTATAGAATGTTCAGAACAGACGTTCAGATTACATTTATCACAGCACTGTTTAGAAGTTCTGGATATTTTCGAAGGGCAAATGTGACAACGCTTCTTTCTTTTTGCGACATGTTCAAATGATTGCTTAAATGATGATCCTTGAACTGATCGTATCACGTCTTTAATGGCTGCTAAATGATAACTCGACAATCCTTTCTTGTGCCGTCTCCGTATCTGAGAGGTCACTAATTCAGTTACGATTTCTCGTAAAAAAAGTTTCCTTTGTATATTCTTTTTCTGCTTGTTCCAATTAGGGTATAAATTTTTCCATATAATAAGCGATGCGATGCCAACAACATCTATAACATTTTGAAAAAAGGCAACCGGCCATCTGTTTGTTTTACGTCGAACTGTATATTCATGAACCATCTGGTCAAGTGTATCAACACCTCCCTTGGTGGAATTGTAGTACAAATTTATTTCAGATTTGTTTTTATTACGCGAATCTATTTGTTTACTATGATGCATCGTAGACAAGAGAATAACAGCACGGTTCTTTTTCGGTACGTAAGATACCAATGTCATATTTTTAGAGAAACCAAACAGATTAGATTCGACGTCACGGCTTCTATTGGGTTGAAAAGCTGGAGGTATACAACGCTTATTTTTTCTTATTGTTCCAACTACTGTGAGACCATTTTGACCCAAGGATGTTGCAGCATTCAGGCTTGTAAAATAATTATCAAAAGTAACGTTTCTGTTAGTTCGGAAGTATGGTTCACATAGCTGATTGACTACGTTGAACGCCAAATTGTCCGCCCTATTTAGTCCTTCCTTTCCCAGGTATGGTATGCCAAATAGAGGGTAACTAGTTATTGTTTGAATGAAACTCGTCCTCGAAAAGGTACGAGCTGCTCATCAATTGTTAGATTTTCTCCTGGTAAATACATTTGTTTTAAGTTTTGATTCACACACTCCCATAATTCTCTAATTGGAGCGAGTTTATCTCTTGACTTTCGGAGAGACCTAGTATTTTTATCATCAAGCCTTAGGAATCGGAGCAAAGAAGCAAATCTGTTTTTTCTCATTGTAGCACGAAATATGGGACTTCCAAATATAGGGTCCCAGTTTTCTCTAAAATCCACACCACCCTGTTTATTAACACCTATAGTCAATAGTAGTCCTATAAATGCTTGTATTTCAATTTTGTCAGTTCTTTTCCATTGTTTTGGTGAAACTCTGTCCGCCTCAGCATTGGTGTGTTTCACTATAATTTCTAATACAGTATCGTTGAAAAAGAGATTAAAGCTGTCTTTTGGATCTATTATATTGCGCCCGGGAGGAAGAATCACCTTATGAAGAGCACCTGCAATTATGTTGTGCCGGGGAGTACGACTTTGTTTTTCAGGTTCAGATTTCCAAATAGTTCCATCTTTGCCTTGATAAGTAGAAACTGCGACGAACTCCTGCAGTGGTATATCATCACTCTCACTCCATAATTGTTCATCTTCACATTCAGATGCGGACTCTGTTGCATAACTTTCGCTTTCAGAACAACTGTCAGCTACAAAATTCTCATCTTCGCTGTCGAATTCCTCACCGAACAAATTTTCATCGTCACTTTCTTCAAGAGCAAGTTGAATTTCGCCCGATGTAAGTTTCTTAGCCATTACTTAGACAAGAACGTATCAAATCAACGCACGAAACCAACTAGTAATAAAATGCACTGCAGTTAGCGCTCACAAATTAAAACCTTCAGTTATTAAAATTTCCAGAATTTAGAATCTCGCCTATTACACAGGGCAACTTTATATATAATTTAAAAAATTTACTTTCATCTTTTGGTTAGTAATTTGCAAATATGTATACAAATATTCATAATATGATATAAATATTTTAGAAAATGGAGTATGACGAAAAAATCGAATTAATTAAAGATATTGTGAAATGTATGGAGGAATGTTGGTTTTCCGTCGGTTTCCTTTGGTTCTATTATTGATCCGATTATCTTTCAAATTCAAATCAGAGTTGTATTTGCCTCCAAGCTGCCATATGGTGCAAAATAGATATGCATGAAGAACCCTCCTTCATTCTGAAATCATTCGAAATCTTACTGTGTCCATTAGACACATGTGGGTTGATATGCTACAATTTTGGTATACTGATTATCAGTTTTAAACTATTCATGTGAAACCTGTTTTAATTAGACGTTTCGGTTCTTAAAACCTTACCGATAAAATAGATAAAATTACTTTTGGCCGAAAATAAATACTTTAGCTTTTATATGAAAATAAAGTTAAAAGTGTGTCCGCCAGACACTTGTGGGTTGTTAAGGGTTAAAAACAAAAGTTAAATTAAAATTAAAATTGCATTAAAATTAAAACTAAAAATAAATTTAAAATTAAAATAATTATAACATTTAAACTAAAATCAAACTTAAAATAAAACTAAAAAGGTTAAAATTTAAATTATTTTTCAAATTAAATTGAAACTAAAAATTAAATTCAGAAACAATGATCAAAAGTTGAAATAAAATTAAACTAAAATTAAAAATAAAAAATAAAAATAAAAACTAAAGTTTAAATTTAATTTATATTAAATATAGCATACAATTATAGAAAACTAAATTAAACTTAAAATTTAAATTACTTATAAATTTAAAATTAAAAAAAATATCTTTTAAATTAATTAAAATTAAAATTATTTTTAAAATTAAATTAAAACTAAAAATTTAGTTCATAATTGTTAAAAGTTAAAATAAATTTGAAAATAAAATTAAATTCAATTTAAAAATTAAGTTAAACTTAAATTACAATTAAAAAATAAGGTTAAAATTTAATTTAATGAATTTAATATCTAATTGAAAACAAAATTAAACTTAAAATTTAAATTTCTGTTGAAATTAAAACTAAAATAAATATCATTTAAATTAAATAAAATTAAAATAATTAATATTAAAATAAGAATTAATCTAAATTAAATTTAAATTGCATTTGTATTTAGATTAAAAATGTGACTGTAATTATAACAAAATAAAATGAAATAAAGCAAAGCAAATGAATTTAATCCAAAATAAAAAAAATAAAATAAAATAAAAATAAATTTAATTTTTTATATATAAATACACCAACATACTAAAATAATGTATTTAAAATATAAAATAAATTTTGTTGTTATTAAACAATTTTTAATTAAAAAACCAACACAAAATATACACAAAATATATGTTGGCTGTTCCAACAAATGAGCAACTTCTTGTCTTCAACGTGTGCAATATTTTACAGTGGTAGTTCAACATTTGAGGAACGAGTTCGCCTATATACAAAGGGAAAGACGGATATGATTAAATAATTAATAATTTAAATTAATTAAAATAAATTAATTATTAAAAAGAAAACAAATTAAAATTATTTAATTCTAAAATTAAACAACCAATTTAATTATATAAAATCATTTATGTCCTCACGAGCACTTCGAAAACGTTGAAACCACTCGTGCACTCTGCTATGGAATAGGCAATCGTCGCCATAAACTTGATTCATCAATTGAAACGTTTCGGTAAAAATGTAATCAAAAATCAAACAACTAATTTAATTCCATAAAATTGAAATTTATAAAAAATTTATTTTATAATAAAATTAGAATTGATGAACGTCTAAATTAATTTTAATTAATAAAAAATTTTAATTTTAATTCAGTTTTTAATTAATGGAGTTTAATCAATTAGTTTTAAAAATATGCCATTGTATTTTTATTAATTTATACTTACTTTTTTAATTAATTAAATGCTTAAATTAATCAAGCAGTAAACTGAAATCAATAATTTTAATTATTATATTTTTGGTTTAATTCATTGGTTAACTCAAATTTCTTTTAAAATTATATGATTGCATTGTTATCAAATGTAATTAATCTAATCTAATTGAATTAATTAAAATTTTAAAAATATTAAATTTAATGGAATAAAACTTAATAGAATGCTAAGATTTACTTTTAACAAATTTAAATAGACTTAGTTTTTTACTTAATATAAATCAATACTTTAAATTATATGTACATATGTATGTAGATGGTTAAAAATTGTATGATTGTGTTCATTCATTGTTAACCCAAATTTGTTTTCAAATTATACGATTGTTTTGTTACAAAATATAATTATTTTTATACTCTCGCAACAATGTTGCTAACGAGAGTATTATAGTTTTGTTCACATAACGGTTGTTTGTAATATAATATAGGGTTATATATACCAAAGTGATCAGGGCGACGAGTAGAGTCGAAATTAATTGTCCGTCCGTCTGTCCGTCCGTCCGTGCAAGCTGTAACTAAAATGATATATACACGTATTCCTTGGCTTAAGAATGGAATCGAAGATGGGCCAAATCGAACTGCCACGCCCACAAAATGGCGGAAACCGAAAACCTATAAAGTGTCATAACTAAGCCATAAATAAAGATATTAAAGTGAAATTTGGCACAAAGGATCGCATTAGGGCATATTTGGACCCAATTGTTTTGGAAAAGTGGGCGTGGCCCCGCCCCCTACTAAGTTTTTTGTACATATCTCGGAAACTACTGTAGCTATGTCAACCAAACTCTACAGAGTCGTTTTTTTCAGGCATTTCCATATACAGTTCAAAAATGGAAGAAATCGGATAATAACCACGCCCACCTCCCATACAAAGGTTATGTTGAAAATCACTAAAAGTGCGTTAACCGACTCATAAAAAACGTCAGAAACACTAAATTTTACGGAAGAAGTGGCAGAAGGAAGCTGCATCCAGGCTTTTTTTAAAAATTGAAAATGGGCGTGGCGCCGCCCACGTATGGACCAAGAACCATATCTCAGGAACTACTAGACCGATTTCAATGAAATTCGGTATATAATGTTTTCTTAACACCCTGATGACATGTACGAAATATGGGTGAAATCGGTTCACAACCACGCCTTCTTAGCTATAAAGCTATTTTGAATTCCATCTGATGCCTTCTCTGTATAATACGAGTATAAACATTAGGAACCAATGATGATAGCGGAATAAAACTTTACAAAAATACGGTATTTGAAAAATATTTAAATGACGAATAATGAAATCTCGATTATCACTTTACCATGCGAGAGAATAAAATGTTCGGTGACACCCGAACTTAGCCCTTCCTTACTTGTTTTAATCTAATTTAATTACTTAAATTTTAAAAAATATAATTAAAATTAATATATTAAAAATATGATCAACTGTAAAATTAAATAAAATTAATTAAATGAATCCTTTAATGTTTAACAAAATTAAAGCGACCTAATTTTTTATATAATTTATATCAATATTTTCAGTTATAAATAGATTGATTAAAATTATAAGATTGTGTTATTACAAAATTTAATTAATTTTTTAATTAATTAAAATTTAAAAATTAAATTAAGTTTAACGGTTAATTAGTTTTTATTAGCTGTTAAATTATATAAAATTAATTGATTTAAATTATCAAAATTTACTTAGACTTACCTTTTTATATATAGTTTAATTGAAATTAATTTAACTAACTTAATTCATTTTAAAATTCGTTACAAAAAAATCATAATAAAATTAATGAATTTAGACACAAGACATTAAAAAATAAAAAAAAAAAACACTGACGCATTTGATTAAATTTCTAACATTAAAAACAGTAAAAATTTGCTGTTTACGACAAAAGCACCACAACCTATTTACCTGGCTAAAACCGCAATATTTGCAGTTAAATGTGTCGTTGTCTGACAACGTGCTGATAACTGCAAAACGCGCTGATATCTTCAACTGATAGTCACAATCCGCAAACCCACACTCCTACATACATACATATGCATGTGCATACATACATAATTCAGAATGTCAAATATAATCACTCGTTTACATAAGCATCTTTATTATATTTTATACACTTTGATATGGGCATATAAAAGCCTACATTTTTAGAAGCAACAACAAAATATCCATAATTTATCATGCAAATATTTATTTTAGCTTAAATCTTCACTGGGAAAAGTATAAATATTATTTTAGTTTTGCATTTTAGTAAAGGTCACTAAACCCACTTAGTTTATAAACAATTTATAAGTTCTTACCTCGGAAGATATATTACAAGTCGCTTAGAATCAACGTGGCAGAGTTGTAACTACAATAAGTGTTGTCGGAGAATCGAATACATATACATAGGTATGTACATAGGATAATTTTATATCTCAATTTAGAGACGCGACATTTTTTTATTGCGAATTCTATGTTGATCATAGGACAAAGCGTTGTAGTTATGTTAATGCAAAATTCTAACAGGTGACAGTGTCAGGTAATTTATCTCCTAGATTTCGCCATGTTAAATTTTAAACATGTCATACACATAACATTTGAACGCTTAAAGCACTACACAAAAAAGCAAAAGTTTCAAGATTCAATAGTAATGTTGACTGATGATTTCCTACAGAACTTCCCAGCAATCACGATCATTAAAAATGCCAGAAATATGCTTGAAGCAACCATTTCGACGAGATAGTAAGGAAGTTGAGAGATCGTGTTGCACCATTAGTATCTGCTTTACCCTTGAGAAGACTACAATTCCTAATGGTTTAACTTTCGCCATGGCTATAAATATGTTTCAAGGCCCAAAAAAATCAATTTTCTATGTCGAATTTTCGGTTCGGTTCGGTAAATAATTTCATCGTTTGAACACACAATGTTTGTAAAAGAACAGTACAGTTTTCTTCAAAAATGTTGCAAAGCTGATTTCACAAAAATTTGCTTAGTAGTTATTATGCTAGACCTTAATCAACTCTATCCTACCTCAAAGCAAAAATTTCTCTGAAGTTTGCGAATCGGTATTCATAAAATTTAAACCTATTTAAAGTATAATAATTTTGTAATATAGTGTGTATATACGCGACTAGTTCCTCAATTTTGGAAATATCGATCTGAAATTTTATATATGTACATCAATTGTCTCCCCAAGTCACTGCTGCGTGCAGCTGTCAGAAAAACTGAACTGTCAAAATCACGTTCTTAATGGGAAACTGTTTTGCTTGACGCGATATATCTTCACAATATTTCGCATGGATTATTGCTATATTGGACGACTATAGCATACTACTATGAGCAAAAAATAATAAGACATTGTTCATAATTTTAAAATGCTTAATTTATTCTTCAAAATCTTTGCCGACCCCCTCAAAGTAATCCCCCTTGGCCACAATTATTTATGCCAACGTTTTTTCCATTCCTCGAAGCAGTTTTTAAAGATAATTTCCGAAACAACTTGCAAGCGTGTAGCGATTCAGGTTTAATGTCTTCAATTGACTCAAAGCGGTTTCCCCGGAACGGTCGTTTGAGTTTGCTGAATAGCCAGAAGACACACAGAGCTAAATCAGACGAATAAGGTGGTTGCGGCACGATATTGGTTGAAAATTTGGCTAAAAACTAACGAAGGATCAATGCCATATGCGACGCTGCATTATCGTAGTGCAAAACCCAAGAGTTAAGAGGCCCATAATTCCGGCCGCTTTTTACGAATAGCTTCGCGCAAATACTCAAATAGTATTCTTTGTTGAAAATTTGGCCGGTCGGAGGGAATTCAAAGTGCACCAAACCTCGGTAATCGAAAAAAACTGTCAACTTCAAATATAACCTGCTTTGACGTGGTCGTCTGCCGTCTCTTTACAGATCGTAAACCTAGATCCAAGACTCAGCGCCAGTAATTATGATATTATGACATTCTAGTATTCGAAAAGCATTGTTTCACAGATTTTAACGCACCGCTGTTTATCAACAAATTTAGTGATTTTGGAACCAATCGTGCTTTCACTTTTCTTAGGCCCAAATGATATTTCAAAATGGATTTCGCTCAAGTACCAATTCCTTTATTTTCTTGATGTGTTAATCATCAGTTGATGTTGATGACAGTCCTGGATGTGATTCGTTGTCAACGCCTTCGCTTCTCTTTGCATAATTTTTACCAATCAAAAACACGTGAACGCAACAACCAGTTATTACCAAAAGCCTTTTCCAATATTCTGAACGTTTCGGCACCAGAAATTTGATTCCGCACACAGAATTTAATAGAACTTATTTGTTGAATAATTTCACTCGATTCGACTAATGGGTTTTTGCACGAAATTTAAATTAAAAAGGTCTTACTATGTTTTGCCCACAGTCATTCAAACGGACTGTTCAAAATCAGGTTTGAATAAGGAAAACTTGAACCTGATAAAAAACATAAAATGTTTTCTTGTTTTTATCGGCATTTCTTTCTTTTGACACAAATGTTTTAACTGCGAATATAAATGAAAAGAGTTTTTGAACCTGTGGTTTTGGAAAATTCATGTCATTTATTATGTTCAGATTCAAGTAACCTTGTATATTTATGTATCCTTGGAAAAGTAAACGCTGTTTAGTCACTAAAGATGAAAACGCGGTTACTCTATAGCTTTACCTGCGTTATTCTGCAAAGAAACATAGTATTTGATACCAAATACAAACGAGCCCCTAAAAATAATAACAATTTAGTATCCAACCATATAAGTACCTGCCTGCTGCATTGGTCACTTTTTGATCATGCTCTTGCAACGTGTTAATATTCGCGTACAAGTTGCCTAAGCTGTACTCTTATACCCTCCGTACTCCTTGTACCACGCTTGCCCGCCAGTCTGTTGCAAATTTTGCGGCAACTGCGTAAAGAGTTTTGCATTACCTAACCTTAATGAGAGGTTAATTCATTTTAGCCGACACTTTAACGCCTTCGACTCGCCACTTTTTCACTAGTTTGAGTTTTTTTCTCTCAACAAAAACTCGCATGTGTGAGGAACGATAAAGCTACCCAGTTGATTCAATACATACATACAAGTATGTAAGGAGATGTTATAACTCTCTCTAAGTGTTTAGCCTAGTTTTGAGTTATGCTAGTTGCTTGTTCGATTGACAATTTTCTACTTTTTTACATTTATTACGATATATATATGTATGTATGTATGCATCAAATACTAATTTCGCCCTGCACATGCTGCTCACTCACTAGAGCGTAGCTGCCACGCTGTCTATCACAATTCACACTTTGGTCGCTCTAAGAGTCTGTCTATCTGCCAGACAATACAAATTGACAAATGTGTGTTTGTGTAAATTTTTGTATATAGAAAATTGTCTAGTAGAATTGGAAAATTGCTGATGCAATAATGGCAACACATTGAGTAAGCGCATAATTATAATTTTCTAAAACGCAATTTTCGAGATCCTTGCTTTGTTAGATTTTTTACACAATTACTAAGAAAAAGTGCGCACTCTTCATACATACAAATGATTATTTTAAATAGGTTTTGTTAGAATAATAAGTATAATAACGATCAGAATGTCAACTTTAATGAAATCTTGAAATTTATGGCGTGTGATTCGACCTTTGCCGCAGACTATAGTTTCTACATAACGCTTGTTAACTAGAAGAGTGTCTTAACTAAAAAAATTATAATATGTAAAGACACAGCAAAAAATTTAATTTAAGTTAAACTCAAGAACAATAAAAAGTAAACAAAAAAAATTGTTTAATGATACCGTTCAAATATTTTTAACTAATGTATAGCTTGCTAATAGCTCTTCAATATTTCGCTATTTGTATTTGTTTTTGGATTTAAGCCATTTTTCTACTAAACAACTAAGCTTTTATGCAGTGGCGTAGCTAGGGGGGGGGCGAAGGGGGCCATCGCCCCGGGCGCAACTTCTTGGGGGCGGCAAAATGATATTTAAAAACTCCAATTCGGGCAAAAATTCCTGCAAATTGTGTCAAAAGTGTACAAGATATAGGGCAAAAATGAGTTTTTTCTATGGCTTTTGATAAGATGTTTTGTAAATTTACTATCAATTTCCTCAAAAACCGTATTGTGAGAATTTTGGAACTTCAGAATTTGCGTGGCGTTCCTAAATTTTATATACTTAATATCGGAGGTATTTTGTAAAAATTCACTTTTATTCGAACCACCTCATGAAACTTGTAGGTAGGTAGATAAAGGGGTGCGGCAGAACATTCTTGGCCCCGGGCGCCCGAAGTTGAAGCTACGCCACTGCTTTTATGTGGCTATGAAAAAGGAAGTACACTCTTCGCACTTCATTCATAATAATGTCGGTATGTCAATATTTTTGTAATCAGTATCGTCTCTGTGCATTCGTCTCTAAGATCAATAATTAATTTTGCTTTAAATTAATATTTACCGGAAAGCATTGTGTTGCAAGGTGATCCTCTTCATCTTTATTTCAAAAGCCTGTAACCAAGATATTCTTTGATCTTCTCATTTGCACGATCATCTGGAGCATATTTTCAAACACACCTATCGTCCAGAACTCCCTTCATCTTTTTAAGGGCGAGATTGTCTAAATCATTTATTGCAAAAGCCTGTAGGCAAGAGCTCCCTTGCTCTTCTTAGGTGCAACATCATCTGAAGCATTTATCTTTTCCCAAAAAATCTGCCGCCAAGACCTCGCATCATCTCTTGAGAGGCAGTAGTAGAGCTCCTATTCGAAAAGTTTTCATTTCTTCCTTTATGCAAAATCATCTGAAACTTCAGATAGAACAGTTTTTTGACTTCAGTTATTTTCAGGCAGGAAAATACTTGGAAACATTTCGATTGTCTGCAGAATAAAGAACACAGGGTTTTTTCTAATGGCTTAATTATCGATTTATTTGACAGATATAGTACAGCTATGCTGAGTCAGCTCATCGAACAGATAAAGCCTGACGCATTAAATTCTCTACAGTTCTTTAAACTCGGATCGAGGACTTACAAGTATGTCTTCATAATAACATTAAAAAACGTTGGAAAGTGCGATTGTTTGATTCACGATTCTGAAACGAAGCATTTTGAAGCCGCAAGTTTGACCAGAACAGCCATTGAAAACCAAACGTCATAATGAAACAGTGAAAACTCTAATTTATTTTGTGGTTGTTGCAACATCAATGGTAGGTAGGTAGGGTGAATATCTGACAGCGCGCAACAACAATAACAATCATGTTCTTTTTATGATGCATACAATTTTATATTTTGGGTTACGTTAATCTTTCCTCTAAATTATTTTTAATACAATCCTCTCCGAAATGAGAAAGACTCTACTATCGAATAACATATGTAAATGGTAACGAATGTGACAAGACCTTAGTAAATTTACTGTTATTCGTTAACTTTTTCTTTTTTTTCTTTTATTGGAAAAATTTTCTGCTCTCCAACACTTAAAACCTTACTATTTTTTCTTAGTTGAAGCCTTACTAAACTGAAACAATTTTATTTATTATACCCTGAAAACGTTTTATATTAAAAATGAAAAGTGGGAGACCTTATAAAGTATATACATTATATCGATGACTATAAAGTATATACATATATGAAAAGTATAGGTGATCCATTTTGAGGTTCGATACTTTTTTAAAGAAAAACACAGAAACTTCAGAGTTAATGGGGAATGTTTGTAAACATTCGAAAGAACATTCTTTGACATTTATTTTTTTGTAGATTATATTTATCAAATCTCAGATCCAGCCGTTGAGTCCAATTTTCGATGACTTATTCGAGCATTTCGACTGGCGAATGACACATGTGATGTTTTGCTCCAATGCCTGAATCGAAGCGGGATTGTGCGCATAGACTTTACACTTTGCATACATATATCCACAGGAAAAAGTCTAATGGTAACGGTCGCCATTGACGGTTACGTTACGTTCTCTTCGGTATCATTTTTGAAGAAATATGGATCGAAGATTCCACCGGCCCACAAACTCCACGAAACCGTTGTTTTTCTGTATGAAATGGAAGCTCCTGAATCTCTTCAGGTTGTTCTTCGTTCAAAATGCGGCATTTTTGCTTATTTAATGGGCCTTATCGCTGAATAAAATTTGGCTCGAAAACATCGGATCTTCTTGGAACTTTTTAAAAGCCCATAAAGCGGTGTCGCTTCGGAAGCTCGCTTCAGTTCTTGCACAAGCTACATTTTGTAGGCTTTCAATTTAGATCTCGACGTAAAATGCGCTAAGTCGTTTCATACGTCAGACCGAGTTGCTGCGAACGGCGCCGATTCGACTCTCAATGGACTACGACTGCTACATTTTCTTCTGGATGTGTTCTATTCGGCCGAATATTATCCAATAATAAGTCTGGGTCTCAAGATAGGTGATGGTGTTGCGAATAATACGCTCAATAGGTCACTTATATTGACCATAAGTTAAGCGAAGCGCGAAACATGTTCATTACAGAACGTGAATTTTGGTAAAAAAGTTGAACGATTTGTAAAGGTTGTTCAGGCGCTAGTCTTTCTTGAACAAAAATAACATGACAGTTTGGTACAACTCAAGCGTGATCTGTCAAAAAAGGCTATTGAAAAAATTACCTTTATTTGGATCACCCGTTTTGCATCGATCTGAAACTTTGCACTTATTCTTTTCTCATCAAAGGGCTGCTCATTTGTTGAAACGCCAATATCGAACCACTATAGTATATGGTATAGCTTTCATACAAACTGACCAATCGAAAAACTTTTTTTCTTTCACAATATATTTTCACGAAACTCAACATGGGCTTTTGTCCAAGGCAGCGTTATAATCTCCGAAGAACTTGTTCAGGTCGGACCACTGCAGCACATACACATCTGCCATACTATCTAACTGATCAAAATCAACGTTTTCTACAAAATATTGTGTATTTATGTAAGGTATTATAGCTTCAATGCAGGCGAAGTTACCGTTTTTCTTGTTTTTCTTTTCACTTTTATCAGCTTATGTTTTATATGCTCACTTCGTTCTCATACAAATGTTTATCAGCATTTTCAATGCCGTGTTTCAAATATGCGTTTAAAAAAAAAAAAAATAGGCAAAAAATCTATTTTATCAAAAATATAACTTAATTAGCCTCGTTCTATTTAGTACATATGTAAGTATATGTATATAATTATGTATATGTACATACATTTGTATAGGAGTTTTACTGTAAACTATATTTAGCGCTGAGCGCATGTGCTCATAAACCATACTACAAATGCTAATAAAAAGAGAACATCTTCTAGCTTAGATAAGTAAATTGCAAAGTGTTATTGTTACAATAAAAAGATATGTATGTTAGTAATATATATGTACATAAATAAGAATGAATAAACCGTGCTTGAGTCATGCAGAAAGCGCGACAAGTGAGCTTCAAGTCATTGCTACTCATTTCCTTTTAACCCACTTAATTTGCACACATATACATACAAATAAGCAGTCCAATGTATATGTATACTTAATTGTTGTTGCTATTAATTTTACAATTAAGTCCATAAGTCGGTTTGGCTTGAAATGCCGCCAAACGAATTACAAGAAAATAATATTGATGATTTCGCAAACTTTGAAAGTGAACTTACATTTTACTAGGGTGGTGCTCATTTGTTTAAATGTCAAGTTTGTTTATAACGAAGACCTTAAAAATGTTTCAATTATTCTGAGTAAATGTTAACAATTAACTACAAAAATTCTCTATTGTACTAATGGAATTATATAAAAGGAAAATAGATCCAACACTCCAACGTTATAACCCAAAAGTGAAGAAAACCCAAGTTTCGGGCTTTAAATTGTTTGGCAGGAAATCCTATAACACATATTGCACTCTGGAGCCTTAATAGCAATCAAATTATTGCACTTCCAGAAAAAACTCGAAATCTAAACAATTTTAAGAATATGAGAACACCACCATTACTCTCGGGACATGCTTTGATTTGACCATTAGTCTTAAGGGGGTATTCTGGTTTAGAAATTTGAAAAAATCGATTTTTTTTTGCATATTTTTATAGTATAATTCTTCAAGAAAATTTTCCTAAGAGGATTTTTCGAAATTCAAATTATTTTCCGAATTACAGCTCATTTTGTGACTCCGACTCCGACTGCGCGCGACTAGTTCTCAAACTTTAAACTCGTTTTTCTCATAACTACTTTTATAGAAACGGTGTGCATGATATCTCAAGTTCTACTCAACCGATTCACATGAAATTTTACACAGAGCTTTCTTATACATTATATAGTATCGCAGGATTTATATCCTGCACACCAGGACAAGCCATTGTTTCATCAGTCTCTACTTCGTCGACCTGCAGTTTTTTTTAATTTAATTTTTTTTCTTATATTGTTTATGTTTTGTATTCTTAGAATAGCAATAAAAACCATGTAAAAAAATGGATAGTCAAAATAATTTTTGATTTTTTTTATCGCGTCAAAATTAATACCTTAAATTCGGGCTTCTAAACCAGAATACCCCCTTAAAGTCTTTTCAATTAGGCACATTGTCATCCACAGAGAAAAATGTAGATTAAAAATATTATAAAATAATTCTACGGACTCATCAAAAATTGCTCAGGTCAAAACAAAACGAACAAACCAGCAAGAGCACCACAGGCGTTCGGAAACACACTAATCCTTAAGCTCGAAAGTCGACGTAGTAGCTTTTGTTAACTGTAAATAAATGGTGGAGTCACCACTTTGGAGAAAACATAAGATTGAACACGCAATTATTAAAAATTGAAAATTAAATTAGACCCATGGATATTGCTATCAAGTGCATTGCTGCGAAGTCTTAGAGATGCTGGGTATATGAAGGAGTCACGCTGAAATTCTCTCGTTCTTCAATTGCATCCCTGAAAACTTGGACAAGTGCTTTACAGCGGCTACTTTATCAGAAATATTCAAGCACTTTCTCCACCATTGTCCAGCCTTTGAAAGACTGAGGCGAACCCACAGACATAGCCGGACCTGACTCAAAGCGCTTTGTCAATATATGAGAGTCTTTATGCAAAATTTTTCTTGGAGTACCACAAATAACCGACATTGTACGCTGTCCAAGTGAGATCCCATTTTTTTTAAGATCAACAATTTTACTTAACCTAACCTAACCTAACTTCTGTTAGCTACAATGAAACAGAATTAACACCAACATATGTGAATAAAAAGTAACGATAAAGAAAGAAAAGAACGAAAGAGTCGACTTTTAGGCCAAAAGGTAACACAGTGTTCCGTACAATACTTCAAAAATTTAATGCATTTTAGACACAACGGCTTCTGTCAGCTATTGAGAAAAAGAAACATCGGCAGTGTGAAAAAAATATGTTTAAAAAAAGCACCACGGTCTCGTCAGCTGAGGTTTGCATAAGAAACAATTTCTACGAGAATTTATTTGCACTATTTGTATTTCCTCAAAATAAACATAAACTTCCTTCAATCATCTAGACACACGAGTTTTAAACTCCAGTTCCAGTGCGATCAACTCATTACTTAAAAATATGGCATATCGGGCATTATGAACAACCTAATAACAGATTAATATACATACATACATATAGATTATAACTTCAAGTGCGTATGCCGACACAACCCTCTTATCGCTAAAGTGTATGTATCCTGAAGGCTGGTACGAGTTATAGATTGAGATTTCTTAAGTTGGATAAAGTTATGTTTATGCCGTTTGTATAGAGAGCATACTTGTATATGAAATAGAGTTTAGTTGGGACATGATTTTGCTGTTTGGTTAAGCTGGTCGAACTCCAAAAAAGATATATAAAACTAAATACTTCAGTAATCCCTGCGTGCTGCGCAATAGCTCTGCCTACTCAACTGTACCAAAATTGCAAAAGATCAAAGGTAGTCTGGATTTTTCGCGCTGCTTGATTTTCCAAAGGATTTTCCCCTGTATTGAAATGGTTTGCAAAATTACCACTCAATACACACGCGTCTACAAAAAAGGAAACGGCTTTGCACGAAACTCACTACCTATCTACAGCTGTTCACTCGCTTTTGTCCGCTTCCGCTGTATGTAAACAGAGACACAATCTATGTACTTACTCTCAGCACGCTGTGGGATCGGAACAGATAAGTAATTTCGTACATACCAGCATGACTCTCACCACACGCGTGACCAGGTAGCGAGCATATAATTCTTGGGGAGAATGCCGAGAGCAGCGAGCGGCGATAACGCTCAGTAGAATCTACTCGCAATTATTTTAATTATAAAATCGCTACTGAACAATGTGGCATGCAACAGTAATCATTTTGCGTTCGTCGTGTGAGCAACAAAAGCACTTAAAGTGACGGGTTGGCCTTTAATAATTCATACGATCACGCTTGACATTGTGATCGGCTTGTATGAGTGCGGTCGACACGAAAACGATTTTGCGCTAAATTGAGTTTTTAATAGCACAGCTGTTTTAGTGAATACAGAAAATTGTATAAATTGAAAACAGATTTCAGAAAAAGCGTTTGATTCACACAAAAAGTGCTTGGTACAGCCATTGAGTCGCTTAGTATCAGCTGTGTTACTCGGTTTGTACCGTACGCGCACCACTACTCCGTGTGTGCCGATGAGAAACTTTCGTTTTCGACAATTCGTTTTTGCAGGAAAAAATCTTTATAATATACACCATGAATTGGTTCAAAAAGTTGTCGTGCGAAAAAGCCGTGAACCCGCATAATGAGAAAGCGCGTGAACAGCGACACAAACGCATTAAAAAAACGACAGAACATAGTGACGAAGTTAGTAAACCTTCGAGTTCCTTGTATAGTAGACATATGGAAATATTGGATCCTGAGGAGTTCTTTCAGGATCCTGAACATGTGCGCAACTACAAGGAGGAAGCCGAGTTTCTGGAACTCATGTCGGAATGGGAAATTGTACCAAATCCGGCAAACATAACGAACTTCTTCTCGGCTGATTTCGAAGATGAATTATTGCAGCAAAGAACTCAACCGGTGCCGACATGTGAAAAGAATGTGATTACAACTCCTGAGGAGCCAGAATATACGAGCTGCGGAAAGCGAGAGCTCAGCGCAGCACGCGCGCTTCGTAAGAGAAAGAGGAAAACACGTTTCTGTGATATGCTATTTAAAGAGAAAATACAACTTGGTTTGGTACCGCCAGAACATCAATCACATACAACAAATCATATGAAATGTAAACGAAAAATTAGCGAAGCTGCACCTAAGACTTCGCGTAGCACAATAACTTCGAGTTTATCATCGCTGCAAATGAGCTTCAATGGTGTTGAGGAAACACCAATACGAAACGCCTGCGCAAATCAGGTAATTAAAGACTGTGCCATTAATCGCAATCAACTTAAGACTGAAGCCTTAGCTAGCTCTATAATGGGCGCTATTGGCAAATGTCCCGATCGGGATAGTACACCACGTTCCTCTGAAGCTGATCTCATTACAAATTCAGGTGATCTTTGTCATCCAACGAGCCGAATCAACCATGATCACTACGATATTAAGCAGTTTTTCCGACTCGATGATTGTGGAAACATCTTGTTAAGCACGAATCATATAACAGAGACGAGAGGATTCGGTTTGACAGTGACCCAAAATAAGCGCTTATACAAACGCTATCGAAAACTATGCAAGCCTTTAGATGAGGAAAGAGTGCATATTAGCTGCTTTGAGGTGCTTAAGCGTTTCTTATTGTGGCTGTGGTGTTTAGTATGTGGTGAGTTCGACTAACAACTATAGAAAATGTAGAACCTTTGTGGAAGGTGTGGGTAATTTGATAATTGACTCAATTAAGTGACTGCCTGAAATACCTGTTAGATAATTTAAGATATAGGGGCCGTTTGAAAGAGTAAAACTAGTGATTTTTAAAATTATTTTGTACAGAAATTGAATCAAAAAGAGCTCAGCCCACCTCATACACCTCGTAAAATTTTTATTGCGCTCTTGATTTTTCCAATTTTAAATTTTATTACCTTGTTTGTCTCATATCTAACTGGTCTTATCATACGCAGGTCACCCACGCAACAAGTTGAACGCGCCCAACGGCGGTCCCGGCGAACTGGTGCGCGCTTGCACACTACAACTCGCACAAGATCCGTGCTCCACATTTGCGCGCAATATCGAAAACTTCATCTCCTGCACTAAGGAGTCACGCGAAGCGGCGCCACAGGTCGTTATGCGCAACATGCGTCAGTTCATGAACGGCATGAAGAACTATCTCGTGAAGCATGGCGAGGGTAAATTCCATCAGGAAATCGAAGCGGCGCGTTCGCGTCTCAAGGCGGACGAGTTTCTCAATTTGGACGCCATACTCGAGACTGTTATGCATGAATTGGTTGTGCTGCCGCTGCGCGAACATCTCTACGGCATGTTCGTGGACTACTACAAACGCTCGGAGGACATACAACTATTGGCACAAAATGTTAAATACGCCTGCGGACGCAGTCCTGCTGATTTTGGCATACGCGCCACAGTTACGCCGCCATCACCCACATCATTGCAAGCAATTTCCGCATTATTGCAGCGCCTGCAAGAGGCCGAACTGCCGCTCGAAAAGCTAGATCTATTTCTGTGCATCATTTCAACAATATTTGAGGCCACCGGCTGTCCACGCGGCCAGCAGTTAGGCGCCGACGACTTCCTACCCGTGCTGGTATATGTGGTGGCCAAGTGTGGCTTCGTAGGCGCCGAGATTGAGGCTGAATTCATGTGGGGCCTGCTGCAGCCGACATTGCTGAGTGGCGAGGCGGGCTACTACTTGACGGCACTCTGCAGCGCTGTGCATGTGCTCAAAAGCTTCATGGCTTCGGAGAGCGAAAACGGCACGGGCTCGCTGGATGTAAGTATTGCACTACGCACTTAACAAATTTTTAATAGTTAGATAATATTTTTTCCACTTCTTTGCAGTGGCGCTCTTCCTCGCTGCCAGCCTGCTCATCAGTGCTGCGCGTTATCATACCCGACGAATGCAACGGCTCATTGCAAACGCGTACACTGCCCGTGCGCCCACACACTACTACGCGCGACGTCTGCCGAATCATTGCACACAAGGCGCGCATCACCAATCCACAAGACTATGCGCTCTTCAAGCTCGTCGATGGCGAGGAAACGCTATTGAATGACGCCGAATGCCCACAGGATGTACGTTTCGCGTCAAAGGGCAAGCACTGCATGTTGGCATACAAGCGCATTGACGCCAAAATCGCTTGGCCCACGACGACCTATTAGAATATGGTGTAAAATTTGAAGTCGCTTAAGCGCTCTTAACGCATAAAGCAAGATTATTTTGAAATAATCTCAAAATTTGTGAAGCAAAGCAGCGCGCAAAAAGCTGTCTGGGAAACTTTTCGGTTGTTGGCACAAAATCAAAAGCCTAAAGACAGCTAAGCATGCGCAGTAGAGCAAAAACCAATAAGATATTTCATTAAGGCGCGGATTAATTTTAATTAGTTGTAATTGAAATCAAATCATTATGCACCATTGCTCACTAATCACACTCATTGTGTTTAATCATACAAACACATATACATATGTAGTTATATATGTATATGTTTGTATTTACGACTATACTAAACAGTATTGCGATAAGTTAGTTGTAGGCGAAAGCACACACACACACCATAATATATGTGTGTTGTGACATAGTATAAGCTTACTATATAAATGTATGTAGCTAGTTGTATATGAAGTGAGACTACTGACTAATGACACTTAATGTAATAATTCGAATTAATTTTGTACACTTAACGAACACTGAACAATTGCGTTTACAAATCAAAACAAAAAACAATATTGAGGAAGAGAACAATTGTAAGACAAATTTATGAATAAAAAATATAAATAATTATTTTAATGTATTCGAAATATATAATTTTTAATTTGAATTAATGTCGAAATAAACTTAAAAAATGCTCAACAGCATTAGTGAAAATAGAAAAAACGTACACCATAAATCGGCATTAAAAAGTTAAAAAAGCTAATTAAGCACTAATAATGTATGAATTTAAAATTGGCATAACTAAAATGTTAAAAAAATTAAACCAAAAAGTAAAAAAGCAAAATTAATGCGCAAAAACTAATTATATAACAATTAACAATTTAAGAGTTACCATACTAGTTGCTAATTTGTAAATGAAAGTGTACCCAAATATCCTATTTTATATGTAAAGTGTTTAAATGCTTAAAACTTCACCCTATGTTGTGTAAATATTCATAAGATTTGTATAAAGAAACAACACGATAAATATACTTACATATTTCAAACTAATTTAAATACATTTTATTTATTTTTTCAGTTAAAAAAATTTATTTCAGATTATTTAATAAAATTAAGGTGTTATATACAGTTAGAAGGCCAAAAACAGCGAATTTTTCAGATATTTTTCTGAGCAAACTTTTTAAAAATATTGAAACAAAAATTTGTACACATTTTATGGCAATTTGTAACTGTATTTTAAGACTTAGTACTAGTAAAAATATTTATTTAGAAAGGAACTACAGCTGATCTGCGGCAGCTCCTCTCAAAAAATACGTTTAGCGGTGACCACTAAATCTCTGAACTGGATCCTATGAAATCAAAAAACCAAACAGATTTCGTTAAAGTAATGTAAGAAAAAAAAATAAAATAAAAAAATAAAGTAATAATAAAATCTTAAAGCAAATCGAAGGAATAAGCAAAATAATATTGTTTCACAAAATGGCGGTTTCTAAAAAAAATCGATTTCGAAAATATTCACCGGAACTTTCTGTGTGTATTCTTAAATACACACATTAACATTAAGAAAATAAAATAAAAAATCGATTTTTTGCAAATTCTAGTATATAATAACTCCTTAAAGGAAAAATAAACATCTAAAGAAATAAAGCGCAGAAGTAGTGACAAATAAAGTTATTATTTATTATTATTTTTATATATTATTATTATTTTACATTTTATTATATTTTATTATTATTTCTATAACTGATTATTATTACTGCTTTTATTATTTTAATTTAAACAGTTTGTATGTTCCGTTTCATTTGAAGCATTTTAAAAATTTCGGAGTTATTTTCTTGAGTGAACGCCGAGCAGGCTCACGAGTAGTGCATTATTTTGTTATTTGTATTATTATATGTTTATGTTTTGTTTTCAAATACAATTACGTACCATTTACTTTGCCGGGGGGTTGTTCTAAAGCTTACTGATCCAAACGAGGTTAGATCTTCGAAAGCACAGCCCTTGGCCGGATAAAATCCAGATCAATTCCAGTAGCGTAGAACCGGCTGTTATGATTATCGTCGAGAAGTTGTTTTCCTGAGTGACTAGCGACACTGCTGGCACTAGATTTATAATTATTTCTGCGGGTATTTTAATTTTAAAAATATTTTTGCGCCATTTACACTGCTATATTCTCGGCTCAGTGCTATTTTATTAAGCGACGACGACATATCGACAGGGAAAACCTATATAAATATGGCATTTACTAATAATTATTTTGCAATAAAAAAAGAAATTCAATTCGCATGTGAGTTTTCTTGAATATAACAGCAAACTAACGTGCAAAATTGTGTTAAAAACGTTACATATTCCGCCGCAAGCAACGCTGTATAAGTATTCCTGTTGAATAATATCATATAACCGATCAAAATATGTTATATGTACTAACACGTGAATTAAGTTAAACTCATAGAAACTAAAGTCTAAATGCTGGTCTCTTTGGAAAAAGGAAGCGGGAAAACAGCGTTCAAACAATTTGGAGCAATGCTCGCAAATTACTTACCCTAAGCCGATTATACCATATAAATAAAATAAGTGTAGATTTCGGTTTCGTATATGCGCCGGTAGTGGAAAATCCAATGTTTATTAATAAGGCATTTTACAGCAGTTTATTGAGCAGAAAAGAAAAGACCGTACTCTTTGAAAAATTAGAGAAAAAAATTTACAACTTTCTTTTTTCAGTTCTGTTGTCCCACGTTTTACGTTACATTTTTAAAATTCGGGGTACCTTTCAGTGATTTATATATCCGGCATTCCTATATTCTACTTTACATTATTACTTTAAAATGTCAGATGCCAAATTTAAGACAATCTACAAGAAATTCAAAATCTCTAAATATAAAAAGTTGAAACAAAATAATAAATGAAAAAAAAATCATTACAAATAAAAACTGAAAACGAAAGAGAAAGAGAAAGAGAAAAATTAAAAAATTAAAAAATTGTAAATGAAAAACTCAAACTTCAAAAATGGAGCTCAGTATAATTTACAACTTTTTAAAATAATATTGAATTATAAAAGAGCGTACATATATTAACAAAATATGTAAGTAAGTAATACGTAACCCTTAAAAACCAGAAAAATGTTCTTCGAATAACACATTTTAAAAGTTTTGTAAGAGATTTAGTAATTAAAAGTATACGGAATTCTCGAAGTGCTCCAAAATGAATGTGACATTTACCACTGTGAATAATCAAAAGTCGAGTAAACCAAGAGAGTCATTATAATGAAAATAAAAATTATATTACGTTAATAAAAAATTCTGAAACACAGGAGACGACTTTGAGCTAAGTTTTGGTATGGAATATCAAAGAAAAATTCTTCTTGCAGCGCATTGTAAAACGTAAGCAAGCGCGGAACTTTTGTGTAATAAATGTTATATTTTCTTAACTTCGCGACATTCGAAATTTACAGTTAATGTTCCAAACTACAAAAATAACGATAATACTGCTCATATTTTAATTTAGACTTGTATATACCATACATACATACATATGTGTAATCATAAGTTAAGCTAATGAATAAATAACCTATACGGAACCTGCAAGAAGAATAATATTTATAAACATTACTTTACGTTACTGGAAAGATTTATGAAGCACATACATATATATACACACGTATAACCCAAGCCATTTTCAATATTTACCTTATATAAAATTATGTATAAGAAGTATGTTTACATTTTTGTTCGTATTATAATATTATGTTGTATTTATAGTATAAAAGTTTAAGAATATAAAACTCAAATAATTATATACATAATTACATATTTATAATCGACTTCCCCATATACGCATATAATATTTAAGTAATGATGCATAAAATGAGATCATTAAAAATAAAGTTAAAATGTATAACAAAAATAATATTTATTTATTTTATTTTATACTGAAATTATTGAGGGAACACTTCTCCAGCCTGCTGAATGACAGTGAAAACATAACATAACAACCGCCCGCAAAGAAAATGGGTCTGGTAGTGAACGAGGGCAAGACGAAATATCTCCTGTAATCGAACAAACAGTCGTAGTACTCGCGACTTGGCTCCCACGTCACTGTTGACAGGCATAACTTCGAAGTCGTAGACTTATTAACCTAACAGTCATAACTACATAGTCGTATTTTCCATATTTCTTCCCCAAAACCATTTTAAAATAACTTACAAATGAAATTTTGGAAAAATTTCGTATCTGGAAGGTAGCCTCATATATTCTCGATTTCCTGTCGAGCTAGCCATACATACATACCTACTATACTATGTACATATGTATACGGAAAGAGAAGAAAGAATCTTTACTAATATATATATTTCCTAATTTTCTTTAAAGTATATTGCCTGGGTGTTTTTAGGATTTTAAATATTTTTTATTTTAAAACTTTAGGATTTAAATTGTTCTTGTTGCAACTTAAAACAATTGTTCAACCTGCAAGCTTCACCTTTCATTCATAGCATCGCGGACTAATGAATTTGTTTGTCAAACACAGAAAAGTATACTACATATCTAGGATTGACTATCTACACCAAATATGAACCAAGGACCTACAAATTTAGATAGATTGTTAACCAAATTATAATTATCGATTTATTCTTATCGATAAAAAGCACGCAAATACTTACTTTTGGCAATCTTGGTATTTTTCAAACAGCTGTTTTAGTCGTGAGATGTGTTTTTCGTACGTTGTTATGTATACCGCGCACAAATTTATATTTTTTTAAATTAAAATAAATACTTATTAAAATGATAATACGCTGTGCCTGTATAAAAGGCGCGCTTT
Source organism: Bactrocera neohumeralis (assembly GCF_024586455.1). Classification (NCBI taxonomy): domain Eukaryota; kingdom Metazoa; phylum Arthropoda; class Insecta; order Diptera; family Tephritidae; genus Bactrocera; species Bactrocera neohumeralis. Next base: position 65,066,392 of record NC_065922.1, read on the forward strand.
CACGCCTTACAAGTCACAGTGGTTTCCGCCGACCGTTCGTGACCTTCAGACCAACAACCATTAGCAGAGGCTTTATCACAGTGCATGGCTTACGTTCAATACAAAAACAAATATTCGTGCCCACTGTGCGCGGTAATGTGTGTCTGCGAATAGCGAGATTTCGTGGTAATGTAAGCAATAATACACAGCAAGCTGAGAAAGTCACCAAAGTTAAATTACATAGAAAGGATGTAATACGACTTATAGGCTTAGCGAAGTCAGAAAAATTGATACTTATTGGTATGTCAAGATTTGCAATAAAAGTTCTTATGAAATGTAACAAGGGCTGTAAATATTTGAATATTTTTAGCGGCAATGGGTTGTTTGGTGATTTCTTCGGCTATAACAATGAGTGTACCATTCGCATTGGGAAAGATATTGGACATAATTTTTGATAAAAAAGGAACGCATACAGAGACCATGGAGAAACTGAAAGAATTTTCCATAATTCTGTTAGGCATCTTTGTGCTCGGTGGTTTAACCAACTATTTCCGGGTTTACCTCTTCAATAGTGCTTGTAAGCCTCTATGATTATATTTATTTATATTTCTCATCTAATTAAAATTTGCTGTCCGCTAAAGCTTTACGCATTGTGAAAGATTTGCGCTACAGAGTGTATCGGCGCATGCTTTTACAAGAAACGGGCTGGTTCGACACAAAAGGGACCGGAGAACTGCTGAATCGTTTAGTTAATGATACATATATGATAGGTAACTCATTAAGTCAAAATTTATCGGATGGCTTGCGCTCTACTGTCATGATTGTAGCGGGCACATCTATGATGGTACGCTCAAATATGTCAGTCAAGTTTGTCGATATTATTCATTTTATTTTCAAATAAGTAGATATATACATCACCCAGTCTGGCCCTAGTTAGCACATGTGTGGTACCATGCGTCGCTGGTATGGCTATTGTATACGGACGCTATGTTCGCAACATTACACGTAATCTTTTGGACAAATTTGCTAATATATCAAAATCTGTGGAAGAGCGTCTAGGCAATATAAAGACAGTAAAAGGATTTTGCAAAGAGCAGGAAGAGAGCAAAGCGTATGAAATGCTACTTAGTGATGCTTTAAATCTTGGTTATAAGGAAGTACAAGCACGATCACTATTCTTTGGTTTGGTAATCAGAAAAAAAAATTATCAAAATATACATTATATACACTCAAATATTTCTTACAGACTGGTTTCTCCGGTAACGTGATAATAATTTCAGTACTATATTATGGTGGCACACTAGTTATTAGTGATGCACTCAGCATTGGCGCACTGACGTCTTTCATACTGTATGCTGCCTATTCTGCAATATCCATTAACGGGCTCTCCAATTTTTACACGGAGTTAAACAAAGGTGTAGGGGCAGCTCAGCGTGTCTGGGAAATACTTGATCGTCAATATTCAATCCCATTACATACAGGTTTCGTACCGAAAATTCCTCCGCGTGGAGAAATTAAGTTTGAGAATGTATTATTCAGTTTTCCATCTCGTGTGGAGAGCATCATTTTGAACAACTTCAATCTCACGCTCCTGCCAGGCGAGACAACTGCTGTGGTGGGGCGTAGTGGTTCAGGGAAAACCACTATATCTACATTGTTGTTGCGTCTATATGATCCGTTACAAGGGCGAGTACTGTTGGATGGTATTGATCTAAAAGAATTAAATCCAATTTGGCTACGTAGTCATATTGGTGCAGTAAATCAGGTAGGCGTGTTAACTAATCAGATTTAAAGGTGTTTAGCTTGAACTAACTGTAGGAACCAACGTTGTTTTCTGGAACAATACGTGATAATATACTGTACGGCCTTAATCCCGGCACGAAAGTGAACGAAGAAGCATTTGCAGATGCCATTCGCAAAGCACATGTTGACGAATTCGCCTCACAACTACCGAATGGTCTGAATACGCTTGTTGGGCAACGCGGAATGATGCTAAGTGGCGGGCAAAGACAACGTGTAGCGATAGCAAGAGCGCTTTTAAAGGTAATATAATTGTACAATACATCTTGAGAAAATTTATAAAATAAATATTCTATACAGAATCCAGCGATATTGATATTGGACGAAGCAACTAGCGCTCTGGATTCTGTATCAGAAGAATTAGTTCAAAACGCCATTGAGCAAGTATCCAAAGGACGAACAGTACTTACAATTGCGCATAGGTTAAGCACTATACGCAACGCTGATAAAATAGCAGTTTTAGAAAACGGCAGTGTAGTAGAGCAAGGACGCTATGAAGAGCTGATAACAAGTGAAGCTGGTACATTCAGAGAATTAGTACGGAAGCAAGCTTTTATGGTGAATTCTTAACAGCTTGGGGTTCCTTTTGCCTTAAATGATTTTAATGAACCGATTTAATGTTATCTATGTTAGTGCAATATGACTATTGATTTGTTTAAATTATTGTAAATATGTATGGTTTTATGAATACATAAGGGTAGCAGATTGTACAGTTACAGGATAATCTTTTTGTTGTTATTTAGCTATATAAAAGTCTTTAGGATTTTTTTTTTCGAAAATAAATATTTCTGTAAAAACGATGAAAAGGCCTATGTTACATTTAAACTTTTATTTATTACCTGTGTTCCAATATTATAGGGATTTTTTAGGAGCTCCCAATAAAAAAAATAATTCAAAAAGCATTAGGAACATATTGTTTATTTCATTTTTTAATAACGTTTCTCCCTACATAATATTTCGAAATGGCGAGTAATATGACATTAAAATTAGATATAAGTTCAATCTTCAGAATCTATAATACAGACCAACATGGAACTTAAATTGAATATTTATTAATACAGAAAAACTCACAAAGCGGTTACGTTTGTCTCGTTTTACTTAAAACCATAATTAAAATATCAGCCTTAATATTATCTTGTTCTTTCTCTGGTAATTTAGAAAGATAGGTATTTAGTAATCCAAAAAAATCTTCATGTTTCCTTTTCTTTCTGTCATTAATACTACATTTAATGTACTCATTCAGAGTACCAACCAACATATCAAACTTTGCTTCAGCGTCTCTTGTACGAGTTCTTGAGCGTATTGATTTTTTGAAAGATTGACTGATGGATGGTTCATTAATTGGCGTTTCAATCAGCGCTTCAATATGTGGTAAATTCGGCTGAGTTTGAACCTCAACAGCTGCAAAATCTTCAAGTTCGAAATCTAAGCTCTCTTCACATGATCTTTTTAGAGAAGAATTAGAGATTTCCTCATCAAAATCATTGTTGCTGTTGCTGCACAAACTCTCATCGGGATTTTCTTCCTTCTTTGTTTGTAATATGTCCTGGGAGTTTTGTTCCAAAGATAATTCCATTTTTTTTCTTCTGGAATAATATGCTTCAAAAAAATGTTATGATTAATAATAACCACTAACCGTGTATCAATGAAATCCCTGAGAAACTCTAAACCATCCATAAATTTCCACATGCTGTGTTGATTTCGTTCAACATAGTTTTTATTTTCTCTTACAAAACGATCACGAAGTGATCTCCAGCGGGATTGGCATCTTTCAACTATGCAATAAAAATATAAGTTAACTAGTGTGCGCCTCAAAGTCACATATTTAAGAAACGTTAACTTACCGGGCTCACCTGTTTCAGCTGAAACATTGTTCCAACATCTTTTAATAATTTGTTGAGTTTTGTCCGATGTTTTGTTGTTTTTATCATACAAACATGGATATTTCCGCACAGCGTTTATTAAATTCTCTTCAAACATTATAGCGACTTAATCGGTATACTTGAGCACCCTAAATCGAATGTTTAAACAATATTTAACTAAATCATATTCTAATTAATTATGAAGAGAATAATGTTGTTTAACAATAAGAAGCCGAAACAAAATAAAAATAATAGTCAAAAGCATTCCCAGCTGTTATTATCACTAGAGATGTGCTTTCAGTTTATAATATAAGAGGCGGCATTTCTGTAACCCTTCGTATAATTGAGACAATGATTTTTAAAGTTTTTTTCAGTAAACTGTATACAATTGAAATTATTTTGTAGTCATTGAAAATATGAAATCACATAACCCGATTCAAGAGGTTCAAGCTCTAGTACTTTAACAATTCGTTTGGTAATTAGTTTAACATTTTCCTAGTGGGTTATTACCATCCTTTGCAGATCAGCTGATAAATGCATATTACATTCTGTTTATTCGTTTTGCCCCACCAATCCAACTAACATTTGAATAAAATGTTATGTTTAAATATATTTCTCCAAAGTAAAAAGCTATATCCGTTCTTCTCGTCTCTTCAATTACTAAACCCATTAACAAGGAAGTCCAGCAATTACAAACGCTCACAGCTTAGTGTGCCACATACGGATCGCTTGATAACCATAAAAAAAGAATTATTTGAGAAAAGAACCGAGTTAAGTGAAAATGAGTGGCAAGATTTGCGAAATAATTTGATTTCTGATTACAAACACATTAGTAATAGTAATGTTGATGCTATAATACTTGGTTTATGTGGCAGCGTGGAGCAACTTCCTCTGGCTAAGAATTATGTGCATTATTTGCGCGAATGTGGGTTCGAACCTAACTTAGCATCAATTGGACGTCTATTGCGTATTTACAACACAAGTTACCATAAAAAAGGTGGACACGATGCTTCACTTACGCCAGAAGAGCAACAGGATATTTTAGACTTATATGCTAAATTACGTGAACGTCATGAAATTCTAGACGCCACGACATGTGAGAACTTAATATATGGTTTGGTATGTACAAAAGAATGGCGCACGGGTATAGAATTGCTAACTATGACAAAACTCACCAGTACACCAAGTATCGGCGCTTATACAGAACTCACAGTAAAAGCTTTTACTGAAGGTGAAATAAACATTGGTTGGAACTTGCTCGATGAAACCGTGGCACAGGGCAAAGAACCTAAATGCGAAACTTATAAAGCATATTTACGGTACATAGCGCGCCAACCACTTACTCTACAGTGCAATCTGGAAACATTATTTGCATATTGGGAAAAATATGAATTGATTATAACAGCAAATGTAGCAGAATTTATAACCGAAATACTAAATAATAATTTACATAATGTCCAGTCATCTCTAACAGACGCACAAGGCAAATGTGTACAATGCAAATTACATATGCGGACTATTACTATAAGTGACGCAGAGTTTGCTAAATTGAGTAATTCCTTTTTGAATAAGGTACTCATACGTAACGATGTATTCCAGAAATCAACGCCGGAGGAGGTGGAACAATTCAAGCGTTATGTAAATAAAACAGCTCCATATGATTGCGTTATTGACGGTCTTAATGTGGCCTACTCTATGGGCGCTAAAAAATCGCCTAAAATGCTGGCTTCATTGGTATATTCTTTTTAATGTTTAATAATTTTGAATATTTTCCTATTTCCATATCTATTACGTCCATATTTAGCTTGCAAATGTAGTGAAGCATTTTAAAACACAAGGCAAACACGTACTTGTTCTTGGACGCAAGCATATGAATAGCTGGCCGAAAGATTCCATGTTTTATATACGGAAAAATGCTAGTATGTTCTTGACAAATAATCTGTAAGTGGTTTTATTTTTAAAATCATTTGAAATAATTATATTTAAATTTCAGTTCGCAAGATGATCCTTTTCTGCTGTATGCCACATTGAAAAGTGGTCAATCAACTGACTTCTTCTCACGTGATTTGATGCGTTCACATGCATTTTTGTTGGGAAACGAGTTGCGTGCTATATTTCGGCACTGGCAACAAATACATCAGTACTCGTTAATTACGCAAACGGACAATGGAAGAATAATTGTAAAGGTAGTGTATTTTTAAGTAAACTTTTCAATTATCAATTACACTAGTTTGCAGACATTTTGCAACTGTGAAGTTTGAGTCTGTTTCTTGCTAATTTTGGATTGCTAAAACCGAAAATTATAGGAAAATTTACCTAAGATATAGAATTTTTTGTGTTTTGGTGTAGTCACGTGGTACAGAGAACAAACTACAACATTTTATTAAAATGACAAAAATAGCTGTACGTGATTGAAAATTTTTTAACTCAAATTTTTCCTCTTAGCACATCAGTCGCAAACTTTTCCTTCAGACTTGTTTAGGAGAGTTATTATTTTTAATTTATTCTGTCTTTACGCAGGAACCAACACGTCACCTGCTTTGCACACACAAAATACAGGATACTTGGCATGTGCCATATAAACAAAGCTACACCCCAAATCCTGCCGAATTATTTGAAGTACCTGAAAGTTGGCTGTGCATAAAATTTAAATGAATTGTCGATTTTTTTTAAACATATTTTGACTATTGGTAAAGTTTGTGTAAATATAAACTGTGTTAAAAAATTTTGTATAATTCATTACATTTTTAAAATTTTATGTTCTAATATTTTGGCGTCTTAAACTTTTTAAATAAGGCTAAATTAATAGTAAAAACAAAAACATTGCAATGGCTTCCGAAGGAATCGATGATTGGGATGCGCCCTTACCTTCTTCATCTACCATTGAACCTGAAGAAGAGGAGATAATATTGGAGGACAAAAAAAAGGAACTGAAAAATATGGAAAAGCTAAAAATTTATGTGGCACGCATGGCGTATAAGCCAGCGCCGCCACCTTGCGTTAGACCTCGTACCGATCAAATAGCAGGTCCACAAAAACGCAGCATCGTCGACAGTTATCTTGAGCATGGCAAAGTTTTAACGCCTAAAGAACGACGTCAGCGTGTCAAAAGACTGGCTCGCAAATATAATGCGATATCAACTGAGTAAGTGGAAAATTCATTTACTTCCTACATTTTCGCTTAAGAATAAATTCATAAAGCATTTCATATAGATGCTCCGTTATGTAAATAAACAGTTGGAGTAATATTTGCAGTTATTATTTAGACGCAAAATATGTTTACTCCAATGAGAGTGATAAGTCTTCGCTGGTGAGCCTATGAGTGCGCGTCAAATAAAAGTATAATTTTAGTTTTGGTTCATTTCTTTCAAGTTAAAACTGAATTTTACTACAGACTTAATAAATTTGTATTTATTAAGGGAATTTTTGTTATGGTGAAAATATTTTTGTTCTGTTCTTATTAAAAAATGCGAAAAACTGAAGAGAATCGGATCTTAATTGACGGGAAAAGGGGTGAAGCGTATCAAAAAATATATGAAAAGTATTCTATTTCGAAAGATCTTTTAATACTTCAAGAGAAGGAAGACATGCAAAACTCAATACGGTGGAGGTCCAAAGTCCAAAATTTCTATACACGCTGAGCGACCTGTACGAAGAAAAGCACCTGAAAACCCTGAAATTTTATGGCGGGAGTTGATCAAAAGTTTTGGTTTGGATATTTCTATTATTACAATGCAAATCGAATCACGAATATCTGGTTTTAAAAACTATGTCGCAAAAACACGACGTATGTTTTCCATTCGAGTGGGAAAAATAGGACTAGAGTTTGCAAAACAATATCTAAATATGCCAACTACATTTTGAGATAAAGTAATTTGATCCGAGGAATTTAAATTCGAGCTAATGAGTTAAAAAAACACGTAAGCGAGTGTGGTGTAAACCTTCAGATCGCTTAAAATCACAGTGCATACAATCATCAGTGAAGCATGGAGGATGTTCACTCATTTTTGAGTGCTATGTTGACATTCTTAGCGAACATTTTAAAATAAATGCGGAAAAAATGAACTTGGAGTCGTGTAGCTTCCAATAAGATAACGACCCCCAACGCACATCTTGAAGAAAGCTTACGCGAAAAACTGGCCTGGCCAGATCTGTCACCGGATTTAAATCCAATTCAGCATTTATGGTTAATTTTTGATACCAAATACCAAAAAGCAGCCGTACAAACTTGGAATAATTTTTCTTAGAGACAATTTGACATTATTCCAATGAAAATATTAGAAAGTTTGGTTCGAGGCATGCCAAAACGTCTTCGTGCAGTAATTCAAAATAAATAGGGCTATTGCCTTAAAAGTACTAAATTTACTTTTAAACCAAGCGTTTTGTATTTTTTCAAAATTTATACTTTCAATTGAACATTTTTGTTTAAAAGTTCTTTTTTTTAAGTGGAACAAAATGTTTCCTATTCCGTGAAAAAGATATATTCTTTAGTAATTTGTTTTTTTAAATACCTACAAGTATGTAAATGTAATATTAATGTATGAATTATTAATTTTTTATTTTAATAAAACTGCATTGAAACGTCTGTGAAATTTATACTTTCATTTGATGCCTAGTGTAGTTTTGGTGCAAACGCCGTTAACGTTTTTTCTTGTTTTTTTCAACCAATTTAAATATTTTATAAAATAGTATAAAGATTTTATTAAATACATGTTTTTCACTTTTAGACAATTAGAACAAATTATAAAGAGTCAAAAAAGCAAAGAACGCAGACGTGAAGATCTTTACAAACGCAAACAAGAACTTTACTATGAGATGCTCACCAAACTGGAGCGTCAGTGTCGCACGCAGTATCTCAATGTCTTGATTAGAAGTTTTCGAACTTCATAGCGAAACTCGCTACCACAATGCAAATACCGCCACAATTGGTTGAGCCATATTCACGTATGCAACGTGGCATATTCTGCAACATTCTACTGGCGATCGGAGTACAACCTACCAATCAGAATGCTATTTATTACACCACGCCCGAAGCGATGGAATACGAAGTATGCCACAAGTTGGCACATGCTTTGCTCAGTCTTATCATTAAAGCGCTCGATTCAGCGTCCACTAAAAATCCAGATGAAATTGTACCTCAAGAGGCAGACTTTGAAATGGACCGCTATATTAAGGACCGTTTAATGTGCGCTGCCGAAAAGAAAATATTAAGCACACGCAATCAAGCTCACCAGAAACAGTTGAATTCCTCAAACTCATTGGCAGCTATGCTGAAGAAATGTGAAAATTTCAGTGTAAAAACGTGCATATAGTAAAAAATTTATTAATTGTAATACAAAAATAGTTACAATATGATTGCTGTGAACAAATAAAACAATTTCTATACTTTCAAGCACTTAAAGCCGAATTAAACTCTGCAATTTTCCTCATAACGAATTTCTCCTTCGCAGCTATTTCTTCTTTAATAAGTGCGCGCAAATTTTGCAGGTTCGGCATCGTTTCACAGTCGCGCACATTCAGTAATGACTGAAATATTGTATCCCACAACGTGCGATTAATATAACGGGGCACATGTGTTTTATGCATCCATATACCATTAGGGCGTTGCGCAATGTCCATGAATTTACCGAAGAGTAAAACATGTATGACACCTGCCAAACCGTATAAGTCCAGTTGATACGTCCAAGGGCGTCCTTCACGCATCTCGACACACTTGAAAGCGTTTTCATTGTGCACATAATTAAACGTTTGGCCGGATTTGAATAATTTCATATCAATTGATACACCAAAATCTATTAGCTGCAAGGCGTATTGCGTACTGTTATAATCCAAGCTGCAAGTGTAAAGCATAGAAAACATTTTAGAAACCATACCTTGCAAGCGGTCGCATTGTTGTACTTACTTCTTCATTAAAATAAAATTATCAGCTTTAATGTCTGCATGTATAATATTAATGGCGTGCAAATGATCAATGATGCTCAGCAGCTCACAAGTTAATATCATCACTACATACTCATCGACATTTCTTAATGTATGTTTTTTCACCTTATTGCATACAGTTATTAGCGAGCCATGAACAGAAAACGGTGATATCAGGATACTGGCATTATTGCCAATCAGCGCATAATCGATGCTCATAAAAGCCGAAACCTAAAAAGTGAGAAAATATGAATGTTTAGACACATTTAACAGAAAAAATTATGAAGTCAAAAGACCAGATTTGTATTTGAACGGTATTGCAATTTTAATAATAGCATAAACATTCGCGCATATTTCTTGAATGCTGAAATTCATTCCCATTCATCATACTTGAGAGGATGTGCGAACTAGCTTGGCTAAGAAATGGTGACAGATCTGGCCCTTTACTAAAACATTCAGATTGTCGAAAGTGTGGATTGGTTGCGTGTTCATAAAAAAAAAAAACTATTCTACGTAGAGCTCAGGAAGTAGTGGCAAGCTAGCAAAAAGTGATTTTGATTTAAGCTCCCTATTTGTTGGTGTGTGGTGAAAATTGTTTCTGGTAGAGAAAAAAAAAATGCTTCAATTCAAAGCCTGTCAGCTTGGCAACAATCCTGACAATTAATTTGGAAAGCTGCAAGAGCTCGAGTTGCCGCGAGAAACGTGAGTGTCCCTAGCGCAGCTTCGTTCTGGATATTGTAGCAGGTTAAACTCCTACCTATCCAGAATTGACCCAGACATGCCCAATGTATGTCCTGCATGCAACGAGTCTCCGCATGACACTGACCACCTCTTTGCATACCCTACCAACCCCACTCATCCAACACCCTTTTCCCTTTGGCCGACCCCGTCGAAACAGCACGTTTCCTGGGCCTCCCGCTAGATGACGTCGATGACAACACAGATAACCCTTACCATCCTAACGGGGACTGATAACCGTTAAAACAACAACATTAATTTGGTAATGTCTATATACTCTACAACAGCTACGACACTATTACGACTATAAATTTTTAGTTTACATTTACCAAATCTTCCGAATTTAAACGACTATGCACTTCCAAGCATATGTAGTATTCCCAAAAATTCGGTGGACGTTCCTGTTTGAGCGCATACTTCTTGCCAGTCTTATTATGTGTTCCACTATAAAAAAAAGAAGAAAACACAAATAAATAAATACAAAATCATAAAAAAGTTAACTATAATATCCTTTACAAATAACAAAGTTATCGTACAAGAACTTTATTTTCTTCTTTTGTTTGTTTGCATGGCAGCTATATTCTATAATGGTCCGATTTAAACAACCGTTGTACTCTTGCAACAATAATCTATGCAAAATTTCGTGAAGGCACTTTGTAAAATATAAAAGCTTTCCATACAAGAACTTTATTTAAGATGTTTGTTTGTATGGCAGCTATAAATTAAAAAAGTCCGATAGTGCCTGGAGAATAATCCATGACAAATTTCATGAATATATCTCTTGAAATAGAATAGTTTTCATACAACTTGATTTTCACCGATCAGTTCATATTGCAGGAGTGTGCCGATATCAGTGAATCTGACAAATGTGCAGCTTCTTGGGGAGAAAGGGATGTGGAAGACAGACGAACAGATTTAGCGAATTATATTATATATGTACAGTCATGGACGGAGAAATAGCACACTTTGAGAATGTAAAACCCTTGCAAAGGATCACCCTCGCTTTTTCTAATGATGGCTGTATCGACAAGTTCCGTTGTTTTACGCCCAGGAGCTTTGTGGATTATTTTACTTTTGAGCAAATTTGTATCTCTTTTAACAAAATTGATGGCGTTGTATACCATTTTCCTCGAACAACTCATAATTTCGGCAATCTGAGTTGGACAACTCATAATTTCGGCAATCTGAGTTGGACTTTTGCCTTTTTGTAAGGACCAAATATTATTATCCTTTTTTCCAGAGAACAATGCATATTTCTGCCCATTTTGAAAATATGTTAATAATTTTTATAGTTATAGTTAAAACAGCGTATTTTTTTGCACGATTGCTAATTAATAATGAGTATTTGTACAAATAATTAAAAGTGCGCTATTTCATTGTCCAACCAAACTTCGTTACTCTCCGAGTAAAACGAGTAACAACAAAATAGTAGGCATGATAACGGCATACGCTTACCGTTATAAGTTGTGGAAGTCATGTCATACATAAACGTGGAAAATTGTTAAGATTCACTTACTTGATAAAACTGAAAACTTACTATTTGAATAACTTATTTTGAAAGTGTGCTATTTTTCCAAATGAATCGGATGTACTTACCAATACACAGCGCCGTATGCGCCCTCTCCGATTAACTTTAAAACATCAAATTCAACATCGTTAACCTTGATTTTAGCGCCGTAATTTAGACGTGACACGTGACCAACTAGCATACAACTTGGCAATTCTTCAATATAATTACTGAACTCAATTTGCTCCAAGAAGGCACTTTGCAAATAGCCATTAAAAGGATTAACTTGGGGATCAACGTTCACGTTGTCTATAATTTGATTGGTGACATTTAGATCTACTTCCCGATGAACATATATATTCTGTGATGGTGTTTTGGGGGAGGGCGAACTTTCAGTCCATATGTGTTGTTGTATTTTCGGCGTTTTCGGCGTATGCTTAAAATATATGCTCATTTCGGCATCGCCGTCCTGGACAATGTCCTGATCACTGGTATCAGGTATATCTATATGCTCAATTGGTTGTTTAATTTCTGATACAGTATGACTTATCGGTTGTGGAATTTTACTTTCACGTTGTAGCTTCATAGCTGATGGCTGTTTCGGTACAGCACCTGTCGATGATGCTGGTGTATGCTCTTGTGCCAAACTTGGTGGCAACAAAACGTTTGGCAACGTTGACGGCAACACGTTTATCGTTTTTGGCGGCGTTTTTAAGATATCCCGTTGCTGTATCCCGATTTTACAAGTTTCATCTTTCTCCTGCTTTATGTGTAGCGTCTGCTCTTTTATTGGTGATGGCACCTGCAAGGCATTCACTTCAATTTGTGGCAAGAGTGTGGAGTTCTTAATCATACTGATATTTGTGGAGAACATAGCAGTCTCTGCATTCAATTCAAAAGACTTTTCAGTTGACAAGCGTTCAGTTGGCGGCGCTTGGGCTAGACTGACCCTCGATTTCTCAAGAAAATGTAATTTATTCGAATTTTGTACAGGGTTATTCGATTCTTTGCTAAGACTGTTATTAATTGGATTTGAATGTATAGATTCATTAAATTTTCTTGAATCGTTCAGAAATGTTAAGCGTGTAGTGGTTTTCTTACTACTTATTGGCTCGGCGGGAGGGCAGCGAAATCCGGAGAAGTCTTTCATGAAGGAATTCAGAAACATGAGCGGTTGTGCTGGTGCAGCCGGTTTTACGTCTGTATAAAGTTGCTCAAATTGTTCTTGTGCACGCTTGGTAGCGCTTTCAATCGGCGGCTTCGAAACAACTGAAAATTCCTTCGGATGAAGCTCATTCGTTTGTGTTGCAGGAATAGCATTTGGATTTTGGTATACCTCATCAGCAATTGTTTGATTTGAACATATCTTACTTTTCATTTTGTTTTCAACGGGTTGTGACTCGAGCACAATTGAAAAATCATTTAAATAAGAACAGCCTAAAGTCGGTTGAATGTTTTCATCTATATGTTGTGACATATCGACTTTGCTAGTTACTGGTTTAGTTGTTGTTAACGTAGAACGAGATATGTGCTGTTCAAGCTTTCTTTCTTGAACAACCGGTTGCGATTCCATAATTACAGAAAAATCTTTTAAACTATAATTGGCGATTTCAAGCTTTTTAGCATCCATTTCATGGCTTTGTTCGTTCGTTTTATGTTTGTTATCAGAAGCCATGGGTTGTTGGCGTTCCCGTTGAACTTCGACTGGTTGCGATTCCGAAACCACAGAAAAATCTTTTAAATAAGAATTTCCAAGATCGAATTTAGCTTTATTCTCATCGTTTCTTGTAGGCGCTAAATTTCTTGATTCACTTTTAGGCTTCAAATCAGTTGTAGCAACTATATTTGTTGTAGACTGCTTTTGTAGAAATTCGTTTTCTTTAACTGTTGGTTTAGACTCCATTACAGCAGAGAAGTCTTTTAGCAACGAATTACAAAAGTTTCCTTGATCCTTTTTCTGTGTTTCCATGACTTTATTTTTCGAGCCAGATCTGAGCCAGTTGTTATCACTTTGTACAGGTTGAGAGTCCATAATTTCGGAGAAATCATTTAAATAGGAATCGCTCAAATCTGATTTAGCTTGTTGTTCATTCGAATCGCTACATTTAGCGACATTTTGTGCTTTTGTATTAACTGCTGTTTCGGTCACCGTTCTAGTATTAGATACATCATTCTTTTTTCCTTCGCATTTGGCAGGAATGACCGCAGATTGTGGTTGGGTCTCTTCAATATAGGAAAATTCCGACAAAAAGGAATCACGCGCGATTACCCTCTGCACCGTTGGTTGTGTGATGACTTTTTGTGAAGTTAAAGGTTTTGTCGATGAGAACAGTACTTGGGGCTTTGTAGACGTTACTTTGTCAACTTCATCCTCAAATAGTGCTGGTCCTTTGAAAGCCGCTGCATTAACTTTCGTCGTTGTTGTGATGGCCTATTATATGAATTAGAGTATACAAAAAAATTTGGATAATTATTGTTGCAAATTGAAATAGTCAATATTGTTAACGCATTTAGAAACAAATATGCATAAACTCGTAAAAAAAAAAAATAAAACAAAAAAACTTCGGCAGCTCTGAAGATATAGTATTCTTCACAGGAAAATTTTTACAGGATAAAAAAAAAAAAATCTTTACCTCGATTTTGATCAATCAGTTTGTGCGCTATAGGTGTCCCATCTGAACTATTTTACTTATACAATTTTCAAATTTCATTTAAACACCTTGTGAAATAAAAAAATTATCCATGCAGGGACATGATCACCTTGTATGACAGCTATGTATCTATGTACTTATATGCTACAGTTGTTCGATTTAAATTATTTTACCGGAGTACTGATCGGAATAATTTGTTCGGAGTTTATAGCGTTGTCTTGAACTATAAAGTATGCTAAATTTCGTGAAGAAGTTGTCAAATAAGAAATTTTGCCATACAAGCACCTGATTTGAATCAGTCAATTCGTATGGCACCTACATATATGATTGACGAGAAAATAATGTGTGCAAAATTTCAGATCGATATCTCTGACATTTCCTTCTGTGTGCTACAAACTTCGTGGCAACCTTTATCCTGTTTAGGGTATAAAAATTAAAAAAAACTACATACCTGTTTTTGTGTTGAACCCTGCGCCTTCAGCTGTACTGCATCTGGAGTATTGATATCACAATGTCGTTTAGCCGATGACAACAACGGCGTCCGTGCCTCCATGCACTCCTTAAAAGCCGAAACTTCATATCTTGGATGTAATATGCTCTTACCGGGTGGGGTTTGACCAAAAAACTCAAAAGAATCTTCCAAATTCGAACTGAGATTTTTGACTGGTGCTGAAAGCGTAATTTTCGGCATTGTGTCGGTTTTTTCTGCCTCAAACTGTACTAAGCCGGGTGTTGCGATTGGCATTTTGGGTATGGTTTCTGTCTTATCTTCTTGAAATTTTACAATAGAACGTGAATGCAATAGCATTTTCGGCATTGTCTCAGTCTTGTCCTCTTGGAAACGAACGCTGCGTATGGCATAGCCAGCCGCTGTATCCTCGCGTTCGTCAATACGCGTAAAATTCCCAGCTTGTTTTACCTTAATCGCTTCAGTGGGTTCATCTTCGAATATTGAAAAGTTTAATGCTGGCGCTAACGCTGTAGACGCAACTAGCGCATCAGACCCCGTCTGCAAACGCATATAAGCTGGTGTAGCTGGTTCGACATTGGCAATTTGTGGGATAACATTTGATTTATTTATGGACAATTCATGCGTGCCAACCGTTATTGGATTTTTCACTTCTGGCATTGTCTGACCATGCAAATTAATATTTTCTAATGATACCATTACCTCAGCTGGTATAGTGGACGATTCACGCGACTGTTCTTCTACTGGCTCTAATTCCGCAACAGGCATTAATAGCCGCGTTCCCATCTCACGCTCGCCTTCACCGTCAGATGTGCTGTTGGAAGACTTTGTTGTCGTGCCACCAGTCGTACATGTACCCTGGGTGGTACCATGCTCGGAAGTTTCTAAAATAGTGGACAATTGCTTCACTGTCAAAGGAGAGTATTCAACTGCGGCTTTTAGGGGTTCTACATGTTCATCTGCAATGGCTTCAGGTGTTGGATTACTTTCTGGGCTATTTGAAAATTCGGGAGGTTTCGGTACACTCTTCAAAATAGATCCAAATTGTCTTGGCGCAACTTTCTGTGCCATCTTAGGCGTACTAACCGACTGAGATTTTAAAAATACGTTGAATATTTGCGTAGAACAAGTTTCTTCCGGATCAAATATAGCGCCCCCTACAGCCCCTTCAGTGCTAGGTGTATATGATTGAACCTCACTCATAGAAGGTTCAGTATAAATTTCGAAACCTAGTTTATTTTCTACGGCGGTTTTTGTTATTCCTACAACAGACGTGGATATTGTTGGTAAAGCAGGTGTTTTAAACTTGAAATCGGAATTAACTGTTGAAGGATTTTGTCCTTTGCAAACTGAATTAACTTTATTAATAGCATCAGCTGGAGAAGTGCTTGTAGCTGTGCTAATTGTATCTTCGAAAATTTCGAACGGTAGTCCTGTTTTTGTTGATGGTGGCGCGGTGAGCTTATTAGATTCATTCGAAGTTTCGGGAACATTTGTTATTTTCAGAGACTCTTTATGGAGTATATCTTCAACCGCAATATCTTCTTTAGATTCCATGGGAACGATGGAAGGTCTTGGCAAAATCGATTTGCGTAAAGGAAAAAAGCTTTTGCGCCTCTGTAGCCGTTCATTAATGCCGCATGCAGTCTCATCCATATCGGCTGCCATTAATATTGTATCATGTCGACGCAGACGTTTTGCCATTAACTCTTCGACTTGGTATTCAACCTTTTCGGAAGAATCATATAACTCCCTAAAGCACACCATTAATCCTTTCCTATTTTCTGGTTCGAAGTATGCGTCTACTTCTGTCAATCGTTGTGGCCTGGATGTTTTCGCAAAATTAGGATACTGTCTTACATTTCTATTAACATCGTAGCTGCACCAATAAGTGTCTCGTTTTGCTGTAAAATTATTTGAAATACCACGTTTTTTAAACCAACGGTACGCTCGATACTCTTCTGGCTGAAATTCTATATTTGGTCTTGGGTACATAAAACATTTGTTATACTGTGGGAAAGTTCGAGGATCCGGCTCATTTTCGATCGTTACTGGTGTAAGCCATTCCTTTTGTGGTAAATTTCTGTTCTTAAAATCTTTCGGATATTTAAAGGGCTTTTCATAATTTCTCTCTCCGTCCGTAATGGGTGGTGCTAGAGGTTTTTTAACATAATCCTCTTCCATCTCAGTATCCTCGTGAATACTGAAACCCAAATCAGTATTCCTATCCTTTTTACAAAAGAGTTTGCCAGACAGTTTCTTATCATGTGCTTTATTCCATGGTCCTGGCTCTTTAAGATTTTCTTGGTTTCGTGCTGCATCAATAATTGAACGCACAACTGATTTAGGAACTTCAGATGCACTTTCTTGTTCAACTACTGTTGCTGTTAGTTGTGAATTAGGATTGACATTTTCATCTTGAAAAACTTGTACGCGCGTGTTTTCTTGTTTTGAAGAACTAGCGCTAGTCTATAATAAAAATTTGCAAATTTCATAAATAAAAATATATATGTATAATCAATTTAATTGATAATTTTTCTTTTACCTGTACCGTACCCGGTGCATAACTCTTCACTGCAGATCCCGTGCGTACACTACCGACAGTTGCTTTACGCCTATGACCTCGTAAAGACGTTAAAGCTAAACGTCTTTCCTCGAACTGACGTTTTGTGCTTTCTTTTACCTCGTCGTCATCTTGATACATTAAACGTTGTGCAACGGAGAAGCCAAAATGTTGGTGCGCTTCTTGCAATTCATCGAAAGGCTGTGCCCGACATGCAATGCCTCTACGAAATATTTCGTCTGCCTTGCGTGTATTACCACATAAATCATAATGGTACGCCCAACAAATATAGAAATCAGCAATCATTGTACCAATTCCAGCATTGAATAACTGTTGATAGCATTCCATCGGATGCTGATGACTATCAATCTGCGAGTAATTATTTTAGGTATATGTTCATTTAGTTACAAATCAGAACAAAAGTACTTACGAATTTCATATACAATTTAATCATTCGTCTATCTTGGAAATAGCGTTCCTCATTTTCAAACTGAGATAAGCATTTTGTTAGCACTTCTTCTAAACCAGATTCTTTCCCACCCGAAGGAAAACTTTGCTCTATCCAGCTAATATATGCATACCAGGGTTCGAGGGGATCATTACCACTATATTCTCGAATGACTTGTTCTAACTCTCGCCGTCGAGCCAATAACTCTTGTGGCGACTCAACACGCAAAGAAGCATGTAAAATACTGGCATTGCGTCCAGCCGCCAATGGTTGTATATTTTCTTTGGCATCCTCAAAATCCATTATAAAGCGAAGTTATTATTTGTAGTAATTTTATAACTAGAAATTCCAATCCATAAAACTTCAGCTTTCTCAGTAAAATCTAACTAAACACAGAAGAACGTCACTTACGAAATTAAATGAAGGAATTAAATTTTTCTAAGCCGTTAGCCGTTAGCATAAAATAACTTCAAAAGGCGCAAATAAATAATTTAGAATTGTGAGCTGCAAAGTTGGCTGTGCTCAAAATCCCTTATAACACACAGTTCACAATAGAGTAAATCATTGTACTATGGAGTAAATTGCACATACCGCAATATTTGTGTATTAAAGCGCCCATACACGAGCACACAAGTGCGTTCGATCGTTATGTGTGCGCTTGCGGTTTATCGTGTATGGGCTTGTTCGCGTACCGATCCATGTTCGCGAAAATGTTTGATTTTTTACGATCGGTGCGCGAACATGTTTATCGTGTATGGCGTTGTCGGCGCACAAAATCTCATTTCTCTCGTGTCGCCGAACAGTGAAGATCGCGGACAATGGCAAGTGTTAAGGGGAGAGCCTGCTTTCGAGGCTTCAAAAAATCGATTTTTTTGAGGATTTTTTTTGGGAGGGAAAGAAATAATTGATTGAAGCGAAATTTCTAGGCTTTATAGTTATATATTTGAACATCTTTCACAAATTTTTTGGATACGAAATCTTTGATATTCTGCCTTTGGGAAGCAATTACTCGATGCATCTCACATGTACATTTTTCGGACGGCGGGCAGGATGCAGGTCGCAATTTCTATCGGAAACAAAAAATTCAAAGAGGTTCATATTTTTTATTAATTTATCTTCTAGTTAAACTAAGAAAATTCCAAAAAAATGTGTAAAATTTAAAATTTTATTAAAAATTGAATAAATAGTTGCTTCTGATCAAAAGAATTTTACTTTATGCTGTTTAAAAATATGTTAAAACTTGACTTTTCTTAATATTTTTTAGTTTAAATATAAGATAATTTTATGTCAATGATAATAAACTTTGCCCTAATTCCATACGACTTTTAGTTTTTTTCCTATCCTGCCCGTCAATTAAGAATAATCGTAAAAATTAAAAACCGAGAAATCACGCTTCAAAGTTTTCGCTTTTTGCCTAAACGCTCATACATATACATATTTAGTGTAAGAAAAATAAAAGTTGGAATAACTTATTAACGAAATACAATGAAATAGATAAAAATGCTACATTAGAAATAAATTCCAAGAAATGTTCCGCTTGCCTGTCGCACATGTTAACTCTGTGAAGAACGAACGCAAAATGGATTTGTGTGTCGTGTATGGGCAAACGAATTCATACCGATCGAACGCACTTGTGTGCTCGTGTATGAGCACTATTATCTAATGTCAATATAGGTATTATGAATGATTTTAACAATTTAATTTTAAACTATAAGTTAACGGATTTTCAATAAGTAAAAAATATGCAAAGCTTGTTAGGCATAAATATATATTTCACTTATATAACTGTCTGCTACGCTATCAAATAGTAAAAAAAAATATGGTATTATTACCGTAAAAGTGTAGCAACAATAATACTGTAGCATAATATTAAGCGTAAGATATAACCTACCATAAATGTAAATACGGTATAATGTATTACCTGAATTTAAAACTATCCGTGCGATTCTGTACTGTGATACAGTCATACGTCTCTAAATTTGAGATTTTAATAGTGGAATACATACTCTAATACCATGTTCAGACCGAAAATTTAAAAGATTAGATAATATTTAAGCATTTCATAACCCAACAGTGTTCTCACTGCCGTTAGAAAGATCAAAAAACAACTGTACATTCAAGAATTCACATTGCTTAATATTTATCAAAAGAAAAGATTGTCATATAGTATTTTGAAATAAAAAGACGACTTTTTTTAATATTTTCCATATAATAGAAATAATGGATGCATTATTTCATTTGCTAAGTCGATTTTCAGATGAAATTAGATTTATTGCTTTAAAAAAAATTTATTTACATTTTTTTCCCTTTGTAGTGTCTAAATCAGCTGTGATAATGTAACAGATTTCCAGTGCTGACAAGTACATAGATTGCGCAAAATCAGAGTCGCACAGAGAGATTTAGCGTGGATCAGTTTCAAATCATTTCAATGAGGTGATTTGGAACTGTCATTTTTGTATGGCGAAATCTTGATAAATTTTTAAGATTAGTGGGATAATCCATTCAACAGCCGAAATCGTGTGATTAAGTGTCGGTCTGAACATGGTATAAGGAATCTCTAAACCGGACGAAGGAGTATAGACTTGAGCTTAACATTGCAGTCGACGGCGTCAAAATTCCGACTGTCAATAATCCTTAGATTTTAGGTGTAACATTCGACAGTCTATGCTCCTTCTCTCCTCATACGACCGCGATTATCGCCAAAGTACAGAGCCGCAACAAAATCCTCAAGTCGCTAGCCGGCAGCACATGGGGAAAAGACAAAGAAACGTTGTTGGCAACATACAAGGCTATCGGCCGGCCGGTCCTCAACTACGCAGCGCCCATATGGTCGCCTGGATGCAGTGGCACGCAGATGTGGAAACTACAGACCTGCCAAAATACTGCACTCCAGACCACTACAGGATGTCTTTTGATGTCTCCCATCGAACACCTCCACAGTGAGACGCTTATGCTCCCAGTTAAGGAGCATAATGAACTCCTCTCCAAGCAGTTCCTGCTGGGATGTTTTCGCAGAAATCACCCCTGCTGCCATCTGCTTGGAGCGGAACCGCCTCCTAGGAGCATCAAAAGGTCATTCCTGGATTACGTCGACGACGTCGTACAGTACGCCGACCGGACTTCGGACGCAACTAACTATAGGCAGGTACTGACCGCTATTCACAGCGGAGACATCAACACCTTCACCGACTCCCTTCCCGTGAATGGCGTTCTTGGAGTCAAACCACCACCCATCGCAGACGAAGAGCTCCAGTTGCCGCGAGAAACGCGTGTGACCCTTGCGCAACTTCGTTCTGGATACTGTAGCAGGTTAAACTCCAACTTATCCAGAATAGACCCTGACATACCCTACGTATGTCCTGCATGCAACGAGTCTCCGCATGACACTGACCACCTCTTTGCATGCCCCATAAACCCCACCCATCTAACACCCTCCTCCGTTTGGTCCGACCCCGTCGAAACAGCACGTTTCTTGGGCCTACCGTTAGATGACATCGACGACAACACAAATGACATTTACCATCCCAACGGGGATTGAATTTCCGTTAAAACAACAACAACAATCTCTAGTCACTATTTGAGACATTTTGTCTCAATTTGTGACTATTTACTATTCACAAAACAGACTCTAACGTTAGTCTCAAAATATTGACTCAAATTTGAGACCTGATTGTTAGATGATCGCAAAACTAAAAAGAATCCTTGTCTGCCTTTTGAATAAACTGAATAGAGATCATCACAGATATTAATCGATTGTCGTTTTTTATATTTTGTAAGCAACTCAAACACGAAAGGGTTAAAAATAAATCAATTTTACATAAATTTAGTAAATATTATGAAACAAAGTCAACATATATTTTTTTTATAAATAATTATGTTTTATTATGCGATACATAATTATGTTTTTTACAATGCGCACTAGGGTATAGTGAACTGACTTGTGATACGGTATGCATACAAGTATATATCCCGCTTATAAGAAAACACCATAACAGTTCGAAGAAACAGAGGTTCGGCGAATCATGAAAATGAATAAAAGCGTCACGCCCGGAACACATAGAGCGCGACAGACTGCAAGCAACATCTGTCAAATATTAAAATACACACATTCTTATGGACATAGTTATAGTTGTGCAGCCGCCTCAATAACTGAGTCCTTAAGAACGTGTGTATTTTAATATTTGACAGCGTCTGTCGCGCTCTATGTGTTCCGGGCGTCACTTTGATTTAAACAGTGGAAGCGGCCACTATAAAAGCTTTCTCTAAATTTAATTTTGTTGTATCTAAACAAATATATCTTAAAAAAAATGTGTATCCTACATGGTCTTTAATTATTAAGTCCACGAATATGTGTGATCGATCTTGATATTTTAACATTTTAAATAATCGATAAATACTATCCCTCTTTCAATTTTGAGTTTTGAGATTTGTAGAAACTGCAGTTGCATTCTTATATTTGTTTTTATTTTTCTGAATTTTAGGATAATACATTCACTTGCTAACTGTGAGTTAATATAATATATGAAGAACACATTATTTGATTTGGAACACTCTTTCAGAAATATGTCGAACGACAACTTGAATAACGTTGTCCCGAAGGAACTTGGTGCATGGAACCCAATGCGCGAAGATTACACTAATTCTAAATTTAATAAATATAGCAGTGGTCCTGGAGCTTATTTAGATGCTGCTTTACAACCAGCCCAACAAGCTGAAGCGGGAAACAAGCAAAGGTCTCCGATTTCCAAGAATGTCAATGATAGTTCGACTTCAAAATTTACACCTTATTTGGTACTAAAGCATTTGCCCCCTGGAATTACCAAGAAAGCCATTTATAATATTTGTACTCGACATGGTCGAGTCAGCGATGTTCGTGATAGTACAAAAAATGATTACTTCTTCATTGATTTTCCAAATGTGGCGTAAGTAAATTTTAAGTTTTTGTAATATTTTTATATATGTATATAATACAGTTTGCTTCATCCACCAGCGAAATGGAGTCCGTTTACCGTGCTTTAGTAGAGAATCAATACGGTTTTCATGTACTAGTAGGCAAGCAAAAAAATAAGCAGCAAACTGAGCCTATACTTTCAGATATTGAAGAAACTCTGCCGTCAATAGAAACAGAAAAGAACGTCATTGATTTTGAACACAGGTATTTATTTAAATAAAAAATTAAACATCTTAAAACAAAATGTTATATTTAGAAACTACCGATCGTCTGAAAAAAATTTACCTCGACCGCACTTTGGACACACTCCAATTGTGAATCAAAAGGCTTATGAAACGAAAGATTCGCTTCTGCAACGTAACGATCCACAACGTCATTTTCTGATTACCGAAGATGCACACGAGCTTGAACGAGCAGGCCTAAAAGACTACAACGAATTGAACAATATGGAGACTTCCAAGTACAAATATCGTACAGGCAGAGCGTTCATTGAGTTCGTAATTTTATGAATTTCCAATCGAGCATTAAATTAATCATAATATTTTTTATCTTAGGATGTCTGAGCAGTCTAAAACATATATTGAAGAAAAGACACGTCAATCTTTGGGCGGCTATGACTGGTCACGACAAATATACGAAAATAATCATAATAATAGAGGAATCGAGAGACCTAAAGATATTGGACAATGTGCAAATTGTAACCGAACATGTGATGTAGTATGTGCACGGTGTCAAACATATTTTTGCGGTTTGGAGTGCCAACGTAAGGCCTGGCCAAAGCATCGCCAAATTTGCGGTAAAGAGAAGTACGTACTATATAGACATATGTATACATATATATTATTGATTACATTTAAATATATTTTATGCATAAAAAACAGTATTAAAGGCTTCAATGAAAATTTGGAAAACAAGTGTTTTCAAAAGGAAAAAGTGCACGACGAATCAAAAGATAAACAAAATCAAAGTTCTCCGAACACGTCATCTTCTTCCGGTGTTGTTGAAAATCCCACTGAGGTGCAATCAAGAAAAATACCTCGCAGTGGTAATTTAGTTGCACTTACTGCCGTTAGCAAAACGAATATAGTATTTATAAGATCGAAGGCTAATGAAGATAATTTAAACTTTTTTAAATTTATTAATGATGTTCAAAGTACGGCTAAGCAGCTAAAAAAATTGTCGAAAACTCCAATTTGTGGACAGATTGTCATTACTAATTTCGCGGGACAATATAATCGTGCTATGATACTTAATAGTGACAATGAGCAACACATAAAATTAGTTTATATGGATTATGGTAATTTGGATGCAAGAAAATTGGAGGATCTTTATGAAGCACCCGAGCAGTTCATTCAAGTACAACGTTTTGTGGAGCCGGTAATATTAAAAGATGTACCGGAAATGTATATGACCGAAGAAATTCGTAAATTTATGTATTCATATTTGGATGGTATTGATTTGGTAGTTAAGTATGACGAAAAGAACGATTTGTTATCCGACAAGGGTGTTTATGAAGTTGAATTATTTGATGGAACTACAAATCAAAATTTCAATAAAATGGTAGCCAAACTTTGCAAACCAACCGAGCCAACTAATCCGGATGAAGCATATTACGTTAATGTTAGTATATTTTTCTTTTCTAAACTAAGTGCATAAATCTATTTATTCTAAATTCTTCCCGTTAAAAATAACAGCATTTACCTCAGAAGCAATTACCAGAAGGCGACAACATAGAACTGGTTGTTATGGACAACTCTCTTCTTTGTACCGGTTGTATATCATGTAGTACAAAGAAATGGGCCATCGAAATTGAAAAATTTCAAAGTGATCTCCAGGTTTATGGCGAGTCGTTAAAGGATCAATGCTATACACCGCGGTATGTAATATTTTTTCAATATTTTATGGTTTAAAATACATATATTGGCATTCTACAAAAACATCTCTAATATTTAGTATCGGTGAACTTTGCATTGCTAAATATAAAGTTGATGGTAAATGGTATCGTGGTCGTTGTCTGGAAATCGTGGGTGATGGTTTCCCGAGCATCATATTCTTCGACTACGGAAACATTGGAATGGTCAACGTCAAGAATATTAGGCGTTATCCAGCACAGTTTACTTTTCCAATTTACACTTGCGATTGTGAAATTAAAGGTAAAGATTTGAAATTGCCACAAGTTTTATATTTAAAATGCATATTTCAAAATACCTAATAATGTTATACAATTGTGAAGGGTTGCCGGAACAGTGTGAGGCAGATTTGGTTCAGAAACTGGAAGAACTTATACCTAATGGCAGTACGATTCATTGCGAAAATGTGACGGTCTATAAGGATGACAACTTCCACGCAATAACTTTACCTAAACTAATCCACAATCTTAAGGCCGAAGGATTATTGAAAGAAAAAGTCTAAAAACTTAAATCCATTTTAAATATATATTTTTAAATTTTTATTAAAAAACAACAACGAAAAATATAACGCTACTATAATAAATTAGGCGACACATTTGAAAGACTATGGGACCGGTTTGAAAATGACTAACTGAATTAAGTATATTTTAAAATAGTGGTCATAACTATTATAATTCATAAATTGAATCATTTTTACAAATGCAGAAGTTTGCAATAAACTTAAAAGTTATATACATATGTATGTATATATAGAATACAATTTTATAAAAGAAATTCTTGTTTTGTCGGTTTGTTTCTATTATTATTACTGAGACGCCTAATCTTACCAAGTCTATTTATGTGACACCCATTTTCAGACAAAACACTAGTTTTTGGGTATTTAAATTAAATCATCCAACAATTAAAAGCTATTACAGGCTGGGAATTTAATATCTGAAAAAAAAACTATGTATTTAAGTATTTTTTTTTATTTAATGGTGTATTAAAACAACTGACGTTTGACCTTTCAATACTTAATAAATTGATTTTCTATCAATTATCAAAAGTTTTAATCGTTTCAATTGAAAATTAATTTGCACATACACATTTTCATCAAATACATTTCAACTTCGCATTTTCTTTAATTTTCACACTTTAGTTTTTCACATTTATTTTTGGTAGAATTTAAATCTGGCTGTTCCAATTGTGAAACGTCAAAATAAATAAATAAATAATTGAGTTCAAATAAGAAATAGTTTTTAGAATAGGTTAATCTGTATAGCACAAACAACTTCCAAATATTTAACAGTATGCTTGGCAAGTGCAAAATTACATGGTAATGTTAAAAAGTACATTTTTATCTCAAATTCTTGTTCTTCCTGATAGCTAGCAACCACTAGGTGTTATAAAACAAACCTATAAATTAGGAACACGGTATATTGTTATTTTGTGAGTGAATGTTAAGGTGCATTGAGTAAGAAGAAGCTTAAAAACAAGATTTATTACATACAAAACTTATTTCATTGTGTTGGAGTTTCAGTAGTCGTAATATTATTAACAAATTTTTAACAAAAGTTTTATTTCTTTGATGGGAATGATTTGTCGATTGTGCTTGCAAAATTTAACTCAGGAAAATGCGATATATTTATTTGAGTCTCCTCATACGGAATCTAAATTAATTAAACTTATAACAAAGTACTTCCACTTGGAGGTAAATTGTCAATTGTTTGCCACCTCATAAGAATGCACTTGACTGATTGATTGTTTACAGGTAGCGCAAGATGATCCGATATCGACTTCATTGTGTGAAGATTGTGGTGATCATTTGGAAGAATTCCATAAGTTTTGGATATTTGTGGATTTAAAACAGAGCTCGTTGGGCAGTGAGTTCCTTGACGTAAAATGTAACAAAGTAGAGGATGTTACACCGGTATTAATCGATGTTACGGGAGAAAATATTGATAATCAAGAAGAAATACTCTTGGATTTGAAGGATATATCTGTCTCACATGACATGAACATCTTCGATTTAGCAACGACCTCCGAAAGTATAAATGTTAAGCCAGACATCAAATTTGATTTAGACGAGGAATGTGGAAATGTCGTAGCAGAAGATGATTGGAGAAATGACAACGAGTCGATTGAAGGTAATATATGCTTATAATTAATTCCGTTCATAGTATTAATTTAATATTGTTTTTATTTAGATGATATTCCATTGATAAATTTGAAGGAAAAAATTGAAACTATTTCAAAGTCCACAAAAAGCAATGTAACAAGTTATGCTCGTGTTAAGAAAATCAAACGGAAACTTAAAAACGTGGATTTCCGTCCAGTAAAAAACGTATTGAGGAAAGAAGCTTCGAAACTAAATAATGAAATTATTGGTAATTTTATGTTGCTGAACTGTGATATATGCGGTTTATGTGTTGAGACCTATAATGATCTCCGTTTACATTTCACACAAATCCATAAAAGCACAGCGTTTGTAAAGTGTTGTGGTAAAACATTCCAGAAACCAAGTTTGCTAGCAGAGCACGTTCAGTGGCATACAAACCCCAGTAAATTTAAGTAATACAGAACAAAGGTACAAAGAAAAGTGCTTATCTTCTTTACGAATTTTTCTAGATGTGAAGATTGCGGGAAACAATTGAAGTCAAGTAAATGTTTGGCAAGCCACATTAAAATAATTCATTCTAAAAAGGAAGTTAATCACGAAACTGTTTGCTGTCATATTTGTTCTAAAGTATTTCGCGGGCAAAAATGTCTCGACAATCATATACGAAAACATGAAGACAGTAGAGTATATAACTGCGAAATATGCACGAAAAGGTAAATATTAAAAATAAGTTTAACATTAACGAAATACTAATTGAAGTAATACTGAATTATATTTAATAGCTTTGGAACACCACAACGCTTGCGCAAACACAAAGAGGCCATACACGAGGATCTTCATCGGCACATATGTGACGTATGTGGTAAAGCATTCAAGTTTAAGCCATCTTTTGAACGTCATGTACTTGAGCATCAGGGAATTATAGAACCACCTGTACAATGTGATATTTGCGGAGAATGGTCAAAAAATAAACACGTCCACCGATTACACCAGTTCAAACACAATAATACCGACGCAGACTGTAAGTATTGTGGACGCAAATGTCGCTCACGCACCGCCTTAAGAGGTCATATTAATTATATGCACAAGAAGAAATACGATTTACAATGCAGCTTTTGCGACAAAACTTTTAAAGAGAGCAGAAACCTTGAAGTAAGATTTTGCATATGAGTTACTATTTTTAAAATTTTATTTCACCAATTTTTTTTTTTACTTTTTAGGAGCACATGGCTACACACACGGGAGCGCAATTGTACTCTTGTCCACACTGCTCAAAGGAATGCCGCTCAAAATCTAATATGTACGTTCATATAAAACGTATGCATGCAAACGAATGGATCCAATCCAAAATGGCGCGTTCAAATGATCCAAATTTGAAGGCAACTCAAAACAACGTAAGCTGAAATTACCTGCTCATTGGAAAGCTGTTCGTATTTAAATAAAATAAACCGTAGCTTATTTAAATATATAGTTGATAAAGAATACATCATATTTATTAATTGATCTAAAAGGTTTAGTCCCAAGTTGAATTGTTTTTTACAAAGACTCCCTAAAGTTTCAGTTTTTCACTTAAATTTTCCCACATATTTAACTTATAACTTTTTGGTATATTCGTCTTAATGACTTTTTCATAAACACATTCCTTTTATGCATAGGCTTACATATGCTTAAATACATTTCTTTCTACAGCTGTCTGAAATATAGGGTTTGCAATTTATCAATCTTGTTGTTAAAAAATAAGGAAGCTATTTCCTTTTTAATCATCCGAGTCTTCTTATTTGGATGTAAGCTGGGACCCTCTTGGACAAAACTTTTGTAATATTACGTCTAAAAAATACTATATGAAATTAGTTGTAAAAACATAATTAGATTTCTGAAATAGCAAGATCAGTAAGAATTCCCTGTATTTTTGCCATAGCTTTAGCTGCATTAACAGGTTTCAGATGTCTCAGTTGTAAACCTATGCTAGTTCCAAAAGCTAAATACATATCATCTGTTCCCAATGGCTCGTTAGAGCAACGTTTATGTTGATTATCTTTCGTACTGAATACAGAAATCTTTGCAGAAGTTGACGAATTGGTACATGGATGAGACGCCAATCTTAATTTTTTAGGTTCTTGCTGTTGTAAGTCCTCGTCTAGATAATCTTCGACAGTACATTTTTCCCAAACTGCTTCTCTCTCTTGTAGACGTTCGCAGTTATCGTTACTTAACTGTAAATTATTTAAAAATTACAAATAAAGTTTAATACCACTTATAAAAAATTTACCTCATCGTATGAGCCTTCCTTTTTTAGACTTATTTCATCATCGTTATCCTCGTCATCTTCAATAAACTCTCTTTTTCTCATTATTATTGTACTATTTAAATAATTGAAATCCTTATAATAATACAATTTAGGCTGATATATTTCAGTTGAATTTGGAGCTTTTCTTTTCCATTCTTCCAGTTTTCTAAGTTCGGCTACATATGCTGTGCGGAGATACTTAATCTTTTTTTTCAACTCGTGTACATCTGTATCGAAGTAGTTTGCAATCTCTTCCCATGCTTTCTCTTTTAAACCAGAATTTCTGTACGATTCCTTTCTGCAATTCCAAAGGCATTCATACTGTTCATAAATTCGTATCAAATTAATAGTATCATCACGATTCAATTGTAAAGCCATTTTTGAATATTTGTCACGCCAAAACTCCGACAATTATTAAATGGCAAAAATAGATGTCAAACCATCAAAATAACGTTAGAGAAGGACGATAGTATATCGATAAATGATTTTTATACAATTCGTTGTTAAAAGATATACCCTAATTTATTTTAAATTGAAATATAAGAGAGATTTGTATAAAATCTTCATAACTAAATCAATTAAATTATAAAAAATATTTTATATGTCTCTATTATCTTATTATAAAACAAAATCGGTCATTATAAAGAGAGCTTACTTTAGAATTGATATGGGTAACACTGTCATATGTTTTCATTCAAGCACGTGTGGTATTTGTTTACGTCGTATATAGAAGACTAGTCTAATTTCCTTTCAATATAAAAAAGAAATAGTAAAAATGTCGACGGAAGACGGTATTTTACAAAATTTGAATGTGGTTATTTATTAAATATTACCTATGTATGTATGTATTTACAGAATTTTTGAATTGGCTGCGTCGCAATGAATTATCATTTCTTGAGAATTTTAAATTTGCATTGAAAGCTTGGAATTCGGCCGAGTTTACGCTCTCAAGTAAATATGACATAGTCCTGAATTGGTTATCCACAGCAGCAGTAAAGATACCGATAGAACAAATGCCTTTTGAGGAGTTTACTGAACTGTTACAAATGCGCGCTCAACCGGGCCTTATTGTTCAAGATACAAAAAAGAAATTTGTTGAAATGATTTTGAAATTAGCCAACAAATGTGCCGAAAGCAGTAAAGTAGTAACGAATTGTGATTGGCCAAAACTTTTGTGCCATCTGTGTGATTTTGAAGTTTTACAAGATTTATTTCGCACAGATTATGAGATACATGCGCAAGTTTATGCATCATTACTTAATTGCTATGAATTATATTTAAAGAAATTTAAGTCATCGAATCAACCAATTAATTCTACCAAAACTAAAATTATAAATACTGCAAACGAAACCAAATTCTTTTCCAGTATTCTTGGTCACTTACGAGATCACATTAAAAGAACCGGCGATACTGCCCGCTATGACAAATGTTATCGCTTGTATATTTTGCAGCCACTTGTTCGTGTGGTTCTAACGCTGCGGACGCATTCTCTTTGCTTCTTTGATGAATTATTACAATTAGAGCGTCTTTTAACGGATGAATTGCAAGATGAAACTTTGGTACAACGTATAATGCAATTGCCCCTATTTGTAAGACTTTTAACACTGGAATGTACTCTTGTCAACAGACGAGGCGTTGAAAGTTATATTCAACATTTGTTGCAGCGTGTATTCAAAGAACTTGCAAAAGAAATCGAAAAAGTTGGACAAAAAGATTCTCTTAAAGCGAAAATGATGATAACCGCAGGTGCTTATACTTTGGAAATTTTGCGTAAACATGACATCAGTCTAAATTTCAAAATGGATTTGGAAAATCAACCACCCGCACTGACTTACTTGGGTGAAGAGCTTTTTAAGTGCATTCAACAAGGTAAACAAGATTATTTGCGTGAGGTTTTAATGCTATTGTGCGCAGCTTTGCGTCTAAATCCACTTATTTTGGAGCAAGACATCTTCCAGGTATTAAATTTTTGTAGTAAAAAACTAAAATTTTAATTTACATTTTTTTATTTAGATAACAACTTGGATGATAGTCGCGGAAAAGAAGGACCAAGAAGAACAAATTTTATTTGGCGATTATCTTGTATCCCTAATGGATATGTTTAGACGTTTAAGTCGAGCGGAGAAACTGGTTTTCAACATGCTCAAAAGCCTTAAAGAATGGTTAAACAAATTTGAAATTGTAACAAATAAAAAAACTGAAAAAACCTTGAAACGAAAATCGAGAGGAGGGGATGAAAACACGACTAAGAAATCAAAACCCCACAGAGCAGAATTAGACACCGACATAGATTATTTGCATATTATCTTCGAAGAGTTTCATAATGTGTCAACAGAAATCAACAGCGAAAGCAATAACGAAGTCGAGCATTCTTTTCCATATCTCCGAGCAGCTTGGCCGTCAAAAAGTGTTGGAGTTGCATTTTCAAAATTAATAACCGGACTCGTGTCTAAACCTTCTCTAGTAATTTGGAAGTCATTGCTTTATTCCTTAAGGGAGTTGCTAAAAAACTTACATGACAAAACTGGTGTACGATATGAAGAGAATAACCAGTTCCTCTTGGATTTACATGCCGCTTTACTTTGTCAATATTTTGCCGGTAGCCGCCTGGCCGAACAATATGATAAATTTTCGAACGAAATAAATGAACAGCTTCGAGTTACCGAAGAAGGTCTTTCTGAATTTGCACAGTTGCTACTTGCCCAAGAGCATAATGAACGTAAATTAAATGCATTTCTGGAATGTGCCTTTCATACTAGTTACTTCAAACTTCTATTGCACTACTATCGTCCAGATGGAAATAAAGAAAACTCACCAGCTCCAGAGCAATTACATGCATTTCTGAATACCGAAGAGTGGACATTATTAGAAGAACGCATAATGAATTTTGGCAAATCGCAAAGCAAATATCTTTATAATCGCCTGAAGCTTCAAGGTGCTCAAGCAATTTCACTTTTAAAATTAACAGCAGAAAGCAGTGCAGTTGACCTGCAATCTATATTGCCTCTCACGAATGAAGACAACTTGAAATATGACGTCGTGACGCTATTGCAAAAAATGCCTAGCATGAAGTGGACTCTCAGTCGCATGAACCAGCACGACAAGGCTAGCATATTACCACGCCTGCTTGATACAAAAGCTGAAATAAACGTAATTGCAGAAGATTTGGACTCTTTAGAAATACTGGCAATGGCCGTATGCGCACGTTTTTCCCAACATTTTGAAACTGTTTCGAAGGGTTCCATTCTGGCTTCTTTAAATTGTAATTTCAACTCGTTAAACGAATATATACGTGCGGACCAGAATGCAGCAGATAAAAAGTTGATAAAGTTGAAAAAAATTATCGAGACACTCGCTGAAACTGAGTATAAAGTGAAAGAACTTCCCGTGCCTGAGGAAATAGAAAAGGTTTTACATCTTTGTCGACAATTACCACTGGGACATTTACGAAGGCAAAATAAATGCTTGGTATTTGCATTATTTTTAGCATTTTACAGCGATTTGAGTGCAACGAACAAAATAGAAGCTAATAAATATGCTTCGGATGTCTTTGAAATAATTTTAGGTAAAGAGGAATTTCGAAAATTTTATATCAGTAATTAAAAAAAACCAACGTATTTTATTATTTATATCTAATACAATCTCATTTTATTTCAGATTTTCTTCATTTTGGTCCACATATACCGATCTTCAAATATTTTTCTTTGTCGACAATTTTAAAAATTCTACCTGTTGCAAGGTTGTGGCAATTCTATGAATTCATCTTTTCTTCCATCAAATCCGAGGAAAAAGGTAGCGAGCAGTTTCTCACTTCTTTGGCCGAAAACTTAGAATCCGCACAAAGTTCCGATTGTAAACTAGATGAAGATCAGAGACGTCTTCTGCTACTCGCCATAGAAACCCTCGCTGCAATTAGTGGTCCTAGCGCTAAACGCATACGAAAATATTTTGACCGTATTTTAGCAATTTACTCCAAATATATAAACGGGTACTTTAATAAGCAAGCCGCAAAAGAATCAGATGCTTCATTAAATAACTCTGTAAAGAAAGATAAGAAATTTGTTGAGAAAACTTTAGCTGGTTTCGCGCCATTTGTGAATTCTGTACTAACGATCGCGGCAGCTGGCATCGATAATGGGGTTGATAAGTCGACCGTATTAGTGGATGAAAACTTTCGTCGTATTTGTAAAATATACATTGGCCACTCTGTAATTATGATAAAAATAACTCTACTTAATATTTATAATTTCGATATTTTTTGAATTTAATTTGCAGATGGACTACCGCAATCCGTATGCCATACGTCTGTTGCAAGTGGCGTTAAATCATCGACAACTTTTGCATTTGGATCAAGATGAAATAGAGTTTGTGCTTAGTCACTATTGGCAACAAATAAACGCAGATTTGAAAAACTCAAGCGTAAATGAAACGAATACTGGGAAAACGACAGAGACAGCAGTTAAAATGATTATTGGTAATAAAACCAATGAAGATTTGCTACTAACACTACAGAGTTTGAGCAACAATTTGGATGATATAAAGGATTTTAGAAATATTTTAAGATGCCTTGAATTAATAGCAAAATGTTCCTTTAGCACGATTAAAGGCGCTGTAAGTTTAAACACATAAATAAGCTGCATTCCTGCTATTAACAAGTAATTTCTCTTACCAAAATAGATTTTTAATGATAAATTTAAATCCATCACATGCAACATTATATTACGTCTTGGAAAAGATGAGAAGCAGCAATTTGTGGACAAGGAACAAGTTTTGGCACTATTGGCAGCGCAGCAATCGTTAGTCGAAAATAAAATGGTATTAAACTATTGAATTAATAATTTAAAAGAAACGAGAAAAGACATTAACTTCGGTTGTACGGAAACTGTAATATCTTTCACAAATACAAAAGATTCCATACAAGAATTTGCAAGCTAGATGCTATAGATCCGATATAAACCTTTTGTTCGGTTCAATCACTTCTACAACTATTCCGAAAAGCTTCTTATTAGATTAAAGCGTTTCTTTATACAATATTTTATGCCAAATTTTGTTAAGATATCTTGCCAAATAACAAAGTTTTCCATACAAGGATTTGATTCTGAGCGTTCCGTTTTTGGGGCAGTTATATGCCATACAGCTCCGATATAGGCGGTTCCGGCAAATGTACAGCTTCTTGGAAAGAGAAGGTCGAGTACGAAATTTCATATTAATACTTCAAAAACTGAGGGATTATTTTGCGTGTATTAAATCATTTAAATATAAAATTTATAGGCAATCCGTTTTTTTAGGAGTAACAAACTTAATATTCCCTGTTTAGGGTCTTCAGACTAGATCTCGATATGCAAAGAAATATCCCATATGATAACGTCTTTTCATGTCTCAACCCAAATCATCTGACAGCTTGTTCCCTGTTTACATAGACTGAGAGTCAGATGATATTAAACTAATAATTTTTCTGTTATATTCCATTGAAATAAATTTACAGTCTTACATAAATAATAAAAGTTGTAAAAATTGCTTATTGTTATTTCTTACAGATCCCCATTTCAACGGACACTTTGGACGACATACTTTCACTTCTTATGGATATCAATATAAAACAATTTCCACTATCTGAAAATAATTTGGATACATTTAAACAATTACATTGTGCAATGAGTGGCTTATTCGGCAGTCTGATTAGACAAAGGCATGTACTACTTATGGATCGTGTACCTCAATTTATGCACATATTTAAGGACCTCATACAATCTATTGTTTGGTACAAGAGTGACAGACAAAAAGATGCGGCATTATCGGCCAATGAGTTGGACGATTTAGCGGAGCTGGCAATGAAATTAGAGGCTCTAATGCATTTAATAGCTTCGCATAGCGTACATGTTAAGCGTGTTGCACCATTTGTGCTTACTTTTGTTATAAGCCTAATTGTTGCAAATAAGCGCGCAACAACTTTATATCCGAAGGTTGGTTAAATATTTATATTTTTAAATTGTTTCAACAAATACTATTATGCATCTTTCTATTTTAGATCAAAACGCACATTGATAGTATATGCTATGATTTGATCGGAATTTGCGATCACCGGGTTGGACGTTTTATATTACGTTGTTCTAATGAAGCGGCCCGGCAGGTATACGAGTTGTATGTTAAAGATCATAAAAAGTACCACAAATTTAAGGGTAAAGTGTAAATATTTGTGTATGTATTTAGTTTAAAATCCTATGGAATAAATGTACATGCATAAATTTTATATAAATTAAGTGTTTTATTAAATAAATTTATAGTTAACAAATACATAGTTTACAGAACAACAATTTGGGTTACGCAGCTACAATTTTTGTGTTTTTTACTTAGCTTGTTTTTTTTAATACGAATGACACCTATGTTAATTATATCACTAGCAAACCGAGCATAGCCTTAATATCATCGGGATATGCAATAATAAAATAAAAATTATTATGTGCTTCTTTAATAAAATTCAACGACAACGTTACTACACAGAAAACATTTAATATTTCTTAACTTGTCGTAAAATAAATAATATAAAAGTACGTTTGATTTCTATAACAAAAATTTGTTTATAATAAAAGAAAGCACTTTGGATTATACTAAAAAATGACGAAAAATATTTAACTTTAGTTTCATATATTATAAATAAAGCTTTCAGCTAGTTATAAAATTAGGAGAAAGTTATAAATTTTGAAATAAAGAACACTTTTCACATATTGGCCGTTCAACATTACCGCAACCACTGTAAATCAAATTAAGTAATTTATTATTATTTTTTGGTCATCTTCGTAAAATTACAATTAACTCACAATAGGGAAACGCAACTGTCGCATAGAAATATACCACATTCTGCACATGAGTGTCCACAAAATTCGCACAGCGCTTGTGAACAATTACAACAATCGCTACGTATGTAAGCTTCACGGTGACAGCATTTTGATTTGCGACTCTCCAAAGAGAGATCAACTATAAGATCTGTAACATTTTTTGATGATATTTCACCATTACCACGTAAAACAACCTGCTGCCATAGTGGTACTTCCACCTCCGCAGCCGTCTCTGATTGGGCCTGTTCTAATGGTTTTTGTACACGTGCAGCTTTGAATAATAAGTTGATGGTTTTTTCTAAAGATATGCAAAGAAAATACTTATATTAAACTTTCAATTTATAACATCAATTGGATAAATAACTAACGATGAATTTTATTCATTTTATTTTGATCGCGCTGCTCTACAATTTTGTCACTAATAAGCTTTTTAGTTTGTGGCACAAATGTGTCGAAATCTTCACAACGCTGACGCTTTAACATGATTGTGGCCATAAGATTCTTAACTTCAGTATTGGCTCCACTTCTATAATAAAAGAAATAATACTGATTCTAACATGCAGAACATATCATATATATACATACTTACATATCTCTTTTGTTTACCTAAAATTTCCACTCCGTGATATGATATAATAAATTATTAAACAATTAAATTCGGGTATTAGTTTATATGCTCGATCACAGACAAAAATTTTGTTTGTAATATAGCTATAGATATTTTCCACTATCCTAGTAACAGAATAAATGTTAAATAAATATAATAATACAACTAGGGTAGAGATGTTTATTAATAAACGATTGGTATTTAAAAAATCGATATTTAGAATATCTAGTTGTATATATCGCACATCTCAAAATAGGAGAGAAATCTCAAAGCACAGGAAACGAACACATTTTTGTGATTGAAATATGTGGTAATATTATACAAGGTGCGTTCCAAAGTAAACAGAACAAATGGTTTTTTCGGCAAAATCAATTTATTTTATTTAAAATATCTGCTTTTGCTTCATTACGGGTTTTGGACGGTCCAAAAGCATGTCGAACTAGTGTTTTAGCTCGTTGGGGCGGCAAAACGATCTTCGCTGTTTTTTAAAACTCCAATTCGGGCAAAAATTCCTACGAATTGTGTCGAAAATGTACAAGATATAGGGCGAAAATGGTTTTTTTTATGGCTTTTAATAAGATGTCTTGTAAATTTACTATCAATTTCCTCAAAAACCGTATTGTGAGAATTTTGGAACTTCAGAATTTGCGTGGCCTTCCTAAATTTTATATATTTAATATCGAAGATATTTTGTAAAAATTCACTTTTGTTCGAACAACCTCATGAAACTTGGAGGTAGGTAGATAAAGGGGGGCGGCAGAACATCCTTGACCCCGGGCGCTCGAAGTTGTAGCTACGCCACTGAATGCAATGTCATGAAATTCTCACTGGACAATCGATAAAGATAGCAGATTCCAACGCACTAGTCGACATATAGATGGCGCCACCAGGGGGCACTAGATTCAAAAAATGCTGTTTACTTTGGAACGCACTTGTATACCTTACATACATTCATATCTGGTATATCAACTGTGTGCCTTGTTAAAAATGAAGTCGGAATAAATAAATTAATTCACAAACATAATCCTCATAACATAATCTTCAAGTTTTTGTTACCAATAGAAATATTATATGCCAAATTGTGTAAAGATTATAGTAAATGTTATCAAGTAGAGTTATTTTAATATATCAAAATGGCAATGCGAGCAATTACTCGGGAGCGTTTCGGGAAAAAGTTGAATTGTGGTGACCATAATACATATATAACTCGGTGCTGCATCATCTGAAATCAAAGGATTTAATTTATATGCTTAGTAAATCTGTACGGCCAGGCAGTTCTGGAGGGCGTTTTCGAAATTTAAATGTTTCCGTTTTTGGGAACACTTAACACTTTGAAGGCAAAAACGAAATTTTGTGTAAAGAAATCGGTTCATTGGTTTTTGTAAAATGAAAATATTAACAAATTTGTGAAAGCTTTACATCAGTGGCGCAGCCACAACTTCGGGCGCCCGGGGCCAAGGATGTTCTGCCGCCCCCTTTATCTACCTACCTACAAGTTCCATGAGGTAATTTCTGAATTCTGAAGTTCCAAAATTCTCACAAAACGGTTTTTGAGGAAATTGATAGTAAATTTACAACACATCTTATTGAAAGCCATAGAAAAAACCCATTTTCGCCCTATATCTTGTACACTTTTGACACAATTTGCAGGAATTTTTGCCCGAATTGGAGTTTGGAGAGTGTACAACTCTTTATCTTTTATAATAAATTTTGTATAAAAATTTGTAGAAGTATTTTTCTGAATATTAAAAAACAGCGAAGATCGTTTTGCCGCCACCCTTCCCCCCCCCTACCTACGCCACTGCTTTACATCGTAACTTAAGCATGTATAGGTATTTGACACTGACTTGAAAACGTTAATTGTGGAGGAAAACGTTGGAAACTTTTGAAA
The DNA here is from genome assembly GCF_024586455.1 of Bactrocera neohumeralis. Classification (NCBI taxonomy): domain Eukaryota; kingdom Metazoa; phylum Arthropoda; class Insecta; order Diptera; family Tephritidae; genus Bactrocera; species Bactrocera neohumeralis. Next base: position 65,104,908 of record NC_065922.1, read on the forward strand.
TCTAATGTAAAACTTTCCTAGGACAGGTATAAAATTTCGTCAATTTTACTTCAACCGACTTGAAATTTAGACAAAAAATTCTTGAGATATTATGCATTCATTTAAGACAAAAAACTTAAAACGATTGGTTTCTAAGCAAGATTTAAATATACATATGTATATAAGCATACATATGTATGTACATATATGTACATACTTTATGGTGCCTACCGCGTACTCGTAGCTTTTGTATTGACATGTATCAAAGGTGGGAATTTCGAGCAAATTGCAATAGTTTGTTTGTTATTGTTTATGTAAGAAGTGAAACAAAAAGAGTAAATGTAAACAAAACTGAACAAGGTCACTGTACTGCATTCATGCGTTCAAGAGTCAATCAACGGTCAACGACAAAACGAACAATCTACTCATTCGTTTGAACGTCAAAAATCAACTTGAACTCATCAATGATCGATTGAGGTTCAATACACAGAGATAATTCTCAAAGAGCAGTACCAATAACTACGAAAAATTTAATATTGCTCACCATTATTTTAAAACTCCAATATTCAAGCACTTACAATTGCTTATATATTTGTCTTCTGTAAAAAGCAGACTAGATTTGTAAATATGTATGTGTACATTTCAAGTTATTTCTACATATGCATATTTGTATGGGCAAACAATTTTAACTCTTCGCGCGTGACCATACATCCTATGTACGTTTGAATGACCACAACTAGTGGTGTGGTGATTGACTGATACTATTTGTATGATCCGGGGGTTTTCAAACATTGCACAATTTGGCTTGTTTTGATTTTTACACTGTATCACATTATGGTAGATGAATCAAACCGGATGCAAATAAAGGTTAGCAGATGACCACCAATATACACATACACATACATATGTTTACCAGAGCATATACATACATATATACATGTAAAGAAGATCAATATGGACCAAAATGATTTTATTAAAACTAAAATGTAGCTTAAAATGTTTGTGCAGGGTGAATATTTTGTTGTAATTGTAATCAATGAAAATTTTGGATACACAATTGTTTTTGCTCCACCGTATGGATAATGTACAATATAATATTAATAATATATGTATAGACATTATTTTGAAAATTAGCATAACAGTTTAATTATTAATAAAAAATAGAAATAAACGGGAATATATATCGATGTACAATATTTTTTCTGAATTGCTTGTACAATATTTGTAGAATTTATTTTTAATTTTTTAAAAGTGCCTCCCGTCTAAAAGACTATTTTACATTTATCGATATACGACTACTAGTTCGATTTATACACTTCACTAAGTTGATCGAAAAACGAAAAATGAATACGAAAACAACCCAAAACGAAATATCAAGAAATGTCGAAATGTAAAGAAAGAAGAGGAAAACCAACGACGACGCGAAATAATAGAAATTCAACGTTTCTTGCGAGAAGTCTATCAAGCGCTGTGTTTTCATTCCCGATTTCAGTGTTAAAAATTCAAAGTGATGCAATTGGTAATTGCAATTTGGTGAAGAATTCGGTTGGCTTCATTTTTCGAGCGCATGCTACTTATTTTTCTCGCTGCTTTCATTGTTTCCGAGTATTTATATATTATTAACAAATTATTATTGTGACTGAGCTGAAACGAGTCTTCTACGGTGGAGCAGTGAAATTATGGCAATTTCAAAACAGTGAAATTTAATGTGTAAACTCACGACTTATGTGGTGAAGGTAGTGGCAAGAATGAAACTATTGAAATTATAAATGTAATTCAAAGAGAAAATTTAAGCAATGAAATAAAAAGTGCAGTGAAAAAAATACGAAACCAAACAATGCAGCTTCAGAAAAATAATTTGTACAATTATTTATATTATTATATTGTGTTGTAAAGTCAGTAAAATTCTAAGTGGAATTGAAAAAGTTTACTTATAATTTTATATAGTTGCAATATGCATAGAATGCAAGTAACAAACGTTAGAAGAAATATCTTTATTTTCCTTATTCTGTATTCATCGCTGCATCATGGAAAACTGACAAATGCAACAAATGATATTGATAAAAAACCCATTGAAGCGGAATCTTTAACCGACAGCGTAGTACCCAATGCCAATCCGACGTTTAATGATGGGGTACCGACTGTGACAACAGCAATTCCGGGGATACCTCCGCCACAAGTGAACCTTAATAAGTGCTGTCGGTACAATGAACACATGGATATGAATAAAACTTGTGTAATGGGCAATTCCAAGTTGTGGGTGCCTTTGATATATCGTATTTTTCAAAAAAGATATCATAGTCCTCAAGGTGGAAAGCCAAAATTTATGACATTTCAGGAAAATGTACGTCCAATTGTATATGTGGATCATAATAACTCCAGGGAGGATGTATCGATGGTGAATGATACAAAAGAAACAAAACGAAGTTGCACTGAAGAAGAATTGGAACTTTTCTCGGCTGGTGGAAATTGGTTAATATTTTCTAATGGTTCATTATTTTTGGGTGAGAGGAAACAATTTATCGAACCCCAGCGATATTGTGTTGATAGAAATGTCGCACTAGTCTGCTTTCCTAAAGAGCAGAATACTCAGCAACGAATAAAGATAAGGAAATGCTGCGGTTGGAATGCAATTTACGATGCTACAAATGAAACTTGCATATTTCCCACCAGTAATGATGGTATTAGTACACCTGAATTGCCTTTAAATAAAAGCTTGTACGAGACAATATACGGGTTTCCCACATGCCATCATAAAGTTGTACCATATGCCATTGCGGGCGATTGGAACGAAAACCAAATGGATGACGAAGATGGAAGTCTAAAATTGCCTCATAAAAACATATCTTCTGGTGATTATTGCCTTGAACATTTTCGCGAAAAGGGCGTAATTATTGCAGTTAAAATATTCACATGCCTTCATCACTTTTCTACCGAAGCACCTGCTAATGCTATAGCGGCTGTTCGTAGCACTACTAGTAATATGGTGCAAGCAGCTGCTCTTAACATTGGAATTGTTATTTCAGTAGTTTTTCTTGCTGCTACGTTGATAGCTGGCTATATGATGCCCTCAGTTCATCATATGCTTCATTGGCGTTGCCAGATTTACTACGTTTTCTGCTTATTTGTTGGAGATTCAATACTCGCCTACACACAATTATCCCACTCATTGGAAAATGGTTCATTCACCTGCCTTTTGCTTGCTAGCACAATGCATTTCTTCTTTCTATCTGCTTTCTTTTGGCTGAATACAATGTGTTTCAATATTTGGTGGACTTTTCGCGACTTTAGACCAAGTTCTCTTGAACGCAATCAAGAACTGCTACGCTTACGACTATATTCGGCGTATGCTTGGGGCGTGCCCTTATTGATAAGCGCAATTGCTTTTACAGTAGATCATTTGCCAGAGACACAGTTATTACAACCAGGATTTGGAGAACGTAGTTGTTGGTTTAGCGGCGAGCATTTATCAATTTTTGCATACTTCTTCGGCCCAATTGGACTTTTGCTGTGTGCTAACATTGTACTTTTCATATCCACTACTCATCAATTAACATGCGGCTTGTGGAAGCGAGACGATGTCAAATCGACTACTGAAAAAACCGCACTGGGGAAAGTATGTTTAAAACTAGTCGTGGTAATGGGCGTTACCTGGATAGCCGACGTAATATCATGGTTAGTTGGAGGACCCCATTCTGCGTGGTTTTTCACCGACATGATAAACGCTCTGCAAGGAGTGTTTATTTTTATTGTGGTTGGTTGCCAACCACAAGTTTGGGCCGCTTGTAAGCGTTTTTGCTGTCCCCGTTCGCGACAAGAGATTACGAACACAACGAATGGCGTACAGCATTCAAGTTCTTCACAAGGACTACCATCGGTCGGAGGATATGCAGGTGGTGAAATTACACAGAATACATCAGTAAATACCACGTCTATAGGGGGTAGCCAGCAGACGCAAACAAAAGTACCGATGGAAACAGTATGTTAAGGTAAAAATTCATTCGTTTTCTCTATGTTTATACATACATGCATATATATACTATGTGTCGTTTTTTCTATGTTTAATACATGCATATGTACATAACCTTGAAGGGAAAGTTAGACAAAATTATAACATTTCATAATACGTTAAACTTTCAATCGTTCAAAAATGTTATTTGTCTCAAACTCCAACGTTATGGTTTTACTATTTGAAAAGCAGTGTATTTTGGTTATTCACAGTTTAAGCATATAAACCATTTCTTTATACCCTGAACAAGGTATATTAAGTTTGTCACGATGTTTCTAAAAACTCAAGGGAAACGTCCTTTAAAGTATATACAGTGAAATTCCCCATTATGAGCAGTCGGCATCGCCGAACATTTCACAAGGCAAATTTCATAAACCCAACGTTTTCATACCAAAGCAATTCCTATTACCGCTTATTTAATTTTAAGTAACTTTTGGTGTTTTGAGACAGTTTTTTAAACAAAAAGAAAATTGTCTTTTGTTGGTTCGCGGCGGCTCAAAAGAAGCTAGGGGACCCGGCCACGTGTTGCTGTGGTATACATACATTTTATACTATTATTCATAAAATAAACTAAAATTTTATTTTCGAATAATGCCGAAAACGTTTTTGTCGGTATAAGAATCCAAGGGATTTTACTTGAGATTTAATTTTGAATATGGTATGTTTATACAAATAAATTTAATTGGAAAAAATAATGAATTTAAGGCTGCTTTTTCAATGTCAGGTTAAGAGTCTTTCTGTCCAGTTAATAGAGTTGTCCGCTTAATAGATTGTACTTAATAAACATTAACAATGTGCAATTTTAATGGAGATGTCCACTTAATAGGACGTCCATTTAATAGAGCGTTCACTACATATATTCTTTATTTATGAATTGTTTTTACTATCCTATATTCTAAGTTGGTTCGAACTGTGTTCACACTGTGCTAACTTTTACTAAAATCGGTTCAGTAGTTTAGGAGTCCATCGCGGACAAGCAACGTGACTAGTTCTTTTTATATATAAACAAAAGTACCGACTGGCAACCATAGTTACAAAATCTATTTTCAAAAGCGCTGGCAAACCCAGTTCTCAAAGCAAAGCAAGTAAAGCCAGCCAGCATTGGGCCAGGCCCTTAAGTCGATTTTGAAAAGTCCGTTTGTCTGTCCGTCTGTATACATACATATTTGCGAACTAATTCCTCAAGAATGAATTTTTGAAAACGTCCCGTTATCTCAGAGAAGCTGCTCATTTGTCGGAACAATCTCCCAATATATTGTTCAGATCTGCCATCCATATCAAAATCAAGTAAAGATGTTTTTATACCCTTATGCTATAAAAGAAACACCTGTGAAAGGCATTATAACTTTGGAGCAGCTGACGTTAAAGTTTTTTTCTTCAGAATTTCGCGACGTTCACTTACGTTGTTTTTTGTGTAATGGTAACCGTCTTAAAGCTTTTTAAATTTGTTCCTAAAACGACAACACCGCGACACTATTAGCTGTTCAGAGTCAGTTGAAAGATTTGTAATCTCCTATATTTATTATACAATGCCAAGGAATAAATAAAAAAAAAATGGTTATATAGAATGGTTAGCTCTGGGACGAATAATTTGCGATTCTTCCTTTCTCGTTTAATGCCTATGCAGGCATACATAAGTATGTGTCATCTCTGTTATAAAATCAGCGAAACTAACCAATATAAAGTAAATGGAACTTACTTATAATACTTATGGTATTTGATTTTACACACAAAATATACCGTTAAAGTCAGGAAATATATACGCTTTCTTAGGAATGTCAGTGTTACTCATAAGTACATACGGTAATTTTTCTAAATTAAGAATATTTACACTTATAAATTATCATATTTGTTTATATTGAAAAATGTTTAAGGTATAGGTAAACATACATATGTACATATATTGTACATATTATATATAGCTTGTACAGTGTGTTACTGCAATGTTGTTTCAATAGTCCGCCCAAGTAGCACCACCGTCCATATGTATTTGTAATATTTTTTTCCAATATTCCTTTGTATCGTTTAACTGTGAATAATACATACAAATAAGAACCTACATAAAAGTAATTTAATTTATGAATGTATGTATATCCGCACAATTGTTAGCTTTTAATAAATTAGCACACTTCAGATTTCTGCAATACCCCACATTCGGGTATCCAGAAGATAGGGCATATGCTCTAAGGCAAGTAATAGAGGCAATTAGCAAACGCTTTAATTAATTTTTGGAAAATAAAATAAATAAATATTTAAGCTTATTGAAATGAACATTCCATTCCATGCTAAAGGTCCATAGAGCGTTTTTAGCGCTTCTACGTCGTTCTTTTAAAACATTTTCTTATTGTAAAAAAATGGTCGGAATATGGAAAATTTGCAAAGGGGAAAAAGACTATGCATATGTATATGTGTAAAAAGATAAAGACTATTTAGGTAGTGTAAAAAATAACCTATTGTGGCGAACTTGCATACTGTGAGCTTATTCATTGTGTATGCTCTTTGGAAATGAGATTTCTATTTACCACCCATTGATCTAACTTCTGTTTAGCAAATTTAAAACTAAATTTCAGATTTAAAAAAATGTGTATAGGTGTGGTGTAGTACATATGTACAAATTAAACTGTTTTATTTAAAGATTTTCTGAAATTCTGGGAAGTCATACTATGAATGGGATTATAGAAATATTGGCTAGTCGAAAAAGTCTTTTCGTTTTTTGTTAATAGATGTCGTTGGAGTCGTATATCTCAATTGCTACCAATTAGATTGTGTCATAACCATATATCGTTAGAAAGGTGAGGTTTTAAGCTTCGTTTAACAAAAAAAAAAATGTAATCCGGGAAAGTTGAAAAGAAGTTATCTTCTTCTTCTTAATTTTCGTAGACGCGACTATAGCCGAGTTAACAACAACGCACCAGTCGTTTCTTCTTTTCGCTACGTGGCGCCAATTGGATATCCAAGCGAAGCCAGGTCTTTCTCCACTTGGTCCTTCCAACGGAGGTCTTCCTCTTCCTCTGCTTCCCCCGGCGGTACTGCGTCGAATACTTTCAGAGCTGGAGTGTTTTCGTCCATCCGGACAACATGACCTAGCCAGCGGAGTCGCTGTCTTTTAATTCGCTGGACTATGTCAATGTCGTCGTATATATCGTACAGCTCATCGTTCCATCGAATGCGGTATTCACCGTGGCTAACGCGCAAAGGACCATAAATCTTTCGCAGAACTTTTCTCACGAAAACTCGCAACGTCGACTCATCCGTTGCTGTCATCGTCCAAGCCTCTGCACCATATAGCAGGATGGGAATTATGAGCGACTTATAGAGTTTGAATTTTGTTCGTCGAAAGAGGACTTTACTTTTCAATTGCCTACTCAGTCCGAAGTAGCACCTGTTGGCAAGAGCAATCCTCCGTTGGATTTACGGGCTGACATTGTTGGTGGTGTTAATACTGGTTCCTAAATAGACGAAATTATTTACAACTTCAATGTTATGACTGTCAAAGAAGTTTCCCCCTGCGGCCCCGTACCCGCAGGACCCCTCTGGGTTCGAGGGGAAACCGAATATACCCGCGGTAAGGTCTGCTTGTCGTAAGAGGCGACTAAGATCCTGGCTACCAGTCCAGGGCTATATGGAAGCTCAACTGGTCGTAGCTTCGGTTTCAAGGTCAATACCAAATACTTTAACCTGGTACCACGGGGAGCAGTAGCCCCTGGAGTTCGCTCCAGTCTGCCCATTGGGTTTGGCCCTTTGTGGAGATTCGTGGTGGCTGTGGTTAAAACCCAAATCGCGGGAAGAACTGACTTTGTCAGTCGAATGTGCAGTTGCATTGCAACCGGGTGCCGGACCCAAAGTACGGCAGAGGTTTTAGATGGGCCTCGAGCCCTAGCAAGGTGGTTAGTGTGTCCATGCCACACTGCCGATTGGTACTGAAAATCGTTACCCAGTTTTCAGGGCGCTGATCGACGCATTGTATTGATCCGTTGTGCTTTTGAGCACCGTGGAGTTAAGCTGTCGACAGCAGGATCCCACGTTAAACACTATCAGACTTTGTCAAAGAAGTTATAGCTGTTCAAAAATGAGTGAAAATAATCAAAAAATTCGCTTTATTGTGAAATTTGTGTATAAAAAAGGGAAGAATACCACGCAATCCCCAATGAAATTTGTGAAGTTTACGGATGCGCTGCTGTATCAGTTCGTGTAGCAGAACAATTGTTCGCTCGCTTCCATTCTGAAAATTTCGAAATTTCGGTTTACACTGATCGAATAATGTCTCTAACGGAAAAATGGCAAAAAGTGGTCGACCAAAATACATATTTGTACATATTGTACATAAAATAAATATATTATTATAAATAAAAAAATAAGTTGAAGTTTGATTAGAAACACAAAAAGATTTTTTCGACAATTACAAATTGGACATTGCACCAACTTTAAGGTAAAATCTTATATCACTCTATCCACCAATTTCAACCAAATTTGGAGTAAATTATTGTACTTATATCCTTATTTCACTGTGTGACAATGGGCGAAAATCAGAATCAATCATGCCTTCTTCCGATACATCACAATTCCATATTCCCTCTGATTCTTTTACCTTACAGTATATAAATCAGCCACACATGAAGATATCAGATTCAACTTTGAACAAATTATGTCTTCAAGGTAGTTCAACTCAGCTTTAAAAGTTTCTGTTGATTAGTCGTTGTTGTAACGGTTATCTACTACCCGCTTGGGTGATCATCGAAGTCATCTGGGACCAGAAACGATCTGTTTCGACGGGTTTGGACCATAGGGAGAAAAGTGTAAGATGAGTGGTGTGTTCGGTGGCATTCGAAGAGATGGTTAGAGTCCTATGGGGACTCGTTGCATGTTGGATATATATGCATTTTGTATGTCGGGATAAGTAGGAATTTAACCTACTACTATATCAAGAACGAAGTTGCGCATGGGTCACTCTAGAATCTCTCGAATCATCTGCAATGGGTGGTGGTTTGTCTCCAAGTTCGCCATTCCTTGAGAGGGAGTGGGTGAAGGTGTTAATAGGTCCACTGTTAATGTCAGTAAGTGCATGTGTGAGTTGCGTCCGAAATCTGGTCGACGTACTGTTCGATGTTGGCGACGTAGTCAAGGACCTCTTGTAGTTGTTGTTGTTAAAGTAGCAGAAAAAAAATATTCCTGAAGAAATTTGAAAGAATGCTGCCGATTAGATAGTTATTTCCCGGATAAAAATATGGTAACACCTATAAGGAAATGTGGAAGACCTTTTTATATTGCATATAAATGGTCAGCATAATAAGCTGAGTGGAGTTATATCCATCTGGCTGTATATATGTATGTAGGCGAACCAGTCGCTCAGCTTTTGAGATATCAATCCTTTTCTCCCCCAGAAGCTGCTCTCATGTATGAACCGCCGATATCGGACCACTACGGCCTATAGTTGCCATACGAACTGACTGTTCAAAATTAAGTGAAAAATTTGTGAAAAGTCAATGCTTTTTCTTGATTTAGTCTCATAAATTGTTCGGTATGAAAATTGAATTTTATTATATTTTTTAGACGTTGAAATGCTGAATCGAAAGTGTGTTAATATAAAAATTAAGGCTCAACATATTTTTTAAGTACTTAATTTGCGTTATTCATAAACGCATATTCATTGCACACACAGTATTTTTTTAGCGTTTACTAATTTGAACTACATTCACAAACGCTCAAGAGATATTTGTGCATTTGTGTGTTTTGCCCGCGTTCATAACATCATTAAATATCTTTTTCACGGTTGAAGTTTCTTTGGACGCTTGCTGCTTTTGTAGACGTAGTAATTGTAAAAATTTATTAACACATGTTTTCAAATGTACTACTTTAGCGGTTTCTATGTGTGTATGTACTTACCTTTTGTTCAAATGTATGTGTATATATCAGTACCTGGCGGTGGCCAAACCCGCGTCTTGGCATTTATGAGTCTGTAAAACGCGTACGTACCGTCTGCTGTCTTCGTTTCTTTCACTTTTCGCAATCACGGCCTCAGACCGTAGCCTGAGGTCAACCGTGCCAACACTACAACGAACCAAATGCGGTAAATATGTTGCTTAGTGGCGGTAAATACGCATAGAACAATGTAACAACTGAATTCAAAGAAGTTGTCACTTAAGTGTTTTTCAAATTACAGACCTTTATAGTTCTGAAGTGGGTTACAAGAATCATTTTGCGGTGCAGTAGGTTAATGGTTTCCTTATTTGTTGGCGCCAATCGTGGAAATATTAATATTTGTAGGCATGCAAATGCATCTATACATGTATATATTTGATATATACAATCTGTATTTATAAAAATATACATATGTATGTACATATAACATATATGAAAGCTTGCCAATCTGCCAGTCTGCCAGTTTACCTGTCGGTTTGTCTGCGAAAGCTGACTTGTTACACAACAAAGCTTGATTAAAGTAAGATTGGTTTCGTAAATTGGAGTAATGGCTATAAAACGATATTGTTACAAAACACAAAAAGGTCTGAATAAACATATCAAAGAAAATACACAAGGCTTTTCGAACGCCAAAACGGTTTCTTCATTATTAATACATTGCTTTTTCTGATGATAGATATATGTATGTACAATAAAATGAATCAAGAAAGTGTATACCGGTATTTGATTTCCTCCGCTAGTAGATTAGGAGGGTATTCTAGGCTAGAGGCATTAAGGTAAGCTGCTTTTTCGGGTTTTATAAATGAAAATCAATACATATTTTTACTATCAATTATTTAACAAAATATTTACATATTCAAGGTTTACGAATTAGGGACCGGAACAGTTATATGAGCAAAAAATCAAGCCTTATTATATTTAACAATTATTTTTGACTGGAAATTGACATGCATTACCCCTATTCATAAAGGTGGTAGAAAGGATGATTTTAACAATTATTTTTCAATTTATATTCTTTTCCTCACAAAATAATCGTTATATTTTCAGTTTTATTTTTCCCTTACAAAATAAGAGTTATTTCATACCTTTTATTTACTTCTCACAGAATTATAGTTATGCGGTGAGTTTTAAATAACTCTTATGTAATAATTAAAAAGTAAGTTTTTTATTTGCCTCACGTTATTATTTCCAAAACGCAAAGGCAAAACCAAAAGCTTTCTCTTCAATTCTTATTTTTATTAGTTTTTGGATATAAGGCGGCACGCTTCTGAAGGGTGATCCATTTCAATATTCCCTACTTATTTAAATACAATTTAATGGGCAATGTTTATTATTATTCGAAAGAACATTCTTTTACACTTATTTTTTGAAGGTTATCTCTTTCAAATGTTGGCCGCGGCAACGTCTCCGTCCGTTGAGTCCAATTTTCGATGACTCGTTCGAGCATTTCGAATGGTAACTGGCGAAAGACTCGCGCGAGTTTTGCCTGAAAGCTGGAATTGAAGCGGGATTGTCTTTATAGGCATTACACTTTACATATCTCCACAGAAAAAAGTCGACCGGCCCAAAATGTGAAATTATGTGCTCACCGAAGTGCTCTCTCAATAAATCCATTTTCATGTCCTCGTGGCTCGATAACGATCGTTATTTACGATTACGTTCTCAACGGCATCTTTTTGAAGAAATATGTATGTACCGATGATTTCACCGGCCCACAAACCACACCAAACCGTTGTTTTTTCTGGATGAAATGACAGCTCTAAAATCTCTTCAGCTTGCCTCCGTTCCAAATGCGGCAATTTTGTTTCTTTACATACCCATTGAACCATAAATGGGTCTCATCGCTGTACAAAATTTGGCTCGAAAACGTCGAGCTTGGGAAGGTCGAGTGGGTTCAGTTTTTGCACAATCTGTATTTTGTATGATTTCAATTTGAAATCTCAACGTAAAATGCGCCAAGTCGTTCCATCCGTCAGTCCAAGTTGGTGCGAACGGCGCACAATTGACTCTCCATGGTCTTCGTGTACACTCTCAGTTACGGTAGCTAGACGTGGTATATTCAGTCAAATATTATCCAAAAATGAATGTTGGGTCTCAGGGTAGGAAACACATTCTATTCAGAACGTGAATTTTTGTAACAAAGTTTAACGATTTGTAAACGTTGTTAGGGCGTTTTACCAAACAATACTGAACAAAAATAACATGATAGTTTGGTACGACTCACGCGTGATCTGTCAAAAAATTATATTAAAAAAGTACCTTTACTTGGATCACCCGTTATAAAGTGCTTTTTTACCACTTCGGGTGTAAAACTATATGTCTTTGCCGCATTTAGTTATAAATTGATCGAATTTGTAGTAGGATTTTTAACAGAACCGTTAAATGGGTGGTGGTTGCATTTATAATCCGATTACAGCCATTTTCATGCCAAAAGGATTTGACCTGAGTGAATTTGGATATTATATTTGGTTCCGAACTAAGTTCTCGCTTTGTAATTTTATTCTAAGTATTGCCCATCGCTAGTAATAACCTTTTCCCATCTTTTTGGCACAGCTCGAATACCATCACTGTAAAACTGTTCACCTTGTGTGATCGTATCCAAGAATCAAACCATTTTTTTATGTCGTCTTGTAAGTGGGACGGCTTCTGTGGCAGAGCATGGACCACCGAAAGGAATAAAAAATAAACAGACCGAGCAATATCTGGGAAATATGGCGGTTGGGGTAGGACTTCCAATTAGTACGGTAACAAACTGCATAGTTTAGACATTCCGGACATTTTTGACCGCATTTTCAGTAAACGCTTGCTGATTCATAAAAAAATTGCTATGATCCCAATTTTTTACTAATTATTGGAATAAATTACAGTATTTTACAGATTATTGGCAAAATGTACAATTCAAATATTGTCTGCTTATTTCTTTCCATTTTTACGGCGGACTTTGTACCGAATATTTGGTACTAAAATTTAATAAAATATGTTTTGATAAATAAAATCATCTGTACTTTCCTTGAGTGTCCATATACTTACTTATTATATGTAATGGTTTTCGCTCCTTTAGCTAACTGTATACAGATACACCTATATCAGTTGAGTTCTGAGATATGTTGATAAAATTAACGTAGGCTATAATATAGGCTAACCTCACGATACAGCATCTCCCTTGAGAGATGCTTTTCCTATAAGTAAAACTAAATCTAAGCAATTTGTGCTGAGAATGTACGTTACTTTGAACAATAATATGTACCAAATAAAAAGGTTTACTATACAAGAATTTAATTTTAATTGACAGCTAGGTATACGCTGATCTGTACATCTCTGATCTCTTCAGAGATTGTACCGTTCCCTTGGTCATTAATCTATGAAAAACACACAAATGGTGAGACAGACATTGCTAAATCACTCAATACGTCGATCATTTATACATTGTGACAAAAAGCACATAGAAATTTTAATTAAATTTAACGGGTAAATGATATTTAAAAAAATGTATTTCGATAAGTTGGTAGGACTGTCCTTAATAACAATGAACAAATATGAGCGCGATCTATTAACTAGTTTATTTACAGCAGTTACTTAAGTCGGTGCACCTCAGTAGTGTGTAGCGATTTTTACAATGGTTAAAAATATCGGACAAAGAATTTGTCTCAAATTTTGTATTTCTGACCAAAATTCGTGGGCGGAACCGTTGCGAATATTGGAAAAGGCTTACGGCAATTCAGTTTAATCAAAGGCACAAGCCTGCGAGTTTCCGCCAGCCATCAAAGCCGGTCGAGAAATCGTTAAAGACAAGCCTCGTTATGGACGACCTTCCATCTCTTCAACTGATGAAAATATTAAAAAAGTGAAGAATTTAGTACTTGAAAATCGTCAATCAAGTGTTAGAGAAATGGCAAGAGATCTCAACATACGGTCAATAAGGAGTTCTATTTGGCAGTATTAAGGCGCTTGCGTGAGAACATCCATCCAAAACGCTTTGAACGCGACAAAATTAATATTGAGGAATAATTAAATATTTTGTGTTTCATATACAATTTCCGGGTACATTGTTGTTACAATGTACATAATATAAGGTCTCCGACGATAAAAGACTATGTGTTATGTGTTGCAATATTTTATATAATATTTCTTCTTCAAATCCCGAAATATTATCTACGCTTTTAACTCTTACAAATTATAAGTGTATCTAATGGTTGACTTCAATCGAACTTTGCTCTTCCTTTCCTGTTATAATTAACTTTGTTCGCATTTTGTGGTGCTTGTTATATGGAGCCACTTCATTCTTAATGCGTTTTTCCGCCTTCAGATCAGTGACTGTTGTCTTAAAAATTCGAAAAAAATTGCAATCTGGTCAATAGCCAGAGTGCAATGTACGAGTACTTGGGGAAAATTAAATTTTTGTCTTGGCTTTAATAACGATACGCCCTAACCGAATACAAATCTTGGGCCTTTCCAGTTCGCTATAGCTACTTCGCATCTGTGCACTCGCTCACTAGTAAATTGTTGTTATTTCGTGGCCCTTTCTCTTGACAAACTATTTAGTAAATCGTGCGCAGACTTTCGTAATGAGTTTGAGTGCCAATTTAAATACATACATACATACTATGGGTACTCTCTTATAAAAGGTATGCATATTTACATATGCACGTGTGTGCACATTGTCGCAACTTTATGACTTAGTTCGGCCCAGTTGCTCTTTATTAAAATCGCACGCATTTTGTCATTTAAATAAAACCAAAGAAGAATTGAATGAAAAATACCATATGCAGAAAATAAAAGCCCTGCAAATAATGCGAAAAGCAGACACACCAAAAACCTTAATTTCGACTGCACCAAAGCTATAATACCCATCACAAGTGCATTTCCAGACTGCTTGATATAAACCTTCAAGTCGAAGTAAGGTTATTTATAAGGTATTTTATAACGGAAACATATTTTTTTGACGATCTTTATCTTGATTTTGATCGGCTAGTTTGTATGATAGATATGTATATGCTATAGTGATCCGATCTGAACAATTTGTTGGGAGATTATAATGTTGCTTTGGACAATAATACATGCTAAAATTCGTGATGATATCTTTTCAAAAAAAAAGTTTTCCATACAAGAGCTTAATTTTGATTGTTCTGTTAGGTATATGGTATAGCGGTCCGATTTGAACAATAGATTCGGAGATTGTAGCCTTGAACATTTTGAAGATTTGTGAAGATACATATCGGGAAATGTTTAGTATCGCGCCAGTTAAGTATCGTTTATGGAGAAAAACAGGGGGAGGTTACCCCCCTCACGCCCCCTTATTGGAAAGAGGAAGGATTGAACTTTTTAATAATATGTTTTAAAATAAAGTTCGATAATTTAAGCATACATGCGTGTTTAAAATTTTCAATTTGGTTCTTTCGTTTAGGTACAGTGAACCAAAATTAACCGGCGCGATACTAAACCCGACCCTACATATCTCTTTGAATTAAAAAATTTTCCATATGAGGGCTTAATTTTGATCGATCAGTCTAAAGTCTGCAAAATTTCATTTCGATACCTCAAAAAATAAGAGACTACAGATAGACATCAGCAAATCATACTGATCATTTATCGGATCGCCGTGGCAAACTTAATATACCCTGTTCAGGGTACAACAAAGAAAATAAAATAATATAAAAGCTGTATGCTACATTACATTTAATATCGGATGTACATACATATGTATGTACGTATATACATAAATTTGTTTTCGTTTCTTTACAGTATTTCTTCAACGAAAGCACAATTTCATTTCACAGCGTCGGCAGTTTATTCACACCGATATATGTATGTATGCACAATATACCATAGCAGCTGGACGACGGTGAGCGCGTCGAATGCCGAAGATCAGATCATTGCAAAGCAGTGATTCCACAACAATTACAATAACAAAAACAATGACTAAAGTAATTACTACAACAAAAACAATAGTATTAACGTAAGCAATAGCCAGCAACGCAGATCGACGCACATTGCAAGATACTCGCAGACAAGCAGACAGTATTGCAAAAACAAAAAGATAGAGAAAAGCCAACCAGCGAAACCAAATTGGATAAAAAAAAGAAGAGGGAAAAAATAGAACAAAATGAGAAAACAACTACAACGAATAAGTGAAAAAGAAATTATACTATGTACGTACAAGTATGTAAGTAATTGACAAAGCTAAAACGAAGCTGCCTCTATAAAGAAAAATCGCGGCGAACATTATTAGCGTATAATAGCTATAGCTGTAGTCGTGGCAACGCAGCAGGAAGCGCAGATATGTGGTGGGGTGGTTGAAAATTGCAAGCAAGAATTATTATATTCAGTTTGAGTAACGATTTCACGAATGTAAAGTATGGTATGTACACTTATACAAATATATATGTATGTATGTATGTAGTTGCATATGTATATGCTTCTTGCATTGCAATACTTATGGATGAATGGACATTTGGTCGGATGGATACAAAGTATGTGGGGTAGATGAAAAAATGGTTGGTTGAATAGTTGGAAAAATGACTGATCGTGATTGCGTATGGTTTGTTGCTCTGAAGCTGCTGCTGCTCGACTAGGTGCGTTCGTATACTTAAGCTTACACAAATATGCTAAAAGTATGTATGTATATATAGAATGTAATTTTTTGTGTTATTTTAAGAATATTAACACAAAATTTTAATAACATGTAGTCGTATATAAATATGTATGTGCTAAAGTAGCATGTTTATTTAAGCCTGGCATTAGCATGGCGTCTTGGAATTTAGAATAAGCAAGTCCAAAATAAATATTACAAGATATACATAAGTATACAGAAAACATATTATAAATAACAATGACAATACTACATCTAATGGTATGTTGATGCGTGCTAGTCAAATAAATATTGACAAACACCTTTAGTTAGTTCACGATTGGGAGTGAAATGAAATACATATGTATGTATGTATATGCGAATATCACATGTATCAAATACATAAATGCTTTAAGGTGACCGCAGAGTGGACGCTTAAAGCCGGGCGGAACGCATTTTCCCCCATATAGGCACAACTGAATTTACGCTCGGAACGACTTTGAGCGACTTGAGTACTAATCTTAACAAGAATAAAAGTTCCAGGCCATTTCTACCAATCGTTCTGAAGTTATTGTCTGAAAGTTACCATTACGTTCTTAATGTGAAACTAAAGCGTTGAGTGATGTAATCCAGTTTGTCATAAAACATCGCGAAAGTTGGCAAAAAAGTTGGTGAAATTCTAGTGGGTGACTTGAAATTCTTTCTGCTAAAGGAGTTGCTCATTTGTCGGATTTGTTCGATATCGGACGAATATAATCTCTAGCTGCCACACAAAATGAACGATCAAATAAAAAATGCTTTAAATTTTTTTGACAAGATAACTTTACACAATTTGGCATGAATTATTTTTCCAATACAGCGATATAATCTCCAAACAAATTGTTTAGATCCAACTACTATAGTATATACCATAGCTTCATACAAACTGATCAAATTTAAGCCCTTGCATTGAAGCTTTTTATTGACAAGATAGCTCTACACAATTTGCCACAGAATATTTTCCAATATAATGGTATATTCTCCGAACAAATTGTTCGGATTGGATCACTATAGTATATAGCCGACATATGTATAAAGTTTTTTTTTTTCATTTTTGTATGGAAATTGTTTTCTGTTTTCTTGGTGAGAAATAATTTAATTCTGCAAAAAGCTTCTTTTCAAGTCCGTCTCGACTTGTTCAATTCGATCTTGGAGTAGATGAATCATTTCTTGATCTGTTACGCACAGTGTGTCGATTGGCATTGTACTGACGGTTATATGACTGAACGGCCCATTATACCATCTCATCCTTTGACCAAGTCCTCAAGAAAATAAGCCAATAATTGCGTATTTTCCTTAGATACTAGATCTTCCACTAGTTAAACTTTTTAACTACAAACTGAGAATTTTAGGTTCTTGCGGTATTTATGTACTCTAACGTACTTCAAACTAGTCTGCACTCAGATATAGTATGTTTGTATGTACAGTTCATTTGTATGCATCTTCTAAACATTTAACCTTCTGGCTTTTTAGATTGTGTAAACAAACATTAAAAAGTAAAACAGGAATTCCACTTGAAATACCTAAATTTCAACACATACATATGTACATATGTGCGTTTAGATGCTTACATACTTATGTACAAGCATGATATATTTGTATGTAGAGAGTAGACGCCTGATTGTCTTCACAATGCACTGTAAAGGGACATTTGAAAAATCAAGTAGTTTTATTTTAGATTGTTTTATACTTGACAAGGTTCGCCAACTGTACACGTTTTTCGAAATCAAATGAAAAAAGTATGTAATGATGAAACATTTGAATTGCTGTTTTGGTGTGAAAGCGATGAAAAGCAACACATATAAATATACATTCTTTGATTAATATAAAACATGTGTACAAGATATATAAACATTACACATGGGTGTACATACCTACATACATCTGCAAACAATCGCATATTTACACGCATAGTATATACATACATATGTAGATAAAAGTGATAAACTGCTAGGTTTATCAAGTTGTGATATTCAGTTCACTGTTATTGGTGTCGAAAAATCATATAATAGCTTTAGTTGGGATTTACTGCGGATTTGTGTCAAGTGCCAATTAGTATATAGGCAACAACAATGCTTATTCAATATGCAACCAATATGCTTGTTTGTTGCTGACTTTGTACATATGTATGTATGTATGTACCTTATTTTGGCAGTGACGCAAATATGTTACGTTTGGTATTACCCATATAATCCCTTTAAAAATATAAATATAGTATATTACATAATTTTGCGCTGAGATGTATATATGTGCGTATGTAAAAGATTACTATTTAAAGTTATAGTCGCTTTTTTGCCAACTTTGTGATTAAATTTAGTGTTAACGCACTTTTTGTTGCCGAGTTGAATGAGAATTTATTTCTTATACCCTAAACAGAATATATTAAATTTGCCACGAAGTTTATAACACCCAGAAGAAAACGTCGGAATGATGATGATCGTGAAAAGCTGAGTCGAATTAGACATGTCCTGTATATACGCGAACTGGTGGCTAAGTTTTTATCATTCTGAAATTTCACAAAACCTTTTCTCCCCAACAAGCTGCTCACTTGTCGGAATCAACGATGACGGACCAGTATAGCTTATATTAAGTAAACTGACCAATTAAAATCAAGTTCTTGTATAGAAAACTTTTTTATGAAATTTCACATAGACTATTACTCAAGTCAACGATACAATCTCCGAAAAAATTGTTCCGATTGGTCCATTATAACATATAGCTGACACACAAACTAAAAAATCAGAATTAAGTCTTTGTATTTGACATTATATCTTCACGAAATTCGGCATATATACAACACCAACGCTACAATCCCCTAACAAATTGTTCAGATCGGACCACTATCGCATACAAACTGACCGATTAGAATCAGGATAAACATCTATTTATATCCTTTTATGATATAAAAATTACACCTGTGAAGGATTTTAGAGCCTACGTGCAGCTTTCATGTTTTTTGATTCATCGTAACAGTCTCTTTTGGAAATCCTCTGATTTCATGGTATCCGGCGCCTGTGTGGAATTTACTCGATAAGCCATATTTTGGTATCGAAACCGCTTTTGTCACTGAAAGTTGGATTTCATAAAAACATCAAATTATTTTTTGTCCAATTTTTTCAAAAACCAATTTAACTTACATATGTACATATGTATAAGCACATAGCTACACATGCTTTGTCTGATGAGAATATTTGAGGTTCATCGCTAATTTATTTTTCGTGTTCGGTCATAAGCAATAATTTCAGTTGACAATCTTTATCAAGATTTCAAATAATAACTCTATAGATTTATGATTTAAAAAAACGTTCAGAAATTTCTGAAAATCTTCAATGTTTTCCAATTAAGTATGGATGATGTGTTTCCGTTCGTCGTGTTGATTATTCAATTGATAAATGTTTGACTAAAAATTAATTTTAAGAAAATTAAAAAGTAACATTTCAGAATAATTGACGAATCAAACGGCAAATACTGCAGACATACAAATGTTTTGCACACCTACACAACTGATTTGGCATAAAGTCAGTGAGTAAGCCTGCTACACAGTTACTTTTTTCGTTTTTTTTTTTTGTTTTTGATTTGGGATAGCAAGAGCATGCAAAAAACACTTCATCAAGAGAAATTTAAGGAAACACTAGTTTAAAACACTATTCATATATGTATGTATGTATGTGTATCTGCTTCTATTCTAGCAATACTTTATAGAACAAAATTTTTGATAAAGCTAGAAATAATATATTTTCATGTGTTACATTAATGATACTAATACTGTACAAAGTTTATGTAAATTAAATTTGTTTAAAATAAATTAAAATAATTTTTTATTTCAGCCTATCAAAGTACTTAAAAGATTTCATGACCATCAGACGGCTGCTTCCCTATTCTTTCCTGCCTGCAAAAGATTGACGAATTGCCATTGGTAAACTATTCTTATGCTATCCCTAATATTTTTATTTTCCTCACAATACAAATTGTTTAACGCTTTAAGACTACGATATTTATAATGCTACGCTAATAGACTCTATTTATGAAACTTTACCATATACAGCGGAATTTCGATATGTCATACGGTTAACCAACTAAACCACACACGTACCACATATGTATTTTAACCACGAGCTCAGTTTGCACAATAAAAATATTTGATTTGCCTACATACACATATATACAACATCAATGCATTTATATTATTTTAAGCCAAAATTTAGCCGTAAAAATTGTTTTTTTTTTCAATGATTTTCGAATACTTACATGCATACATACTTACATTTATTATTGAATATTACTCAGCAACGTAAAATACATTCACACACGAACTCTTTTGTCACTCACATCAGCAAAATCTATTATGGTGTCGCTCACTGCGTTTTCAAGGGTGACACATTGAGTCGGCCAAAAATATTTTTAATTAACAAATTTTTATTTTTATTCACGATGTGTGTACGTATCGAAGCTCCACTGCATATGCGTATATGCTTTACCTTTGCTTGAGTATTTTGCAAAATTGTTAATTTAAATAAATAAGTTAAGAAATGTAAACATAAGCCTTAAATATTTGTTTTTTGCTCATAAGCTCAATTTGTTTGCTCCAAACAAACTTTAAAAATAAAATTTTAAGTAATAATGTATCGGGTGATTTTTTAAGAGCTTGATAACTTTTTTTGGAAAAAAAACGCATAAAATTTGCAAAATCTCATCGGTTCTTTATTTGAAACGTTAGATTGGTTCATGACATTTACTTTTTGAAGATAATTTCATTTAAATGTTGACTCATGTGGTTTCAACAAGATGGCGCTACATGCCACACAGCTCGCGATTCTATGGCCATTTTGAGGGAAAACTTCGTTCTATTCATCTCAAGAAATGGACCCGTAAGTTGGCCACCAAGATCATGCGATTTAACGCCTTTAGACTATTTTTTGTGGGGCTACGTCAAGTCTAAAGTCTACAGAAATAAGCCAGCAACTATTCCAGCTTTGGAAGACAACATTTCCGAAGAAATTTATTGCGAAATTGTTAATTTAAATAAATAAGTTAATGGAATGTAAACGCAGCCGCGGTCAACATTTAAATGTTTTTTTTCAAAAATAATGTCTCAATTAACGTTTCAAATAAAGAAAAATTTAAAATTTTATGCGTTTTTTTTTAAAAAATAATGTATGCTACTTAAAAAATAACTTATGTATGTACAATGTTAAAAAAATTAACAATTAGCGCAAAATTGTAATTACATACAAAATATTTGAAGAAATGTAACTTTAATGACTGAATGCGCGCAGCTACTCTTATGAATTGTATAAACTCTTCATGTGTTTTTAAATTTGTTAACTATGTATTATTATTTTTTTAATTTTTATTATATTTTATAAGCAATTGTACAACAATTAACATATTATAGTTAGTCATTTTGCATTAAATTATACTCGAATAAATGAGAACAACGAATATTGCTGCTATAAATTTACGTTAACAGTATGTGTAAGCAACTATTTACATGCAACTTTATGTATTTCATCTTTTTAACATACATATGTAGTATATGATATTATTGCGGCAAGACTGCAGTGTCATAATTGTAGTAACATACTATACGTTTTTAATTACACTAGTATTCAAATTTGCACAAAGTATGCAAATTAGCGCACTAACATCTTTCATACATAAGACAATAAACAAACTTTCGTAACATAAATATATGTACATACATACTTCACACTTTATACAAAAAATTATACATACATACATACATATTACCTACGTATGTGTGACCTTACACAACTACACAGTTTGTGGGAAAGAAAGTTAACATTTAATTAAGGCAACTAAATATGAAAAAAAAATCAAAATTCCTCAAGAAAAGAAAGTCTAACTGAATATAATTATAACATGGATTATATATGTATGTATGTCTTATGAGTATTTACCAGGACTGTTTAAACAATAAATCTGCCAAATCGAAAAAAATGTAGTTATTGTTTTAAAAATTAGTATAAGCTTTTGTAAGTTAAAAGGAAAACAAATAGTAACATGATTTTAATATTGCAATGAAAACAATGCACTATATACAAATATGCAAAATAATCTATATTTCTATACTACTATTTATTATACATTACAAATGGTATATGTGTTTACACATTACCATTATTATACTTACATAGATAGTTTATAATAACGTACAACGATGAATAAATATATGTAACTAAATTTTCCGCTATCAAAAATTTAAATTCTGCGTTTTATTTTACTGCGTGGAGTGAAATGTGCGGTAAGGTGTACAGCAATATTGCGGCACAATGATGCTACAAACAGTTGTATTGTAAAAACTCTTTTTATTTTAAAAAGTTTACATTAAAACAAGAAAACACTTTAACTTCTGCTGCATCGAAGCTATAATTCCCTCCACAGGTGTATTTTTCATTCGAAGATTGTACCGTTGGCTTGTGCAGTAATCCATGCCATTTTTAATGTAGATATCTCGTCAAATAAAAAGTTTCTCCATACAAGGGCTGGATTTTAATCGTTCAGTTTGTATGGCAGCTATATGCTATAGTAGTCAGCTATCAGCGGTTTCGACAAATCAGCAGCTTCTTGTGGAGAAAATAACATGTACAAAATTTCATACCGACTTTCCAATAAATGCATGATTAGTTCGCGTATATACAGAAAGATGACCATGGCTAAATTGACTAAGCTATGCACTAGTGCAGAGTTGTATCTTAATTTATTTTCCAGTCATCAAAGCACTTGGAAAAATACTCCGTCGTGATGGCCATCAGAACCTTCTTCGGATCAGCTTTTATATCCTTAATTGAGTCAAAACGGTGCCCTCGGAGTGGTCATGTGAATTTACTGAATAGCCAGAAGTTACACGAAGGTAAATCAGGCGAATGCGGTGGTTGCCGCACGTTATTAGTTGAAGATGTGATGAACTGACCACGAATAACCAGTGCAGTATGAGATGGTGCATTATCGCATTTCTTTGTTCAATAAATTCAGACATAGTAAAAATCGAAGAATTCACTTTTAGAGCCTCACAAAACGACGCGCATCTCAAATACTAATGAATATTTTGACGTAAAATTTAGCATCGATGCCACTAACAGTACTACCACATTACAGAAAAAAAATTACCGATTTGAAAAATACGCGAAGTATAAATGGAAAAATTCACCTTTCAATCACAGTAGTACAAATCTCGAATGCATTTTAAAATTACTCACTTTTATTTCTTAATATGCCGAATAAAGCTTTGTATTTAAATTGAGATATAAAACTAATTTGTACAGAGGACCGCAGTACCAAGGGGCACCTGTGGGCAAAAATTTTAGAAAAAGTGGACGCGGCCCCGCCCCCAACAAGTTTAATGTTCATATCAACTAAACAATTAAAGCTACAACAACCAAATTTGCTGAGTGCAAATCTTATAAGAACTTCTACCGATAGCGTGAAAATGGATGAAATCGGAGGATAACTCGGCTCACTCCCCATATAACGGCACCGTTAAAAAGTATTACAAGCGCGATAAATCAAGAATTAAATACGCTTTGTGGGAGCTGGTGGGAAAATTGGACGATGCGCGTGGCACCGCCCACTTTTTGATGAAATCCCATATCTCGGTACTCGACCAACCGATTTCGACAGATTTAGTATGTGGCATTCATCTTACATTCTTATATCAAAGTGTGAAAATGGACGAAATCGGAAAAGCCACGCCTACTTCCCATATAGCACAATTTTAAATTCTACTTGATTCGTTCAGTTTTCAGTAAACAAATCAGGAAGCAATTAATATAACGAGATAAAGCTTTGTCCTCGGTGTGTGCCTCCTTATGACCAAAAATTGTTTAAATCCAATAAAAACTGTTTAAGCTCCTAGGTACTGAATATTTGGACCCCCGTACCTATAATTGACTTTTGATCGAAAATGTTGTCCAATGTGTGAGATATATAATTGTAATTAAGGGAAATCCTTCTCTTATAATGGCGAATACGTACACCTTAAATATTTCCCTGGCTTTGATTCTTGCAAGTTGCAAGAGTATAAAATATTCGGTTGCACCCAAACTTAGTGCTTTCTTACCTAAGATGGTGACAATGTTTGGTATTTACTATGTAGAATTAAGATAATTTTGCCTAATACTCTCTACTCTGATGCACAGGTATTGAATATACATATGTTTCATGGATAATGTGGTGGAGCAGAATGGTGTAGGATTGCCGTTAAGAAGGTGTTGGTGAGTGTTGCTTGCTGCCGCGAGATGTTGTTGGGGCAGCATATCTTTTCGTGTAGTTTGTTGAAGTTTAGATTTCTTCTTGTCTGCAACTATCTGTTCATGAATGTGTCGGCTTGGCATTTTTCTGAGGTCATTTTGCTATTGAACCTCGTTAAGAAACGTGGGGGCAGATTCGAAGAATCTTACCGCGTTGTCATCATATTCATTCCTAGGAATGCCAACAAGACCTGTCACCCAGAGAAGGAGCTATTTTTCTTGTATATTTAATGCAAATATCTCGAATTTTAGATATTACTACGGAATTGTTTCGTATGACGTTCAAGCAAGAGAAGTTATAGCGTATTTTAACGCCATATATTACCAATATTACCTCGGCGGTAAATACGGACGAATATGGGAAAGGTGTCCCGTTAGCGATGGTAACTGCGTAGGCGTTATTAGTTAATTTGGACCCATCTGTAAAAATTGTTTTACTCTTTTCATTCTTATAGTCGTTTGTTTATTCTAAGTTTTGTTGAATAATTGTGTTACTGATGGTTGATTTTTTAAACTTATGTAGACTTATGCCATTCAAGTTGAGTGTCGATTGCATGAAGTTTGGATGGGAGATGAATGTTTAAAGTTTCGTCAAGCTGGAAACAGCGGCGGAGGGTGGATATGAGTTGAAAATTCCTTTTGTGTTTTGCTGCAAGCGTTATACATTTCTGTATGCCAGTGTTTTCGCTCTTTCTTACTTGTTTGTTTTTAACTGTGAGTATCATTGACCACTATAAAGATCTGTACATACCATGTTAAATAAAACTTTTTGCTTTATACATACATAGTACATATGTAAATTTTGCGTTGATAATTATAACCGCGCAAAAAAAAATAAGTAAATTTTAGTTAATAGCACAGAATATAATAATATGACTTTACAAACATTTTGTTAATTTGACAGATAACCTTTTTGCAAAGATTCTTTACACACGTACACTTAATTCTGGTATTACACGCTAAATTGCTTAAAAAAAAAACGTGTAAAAAGACTGGTTGTGTACAATTGCTCTGGCCAGTAATCTTGCCGGTATTCACAAAAAGGGAATTTCTATAATTTATGTGATATGAACATACTTAATACATACGTCAAAATATAATTTAAAAATGTTTAATTTGAATATTTGGATATTTTTCTCTGAAAACCGTCGTTATTATAAGCGTATTTTTTTCAAAATGAATGACTATTCCGCAATAGGTGGCGCTCTAGACACTCAACTATTTAGCGAGATATATTCTTATTGGTAAACATTCTTACATATTTATTATTCTACAAAAATAACATTTTAACTATCATTTAACAACTATTCCAATAGAAGCACTAGCTGCTAAATCGTTCAACCGATTTGTGAGAAATTTAAGTATTTTACTATTTTCTGATAGTTAAAACATATTGTACATTAAGACAATTGTGTTATTTCAATATTTAAAACATACACATGTACATATGTATATATTATGGTAGATATGATTGCGGTAATTTTTATCAAAGCTTACAGTTTTATTATTCATTGAAAAAAGCAAACAAATAGAATTATCGTAGTAGCTGATAACAATTTCGTCGATTTCAGCTATATGCTCACACATAAGTACATATGTACATAAGTTTGTTTTTAACAAAACTTTTTAATATGTAATTTTATTTAAAAATAATAAAATGAAACAAAATTATTTACATAACTTAAAAAACTGGACTAGACAGAGGTATTGTGGATTAGTAGGGTTGTATCTAAAAAATATAATTTAAAGTTTAAAACACCATTATATCGCCAAAAATGTAAACTGTATAACTTTTATTTAAATTGTAAGTAAATTGTTAGCACTTTTAAAATTATCACACACTATAGAATGTTTAAAAACGTATCTAAATGCGTATTACTTGTTCTTAAATTGACTACTATTAAATATGCATAACTCGGAATACAAGGGTATGTATGTATGTATATATTGTGTAAGATTAATCTATGTACATGTCTTTCGCCTTGGTATAATAAAAACTAAAACGTATTTAAATAAGTCACGAAATATAAACAAATTATATATTAGCTAAGTTAAAATATTAATTAGCATTGCCTCTGGGCATAATTGCACGAAAAATGTTACTCATACCAGCTATGCTGGTTACGCCCCGCATGCCAGTGTTTTGGAAATATATTAGCAAATAACGCTCGCCATCCCGCATATTTATGTCATCTGAGAAGTCCAGTCGAATGTCTTCTTCATCCTGCAACTGTTGGCGACGCAAACGCTCATGATTGCGGTGATGGTGACGACGCGAACGTTGAGGACCGGGTGATTCAAAGAAAGGATCTACGGGTGAATCGGGTGACGATGGTGGTGACTCAGCTTGATTCACATATTCATAACCGATATATTCATTTAAACTCGCGAAGTCCTCACGATAAACACCAATCCAGTCATGATTACGTTCTTCGAAGTCATTTGGCTTTACATATTCGACTGTATTTTCTTCACCAATTTGCCATCCTGCGATCTCTTTAAAGTTGACACAAGGTGCTCGGTAGTTCGGATAAAGTTTTACGCTAAATTCGCTGCTCACTGGCTTATGGTCACTAATGTTATATGCTGGAAACGATTTGTATGATCTTTGTTCGATGGCGAGTCTCTCATCTGGACGTTTATTGAGCGGTTGTAGAGCATATAATATTCGATCGGTCCATGCAGGGCGGCGTTTTAAATCATAATTCGAAGTTCCTTCATGAAATTTAAATGTCGGTGGAAAAGCTGGCAAACGCTCATGCATTAAATGAAATGCTTTTTGCAATTTAGTGCGTACGTGCAGCAATTGATCGCGTTCAATAAGTTCAGGTAGTTTATCATTTTTAATAGCAGCTAGAACATCAGCAGGACTATCGTCGCCCATCAAACGAAAATTTAAATCTCCAAACCAAAAAACATAATCGTGGTCGTAGATTTCGCGATAGTGTGGTACATGATAGTGATGGTTTTCCATAATTTGTTCATAGTCCTCGATGCGCTCATCCAAATGTTTATCATGCGCAGCCAAATGTGCGACTACAAACGTAATTGCGCAACCATACAACGAGAATCGAATACTCACTGCGCCTTTATTGCCCCACATTCCACCAAAACCGGTACGGGTGAATTCCGGTTCTATATCCCGCATATGTTTCACATGAACACGGCGCACAAACAGAGAAAGTAATAACCCTTGCATTTGTTCTGATTTAATTACCACATAGTCGTAGTCACGAAGTATTTTTTTTATTTTGTGTGTCCAAGGATCCTCCTTAAATAGACCAAGCATCTGTTGTTGTGGTTGAACGTTAACCTCCTGCAAACCAATAGCGTAAATGTCGGGCAAATCTTGTGTGTTCGGGTCATCGACACCTTGAAGACCCAAAAGCGAACGCAATGAGATGTTATCCGGAAAACGGGTGCCTACATTCCATGTCACCACATACACCGAATAAGTTTCAACATATAACTGCTGTTGTTGTGGCAGCTGTTGTAAATCAGATCCCGCCTTGGAAATATTGCCTGCCGTAACAGAACTAGAATTCATCTTTCTACAAAAATATAATAATTATTAATTACAAAATTATTATACTTAGAAAAGTAAACCATATGTACTTGATATGTTATAAAGATATCTCCTTGATATTAATTAATTGCGTCAGTACGACGATACACTTTGTCAACACTATATGAGGAGGGTGAGTAATTTTTCTAAATGGTATGAGCAAAAAACCAGAGTCGAATACTAACCATAGCAAGTAAAATTGTTTTTGTTTAAAGTGCGAGCGGATGAATGAACACAAACACTATTTCCATTCAAGGCTTCTAATGTCACAATCAGCTGATTTGCGGATACGTACCCAACGAGAGTTATTCTGGAAAAAATTGTCATATAGCTATCTTTTAATATTTATTTCACTTTAAATCTCTAAAATATGTATTTCTTCAAATTACAATTTTAAATTCTATTGAAGCTGAAGTATTTCTGTGAAGCAAATCAATATGTATGGACATATCTAAAATTTATTTAAAAAACAAAATTAAGGTTTTAATGTATTACTAAATTTTTTTATTTATATTTTCTTAAAACTAAATAAATCGAATATATAAACGATTTACTAAGCTAATAACATTCGTTTTGTATTGATCTCTCCAGCGCAAAGTTATATTCTTCGTTTTCGTCCACCGACATTTGACGGGTCAACAGCGCTAAAATGCTGTCAACTTGCAATTGAGTTACTTCAAAATCACTTTTTGTGCTAAGCTGCGGCGCTAGCTCGAAGGGCACTCCTTGTACGTATGGTACTGGTGACACGTTGTCTGATGCACTGGCGACATTAGTCATAGGAGGATAAACCGATTGGCCCGGATATCTGCCCATTCCAAATGCGGGAGGTATAGGTGGATACATTCCTATACCTTGTGCTGAAAATTTAGTGGGATCGTGGTCTGAAGTTTTTCTTTCTATAAAAATGAAATCGTCTCCACCTTCATTCGATTGTGTAGAATCCGTAGGTCCTTGTATTGCTTCTTCAGCAGAATCTGTGTCTTGTTTTTTCTTGGAGAAAAACGAAAGCATATTTGTACTGAATTATTATAGTAATATTTATTTAGCGAATTCCGATCTAAGTTAATTGTGCGACAACAAATTTACTTAACGTTTCGACTACTTCAATTGTTATTGTTCTATTTTAGTTGTTGACTCAAGCCTAGTGTTGCCAATGTCCATATAATTGATGTTATCTAAGTAAAAATCTTTGACATGGAATGGCTTTTATTTAAGATTAAGAGATTAGTAGATCGAAAAATAAGAAAAATTACATATTAGAATTAATGATATTCTGAATATAGATTTAGAATGTTAGAAATTAGACAGTTAAATTGCAAATTGACTTAAAAACTTCAATTTTCAAAACATACTCTCAAATGCAATCCTAACCATAATAGTGGATTTATCACTGAACACCTCCTTCAGCATCGAATTGAACAAATGTCAAACATTTTAACTGCAGCTAAAGGTCCTTTGGAATAATTTATATATTGCATCGGATTAAAAAGATTTTTTTCGTGATTTTTAATATAAGATACCAAAGCCGACATGTCGAAAGTGGAAGTGGATCCCAATTTGCCCATAATGGAGGTATTTATTAAGTTTCTCTTAACACAAAACTTTGGTGAAAGTTTGTGGAACATCTCGATCCGCATTTGTGTTACAAAATTTGTATAATCTATTTTAACCACAAAAATTATGAGTGTTTTAAAAAAGTTCTAAACTTTTATACAATATTTGTACATAATTTTGTTCAAATAGCAAATTAAAATCCTCATTAAACCACCTCCCTCCGAAGAAGAAAAAATAACATTGCGGCCAGTGAATACCAAGCATCCATATTATAAACGGCCTGGTCGAGGACACAATCATGACCTTTGCGATGCTTGCGAAGAAGGTGGAGATCTACTTTGTTGTGATCGTTGTCCATCCAGTTTCCATTTGCAGTGCCAGTAAGTACACGTGTTTATTTGTTTATTTATGTATGCATAGTTAATTGAATAATACAAATGCGTTCGATTATCTTAGCGACCCACCGCTAACAGAAGAAGATATACCAAGTGGACAGTGGCTTTGTCATAACTGCCGCATGACCCTTAAGCCTACATCATCATCTAAATCAAGTTCTGTTGAGCGCAGTGCTGCCGGTGCAGTTACCGCTGCACGTACAGAGAGTTCTCGACCAAATACGCCGTCAGTAGATGCCGAATCGGCCCCATTTAAATTTCGTAATTTACGAAAACGCAGCAGTAGTCGTGCATCTTTTAGTAGCGATCTGAGCAATACTGAAAAATATTTGTCAAAATTGCCAGTGGGTATACAAAGAGCATTGGATCCCAACAAAAAGCCTACACCACTTGATGAGCTGATAAAAGCTGCTAGTATATTAAATCCGAAGCAATTTGAGCTGCCGCGTGAACTAGAAATACATTCTCAATTTCCTGGCAATGATAAAGGTATAGGTAGTACACATTTTGGCTCAATACACAATAAGCATAACACATTTTTATTTTAGTGGAACCTATTCGCAAGAATGGAAATGGAAATAAAAAACCAAACAATATACGAAGGAATTCTAAACCGTATGAGCTGGACTCTCAGGGTTTGGTACCATTGCCAGCTAAAACATGTTTTTATTGTCGCAAGTCTTGTAAGAAAGCTCCACTAGTGGCATGCGACTATTGTCCTTTATATTTTCATCAGGATTGCCTAAATCCACCCATGACAGCATTGCCAACTGGCTTATGGATGTGTCCGAACCATGTGGAAAACTTCATTGTAAGATAAATAATTTCCTAATTGATTTTAATGGGATGAACTTAATGTATATGTATTTATTTTGAAGGATAATCATCTTGTCAACAGCATTTCAGCAACAGAACGCATTCGTTTATGGGATAAGTTTTCACAACCTTTTGATCATGAATCAGTAAAAATGGAATTTTTTCGACGCGTTCACATGCGTAATCCTCCCTTTCGCATCAAAGTGCCAATAAAAACACGTGAAACAATTGAAATTCCTCCAATGGTCAAGTATCACTACGAAAATCCTCCCCCTCTCTTACCGTCATTACGTGAAACTTTGCGTTACGATATTGTTAAACGACGCAAATGTCTTCCTAGTTCTCCTGAAATAATATCAAAAGAAACTGTAGCTGAATCAGTTTTTAAAGATTTGGAAGCTCTCCAAAGTGCCAAAGCTAAATTTCGCGAGATTCAAAAGGAGCTAGGTCAAGTAGATGACTTGAGTAGCAGCGAAGAGGAAGATAACAATGTAACAGAAAACACCGACGATAAAAAGGATGAAGATGTAGAGGCAAAAACAGATAATGAAATTACAGACAAAGAAAAAGTCGAAGAGGACGATAAACTAAATAAGGTGAAAAGTAATAAAAAGCGTAGTAAACGTGGAGATTCTACCAAAAACTGTTCATCTGATGTACAAATCAAAAGCGAAGAGGACGTTAAAATTGATAATGATACGGAAAAATTGCCAACAAATCAAGCTCAGCAACAGCAAATGGTGGATAAAATCAAAAGTGAAGATGAAGAAGAAACCGACGATGAAACTAAATGCATTGCTGATATAGACGCAGAACTTCGTTATCTAGATGTTGATTTAATAAAGAAGTTAGCATTTCAACGGGTGCAACAGCTGGTGCAGGAGCACCCAGAAATTGTAGTGCAATATCAGAACCGTACTGCCGCCAAAAGGATACGTGAACTTTCACATATTGATCCACCACAAGTATTACCATCACAAATACTCTCGCCAGAAGATGTACGACGTCTATCCATAATGTTTACTGGCGAGACGTCCTCGATATTGGCGCAACACCAAAGTGATAGTGATAACGACTTGCCACAGTTACATCCGGCTTTAGCCACTGCTGCTGCTATTGTTGCTGCGGATGAGGAAGAGCAGAAATACAAGCTACGCGTACGTACCGATGGAGAAAAAGCTTACGAAATAGCAACACGGCTTGAGCTGAAATTATTACGATGTAAAGTACGTGCACGCGCTGTCCTAACACCGTTAGGTGACATATTGGAAGACAATCGATGGTTTAGTAACGTTGAGTTACATTCCTCATTTTTTATGCGTTATCGCAATATGCATATTGGATCTGGCCAAACTTCTGTTGATGTAAACCTTTCCCATATTGGACACTGTTGTCGGATTTCGCCCAAACATGCAACTATATTTTATGACGATTTTACAAAAACATATGAACTCATTAATTACTCAGAGTACGGCACCGAAGTTAATGGACAGCTGTATTCTTGCGATTTTACTGATTATGGACCAACGCCGGCCAAAAAGCTTAAAAATGAGGACATCGAGTTACAGAAACGTGTTCAAGAGATTTTAGATAAACGTCGTGGCATACAACGTCAACATTACATTGTGGACAGAAATTCAAGGTACACATGAAAATGAGTTTAAAATTAAATTATTATACATTGTCTATTACAGAATGGCTCCGCCAATGAAACCTGAGTGCAAATGCACTTTCGTTCAAGAGCCTCCTATGCTTGCCGGTGCTTGGGAAGGTACGGCTATACTTACGCATGGTACTTTAATACGTTTCGGATGTTTGTCATTTGTTTTCTCAATACCTGAATTAGGATCGAGTAATGGCCAGGGCTAAGAATTTGTCGTTGTTGGTACGGATGCGGTTAGCTGCAATAAGTCTTAATTTTTAAAAATGAAAATTTAAAAATAGCTTTTAGCATATTGTTTTTAATTTAAAACAATCACTTAGAAAATAATGCAAAATGTTATGTTGCTTATGTTTTATAAAACATCAATACTTTTCAGTTAAAAATTGCACAAAAAACTCGTGATGTTTAATAAAAAAGATTTTTCGTTTTTTCTATTATTATTTACATATTTATTTCTTAGTACGACACAAATTATTTTAAATAAAATAACACTCTAATATACATAAAGGTTAGAAACATAAACTGCTACGTTTTCGCATTACGTAGTTGCAGTTAAGCGTTCTCAAAGTTGTAATATTACATATTTAACGAACTATATATATTTTAAATAAAGTTTAACTTAGATGAATAATTTTACTGTTTCATTTAAGGGAGAGGTTCATTCGAGCAAAACATGATATTGTTTTTAGGATATTTATATGAAACAGTAAAAATATATTTTTAAAAATTAATGGTATATTACAATATGAGTATTAAAAATTCGACAATGGTACTCTAGAGCATCTCGGACAAAAGTCTTCTGAAGTCAAAAAATCAAATTATATCAAAAGATAATTGCCCAAGAAACGCTGTGGGTTTTTTTCAAAAGATAAATTTTTAGCTTTTTGGGAACACTTTCAAAAAAGGCATATTTTTTAAAATTATTGGAATAGAAGACGATTAAATATGGTATATAAAAACTATTATTACAAATGTTTGTCTTTTAAAAAAATAATAAGTTTTTTCATTTGGCATTTAAATGAAAAATTAACAATATTTTTGTTTTAATATTAAATTTGTTAACTATATTTTTTCAATTTTGAATTATACTAGTTTTAGCATAATTGAGATATAAGTTATCCTATCTTTTAAGTTGGACAAAACTGAGCAGTGTGCTAAATTTTACTGAAATCGGTTCTGCAGTTTAGGAGAAAACCTTACACGTAATTTTTATATTTATAGATCTGTAGCAAATCTAATGCTTATATGCATTTACAAATTTAAAAAAGTTTTAATTTTTCTAACTTTTTACATTGACCTTTTTTTAATAGGACTATTTTCACAAACCATTACTTTTACAGCACTGTATATCTTCGTCAATTTCCTTATCAGTCTTAACGAAATTTTGGTAAACAGCTGGTAATTTTTACATAGCGTTACCGCTGTCAAAAGCTTGCGTTGCGCAAGTTTATATCAGAATTTAGAAGTGAAGCATCTACATATCCACGAATAGCAATACCAACAAAATCTAATTCATATATAATACATATATACATAATCTACGTTTTAGATAGTTCTAGTGTTTACATATTGTTTTAATTTTATTGCGTATAAATAAACACGTCGTGATGAGCTTGTGAAATGAACGCTTTGCGTAACCTCTTTAGCTCGAGAACACTAAATAGTGTAAGGCAACATGGCCAGAATGTCCTCTTTAATATTGCACAACCAGTTGATGGTGCACCGGCGGTTGCACCAATTACAGACTTCGATGAAGGTACTAATAAAGAAGCATGTCAACCGTTGAAAATACCAAAATCAATTCTCGATGCAACTACTTTTATTGGTAAAAACTTTGGTGAAACAACTGCCTCTGGATCGATTTCACCAACTACCTTAAAACGATTGCGATGCATGGAGCGCAAGGTTGAGTTAGTTTATCGCTGTAAACTGTGCAACACACGTAACAGTAAGCTGGTCTCTGAAGCTGCATACAGAAGCGGTGTGGTAATTCTCCAATGTGACGGTTGTTCTGTGAACCATTTAATAGCCGATCATTCTGGATGGTTTGCCAAAACCAAAGGCAAGAATTTTGACCAGGTGCTAGCCGAGCGAGGTGATCGCGTTAAAGTCATCAAAGTAAACGAAAAAGGCGAATTAATTTAGCTGCAAGCAACATGAAATTAAATTACAATTAACTTCAGTCTTATGTATTGCTATTAATAATGAATACTGCTTCACAAAATATCATAAATAACAATTTTATCATTAATAGAATAAAGTGTTTAAAATACAGGAGATAAAAATCATATAGGCTCAGCCTTCGAAAACACGTTTTCAATTGCTTGTGGAACCGATGGCTCCATGACCGAATACTGACATTAACCTGGAGACCTGCCATAATAATCTAATTGGAATTTATCTATATTGTAAATAAGTAATGCTATAGTTCAATATATTATATGCTTTGAATTTGAATGTAACTACCGTGCAACCACTTCAGGTTGCATCTTTATTTATGTATTTTGTGCAGTGAATTAACATCCTGGAATGTAATATATTACAAATGCAAAAGTAATGAGAAACTTCACAAAAAAAGCAATAAAAGTATTAAAGCAAAATATCGAAACATTAACAATCAATAATTTATTTCGTTTTAAAATACACGTGACTATAACTTTTATCTATTTATAAAAAAAAAAAAAATAATTGCAGAGGCATGGCCGAATTAGGAAATTTTTCCTATTGGATATGTGTTCCATGTACATTATTTAATGAAGTATTTGTAAAAGCGATTGAACACTTATTTTGTTTTATTAGCTGAAACCAAGTGTTATGAGTATTTGATTATCATTCGGTAGGGCGTTGATATAAATCATAGCCGTGAATATATATAAGAAGGTTTTCTCAGATAGGGGTTGCTTAAATGTACTTATAAAACAAGTATTTCACAATCTGATATGGATTTCGTAATAACGAAGGATTATGTTGTTGTTGTTACGGATCCTAATCCCAGTTACGATGGTAAGGATTAGATAAGTTGTCATCGACGTCATCTAATGTAATGTACATACATATGTATATTACATACTTCTGCCAAAGTGAATTCGTTACCAAAAAAATCATTTAGTACACTGTTCATGAAAATCTCTTGGAGGAAATCATACTAAATGTATACGCATTTTATTTTATGCCAATAAAATTTAATAATGATTCACATTCATTAAAGCGTTAGGAAATAAAATTAATTGTGATTATAATCTAATTGTACTGATAACTGCTACAATCATATACGAATATGTGTACAAATGATAATTTAATAGCGGATAGTGGAGGCGCGCGCGTCTAAATGATTTGTGATAAGATAAAATTGGTAGTAATTAGTTGTTGACGGTCTCAATGTGATAATGTACCTTTATTTTTTATGTATGTATGTATGTTAGTGTATTAATTTTGGCGTAAATAATTGTTGCATATTTATTTACCACATCTTATTGTAAGTACTTCATAATTTACCGAAAGTTTAAAAAATAAAGTTTCTTGCAAAGAAGGTGCTTATTTCTCGGAACCGCCGATATCGGATCACTATAGCATATAGTTGTCATACAAACTAAACTTATAAATATTGCTATAAATTTCTTATTTTTATTTAACTTTTTAATTTGACACGATATTCTCACGAAATTTGGCATAGATTATTGTCTAAGACAATGGTACCAACTCGGAACAAATTGTTACGATCGTACCACTATAGTGTATAGCTGTCATACAAACTGACCGATCAAAATGAAATTATTTTTATATGTACATATGTACATACATACATATGTGAGGGGTATTATGACTTCGATACAGCTGAGGTTAACGTCATTTACTTATGTGTGTATATGAAAATATCAGTAGAACGTTTACAATACACTAACTAGA
Source organism: Bactrocera neohumeralis (assembly GCF_024586455.1). Lineage (NCBI taxonomy): Eukaryota > Metazoa > Arthropoda > Insecta > Diptera > Tephritidae > Bactrocera > Bactrocera neohumeralis. Next base: position 65,141,594 of record NC_065922.1, read on the forward strand.
TAAACATTAGATCAACCAGTTTACCTGAATGGTCAAATCAACTCGATTAGAATAAAAACTTATTTATATCCAACCAAACACTGTTATCATATAATTTCTCAAAACTTTTCCCGAATCATTACAATAATAATTAATAAAAGATAATAGAAAAAATTTAAAAAAATATGCGTATATGTATGTGTGTGTGAATATTTGCAGTGCGAAATGTGCCAGTACAATATAGTGTCTGTACATACTTATCTATGTACATTTGTACATACATATATAAATTTTAGCTAATATAAACATTTATAATTTGCATATCAATATCGCTTAAAGTATAGACCTAATGACACAAAGGTTTTGGACTTTCTTTTGTTTAAATAACTCAAAAGCAATACCAGTTTAATGATTTATTTTTGAATGCGTATATTTGTTGAACATCTGCTTGACATCTGAATTATTGAATTAGGCCGTTATTATTGTGACGGATAAGCACAAAATTTTGCTGTGTAACGATGACTATAACGATATGCAATACTACCAAGTTGAAATGATATATGTACATATGATTACAACACTACTATGAAAACGACATAGGTTATTGAATACCTGATTCGAAAATGAGCAACTCTTCTGGTGCCATTACCAGATATTTTGCAATAACCAGGGAATCTCATCTTATCCTAGTCTAGCGCTTAAATCTTCGGCAACTGAATGAAATAAATGAAAATCTAGCTGAATATCGCATATGTCATTCTCAGAAATTTAGTTAACATCTTTACAAACTCTTTTCCCGTGAATGACAGCATGGCCCGTGACTCCAATTAACGCTATTTATCTAACATTTCTGTACTTAATACTTACCCATCCAAATAGGGTTAGAGCGCCGAAAGGACAGTCCTTGACCACTCGTTATATGATTTCTATGACAGCAAGTAATATTCTTAAACCTAAGTGGGTTTTGAATTGCTGATACTAACAAAAAACAGCTCGTAAAGCAGAGCAAGGTTTTCTTATTGAAAAACCCTTCTAGGGTGCGATGTAGTCAACTAGAGTCTAATGAAGAGGACATGGTATTCGAACTTTGCAAAAGAAATCAAGTGAAGGGAAATCTCTCATTACCTAGCCGAAAGCGATCTGAATTAAATGCCGCCAAAGACTGTCAACGCAGCGGTATCCCTTAAAATTATGTTTTCCATACCCAAGGGATATTTTCCGAGCACATTTGAAGCAGTTTCCTTTGCTATAAGTCAGTATGTTGAAAACATTTTCAACGCAACCATCGTATTACCATAATACAGCGGTAGCTTGCCCGCTCTGCTGTTGCTTCCAGGTTGTATTGCGATGGATTCTCATAAAGGAGCTGCTCCACAAGAAAGAGAAAATGCAGGTATTCGCCATGTAAAGCTTCGCTTCGCTTCCTACACTGAGCATTGCAGGAGCAAAAAGAACCTGCGTATATGACATGGGTATAGCCTATTTTGCAATCTGCCGGCAACCCCTGTGTAGGGTACAATGGACCTTAGGTCCCAGTACAAACCTAAAAATTATATTCTATTCTACGTTAACAACAAGAGGAACACAATTAATATTCGATTACTTAAGGCATACTTATATGCGGTGTGAGGATTATAAACTCGCTTTGAAGTGTAGTTCTTCTTAATTCGTACTTGCTAATTAACTTTGGGTAATGTTTAATAATGCTTCTGTTAAGGATGTGGCGCATTTATTGTAATTACTCCTTTGACTAGACTTTTCACTTTTCATAAAAAAAAACTATTTACATATAACAATAAATATTTATGACGATTTGTTGTTTATGTCTAAGTTTTTATTTTATTCTTGTTAGTAGGAAACAATTATGTATGCTTTTAGGTTTTTGTTTACGAATTATTCCTTATTTGCTTAATTCTAAACTTAAAAAATTCAAACATATAATATTTGCTTCGTGAAATTAAAACACTTGTGATTAGGCTTATTCACTTGGTTAATAGCTACTTATTTTTATAAGACTATATGCGCATTACATTTTTATTTGTTATATATCTATATAAATTTATTCAATTACTTACGTATGTATGTGTTGGATATACATACATATGTATGCACGACAAAAAACACTTTTAAACATTAGTGTTTGATTTAATATTTATATAAACAATATAAAACTATTTTTGATCGAATTTATATATATTTGTATATATGTATCTATGTTTTATATTTATTTTTTAAACGTATCTTCCATAAGTCGCTTATACATACATATATGTGACCTGGTCTACGAAAAGAGGGCTTAGGTGCGAAAACTAGTTTTCTTGGAAAAGCTGTTAAAAACAATCGTCAGTTTCTCGTTATCTCATTAATTGTTCTCCTTTTTTTTTGGCACCTAAGCCCCCTTTTCGTAGACCAGGTCACATATATGTACATACATATAAGCACATATGTGCGTATTCATATGCAAAGATATTTACTCAAGTTAAATTGTTTATTAATTTGTGGTTTAAAGATATATGTGTTTATATTCATTATTACATTTTTTATTATATGATTTTATTTATACAAACAATTTTTTCCGTAATTTTCTTAAGTAAAATTTTTAATTAATATTATATGTGGTTTAAAGGTATATGTGTTTATATTTATAAGAAAATTTTTTCATTATAAGTTTTTTTTTTTATTTATACAAGCAATGTTATCCGAAAACATGAAAAATGTACATATGTAATATTTGTGTCTATTTACAGGGATGTATGCATATAATTATTAGTTGTTTCATGAATAAATTGATGATCTGCGTTATAGATGTTCAAATTAATAATATGTATATTTTCTTAATTTCGCTGCAACCATACTTTAAGCCCACAACCTTTTGAGTCTATCTGCGAAGTGATCAGGGATTTGACGAATGAAGACCTTTACGTAAACATATTTTTAAATTTTTTATTGTTGTATTTTAAAAGTTTACGATGAAAATAATATAAAAATTAGTTCAATTATTAATCTTTTTTTTAACTAAAATTTTAATTTTTATAAGGTGGTGCAATAGTTTCAACTGTTAAAAACGCCAAATAATGTTAAATATATTTCTTAAATTCCTGTGGTATTTTGGAGAAATTAAAAAAAAAAGTTTGAAAAAATATTCGAGTTACCATAAAATATGTCGAATAATTCATTCCTTCTTATCAGCCAGTCTGAAAGTTTAAAAAAATATATGTACATACATAGATATACATAGATATATCGTGTTTTTTATTGAAAATAAATAATTATCTTTTGTAACGAATATATGTATAATACACACATCGCACACTAACTACAAAAGTAAAATGCTCAGAAGGCAGAGGACGCAATTAACAAAATAGTAGATTTAACTGTGATTTTCCAATTAGGTTGGATAGTGATGACAAAATTGATATATTAAAAAAACTTATTTTTAAAATGTTTGAGTTGCGATTCTTTTGTATTTAGTCCGCGTATGAGCTGTGACTCTTTTGTATTTAGTGTGCGATATGTTGAAAAAATTTATTCAGAAATTTGTATGAGTTATAATTCTTTTCACAGTTTGTATGTGATATACTCGTACCAAAATCGATGCAAGGAATTAGTGGCAGTCAGAATTTTCAAAAAGCGATTTTTCTGTCAGATCAACACAAACAGCCACTACTTTTAAAGTTATTAATTTTTTTAATTTCCGTCAAGTCGAAACGTTCTTTAATGATGCTATGGTTTACTTTTTATTTGGGGAAAAAATTAAAATTGTAATTTTTTCATGTCTCTTATATATGCACCATCTTCAAAGCGACATACCACAATGGCTTTCTATTGAAACAAATATACAGTATACGTTGTTTTTAAAATGAAATATTTTAAATTATTGCTGAGACCCGTAACAGACTAAGGTATGAGTACATATGTAAATATGCTTGTATCCATAAAATATAAATGACTTAAAAACAATAGGAAACTTTGAGAAGACTTTAATTAAGCAAGAAATTGGAATTTGTAATTTTGTTAAAATAAATATTCTAAATTTTGTGGTTAGGTCCTTCGAAACAAACCACTTTAACAATCATAAAACAGTGAAGCTACTCGCATTGGTTAGTGTATTATTAAACTAAAGGTAAATATTTTATCTATACCAACACCAAGTAAAATTAAAAGCATAAATTCGATTGATATATGATTATTTTTTATATTAATTATGTTTAATTCTTCTTAAGGTTAAATTTTACATTATACAATTTCTAAGTACATTCCTATGTTATAACCAATCTAGAGTAATTAATGGAAAATAATTTTCTTGCACCGTTATGTGTGCCCATTGAAATAAATTAATATAGATTTGTGTATTAATACTTGTGAATTGTTTCAGCGTACGCATACATAATTTTTTATATGTATGTATATGCAGTACTAGTTATAAAAAATCTCTTTTATTGTAACTGTGTAAAATTACAAAAATAAAATTAGTTAAAATTAAAAATTAGTCTTAAAAACGTAATGACTTCTACTTCGTTTAGACCTTTGTATTGCATTAACACAAGTGTAATTACTTGAAAATCTAAAATTGTTTATTTTATGCAGTTATTACTATAAGTATATCGCGCATAGCAAAATACGTGTTAATATTACTGTAGTTGATTTTCCATATGCTTAACCTACAATGCTATATTTAAGTGCTGCCTGCAATACCTTTTATAGGTTTATGTAAGTGGATCAGTAACCTTGACGTATGCGTGAGTTTGGCCGATTATGTCGACGCTTATGCAAATATAAGCCGGCTGCTTGCGCAAACGCTGAGCCACAAATCTTACACACATATCGTTTGATAGCATCATGTATTTGCTTGTGATTCTGCAGATTTTTAAGTGATTTGAAGGTTTTGCCACATATGTCGCATTTAAATTCTTCATCGTTATAGTGCTGCCTAGCATGTTCTAGCATAGATTGTCGCGTGGGAAATAAACGACCGCAATGAGAGTAATCACAACGGAATGGACGCTCACTGGGACTGGTATGCTGTGCACGGTGCGCATTGAGATACACCATATTGGTAAAAGATTTGCCACATATGTCACACGAATAGCCGTCATCGTACTCTGAATTATCCATGTGCAATAGAGGATTTTCATTTTCCGCCATACCCATGTCACTGCCTGTATGCGGGATATTGGCTAATGAAGGCAGTAAGAGTTCATCGTTATGTCGACGCATATGTTCATCGTACACTTCCTTAGTTCGAAAACTAGCTGTGCATAAGTCGCACCAGTATTTTACCTCCTTACTTGTGGGTGTGTGTATTTGCTTATGCTGGTTCAACTGATCAACGTCTAAAAAGCTAACAGGACAGATATTACATGCGTAAGTACCCTCTGGCTGATGCGTATTGAGATGTGTATCTAGTTCTCGTGGTGATTGCACAATAACAGGACAAAATTCACATTTAAATGGTGCAATATCCGCATCCATAAACTGCATTTGATCGTAGTAACTGTAAGTTGGCATAAACACTTTATTGTTTTGCTCGCATAGCAAACGTTCTTGTTTTTGTTTGGAGTAATCAAAACGCAATTGAGAAATACGCTTTGATATTTGTATGGTGCTGACCTCAATCATCTTTTGCAGTTCTGCCGCCATTTGCTGTAGTGCTTCTCCTCGTTTTTCTTTGCTACGGTAGTCTATGTTGTATTTATTATAAAAACATGGATATTGTTCGACCATTGATAAAAGTTTCATAGTAGAGACATCATTCCAAAGTGCCGAGGACCGACGTCGGTATACTGTTTCCTGAAATGTTATTTAATAGAGTTGTTGTAGTTACAAAATTTATGGTGTGAATTTCTTATTTTCTTATCCTTAAAATATAACTAAACCAAGAAAACAAAAAAAACAGTTTTCATATATGACCTGGATTCTGATCCTTCAGTTTGCATGACAGTATAATATATGAGCAGCTTTACCTTTACGACAGCCTCAGTCATCTTTTGATTTCCACCATAAAACCGATTAAGAAAATGTAAATCCTTAAAATACCAGAGTGTACTGATGTTGGTATTTTCTAAAGACATTCGATTGCATTCCCTTTTATATACAGTTCTTAAATTGTCCCACTTTCGGGTAACTGCATCCTTTGCCAAAGATAAGTTAAACCGCCGCTTAAATTCCATTACAATCCAATCGAGAAAGTGCTGTCTTTTAGAACGATCACGAAATTGTGGATGTCGATGATCCCAAAGAAATGTGTTGCGCCGATAAGAGTCGATAAGAAATTGAATCATTTTGCGGTCTTTTATATGCATAGTTAAACCTGATTCCTATAATACAAAAAACTTTAGAATTTTAAATATACGCATTGCGATACAATATACCATTTCATGGTTTCCGCCCAATAACGATTGTTCAACTAAGTCATCATAATTATTTTCATCATCTTCTTGATAATTGTGTTCATCTTCATCACCATTATTAGTGAAATCTTCATAATTTCCATAGTTATCAGGCATATAGCTCTCACCGTCTGCTTCCATTGCAACTTCCGGCTCTGAATGCTCCTGTTTGACTGGGTACATAGAATTCACAGTGTCTGCTAATTCATTTTCTGTTGATAATCCTGTAATTATGGAGTCATCATGTTTTGGTGGTTCTAATGCGTCCTGTGAAGATTTCAAAATTATTATTATCTTTATAAGTACTTAAGAATATTTATTATACTAACATCTCCTACTTCCTCTTTAATCATAACTGTTTGTGGTACTAAAAGCGAGGGATCGGTGTCTGTAAGATCTTCTGCGGCGACGCCACTATGACCGCTATCATTTTCACTATAGGAGCCATTATAACCGAGTCTGTTTAAAATATAATAGTGCAATTAAATATTATTTGGAAATGTAACATAAAATTTTTCTTTTACATTCAATAAGTGTTACATCTAACAATTTAATATAAGAAAATATCTAACAATTTATTTTATACGCTGTACACCTACTAAAAACTTGTCTAACATTACGCCAATTTGCATTGATTCTATTGGCTACAAAAGTCGTTGTAATTGTCTTACCCCAGCATATCACCAAACAGTCCCTTTTGGCCCAGTGTTTGTGGTCCATGATCTGTTTGCATATGTCCAATAAAAGCGTCGAAATACAGAAATTTGGTCGGACAAAACATACAGCCTAATGCAAAGTATTGCTGATCCTCTGTGGCTGTGATGATCCCGCATTCCTTTGTGCATAGGCGAAAGATATCCTCATCGCTTGTTGGTTGATATGGTAAAACACTCATCTTTAGCTCCCACAATAATTAAAAAATGAAATATATACAATTATATACTCCTATTTTCACAAATGTATCTCGTTTTAATTATTTTCCGATAATTTTTCTGCTATTCTCGTATCAACCACCATTCGTATAATCTTCTTTTCTTTACTTTGTTTGACAACTCATAAACATGGTTGCCAAAGCTTAAAAATTTTACAGTGTTTTTTTTTTTTTATAAATTTGCAATTAAATAGAAAAATGTTAGTTTTATGGTAAAGCTATAAAATAAATCTTTGTATATATATATATAAAGTATGTGTCGAAATAACATATTAGGTCAGAACATTATTGTTATTAAAAGGATTAAAAATTTCCCCCGAAATAAATATCCCATTTCCAATCAGTAGCGGATGAGTCAAAAATATCGTTGTTTTAATCCTTGATTTAATCGTGTTTTATTAAAAAATATAACAATTTGTAAAGACTATAATAATATCCAATACCTCTGCAAACTATTTGAAAATAGTTTTACCGGAATACCGGCATTAAAAGGAAGATTAAACTCTATTCTCATAATATTCAATATTATGACAATTAAATTGATTCTTAGAGAATACAAAATTTGTCCGTTCCTTTAAATTAATAGAACATTCATAAAACCATGAGGGGTATGTTTATAATCACTTAATAATTTGAACTTTAAACTGTTTATTAACTCCTGTTAATAATCTTATGGGTTTTTATTTATTTTCTTGCATTTTATCTCCGATTCTAAATTTAAATTTCTTTGTTCTTTACGATTAATGGAATTTAAAGCAAAAAATCGCCATCAATTTCACCAGCAAAACCATGTACATACTTACTATGTGTATGTGTTTTCAAAATTATACAGCAATTTGCCCCCAGAAATCATTTACTTAATGCAATGCAGTACACAGTTTCATAAAAAATGTTATTTGTTTTCATCGAACATACATACATATGTAGTTGTTGTATTATTTACCAACTCATGTGCTAAGTAGTAGTAAATTATTTATGGTAACGTTTATGCACAACTTCGTACAATGTCATTCATTAGTATTATAGCTTTACGTATGATTACACGTAAAAACTCTCTGGTCAGAATTAAAACGTTTCATAAACAAGGTAAAAATATCTAATATTATTTGTATTTTAATATATTAACAAGTATACTAATAATAAATAGAGTTACTGTTTACAATTTCACAACTCATTTCACTAACCTAAAGTACTTAATAAAATGGCATTGTAGGAAGATTTGGTGAAAAAATGTCGTGCAACATGAGCAGTAAAAGTGTACATTCCGCAGCAATAACAGAAGTACATATGGTACCCATGAGTGTCATACATAGACCAATTCCTCCGGTGTTGGACGAAGAAAAGGTTCAATCTCTTATGAATACTATAAAGGTATGCTGAAATATAATTTAAATCTTTATTATATGATTTATATAATTTCTTATGTTTTTTGTAAGTAGAATGAAGTCACAGAAGACGATGTCCCACCAATAGATGTGCTCTGGATTAAGGGTTCTGAAGGTGGTGATTATTTTTACAGCTTTGGGGGTTGTCATCGGTACGAAGCATACAAGCGGTTGAAACGTGATACTATAAAGGCTAAATTAGTTCAATCGACACTGCAAGACTTATATCACTATATGGGTTCCAGCACTCCCAAAGATCTTAAATGAATTTGTAACGTACCGCCATTTATTAAACTGATATTTTTTGTTGTAGTAATGCAGTACTAAATTTGTAAATAGTAATAATCATTTTAAAGTGTATAAATGCCTTCGGATTTTATTTGTATGTTTACATTACTACAAACAGTGGATTTTTCAACTGAGTCACTTGTTAATATTTTAGTTTAGGGTGTTCAACCCCTATTGTACAAAAATTAATACTAATTACCAAATAAACGGTGCTTTTTCACGTAATATTCGCAAACCATATTTCTCCCATTCACTAGAGTATATCCATAGCTCAGGCGCACTCTCCAAACATGACATTATAGCCGCACCCTTCCAAGCTATCATACCAGCGTCCATTTCTTTGGTGAACGCATTTACTTCAAATGCAGAGTATGATGTTGACGTGGCCGCTAATTGAAGCATAACACGTTGTTCCAGCCATTTTGAGAAACCTGGAAATTTCGTGCTGCCTCCCACAAGCAATATACAGCTATACATTTTGCGCTTAATCTCTTCTGTTGAACAACGTTCAATACTCCGAACTATAGCTTGGTCAATTGGCATAATCTGCCCGTTTACGACATACAAAAGTTCATCTTTATCACTAGTTTTACTATTGGCGTCACGTTCAACCACATCGTCTACCACTAAATCATCTTCAGTCACTTCGCCTGTTACTGGTATCGCCCCTTCAAGTAATTGATCTCGTACACCATTTCGACGCCCTGTTTCCCTTATGTATTCGGCATCAAAGCAATCTTCCGGATCCGGTTGTTGACTACTACGCAGTTGAACTTTAGCTTGCTTCGTTTTGCCAGTAATATTAAGTAGTTCTGTATGAAAAAGGCATAGTGGCGCTACAACACATTCGTCACCTATTTGAAGAGTGTATCGCAATCGTTTATTTTCTTTCTTTACCTACAAATTTAACAGAATTAATATTAAGAAGAATTATTACATAAATTTTCCATTACCTCAAAACAACGTTCTTGCGCTCCGCAAACATCTAAGGTAAGATGACAAAACCGTTCTTTCAAATGCATTATTAATGCTGCATCTGCATAACCTTTTCTTACATCACATTCTCTGTAAGGAAAGCTGCACTTGCGTAGAAGGTTTAAAAACACTTGTGTCACATCGCCACCACCATAAGAAAGTCGTACACGAGTTTCTGGGTGACTAATACCATCCTCCACACAAGATATTGAACATTTTTGATCCCCAATATCAACAACACAGGCATAACTTAGTCCAGCTCCAAAAGTAGACGCAACATGATCTTGTAATAAAAAACATGAACGAAATCTCAAACGTTGTAATAATAATGTTGTCAATTCTCGTAGATGACTACGATGGTAGACGTCCGATACAACCAAAACAGCACTATAATGTGGTAATGCATCTGCCATAATATTTAAATGATTTTTTAATGCATACAACCATATTATTTCCATGCTAGATATGATTGCTGCCATAGAACCACCCACACCTTTATGCAAATTTAGTTCACCGCGTCTTATCGGAAAATGGACGTTATAAGCAATTGCTTCTTTTTCGTTGAGCGCTAAAATATCTTTGTCAAATAGCCTTTCACGTCCAACTACATTTTCACTTTTTTCGTTGCAGTTGTTGTCGTCTATTATTGGAAGGTCCTCGGGAACACTTCGCCTGTTGAAAGTAGCGATTTGTTGCGGTGGCGTAGCAACTCGCAGTCGTTTGGCACTGCGTTCGTAAGTTTCTTGAAGTGGTGCATATGATTGTATAGAATGGGAAACTTGTAGCCTTTGTTCCTCAAATTCTGTGAGAGTTTCGGCAGAACCTTGCACATGTGGCAGTAACTCATCTTTATGTTCTTGAGCAGATGTAGATTCACGCTTTCGGTACGCTACTGCATGTAAAAGTGTAATAGGATTAAGATCAGAGGCTCTTCCTATTCTAACATAGAGCGATCCTGGGTGTATTATAATAATCCGTTGTGCTTGCATTTATTCTTTTTTGTTTATATATATTAGCCGGACAATTTGCAACGTTTTGTTTATCTAGAATAGTCTTGATAACAGCAATAACATATGATTGCGTACATTTAAACGAGCAAATGGTTATCGATTCATTAATTTGTATAAGGTGGAATGAAATATTTTATGTTAACAATAAAACTTATTATATATTAAAAACTTGTTCCTTTTTTATATATTATAAAAATTCTTTATACGTTTTATTTTTACTGGTGTTTTTTGTGGCATTAATAATATCTCGTTGAAATTCGATATGCTGCAAACGGAATACATGTTTATCGGTTAGTCGAAAAATCGAATAAGTGGAAACCAGTTTATCGTCTTCCTTATAACCAATAGGAATTCATCTTTTGGTGTTTGTTTACTTATTTGTTTAGAAAAATGATTTGTCGTTTATGTTTATTGGGAATAACTAACGGTATAGAACTATGGTCTGATAATGGTGAAAGTGATGCCGCAAAAGTGATAAAAAGATATTTTTGCATTGAGGTAAATCATATTTTCGTTTATTTGTATTTTAAACTCATATGGGCATATGTCATATGTTTATGTTAGTAATTAATTGATAACAATTAATTTAAGATTCAGTACCACGAAACAATTTCTAATGAAATTTGCTGCGAGTGTTGGAAGCATATTGACGATTTCCATAAGTTTTGGGTAAATATTGATGAAAAACAGAAGACTTTGCAAACCCATTTGGAATGCATAGAAACGAAACATCCCATAGAAGATATTGAGACAGAAGAATTTCCCTCGGTCCATATTAAATCATCTATTGACTGTAAGGAAATTGGGTTGAGAGAACCACAAATAGATTTGGCTGTTCTACAATCAGACTTTTGCGATAATGAAGTTGAATTTGATGCTGCTGATTTGGATAACGATTGCGAAGATGAAGCCGGATTCGATGATGGAGACAAACATAACTACGTATTATCCGATCAAGGATCATTACTTACAGTAAAAACGAAACCGACTTATAATTGTGAGTTATTATTTTTGTATTTCTAATTATTTAAATTAAAATTCTCTATATTAAGGTGTTAAGACGAAAAAGAAGATAAACGATCTTGATAACAGACCCAAGCGCGAGAACAAGAAAAAGTCGTTAAAATCAAAAAGCGATGATAATTTGACAAGAGATCCTACAAATGACGAAGAAGCCACAAGTCGACGTATGGCCAAATTGGCTTTGATTGCTGAGATGGATGAGTATATAGCACAAAATTCGGAATTGAGTTGTTGTTTGTGCAAGCAACAACTTACAGACTTCCTTCAGTTAAGAAAACATTTCCGTGACCAACATAAATGCGAAGGATATATGACTTGTTGCAATAGTCGTTTCTTAAAACGATCTCTTTGGGTAGACCATCTAAAAATGCATAGGGATCCAGACTTTTTGAAGTAAGTATTCACTTTTTTTTTAAAAAGTGACTGATATTTTTAATTTACTAATATGTATGCTGTTATAGGTGCCATATATGCAATAAGAAGTTGGCAAGCCGGAATACTTATCAAAATCATATGGATTCAAAACATCCTGATACTGAAGACTTACAATTCTTTTGCAAATTGTGCCCTAGAAAATTCGTTAAACAATATCTTTTGGATTATCACATGCGTTCTAAACATACGACTACACGCGATTTCATATGTAAAATATGCAACAAAGGGTAATGTCTACCAAAAATTTTAGTGTTAATATAAATTTTTTTAAATATTTTGTGTTATAATATAAAGATTCGTCAGTGCTGGTGTTTTGAAGAAACATGAAAGGAACATTCACCTGAATGAATATGAATCTGTTTGCGAGATTTGTGGAAAATGCTTTAAAGCTGCTCACAATCTTTTGCGTCATGTAGATTCTATTCATAGCGCAGAACCACGTACTAGAGCTCAATGCCATATATGTCAAAAGTGGCTGAAAAATGCGTATACACTAAAAAAACATATCATAGCTCACAGCGAAGAACCGTTAGGTAGGGAATACCCGTGTTCCAAATGCAATGCCATTAAATACTCCAGACATTCACTGGCGGCACATATACGTTACCATCATTCGGACCGAAGTTTTAAATGTCCAGTATGCAGCAAAGAGTTCAAACTGCCGATCGCATTGAGAGTAATTGCAATCTAACTAAATGTTCAAGCTTCCGTTATATTAATTCGATTAATTTTAGGAGCATGAGGCCAGGCATGCTGGAATACACCTCTACACATGTTCAATTTGTGCAAAGAAGTTTAGGTCGATCCGTAATATGCGCAAACATATGGCTAATCATTCGGATGAATCAGTACATGAAAAATGTAATGAGAACTTACAGCAAAAATCGGAAGAAAAGTTGCCACAGCACTCTATTCAAGCGAATGATATGCCTTCTGGGTATCTGACTTTATTACCATTTAGTGAACCACAGTCTTAAAGATACAGTATTATAAATTTGTGACTAAGAATTTAAACTAGAAATAAGAATATTGTTACTCATTAAACTGCACCTAATATTCATTATTTAGCGTTTGTTGCGTTACCGTTATTGGACTCCTCCGTTTTGAATTAGTTACCAATTGATTGAAATAGTATATACAAATACTTAATAGATTTGTTTTGATAGTTTGGCAACGTTAACAAGAAGCGAATTAGGTATTCAATATAAAATACTACCGTGAATTAAATTGGGTTTTGAAAGAAGAGGAAGAATATAAATAATAAGAAGACGGACTGAAACTGAACTTAGCAGTATTTTGATTCGACAAAAATGGTTTGTCGTCTCTGTTTGGAAGATTCACATGATAGTTTAGATATATTCTCTGACAATGCAGAAACTGAAGTTGCAAAAATTATTACTAAATACTTTCATTTCGAGGTAAGGCTTAAATATGAATATGCTTCGGCACCATTAAAACATCCAATCAATAACAGGTACAACCAAGTGATATTATTTCCAATAAGATTTGTGCAGAGTGTTGGAAATGTACATCGGTTTTCCACAGATTTTGGTTAAAAATAGATGAAAAACAGAAAACATTGCAAACATATATAGTGTGCACGCAAATAAAACAAGATGTGGATGATTTTCAACTGGAACTCACCAGTGCCGATGTAAAATCTCCTATTGACACAAAAAATAATGAATTACGAGAACCAGAGATAGACTTGGTTGTACATCCGATGATATCTACAGATGGATTGGAATTTAATGCTGTTGAAATGAAGGATGATGTTCTATCAAGCGATCGAGACTCATTGCCTTCTCCTACACCATCATATACAGATGAAGGTAACTATGATTATAAAAAAATTCTTTCACGACCATTAAATTTAGCCGTTAGTTTCAGAAGAAAATGTAATGGAATTAAGGTCTACTAAAAAGCGGAAATACACGAAAAGAGGCACCAAACAGAAAAAACTAGAAAAAGAAAGTATTGATAAAACTCGTTGTTCAAAGAAAAGAAAGGGAAAAATAAAATCTGATGTTAATGTTGAAAAGGATAATTTAAAAATAGAAGGAAAGAAAGTCGTTAAAAAACATAATACAAAAACTTTGATACGGGAATTAGACGAATTCATAGCAGAAAACACACAATTATCTTGTTGCTTATGCGCTGTATCACTTAAAGATTTCACAGATTTAAAGAAACATTTTCGACAAGAACATCAGTGTGTAGGCTATATACCTTGTTGTAATAATCGGTATAGAAAACGGACTTTATATGTGGACCATCTGAAACTTCATAAAGACCCAGATTTTTTCAAGTAAGTTTTGCATACTTATTTCAAATAAAATTTTAACGACTTTATGTATTATTGATCAAAACCTTTATATAGATGTACACTCTGTAATAAACAATTAGCAAGCAGAAATAACTACCAAAATCATATGGACACTATACATCCAGACGCAGAAAGTTTACTGTATCCCTGTAAATTATGCCCCAGAAAGTTTGCTAAGCAGTACATTTTAGACTATCACATAAAGTCTAGCCATACTACAGAGCGAAATTATATCTGCAAAACCTGCAATAAGGGGTGATAAATTTTTTTCGGATTTTACAATCAATTCTTGATATTATTCTTTTTTTTTAAGATTCATAAATTCCGCAGTTTTAAAGCAGCATGAAAAAGCAGTACATTTAAATGAATACGACTCTGTTTGTGAAGTTTGCGGCAAGTGTCTTAAAACCGCCCAAAATCTTTTGTCTCACATGGAGGCCATTCATAATACAGAACCTCGTCCGGAAGAACAATGTAAAATCTGTCTTAAGTGGTTGAAAAATGCACGTTGTGTAAAAAAACACATGATCATACATCGAGACCAAGCGTCCGGACAAGAGTTCAAATGTCCTCAGTGTGGTATGGAAAAAAATACACGTCATGCGCTTTCCGCTCATATCCGATATCATCACTCGGATAAAGTGTTTACATGCACAATGTGCAATAAAGAATTTAAAAATCCCCGCGCATTGAGGGTAATGTATATGTATATTCAAATCAAAAACAAAAAAAATTATATTTATATGTTAAATATCGCTTTCTCCATTTATAGGAACATGAAACTACACATACTGGAACCCATTTGTATACCTGTTCCTTTTGTCCAAAGACATTTAGGTCTCATGGCAATATGCACAAACATAAGGTCAATAATCATTCAAATGAGTGGGTTCGTAAACGGTCGCAACCAAGCGAGATTACCAAAAGCTTGTTAAATATTTTACCACCTGATGGAGAACAAATTTGAAGAGTCAATAAATTATTAAGATTTCTATGAATTATTTTAACAACTTTTTAATTAATTATTAGTGCACATGCTTTGAATAAATTCTAGTTTTTATTTATAAGTATAATTGAATTTTATAGACGGGATGGAGTGAACAATAACATGACCAGAATAGGTGAATTTACACTATTACTACATATTGAAGGGATTTTAAAGAAGAAGAAGTCTTACGCTCTGAACACAGAAAGCGACACGACATGGCAGCACGACCCTGAACTGTAAATGGCGTGGTGAAGCCTACTACGTGAATATTTCTAAAAAGGTAGCGACATAACAATGGTCGGCTTTTACACAAAACTACACAGTTGTCCATTTTGTATGTACACAATCCGTTGTTGCCATGTTGAAATTTTAATATTTTGTTGAAAGTAAAATTTTTTATGCAAAAAGAAGTAATGCCTTTCACTTCAATGAAATTTTAATATTTTGTTCAAAGTAAAATTTTTTATGCAAAAAAGAAGTAAATAGGTAAATATTTTTATTTTAAATTATCAATTGTTATTACAATCTGTTATATACAGAGCTTTGAATAATTTACATTTTACATACGAGTGTCACCACTCCTCTCTACTGTCGGCAAATTTAAAAATATTTTCAAGTTAGAGATATCGACAACCGAGAGCCTGCAGTCGTGTAGTCATATAGCTGTCCATAACAACGCGTGTATTTTAATATTTGAGAGATGTCGCTTGCAAACTGTCGTGCTCTATGTGTTCAGCACATTACAATCTAAATTCAATTTCTGATAACGAAGTGTAAATAAAACATATGCAAACTGAAAAATTCTTATCGGATAGTAAAATGATTTGCCGACTGTGTTTAATTGAGTCAAATGAAATATTAAAAATTTATAACGAAACCGGAGAAATGATAGATAATGACATATTGAAAGTAGTGGCTAAACATTTCCAAATTGAGGTATGATTTTTTTGATATATTGTTAAGGTTTTAACTCAGTACTGCTCCACTTAATTTTAGATTCGATACGATGATGCAGTATCTAATATAATATGTTTCGTATGTTGGGATTATCTATCGAAGTTCCATAAATATTGGTTGAGTATTGAAGAAAAGCAGATAACATTGAATAACCAATTGCATTTTACGGAAATAAAACGTGATACCGAAGATGTAGAGACAGAAGGTATCGCTTATGAAGAAAATAATTCAACTAGTGAAAAAATAGAGACTGGTTTGTGTGAACCTGAAATAGTTATGTTTATTGAAAATACAGACACATTTGGAGTTGAAACCGAATTTGTTGCTGCAAAAACTGAAGAAGAAATTGAGGCGACTGTTGATTGTGATGTTTTTGGCCCAAAATCAGATTCCCTTGGTACATAAACCATGTTGATATTCAAAATAAGTTTCCTTTATTCATTCAATTGTAGTAATCTGATAATGCATGCTTTCCTATTTTAGATATTCTTTCAAGAGAAAATGAAATTGAAATTGAGGATATTGCATCCAATAGTCAACAGAAGCGCAAATATACCAAAAGGAACAAAACGATTTCAAAAGCGAGTTCAAGTGCCACCAAAGAAATAAAAGTCGAAAGTTCCCAAAACAAAGCTATCCGGGAAGCTGATAAGTTTATAGCAGAAAACACACAGTTGAACTGTTGTATTTGTACGGAACAGCTGAAAGATTTTAAGGAACTTAAAACTCATTTTCGACAAAAACACCAATGCGCCGGATATATGATTTGTTGTAATCTCCGTTTTAATAAACGTTCTTTATATGCGGATCATATTCAGCTGCATAAGAATCCAGACTTCTTCAAGTATTTTTTGCTCTTAAAAATAAAAGTTTGATTTATTTGGTTTTGTTTTTTAATATATTCGCAGATGCTGCATTTGCAATAAACAACTAATAAGCCGCAAAAATTACGCACATCATATGCACTCATTACACCCGGCTGAAGAAAATCTGCAATTTGCTTGTAAACTTTGTCCAAAAAAGTTTTCTAAGAAATACATACTAGATACCCACATAAAAACGCGACACATGCCCAAGGACCATATTTGTAATATCTGTGATAAGGCGTACGTAACTACTTTTATTAAGAATGTTGTTACTGTAATTCAATCAATTTCATTATTTACAAAATTTCAGATTTTCACGTATCTGGATTTTGGAACAACACGAAAAAGCTGTTCATCGCAACGAATTTGAATCAGTTTGTGAGATATGTGGAAAGCGTTTGAGGAATGCCGCAAACTTACAATATCATATGGATAACATACACAATACCGAACCACGTCCGGAAGTTGAATGTACGCTTTGTCATAAATGGCTAAAAAGTAATCGCAGTTTGCGAAAGCATATGATTTCACATCGTGCTAAAGCATCTGGTGCAGTTATCAAAAATCGAGACATTCGGTTGCATCACATACCCGGCGAACCAACTGCAGCGTCAAAGTAAAAAAGCGGGTAACTTTTGATCAATTGAAAGTTTTCATGTTTTTCTTTTAGCTTATGGTTTTTCAATAAATAAGAAGTAATTTCAACCTATTGAAAAATTGCCTTTAATTGAATTTGTTGAAGAAAATTGTTTGTATTGTTTTTTGGTATACTGATTTTTTGTAAAAATTAGTAATTATAGGACATATTCACTCATAATCGTACTGTATATAAGAGAAAATCGATTCGGTTTGTTAAGAGAAAATAAATATTTTGCAAGATCGTACAAAAATATTGAGTGGTCGAAAAAGTATTTTCGTATTTCTAATCAAACTTCAACTTATGTACAAATAGGTACTATTTTGGTCGACCACTTGCCATTTTTCCGCTAGAGATATTATTCCATGAGTGTAAATCGAAATTTTGAAATTTTCTGAACGGAAGTGAGTGAACAATTGTGCTACACGAATTGATACAGCATCGTCTCCGTAAACTTCGCAAATCACCAAGCGTGGCATTATTCCCTTTTTTATACAAAACAAATAGCGAATTTCTTCATTATTTTCACTCATTTGTGAACATCTGTAACTTTTTTTCAGCTTCGTCGAATTTTGTTTTTTTTTCTGTAAAATTGAGCTTAAAATCTCACCTTTCACTTTATGGTGACACAATGTGACTGGTAGCTCTGGAGATATACGAATGCAACGACGTCGACTACCAATATATCAAAAACAATAATACACGACATTTTTCGAAAAAAAGAGCGAGTACACTTGAGAGATTTTGTCACATTTGAGACTAGAATTATAATGGTTTTATATTCAATTTGTTAATTGGTTATTTATTATTACAAAGCTCATCATTAGGAAAGAAATCGTTAATATATTATACACTAATTGTGTTTATATGTATATTTGAAGAATCATTAAACTTAATTTTAACAAAGTGCACAACAAAAGTTTATAAATCAGCTTAGCCAATTCAAATAAGTTCAGTTATGTCTCGGTGTTACGCGTTTGGTTTAAAAGACTTTGGGTGAATTCATTGGGTTGCGCATATTTGCGAACCCATTCATCTGAGTGACTATGCAATTTATGTTTATGCATATTGGCGTGGGATCTGAACGTCTTAGGGCAGAAGGGGCAAGTATACAAATCGACACCAGTATGGGTGGCTTCATGTTCCTGCAAAATAGCATTCGATTAAAATGAATTAATTATTAACTATTTAATTTTACAACCTTCAGTGCGATTGGAGTTTTAAATTCTTTGGTACACATTGTGCAGGAGAAACTTCGGTTGGAGTGATGATACCGGATATGTGATGCAAGCGAATGTCTCGATTTTTTCTCAACATCACATTGAGGACATTTAAAAACTGTACCTGATGCTTCATCACGATGTGAAATCATATGCTTCCGCAAACTACGGTCACTTTTTAGCCATTTATGACAAAGCGTACATTCAACTTCCGGACGTGGTTCGGTATTGTGTATGTTATCCATATGATATTGTAAGTTTGCAGCATTCCTCAAACGCTTTCCACATATTTCACAAACTGATTCAAATTCATTGCGATGAACAGCTTTTTCGTGTTGCTTCAAAATCCAGATACTTGCAAATCTGAAATTGTATAAATAATGAAATATTATAACATTCTTAATAAAACTCGTTACATACGCCTTGTCGCAGAGATTACAAATATGGTCCTTGGGCATGTGACGCATTTTTATGTGACTATCTAGTATATATTGCTTAGAAAATTTTTTCGGACAAAGTTTACAAGCAAATTGCAGATTTTCTTCAGCCGGGTGCAACGAGTGCATATGATTTGCGTAATTTTTGCGGCTTATTAGTTGTTTATTACAAATGCAGCACCTGCGAAAGTATTTAAAAACGAAACCGAATAAATCAAACTTATATATTGAATTTGAGAGCAAAAAATACTTGAAGAAGTCTGGATTCTTATGCAACTGAATATGGTCCACATATAAAGTACGTTTATTAAAGCGTAGATTACAACAAATCACATATCCGGTGCATTGGTGTTTTTGTCGAAAATGAGTTTTAAGTTCCTTAAAATCGTTTAATTGTTCCGTACAAATACAACAGTTCAACTGTGTGTTTTCTGCTAAAAACTTATCAGCTTCCTGTATAGTTTTCAATTTTTCTTCATAAGTTTGGGAACTTTCGATCTTTTTTTCTTTGGTGGGACTTGAACTCGCTTTTGAATTGTTATTTGTTAACCTAGGTCGACCCCTTTTTCTCTTTCCTTTTTCTGAAATTGATTTCTCTAGCTTTTTATTCCTTTTAGTGTATTTGCGTTTTTGTGACTATTTGGTGCAATATCCTCAGTTTCAATTTCATTTTCTCTTGAAAGGATGTCTAAAATAGGAAAGCATGCAGATGGTACATTTAAAGGAATAAAGGAAATGAATCATATTTTATGTTCTCACCAAGGGAATTTGTTGTGGTGGCAAAAACATCACAATCAACAGTCGCCTCATCTTCTTCTTCAGTTTTTGCAGCAACAAATTCGGTTTCAACTCCAAATGTGTCTGTATTTTGAATTAACATATCTATTTCAGGTTCACACAAACCAGTCTCTATTTTTTCATTAGCTGAATTATTTTCTGCTCCAGCGAAACCCTCTGTCTGCACATCTTCGATATCACGTTTTATTTCCGTAAAATGCAATTGGTTATTCAATGTTATCTGCTTTTCTTCGATACTCAACCAATATTTATGGAACTTCGATAGATAATCCCAACATACCAAACATATTATATTAGATACTGCATCATCGTATCGAATCTAAAATAGAGTGGAGCAGGACTGAGTTAAAATTTCAACAGTATATCAATAAAAATCATACCTCAATTTGGAAATGTTTTGCCACTACTTTCAATATGTCATTATCTATCATTTCTCCGGTTTCGTTATAAATTTTTAAAATTTCATTTGACTCAATTAAACACAGTCGGCAAATCATTTTACTATTCGAATCTATTAGAATTTTTCAGTTTACATATGTTTTATTTACACTTTGTTGTCACAAATTGAATTTGCATTGTAATTCTTCTTCTTCTTTCAAACCCATTCAATATGTAGTAATAACGTAAATTCACAAATTAAAATTCGATTGTCCTTTATATAGATAAAAACTAGAATTTATTCAGAGCGGGTGCACCAAGAATTAAATAAAAAGTTCGTAAAATAATTCATAGAAATCTTGATGGAATACTAGAAATCTATATGGAATACTAATTAGTATACAATGTATTAAAAGCAATAAGCTGTCACTTCAGCAGTTAGACAGATCAGTTTTCATTTCTATGAAAATTACGAAGAGGCAACAGATCCCATTTACATATGTAAGTATATACCGACGGCAGTTTCATTTCGGTAATATTAAATTTAGTAGAGCGAGTATTAAGACGGTTGTGTAAAATTATAAAAATAAAGTATATTTTCTAAATAATTTAATACACTTTTCCAAAAAATTCATATTTAGGTTAATATTGTTAATTTGCAGAACAATTATGCAAAATGGGTTGGGAATGAGTGAAGTCTTAAATTTAATAAATTTATACAAGCATAAATCAAAATATCATTCCTCATTTGAAATTTATTATTTTAATTGGTATATAAAATTTATGCCACAATTATTATATAGTAGTCCAAAAACATGAATTCTTATTTTTCCCAGAAATCCCAACGGAGACTAGGTACCCGCTACAACAACAAAAACATGACTAGTATCGCGCGGGTACTAATTACACGCAGGACCTATGTATGGTGGGTATGTCTATGTTAAAAGATTTCTAACTTTCTTATAATACCGCTGCCGTTGCCAAGACAGTTAGGTGTACATAGCCGAAACGAAACCGGGGTTTTATCCCGCCAAGTACTGTCACCTCAGCAGCGTTCTTTCAAGTACATTCAGGTATGATTTCTGCTACCACAACAACTACGATCCTGATCGAACAATTCACCGAGCTACTCACTTTCTTTTTTCATAAATAACAAAAAACTTGAATAAATTTCAAGTTAATAATATATAACTGTTAATCAAAAAAAGTGTTGCTTTGAAAATCAACGGAAAGTAACAGCAGTAAAAAGATAATACCAAGTTCTACCCACCTACGTAAGAAGTATGAAATTTTAATTGTTTTAATAAGCAGACATTTCACAAAAAAATCTTTTACATTCATAAAATAATGTGTAACATTTTATTATTAATGCATTAAATTTCCAAAAACAAAAAAAAAAAAACATATTGACATATAATGTAATTGGTTGACGGTATTTATTGCACTTTTGTTGTTTGTTTAGCTGACATTAAAAATAACAAGCTGTCTGAATATTTCTTATCTAACTGATCTGATAAGCAACTCTGCATATTATATCAATTGCATACTTTTTTATTATATAAAAAATCAACAAACTTTTAAGTCTGTTAGTAAAATTTATAAAAATTTGCTTATACTTTCAATTAATAATATTACTACTTAAGATAATAAACTATTTTAAATATGTATGTATTGTTTAATTCTTATATAACTAAATGTGTTTATGGGCATAATATATGTATATAATAAATATTTTGGAAGTACTACGATATACGATCTTTTTTAATTACTTGTGGAGAATTATTAATGCGTAAATATACCGGATATAAAAAAAAAAAATTGCGAGCATTTAAATCATGACGCAATTTTTTTAAATTTTAAATTCTCTTTTATTAATGCTAGACCTCCATGCCAACGTCAGAATGTTTCCCATCTTTATTCAGTTTTATTTCAGATACGAGATTTGTTTTTTCAGTACGAGTATGCCACACTAGCACATCTCGGCAATTATTCGCCAAAGGTTGTAGTTGTTCTCTTGTTGTTATGTGTCTTAATATTTCACTTTCTTGGTAGCCTCGCTCCACTTCGTAAGCAAATTGCGCTTGTGGATATTTAAATAACAAATCAGTACTAATTGCGAACGCAGCCATATCTATAGGAAATGGTCTCTCCGGTCGCCACGCTGCATTAAAACCAATTACTTGCGTATTTTCAGCATTAAGTATAGGTTTTTCCACCATAAGTCCACCTACTAAACCCACTGGCCATATGCCAACACGACCGGGTTCGATTTTAGTCATTTCCACAAACAGCTCCACACTGTAAGAGTTGTCATCGTCCATAAAAAATATCACACTATGTTCCGCTGGATCTACATTTGTACGTATCCAACTGAGGGCTAAATTTCGTTGTTCCACTCCACGTGGCTTCAGCCAGTTCGGATCTTTATTTTTCAATTTATAATTAACTGGTGTTTTAATGTTGAGTTGGGTTGAACGTTCCGTTAAACCCGCTCGCGTCAACAGGTTGCGCACTACTTTCGTCGTTGTATTGGAATCTTCAATTAAAATCCAATGTAAATTAGGCATAAGCATGAATATATGTGACAATCTGCACAGATAAAACAAGAAAGATATGATATTGTAGGCCAATATTTGTGATTAATTAGTAAAGTACATATTTACCTTGTTAGTTCGGCTTTTTGCGATGGCCGACTGTATGTTGGTGTTATGGCATAAATTTTTGGTAAAGCGTTCTCCGTTTGTTTAGCATAAATAGCCTGCAAAAATTCGGGACCCTGGCAAGTACGCTTCCCATTCCGATGCACTAAAAGCAATATCACTAGGAACACAATAATAAGTATGAGCACCTGTCGTGGACGGATTCGCATTTCAGACATGACGAAACAATTTGAAACAATGTACAACTATATTTTTATTGCTGCAAAAGAATATATGTATTTTCGATATATGATATGTGGAAAACACCGAGCATAAAAATAAGCAATTTATGATAATTTTTTTGTCTATTAAATCTCACAATGCACTACATTCTAATTGGGAACACTTTGTTTATTTTAAGAAACCAAGCAAACATAGGACTGGGCTGTCATGCGTATGACATTCACAATTGTATATTTGTTTATTCCTATTTCTATTTATTGTGAATTAATTAATATTCTATTATAAAGCTATTCCTTATTGCTAATAATTTGCTATTTTGATGAACTTGTAATTATTTACAATGCAATTCTGGATCAGTCCTCATAGCCGGACATTTCCCATAACTGGATAGATTTCATACACACAACGTCTTCATTATTACTTTCATACAAAAGCAATTCCTACAACCGGACATGAGTAGGTTCCAATAACCGGCCAACAACACAATTCTTCTGTCATTTGGTCAATTATTGGAGCTGCTAATACAAATTTGTACATTATTTTGTAGTAAATTTCCGAATGCACACGTATTGTAAATTTGCCTATGTGAATTAAAGCATAAATGTATGGTACCATTGTGTAATCGCAAATGCATTACTGCGAATTGTCAAAAAAAGGAAACACTTCTCAAATCCAGTTACTTTTTAAATTGTGAACACTAGTGTTTGATTTGTTATTATCGGTTGTTAAGAAATGAGATAAGGTTGGAATTATAGGCTTTTGTTAAATGCTTGTACAGTAGCATTTCTCTAACTCGAATGCTCATAATCCACAAAAAACGCAGTTGTTATGCAATTTGACTTCTATTGCCAGTTTAAGTTTTCGAGTTATGGAGAATTTCGCGTTATAGAAGTTCGATTTACGAAAGTTCAAAAGGCACTTACATCAGATTGCATGTTAAGTTCTTTGATAGCTTAAGGAAGAATTCTGGTTCAGAAGCCCGAATTTTAGGTATTTTTTTTGACGCGATAAAAAAAAAACAAAAATTATTTTGACTATCCATTTTTTTACATGCTTTTTTATTGATATTCTAAGAATACAAAACATAAATAATATAAGAAAAAAGATTTAATTTAAAAAAACTGCAGGTCGGCGAAGTAGAGACTGATGAAACAATGGCTTGTCCTGGTGTGCAAAATACAAATCCTTTCCGAGACCTAAAATGAAAATTTATGCGAAATCCGTGAAGAGTAAAAGTGTAGTTATCGCACTACGAAACGCTTTTGATTTTTTTTTACAAAATGGTGGAGGTTTGAAAAAAAGGTCTCGTATTTTCTGTTTTTTTGTGGTTCGGAATTAAAAAAAAAAGAAAAACGAGTTGTTACCGGCTGCGAAACGGCCTTGTCGGCGCGTCACAAAATGAGCTGTAACTCGGAAAATAATTTGAATTTCGAAAAATCCTCTTAGGGACATTTTCTTTAAGGGTTATACTATAAAAATATGCAAAATAAATCGATTTTTTCGAATTTCGAAACCAGAATACCCCCTTAATAACTCTGTTGGTTTGATCAAATAATGATAACCCTATTGATATTTTCAATATATGGAGAACCAAAAGTCAGAATGAATTACATATGTACCAGCAACTTTACTCTTATTATTCTTTATTTTTTTTGTGCCAATTTCCATTCTACTTGGCAAGAGGAAAAACATACATACCTTCACAATTTTTTGAAATGAAAATACACGATTCTGTTTTTAATTTTAGTCTTTCATTTATTCATTTATACCGTACCGCTTTTTTCAATTCGATTTAATGATCTAATCATTATGATGCATGCATGTATGTATGTATGTATGTAAATATTTTATGATTAGTATAAAAGATTACATACAACAACAATAATTTCTCAATTACAGATAAATGTTATATAAGAACATTTTGAATTTAATTTAATTTTTTGTTTGAATTTTTTGGCAGTTGCGGAAAATGCTTTGTGTTTGATTTAAGGTAATCAGCCATATACATACATACATATATAGTATGTATCTATACATAAATCGTATTTATACAACTCATGTTTTTAGCAAAAACATTTTTTTAAATTTCAATATTCAAAATACGCTTTTGTACAAATTCAACTTGGAAAAACGTACATATGCATATGTATACGTAAGTAAATATGACATTTTCTTAAATTCTTTTGCTTAATGTGGAACTAAAATTTTTCTCGGTAAATATTTATGTATGTATTTTTCATTATATTAATTTAAAGATTAATATGTTTTTTTTTATTTATTTATAGTTGGGCATATCTTTGCTTAATTATTTTATTTTTTTCTTTTTATTTTTTGTAAAAAGCTCTGTAAAAGGCGCTTGAGTATAGGGTAAGGTGCAAATTAGTGTTGAATAATTAAATGCAATTAAAAGAAAATTCAAAACATATTATTTTGTAATAAATGCATACGCTTTTATTTGTTTTTATGTTTCCACTTGCATTACATACTTATATTTATTTACTTCCATTGTATAATGTAATAGAAAAAAGCCTTAAAACTACTAAATACATTTACTTTTGTTGTAAACTCATTTTTATTAATACGCTTTTTGATTTAAACTGAGCCATTAATACTATACAAATACAATTATACGCTTTTATACTAAATTATTAATTAATTTACATGTTAAGTTTTTATGATTGTAAACAAATATTATTTTATCTTATTTAAATATATTTTATGTGCTGATGCAAGAATATACATACATATATTCAGAAAATGCTTAACTAAAATCATGAAGTTGAAGTATTTGTCAATAATGCTCTTTATTGTAATTTATTTAAGCTGGTTGTTTATTGAAGTTATATCCAAACCATGTTTTTTTTTTAATTTTTACACAAGATATTTTTTTATCAACTGTCATGCTAATTTAAATTTTTTTATTAGTCGTTTTTAATTTGTAACACGAAAAAATTTTGTATTTGTTAATGCTTGAGCACTTTTCTTAACTTGTTTAAGCTACGTTTACACTTTGATGTTTTAGCATTTTCATTTTCACATTTTCATATCTTTGGCGAAAATTTCTGAGCAATGAATCTTTGTTTAATGTTCCGTCCTTATATTAAATATATATAATTTCTCTCTTTTCTATACACATAAGCCACATTTGACATACAATTGTTATCTATACGTTGTTATAACTAATGACGCATACTTTTTTTTAATGACTAAATGAGTTATTTAATAAAATATGGAATCTGTGCCCTCGTTAAAAGTGTGTAAAAAATAATGTTAATATTTTAGAAAGCTATTTATTCAATTATTATAAATGTTGTTGATTAAAATAAAATAAAATCAGCAAAACATGATAATGGTTGTTATGAAGTGATAAATGGTGAACTTGCTTAATGAATTTCGTTTAATTATAAGTTCTCAGTTTTCATTTGATAAGATAATAATAAATTTTGTGGATGTAATTTATGCAAATATTTTTTGAATCGAAATGTGCTGTTTAAACCAAACGTTTTTTTAATTTAATACATAATTATTAATTTAAAATTAATAAAGTAATTTATTAATAAACTAAATAATAACTCGAAGTAGATTTTCATATGAATTGCAGATCATTTTGTTTTTGTAATTATTGTTTTTTTTCATGCTAAACGTTACCAATAGGAGAAATCATGAAGCAATTTAAAATAATTATTATTTTTAATTACCAAAAGAAATTGTATGAATTAATTATATTTATTTTACAATTTTTTCACAAAATAAATTTTTAATAAATTTAAGTAAAGGAAAAAGAAATAAAACATAATAATAATTATTTTTAATTTCTAAAAGAAATTGTATGCACTTTACTTTCTTTATTTTGCAACTTTTTGCTCAAAATAAATTTTTCATTTAATAATGCCGGAATTAATTTACAATTCTCAGATAGTATGCAGGCTTAAGCCCCGAGTTTACGCTTTCACACAGCTTTTAATAGTCTTACAGTATTTTTTTAAGTACATTATTTTAAGAACTGAATGCTTTCAGAAAGTAAAAAATTAAAATTTCTACACTGAATTTAATTAAAAATAAAATAATTGTTAATGTTTAACATATACTAAATCTTAGTTTAAATATGAGTGCCGTTCACACTTTGTTTTTGCATACATAAGCACTTAATAACAGCAAATTATTCTTAACTACTATTAATTATCAATATTTGTTATTAAATACATTCCAATTACAGAACATATATTAATGCTAAATGATTTTTTTATATTATTTTTAAGGCAGAAATGAATGGATTTAACTGTTACGCAGGTCAAGTAAAGCAGACACTTAAAATATTATGAATATACAAGTAGAGCTTTTGGGCTTATTTGTGTTTCATAAAATGTTTAGAAATTAGCTTAAAAATATTTTAAAAATAATAAAAAATACTATTTTTAAGGAAATAATGTTTTGTGGAATTTTTGTTGCTTTTTGCACTTGGAATCGATTTTTACTATTTTGCATGTAATTTACTGTATAATACGTATGCTTTTAAGCTTCTGTTGTTTAACATATAAATGTCTATTTGTTGTAATTATAATATTTAGCGGAAACATATATAAGCTGTATTTTTTTCTGTTTTTATAAAATGAAGCATATTTTTAATTTCATAATATTGTTTACAACTGTTCTGTAATTTTTGTTTGTCATATTTGTTCGTATCCATTCAAGTAATAGTTATTATTTTGTTCGCCACCAGTGTTACAGCGCCACTATGCATTGACATTTAACACGTACACTTGAACAAATTTTGTTGTTCAACATATTTGTCTAGTCGGTTTTTTGTTTTATAAATGTTAATGCTCGATTTCAACGTTTCCAGCTAATTTATCCGTTTTGAGTGATTTCATTTGGTCCTTAGAATACTTCCAGTTTCATTCACACAGCTGAGTTTTTGCCGAGTATTTCGCCGCTGCGCGAATGCACGAATTGTCCATCGAATTCGACGGTGGAGTTTTGCTTCATGCTACCAGTTGGTGTCTGCAAAGGCTGCTTTTCGTCTCTGTTAAATGAATAAAGTGCATAAGTGAATTTTGTAAGCAAAGTAAGTAAGTTTTATAATAAACTGTCTTTTAAATAATGAAATTGCCAGTAAATTGTTAGTGAAGCGTCAAAAAGTGAGTAACAAAATCCAAAACTAAATATTTCCAATAATCAATCAATAACATAAGTAGTTCAATTGCGGCTTTCTAATATGTTATTTA
Source organism: Bactrocera neohumeralis (assembly GCF_024586455.1). Classification (NCBI taxonomy): domain Eukaryota; kingdom Metazoa; phylum Arthropoda; class Insecta; order Diptera; family Tephritidae; genus Bactrocera; species Bactrocera neohumeralis. Next base: position 65,170,723 of record NC_065922.1, read on the forward strand.
TCGATTGTTAATAAGAATATCATAAAACTCTAAAAAAAACATATTTTTATAAGGAAACAGGAAACAGTATAAAAAATTTGTAGTGGCAACCGTTTAAAATTTTTTGTTTAAATGCGTATCAAACTATAAATATTAATAGCTCTTAATGTATTACAGTAAAAAGTAAAGAAATAAAAGCTTAAGAGAAAAAAACCGGCAACCTCATGCAACTGTAGACGTCCTTTAGCACAACGAAAAATACCTGTCTCCATCGTTTCAGCTGATAAGTGTAGGGGCTTGAACATCGCTCAAAATTGAACAAAATACAAGCTAACCGACCAAGAAAGTCTATGAACGACAAATGTGGAATGTGCATCTATTGAGTCGTTCAATTATTCTAAAGTTGTTTAGTTTACGATTTTACTAATACAAAAACAGGCAACATTGTAATTATAGAAATGACAGTTCTTAAATTGAGAAAAAAAGTTGCTAAATGGTCGATCGTTTAGAGATTTCAATTGGGCAGCTTATAACGCCGGTCTGTACCATACCTACAACTCTTACATAATTTATCATATACATATGTAAATTAGAGTGATTCAAAAAAAAAAAAATTTTACTACTACTACTACTTGAAAAAATATCTTGTTCCTTAGATTTTGTAGGAAATTGAATGCTCTAAAAAAAGTTTGGTTATTTTTGGGAAAATTTTTTATTTCTTATGAATTTTATAATTCAATGAAAAAAAATTATTATGAATGATGAAACTTATAGACTTTCTTAGAGGTGTCTAGGAACCTATTTTTCAGAGTACCAAACGAAAAAAAAATTTTTTTTTGATCTACCTTAATATGCATTGATGTTTGACGATGAATATCTCGTAAACGCTTAACTTAATCGAAAAATCGTATGAGACCATTTTTATAGAGCAATCAATTTCCTACAAAGCTATGTTTGTGGAGGCGGTTGATGTCAGTTTTGGCTGAACAGTGGAGAAGAAAGTGCGAGTATGTTACCACCTCACCTTCACAATAGAACTTTGAAAATTTACGTTCGATACGATTTTTAGGTCTATTGGACAATACGCTCTATTCTACTATAGGCCAGAAGGAAGTCTTGGAACGCAAGATGACAACCGAGATCCAACTCGTTTCTACTCGGTTGTGAGTGGGGTGCGGGTGCCCCCTCTTTCTGGCCCAACGGCTTTGCAGTTGCCAGCCATTCCGTTATTACCAGGCACCTAAACGAGTCTTAAGATGAAGTAGCTTGATCATATTTCTAGTGAGAACAGACATTCCTTGACTAACTTTGAACACACAGTTTGCAAGGTCAACGCTAGTAACATCCTTCTGCTAACGGAGTGAATACTCATCTCCCTGGGAGAGGCTATACCTCCATGAAAAAATAAATTTTAATAATTTCGACCCGTGTTGGAACGTACTTATGTATATGATGAAATGGCAAACCTTCCTGAAGAGAAATGTTATGAGAGCGGGAAAAATATGGCGTCATTTGCTGTCCCTATTGCTCTACTTTGGTAGCGTACCTATTGAAAACCCGTTATTTAATTTTAAAATTTAATTGAACAGCTACGGTTCTAGTTGTTGTATCGGCAGAGAATATTCCGCAAATATTCCGCAAATAAATTGAGAATAATGCGCAAATAACAGTACTTGGCAGAATGTAAATTCGGATTCGTTTGGTTACAAGGAGCCGAATGTTGTTGGAGTGTTCGGCGGGTATATTTATCTCTTTTAGCAAGATTTTTCGTATATAGCTCAGTCTAAACGAAGCCTGAACTGTAGAGTACGCCAGGTCGTATGAGTGATTTAGCAATTACTTATTAATACCAAATGCAATAATTATAAAATATTTAAATAGAAATAAATCTAGTAACTACTTACACATACTTGTATGTATATGTAAATAATAATTTCTACGTATAAAATACATAGTACATGAGGCCCTATGTTCCACCTAGGAACTACGGGAAAATATATATAAAATACATACAAATATATAGAAAACACACATGCGCAACATCAAAGGTTAGTATGCAAAATGATTTTCAATTACGAATATTAAATTTTTTACTTTGGTGATACGTACAATGGCGATGTCATAGGTGATCCACCGAGTTTAACGGGTGGCGGTAATGGTAGCGGTGATGGTGGAGGCTCCTTAACCAACTGCCCACTGTAATTAAGTAGCGGGAAATGCCAACCGTAAAGACTGCTTGGTTAAATGTTTCACGTATTTTTTGGTTGTTTTTTTTTTTTTTTTGGTTTTGGTGAATATGTTAGAATGAGGAGCACGAGGATGTATGATAGAGCGAGTGAGTGAGGAGCATGGGAATGGATATGTTTGATGGCGAGGAGGAAGGTGGCGGTGAGGAGGTTACACACAAATAGCAAATACAAAAGTTGTTGTTGTACAAATATAAACAGATATGCTTAGATAACATTGTTGGAAAGTGATTATGGAAGATTGCAAGTAGTTCAGTGTTTGATTGCTTACTTGCTGCTTAAGCAACGGTACTCGTAACATTATATGCTAACAGTTAGTTCAATTAAAAGCGCATTGATGTGGGTTACTTACGCACCACAAAACAGTAGTATTACAACATATGCACGTACACATACATACATACAGATAATATAAGTGATGGATAACGGGATTAATTACTATAAATGAACGTATACCATAAATACTTTGTGCGGAAGACACACACTAAACTTCCATGGAATATCGACACCTGCTGCTTTGCTTTGTATGTCGGTTTGGTTGGTGGGATTATCGGTGAGGAGTGCGTGGTCTAGGATAGGTCTAAATAATATTGCACTAAAAATATAAGGCTGCACGTACACATTTACACATGTTTATTGACATTTAAAGGAAATGAAATGTGAAATTAAGGCACAATTTGAGTAGCGTGTGTAAAAATGCAAATGAAATTAATGCGAATTAAACGAAAACCAATGAATTGCGATTGAGCAGAAATGATTTCGGTCTAGCAAACACCCAAGCGTACTCAAGATCCATTTGCGTGCCGCGTGAATTCGCACTGAGCCGGTGTGGGTTTGTTTTCATAAAGAGAAAAAACACAAACAATGAGAAAAAATAACAATTTTGTTTTTGTTTGTGCAAAATTCAAATAATTGCGTGAAAAAGAAGGATGAAAGAAAAAAAAAATTTAATTAATTTTCGTTTTACTCATTTTTTTTTCATTAATACGAAATTACGTATTTTTAGTGCAATACCATTTTATACATAATGGAATGTTTAATTGTAATTAAATCACAGTTACATTTAAAGCGAAATTTTCTTTAATGCGCCTACCTGCCCAATTTGGTCTCATCGTCGATATCGGATGGCGAACGCTTCGCCCGTCGGCACATGGTAGCCATTACGCCCATGCGCACCGTTACACAGCATAGCAGATCGATGATGAAGAGCAGCAGCAACACGCCGCCCACAGCTATGCCCACAATGGTGGCGGAGGAGAGCACTTGTCGTTCGGCTACTTGTATGACATCGATGCCTGTTTGGGTGAGGAAAAGCGCAATGTAAGTAAAGTTATGGAATATTTGAAAGTTTGGTGGAAATTGAAAATGCAGCACTTATGATTATTTACAATTATATTTTAATAATTTTGACAGAAAATTATGTATGTAAGCATAAAATATCCATTCTGTTCATGTGCCTTGTTGGATTTTTTCGAGTGTATACCCTTTTATACGTTTATTTAACTTTAATGAGTAACACAAATTTATTTAAAATATTAGCAATATAATAAATAAATGTTAAAATATTTTAACACTTTGACGTAAAATTAAAAAAAAATATAAAAATTAAAAAGAAAAATTAAAATAAAAAAATTAAAAAATAAATTAAAAATTGTTAACACTTAAACTATGGAAAAATAAAAATTGATAAATTTTAATACTTCTATCCTTGAAAAACTCATAAAATTAAAAAGTAAAAAATTAAACAAAATAAAAATGTATATAAAACAAAAAATATTGTAAAAAAAAAGATACATATCTAAAAAAGAAATTAAATTAAAATTCATAACACTTAAATTAATGCCATAACATTAAAAAATAGAGAAAATATATGTATATATAAAACAAAAAAAAAATATATATATTGAAAAGAAAAAAGAAAAATATACATGCATGTATAAAATAAAAATATATTATATTAAAAATTATGGCACTTAAATTAAAATTGATAATAATATATAAAAAGCAAATCATAAATGTATGTATATAGTGTAAAGATTTAACAAATTCTGAATTATAATTAAATTTATATAAACTTTTATTTGAATAAGTCTGCAAATTTGAAGCTAAGGCATTAAAGAATTGAAATGAAATTAAAGTAACTGTATAACAAATGAATTATAAAAAATAAAGAACATAAAAAAATTACATTAAAACTTAATTGAAAAAAGTGAAATAATTTGATTTAAACATTAAATGTGTGAATTTTGAAAAACTTGGAAAAATTTTTATAAAACTGCACTTAGCCAAAAATTGAAATTAATTATAATATTTAAAGTGATACAAAGTGAGTGAATATTCACAGTGTTTAAAAATTAGAAATAGTGTATCAAAAACGCAAAAAAATAAATAAAAATTAATTAAAAATAATATAATAATATTTTATTATAATTTTGCATAAAAATTTCGGAAAGGGTCCATTAAAAAATCAAAATAAAAAGTTAAAAGTACCAAATTTTCACTGCATAATTGTATATTGCATTTTTTTAACCGTCTAAAAGAATACAGAAATAGTACTTTAAAAAACTAAATTAAAAAAATTTATATTTAAAAACATTGCTAATTTTTGTATGAATATTTTCGTTAACGAAGTTTTTTTAATGATTGAAATATTAAAAAGCAAACGTGTTAAACATTCAGAAATAGTATTAAAAAAAAAATATAATAACGAAAGTGTTTATGTACATTACAAAATTGTCTAATGGTTTAAAATATTAAAAAATAAGTGTAAACTAACCGTTTTAAAGAAATCAGAAATAGTATATTAAAAACCTAAAATAAAATTTTATTTAAATTAATTGTTGATTTTTGTATGAATATTTTCTTTAATTAAGTTTTTGTATTATATCAAAAAACCGAAATAAAAAACTATGATTTTTTAATAGATTATATTGCACTTAAATTATCAGACATTTTAACGCTTTAAAATACAACACCCCAAAACATTTTTTTTTTAGTTTTTGAAAGTGCATATTAACAAAAATCCCTGAATAAAAATAATTTACAGAATAATAATATTTGTATCACTTTCCTGCAGGCATACATAATTTTCTGTCATTCACAATAATTACGGCTAAACTTAAAAATAATTTTTTACATATTATATTAGTTATTAATACTTATTATTATTTATTGCTATATTTCTCCGTTAAATAAAAATTGTTATAATTTACATTTTTGTGTGTGTATATGTAATATTTGCTTGTTTGTAAACCAAAATAAACGAAATTAAAAACAAAACTACTAAAATAGTATACGAAAATCTATAAAAACTAAAATAAAAAACAAAAGTGGATAATAATAAAGAAAAAGTAATGCACCAATTGTCAGCATAAAAAGCATTCCTTACAACGGCGGGAAATCAGCTTGCAGGTTGCGTTCAATGTGTGAGTGAAGTCATGCAAACAAATATTTTTACAAAGGAAATCAAACAGATTTTGTTTTAAGCCATAGATATATAAGATAATAATTATCCATGAAAAAATTAAAAATAATTGTAATAATAAAGGAAAAATAAATTTGATATTGTATAGACTTGCTAGATAAAATAATAATTTTACAACTTATATAAAGTGAGGCCAACTGTAAAACTGAAATGGAATTGTTTGAATGGGTGGCATTAATGTACATTTGAATAATAAATAAATTTAAGCATACAAAGCGTTTTATTTTTGTACAATACGGTATAACATAAATTATATATAGGCTGTAGAAAAGATTTGTTTAAAAAATCTTTATTTAAAAGACGGACACATTGGTATTTTGAGAACAATAATCGATAAATATGTGCGCGAAAAGTGTAGTATTTTGCAAAAAGGTGTTTTGAGGCTTTGATAAATAATAAAATAAAAGTTAAGACTGTTATCTGCATTGAGGGTCATGGTTGGGGATAGCTAAAATAACTACTACTAAGAAGTCAGCATTAATTTAGTTGAATTTTGTATTAATTAACGTTTAAATGTACAAATGTTTTCGTTTTTAATATGCATCTAGTTATAACATAAATTTATTGTTTACATTAAAAATCCTTTTTTATTTAATTTTTTATTTTCTTTTTAAATACAGCTGTATGTAAATCACTAATTATACCTTTGATATTTGTTACCTTTGAAACACGTTAGTTCTTGCACTGTTTCTTTGCTGGATTAAGCAGGTGTTTACAGTGCGTATAGACAACGCGCAATGTAAAGTAACACGTTAAACGTATATTACATGATTTGTGGCGAGTTTCCGTGATAAGTTATGCTGATGTGATTTAATAGTTATCAGTAGAAAAGTAAGTTTTACATGTGTCAATTTATTATTTACTGTAAAAATATAAAAGCACATGCTAGTGCTAGTTACAGCAGATGACAAGATACGACTTCTTGTCATTAACTGTGGCTGCATGATTTGTTCATACTTCCACAATAATATTACGTTTTTGTGCAGTTGTGAGAGCTTGATAAAATACAAGCGATTTCAAATATATATACATATTTATATGTACGAGATCTTATTATTTTCCTTGCTGCCAGCATTTTCTTGATTCATGCACCACATTAACGCTGAACTCCACATCAATTGCACTTTGCCGACTAACAAGCACAAATGTCTTGCCTGCGATGCAATATTACAGGCGTTTCAAAGAGCTCTTTAATTAAATCAATTATCCTTAATTAAATCAATTGGAAAATTTTTGACTGACTTAACGTGCCTATTATTTCGCTTTAAGCTCCTTCTTAAATGATTTCAATTTATGCAAGAGTTATTATTAATTTAACTATATTATATTTCATTCGCTAATATCTATACATTATGCAAATTTTACAATTATTTTATATTTTTAGTGTTTTATTCATTATAACTACACATGATTTAGCCAAACGCTTAATTTATAGACGAGTTCATATGTATGTATATCAATTTACCTTGCTAGTTAAACACATTTAATATTTATAATATCTAACTGGTACTAAAATTATTTACTTACACATTAAGTTTAGATATTGATGTTTACTTATTTACAGACTGCATAAATGTGTTTAATGATTTATGCTTTAAAATTAATTAAATCATTATTAGCACGAATATTTTGATAAACTTTCGCGAATTAATTTTCTTCTAAAAACTGCAACATGTAATTTAAAAAAATATGTGTAGAAATATTTCATAAGATCTACTAAAATCGATCGAGTAACGTGTCACGCAGATCATTTGTTTAACGGCAAACAAGTTATGTTGTTATGTACGCCAATTTACCACCCAAAGCAATCACTGTTTTATAGAGATGAATATAATCTAAACCTCTTGAAACACTATTTTGGCACACTCTTTTTGATAACTTTAACCCCTAACACTCGAAGCCAAGCATAAAAATTAAGCCAAATACTTCACTTAGCTAACTTTTCTTCATTAAAAGCAGCTTTAATTGCTTTAACTGCTACACAATTTTAAATATCAGCTTAATATAGTTTATTGTCCTAAGAACGTATACAATATGCACTAGATACATAAAAAGGTACGCGAAAAAATATTATCGGAAATTGCATTTATACATATACCAACGACTAATAACACGCCTGCAAGTTTAACATAATAATAAATAAATAACTAATAGTACTATTTTTACATCACTGTGTAGGCTATATGTATATAGTATATTTATATTTAAATTTCGTTTTATTAAAATTTTAAATATTTTCGCATAAATATGCGAATATGTTTATGCCCGTTGCTTATATTGTGCATATCCTATTTTTATTATTATTGTAATTATTTAATTTTAATTATTTTATTTTTTGCAGTGTGTTATATTTTTCATTCTATTATTTTATTCTATAAATCATTTATTATTTATTTTTGATACTTTACAATAAATAATATCATATATTAGATTCCCTTTGGTAATTGTGTATCGCTGTGTAAACACTGCATAATTACACAACCGTTCAACTATCGATATTTTACAATTGTTAACGAAATATTTATCGACATTTCTTACTACCGTTTAATTTCAAATGCTGGTAAACAATGAAACTATCGCTTATTTTAGTCCTATTTTGTGGAATTTTGCTTGGAATATGCATTTACTAAATTAAAAATTCCTTTCCCCTCTTGGTTACGTACAAAATCTTTAGTAAATATTAGTAAGTGTTCAGAAAAAACCATTCAAAAGTTCACTGTAATATGTTTATCAAAATTTTGAGTTGTTCACAAGATTTATTCGTTGCATGGAAAATGTACATTCCGTGGAGAATGTTCGCGTTTGTGCGGTCTGCAGTATGTCGTAGGGATTTCCTAACCTGATTTTATGCGGCTTTGTCTGTAAATTGTTTTGGCTTAAAACTATAAATCTGCGTTTTATTTAGTATGATGTTATTTATACATTTATTATATATTTTATAATATTTGGCAGTGTTAGTCGAATGGAGAGATAAATAATGTTCTGATAATAAAGAAATATAAATATATAAACAGATAAAAATAAAAATATTAAAAAGTTCTAAGTTAAAATATAATGTTATTTAATAAATAAAAAATATTAATTCAAAAGTTATAATTTTTATGCAACTAAAAAACTATTTAAAAAAGTAGAAATAATCATAATTGAAAAAAATAATAATTAATAAAAAAATAAGTATTTCTATTGAGGTTAAAAAATAATATTCCAGTTATTAAATAATAAAATAATAATTGAAAGACTATAATGGTTATGCATCTCAAAAAATATAATAAAAAATAATAAACAAAAATTCGTTTACTCCAATGTTGACCTTTTATTTTAGTTTAGAATTACATATAGTATATATATATATATGTATGTATGTACATAAAAACTATTGCTAGGTTTACTTTAAGTGAATATGGATTTGTTATATTGTATTTTTAAAATTTCCGTCTGCTTTCAGTAAATAAATGCGCGCGTTTTAGAGCCGAAGGCATATAAATATTAAAATTAATTAATAACAATGTTGTGTTTAAGTAAATAACCAGCGTATAACAAGGTTTTTTTTTTTAAATTTCACGCTATATGAAGAAAAATTGACTAATATATATGTATATACAAGTGAAGCTTATATTGCTTTATTAAATTGTTGTTAGTTTGTACAATATTTTTTACTATTTATTTCAATAACGCAAAATACTTGCTGGAAGGTAACAGTAGAAGCACACATTGTTAAAATATTTAATTTCTTATGTTTTTATATTTATTGCACAAATACCAATTATAATATAAAAGCTGTCTAATATTTCATTTGGCCTTTACTATTTTTTCGGTTTGTTATTTTTTGTACAGTAAATTGGAATACAGATTGAAGCAACATACACATAAGTCTTATATGGAAGTGTACGGTTTTTTAATTCGGTTTACATACATAAGTGGTATATTTAAGTATGTACGCGTTTTTCTACTTTTATTTACAAGTTGCTTTATTTCAATTTCTACTACTACATTACTGCATCTACTCCAGTTCTGGCCAGCTAAGCGCTTGCCCAGCTTAGTAAACGGCGGTGCTAATCTAATTCACCGTCACTGAGGTCCGCGGCATGTTGCCAATTTTCAGCAGCTGTTGTTGTTGTGGCCACGCGTACGTTGCAATAGTCGCCAGCGCAATTAGGAGTATGCAATGTTGCCACTTTTGTGCGTGAGTCGCTTTGCCACGGATGCTGGTCGCCGCACCATTATAGGGATTATCTAGAAAAGCACGTGCAAAGGCATTTTCGATTTGTGGTTTGTTTGCGTTTTTTATATTTTTTGTTAAATTGTTTTTTAATTATTATTTTTTTAATTTGGGTTAGCATTTTAATTAAGGGACAGCAGCATGTTGTTATTGTTTTAATTTTAATAGGTGTGCGTGAATTTAAGTGGAAGAGAAAAGTAAAGAAAACACAAAGTTTAGACAGAGCGACAAAGGAGCTGTGAAACAGTGTAGCAAAAATAAACGCAACAACTTTGCGACTCTTGTTAACTTTTTAATGCGTTTTAGTGTGAGTAATGCCATTGCTATTGTATTTTCTTAGACTACAATGTTTGTTGTAGTATTGTCACTTGATGAGGTGAGTGGGTTAAATGTTTGTCGCTTTTTTGTGCGTTTAAACCGTTATGTGTATGTAAGAGTATGATATTTAAGCGGTTGAGGTTTGAATGTGTTGGGGTTGGCAAGGAATCCTTTCTTTTGTGTGAGAAGAGAGTGTGCGTAAAGCGGTGTTTTGCGGATATGGCGCCATCAGCACAACTTTGCGCACTTTTGTCATTGTGTTAATGCGTATTTGTGTGGGAAATTTCATTTTTGCGAAATGATACAAACTTGCTAAACGAGCGTATTACAATAACTTGCCACAACTTGCGGGCGCTGAGTTTGTTTGTAGTGTTGTTGAGACCAAATACTTGCAGTGCTTAATGGGGTGAGTGGTAGCAATTGTGGTTAGCTTTAGCTTTAATTTTGTATTTAATTTAATTTTTAATGTCAAATGTTGATAGTTTGAGTTTATGATAGCAGTTTTTGTTAGTCCAATGCGTAAAGTTTTCCAATCGCTTTTAATTGCGGGCGTTGCGGGATGTGGCTGTGGCACTAATTAGTATTTATTGTTTTGGTTTTAAATGACACTTGTG